>NC_079194.1:153314976-153942382 GCF_029499605.1 Hyla sarda
CCTGTGCAAATTAGCTCAAATGTACATGGCGCTCTCACTCCTGAGCCTTATTGTGCGCCCGCAGAGCATTTTACACCCACATATGGGGTATTTCCGTACTCAGGAGAAATTAAGTTACAAATTTGGGGGTCTTTTTTCCCTTTTATGAAAATAAAAAGTATGGGGCAACACCAGCAAGAAACTGTAAAACATTTTTTTTTTTTTTACAATAACATGCTGGTATGACCCCAACTTTTCCTTTTCATAAAGGGTAAAAGGAAAAAAAGCCCCCCAAAATTTGTTAGGCAATTTCTTCCGCTTACGTAAATACCCCATATGTGGTCCTAAACTGTTGCCTTGAAATACGACAGGGCTCCAAAGTGAGAGAGCGCCATGCGTATTTGAGGCCTAAATTAGGGATTTGCATAGGGATAGACATAGGGGTATTCTACGCCAGTGATTCCCAAACAGGGTGCCTCCAGCTGTTGCAATACTCCCAGCATGCCAGGACAGTCAATGGCTGTCCGGCAATACTGGGAGTTGTTGTTTTGCAACAGCTGGAGGCTCCGTTTTGGAAACAGTGCCGTACCTGATGTTTTTCATTTTTATTGGGGGGGGGGGGGGGGGGGGAGGGGACTGTGTAGGGGTATGTGTATATGTAGTGTTTTACTTTTTATTTTGTGTAGTGTAGTGTTTTTAGGGTACATTTACAAGCGCGGGTTCACAGCATGAGACTCGATGTAAGCCCGTCCACGTGAAAGTACCCTGTGCAAACCTGTTGCAAAACTACAACACCCAGCATGCCCTGGCTGTCCGTGCATGCTGGGAGTTGTAGTTTTGCAACATCTGGAGGGCCGCAGTTTGGGGACCACTGTGCAGTGGTCTTCTGTCTGTGCTAAACTACAACTCCCAGTATGCCCAGACAGTCCAGGAATGCTGGGAGTTGTAGCTTTGTAACATCTGGCCCTTCAGATGTTGCCGAACTACAACTCCCAGCATGCCTTGGCAGTCTGGGCATGCTTGGAGTTGAAGTTTTGCAACATCTGGAGGGCTACAGTTTGGACACCACTACTTAGCGGTCTACCAACTGTTTTCCAGTTTTTGCAAAACTACAACTCCCAGCATGCCCTTAGGCTGTCTGGGCATGCTGGGAGTTGTAGTTTTGCAACAACTCGAGGCACACTGGTTGGGAAACATTGTTTCCTAACTCAGTGTTTCCCAACCCGTTTGCCTCCAGCTGTTGCAAAGATTCAACTCCAAGCATTCCCAGAATGCCCAGGCATGCTGGAAGTTGTAGTTCAGCAACATCTGAAGGGCCATATGTTACAAAACTACAACTCCCAGCATGCCTGGACTGTCTGGGCATCCAGAGAGTTGTAGTTTTGCAACACCTGGAAGAGCACAGATTGGAGACCACTGCACAGTGGTCTCCAAACTGCGTCCCTCCAGATGTTGCAAAACTACAATTCCCAGCATGCCCAGACAGCCAAAGGCTGTCTGGGCATGCTGGGAGTTGTAGTTTTGAAACTCCTAGAAGCAGCAGTGAATATCACTTTACGGCGATGTTCACTGCCTGACGCTGCCTTCTAGACTTGCCTGCCACCGCTACCACCACCTCCACGTGTGCTTGGTCCTTACTGCCGAGCCGTCCCTCCCAGGTATGTGCCTCCGCAGTTCCCGGGATCCTCTTCCCCCGCTCTGCCCGACTTCTGGGGTGGGCAGAGCAGGGGGATCTGAACTTTAACCCCCCAGTCAGCGATCACTGTGATGGGTCCAGGGGGGGGGGGGGGGGACTTCTGCCAGTTAACCCGTCGCCGGGTTAACTGCATGACATATATAAATGTCATGATGCACGAACTACCTGCACATCATGACATTTATATATGTCATTCTGCGGGAACGGGCTAATTCCTCGATCTAGGCGGCCGCGAGGCCCCTTTCAGCGCGAGGCCTTAGGCGGCCGTCTAAGTCGCCTAATTAGAGAGCCGCCTCTGCCTCAGGAGACTAAAGTCTAGCAAGCCTAGGTATTTAGTTTCAGGCAGCTGTTACATCTGTGTACATCTCTACACTACACATCTCTACACTACACATCCCATAGTTCCATGCTTGCAAGTATGAGGTCACTTTCCTCCCTTCCACACATCAGCTACCCCACCCATTGAAACACAGTGTTTTCTAACCAGGGGGGCATACAGCTGTTGCAAAATTGAAGCAGGACAGGCTCCCTCTGATCATCTGACTAGTGATATCAGGCAGGGGCGTACCTAGAGCATTTGGCACCTGGGGGGGGCGGACCCTTTGTTTGGCACCCCCCCCCCTTAATTACACCCCCTCCCAGGAGCAGACTGACAACACTCACACCCCCCTTGTGAGCGGCACCCAGCCCCGCCCCCCCCCCCCCCCCCCCCCCTTAGTACACCACTGATATCAGGTCTCAGCACACTGCAACCTGGGAAACCCTGAGACATGAAAAATTTTGTATGCTGATAAAAATAAATGTAAAAAGGGGAGGCAGTCCTGCTAGGCTAGGTCAGAGTAAAAGATATAAGGTCAAAAATTAGAAGAAAGAGAGAGAGAGAAAAAAAAAAAGAAAATGTGTCTAAAATAGCATAAAATGATAACATTTCTTTGGAAAAATGATGTGAGGTCTGCGGCACGGCACTTGTCGCAGACTGGTCACTAGATAAAATGGTTACAATGGTATAAAATGCTAAAAATATAAAATATAAACAGTGATATTGCACTTCACTAATTGGACAATGAGACAATGAAAGTGGGGCAATGGGACAGTGCAAACAGTATCTGTTTAGCTATATTGTAAAGTCATATTATAAGAGCCAGGATTAATCCAGATGAAAGTGCATGGCAAAAAAGTTGATAATCCAATAAGGCAAATTTTCGGTAGCTCTGGAGCCTCCCAGATTGGGGCCCACTATAAACGTTTTTAGGTGCAGAGATACAGGCGATGCCCCCTCTACCCCGACGGCACGGGGACTGAATGCAAGAGGGCAATCGCTATACAGTTCAGGCACTTAGTGCCTCTTACCGGCTACAGTGTGCACAGTCAGGTGAGTGCAGCTGTGCTTGCGATCCGGATACATGTCCCTCTGTCCCGCGGCACGGGAGAAATGTAGCACCCCGATGCTGGGGGTTGGAGATGATGGCTGGGAAGCAGCGTGTGGCAGCGCTGTGAAGCCTAGCGATCGTAGCAGTGTATGGCAGCGCTGGAGGTATCCGCTCTACCCCGACGGCACGGGAGCAGGTGAGAGGGTAGGTGAGGACCGGCAATGCGGTAAAGATTGTCTCAGATGATGTGCAGGGTTGTCTTAACATCAGACGCGTTTCGGGGAACTGCGTCCCCTTTTTCAATGGTGGAGGTTCAGGAAGACTGCATAGATAGGTTTTCTCTTTTTATGTTGAGCTCCCACATTTTTTTATTTTTTTATTTATTTATTTATTTTTTATATATGATAAAAATAAATATTGGGGCGATAATCACAGAAGAATTGTGAGACCAACGTCACACATGGGTACAGACAGTATATTATGAACTACACTAACTTTACAGTCCCTGTAGCATAGTCAAATGAAAAAAATCCTGGAATACCCCTTTAAGGGGACAGTGACTAGATTCTTCTTCTGAATCCTATGTAGTATCGCAAAGCTGAACTGTTTAAAAAAAATAAAAAATAAAGGGAACACTTAAACATCACAATGTAACTCCAAGTCAATCACACTTCTGTGAAATCACACTGTCCACTCAGGAAGCAACACTGATTGACAATCAATTTCACATCCTGTTGTGCAAATAGAACAGACAACAGGTGGAAATTATAGGCAATTAGCAAGACACCCCCAATAAAGGAGTGGCTCTGCAGGTGGTGACCAAAGACCACTTCTCGGTTTCTATGCTTCCTGGCTGATGTTTTGGTCCCTTTTTAATGATGGCGGTGCTTTCACTCTAGTAGTAGCAAGAGACGGAGTCTACAGCCCACACAAGTGGCTCCGTTAGAGTAGCTCATCCAGGATGGCACATCAATGCGAGCTGTGGGAAGAAGGTTTACTGTGTCTGTCAGCGTAGTGTCCAGAGCATGGAGGCGCTACCAGGAGACAGGCTAGTACATCAGGAGACATTGAGGAGGCCGTAGGAGGGCAACAATCCAGCAGCAGGACCACTTCCTCCAAAGGAGCAGGAGGAGCACTGCCATAGCCCTGCAAAAAATGACCTCCAGCAGGCCACAAATGTGCATGTGTCCACTCAAATGGTGGTGGTATGAGGGCCCAACGTCCACAGATGGGGGTTGTGCTTACAGCCCAACACTGTGCAGGACGTTTAGCATTTTGCCAGAGAACACCAAGATTGGAAAATTCGCCACGGGTGCCCTGTGCTCTTCACAGATGAAAGCAGGTTCACACTGAGCACATGTGACAGACGTGACAGTGTCTGGAGATGCCATGGAGAACGTTCTGCTGCCTGCAACATCCTCCAGCATGACCGGTTTGGCAGTGGTTCAGTAATGGTGTGGGGTGTCATTTCTTTCGTGGGCCGCACAGCCCTGCATGTGCTTGCCAGAGGTAGCCTGACTGCCATTAGGTACCGACATGAGATCCTCAGATCCCTTGTGAGACAATATGCTGGTGCGGTTGGCTCTGGGTTCCTCCTAATGCAAGACAATGCTAAACCTCATGTGGCTGGAGTGTGTCAGCAGTTGATGCTATGGACTGGCCCGCCCATTCCCCACACCTGAATCAGATTGAGTACATCTGGGACATCATGTCTCACTCCATCCACCAATGCCACGTTGCACCACAAACTGTCCAGGAGTTGGCAGATGCTTTAGTCCAGGTCTGGGAGGCCATCCCTCAGGAGACCATCCACCACCTCATCAGGAGCATGCCCAGGTGTTGTAAGGCGAGCTCAGGGAGGACAGAAACCTCCCGTGGAGCAGAAGTGTCATATGGGCACGTGGAGGCCACACATGGAGGCCACACACACTACTGAGCCTCATGTTGACTTGTTTTAAAGGGGTATTCCAGGCAAAACCTTTTTTTATATATATCAACTGGCTCCGGAAAGTTAAACAGATTTGTAAATTACTTCTATAAAAAAAATCTTAATCCTTCCAATAGTTATTAGCTACTGAAGTTTTCTGTCTAACTGCTCAATGATGATGTCACGTCCCGGGAGCTGTGCATGATGGGAGAATATCCCCATAGGAACTGCACAGCTCCTGGGACGTGAGTCATCAGAGAGCAGTTAGACAGAAAACAACAACTCAACTTCAGAAGCTAATAACTATTGGAAGGATTAAGATTTTTTTATAGAAGTAATTTACAAATCTGCTTAACTTTTCAAAAAAGAGTTTTGGCCTGGAATACCCCTTTAAGGACATTACATCAAAGTTGGATCAGCCTGTAGTGTGGTTTTCCCCCTTGATTTTGAGTGTAACTCCATATCCAGATCACTATGGGTTGATAAATTTGATTTCCATTGATAATTTTTGTGTGATTTTGTTGTCAGCACATTCATCTATGTAAAGACGAAAGTATTTCATACGATTAGTTCATTCAGATCTAGGACGTGTTATCTTAGTGTTCCCTTTATTTTTTTGAGCAGTGTATATGTATTGTACTGGATTGCATCAAAAGGTTAAGTAAAGTTTAAAAGTTGTTTCACAGAACCCTGACTTTAGAGGTCTCATTTCTGCGCCTTGTGGGTGGGAACAGCTTGCATAAAAAAAAAAAATATATATATATATATATATATATATATATATATATATATATTATTCCTGGATCACAGAGGGACATAGAGCTAGCATCAATCAGTTACATGACATAATCTTCAGGAACTACTACCCTCATCATAGCGCTTACTTGCACCCTCGTTCTCTCCAAAGAACGAAAACAGTAGCTCTCACTGCGGTAGCCATGGCCCATTTAGTATTATCTTGAATAGGCTCCATCATGTAATACTTCTTTTTACCAGCAGTGGCTGCAGCTTCCCAGTAGCACCCGGTCATGTGTCCAGAATTTCCATGTGGGCTGTAGACCTTTTCACCATTAATCTCACACATTTGCTCAAAACAGAAAAATCTGTAAAATGCAGAAGGATCTCGCCCATGTATTATACATATGAGCCATAAAGAATCTTTATGATGCAACTGGTATCAACATAAGGCAATGAAACTGCCAGTGTGTAGGAGGTGTTGTTGTGTCAGGCTCTGCAGTACCACATTGCTTCATACACTTCATGCATTAGATGTTGAAATTCTTTAAATTCACACATTACCGGATGGTAAAGGAAGGTACAACTGACCTCCTTCTGATTGGTGTCTCAAACCGGTTCCAAGTTATCCATGACATTTCCTCTTTGGAGAAGGCTAGGTGTGAGGGTACGGATGTTGTAGTGGGGCTTACAGGAGACGCTGAGTCCTCTCTCCCTGGGGAACCAACGTCTTTAGGGGACTGGCACAGAGTCAGGGGAAAGTTAAAGGGAAAATGGACACATTTGTATAACCACTTAGGGACCAAGGGAGTACAGGCACCCCATGCCTTGGTATGGCTGAGATCAATTCAGATTGGCGATGTGCGGCAATTCCGGGCTGGTGAGGTCTCTGGTGACCTGATCGCCTGGAAAACAGCCTAAACAAAAGAAGGAAACACGAGTGCACTCACGGTACTTCGTTCACAGCAGGCTTCTTTATTCAGGTAGCGGTGACTTGAGGAAGTGCCGGGATCGGCACAAAATAGCTATCGTCCCACACGCTTGCTCCTGGTGCCCCGTTAGAACATGTGTTCAACCGCTACCTGAATAAAGAAGCCTGCTGTGAACGAAGTACCGTGAGTGCCCTCGTGTTTCCTTCTTTTGTTTTGTTGAAATTGCCGTATCTCTATGCATGGGTTGTGAACCAGGTGAAGTCTATCACTGCAGGAGTTGCCGTTCCACCGCTGCATCAGTCTAGTACCCTATTATCCACTACCTATGATATTTACTAGTGCCAGCATCTGTACCTCAGTCAATGTTGCGCCTGGAAAACAGCCCTGATCATCCTGAAGGATAGGAGTGAGGTGGCAGGGGTGCCACCTCCTCCTATCCCCTGCAATTAGCTGGTCAGGACTGAACGGCAAATCGCAGGGTGGGGGGTGGAAGTTCAGATCCCCCGCTCTGCCCGCCCCTGGAAGTCCAGGCAGAGCAGGGGAAAATGGTGGCGATGGCGCGGGGGCCGTGGTTGTGTGGGGGACCGGCGGCAGCGAGGACAGACGTCAGAAAGGAGGCACATGCAAGTGGAGGCAGCGGCGTCGACGTCAGAGGCAGCATTGAAGGTCGCTGTAAAGTGATCTTCACTGCTGCTTCTAGGAGTTTCAAAACTACAACTCCCAGCATGCAGTGGTCTCCAAACTGTGTCCTTCCAGATGTTGCAAAACTACAACTCTCAGCATGCCAAGACAGTCCAGGCACGCTGGGAGTTGTAGTTCTGTAACATCTGGCCCTTCAGATGTTGCAGAACTACAATCCCAACATGCCTGGACAGTCTCGTCATGCTGGAAGTTGTAGTTTTGCAACATCTGGAAGGGCAATGTTTGGAGACCACATACAGTGGTGTCCAAACTGTTATGCTCCAGATGTCAATTCAAAGCATGCCGAGACTGTCCAGGCATGCTGGGAGTTGTAGTTCGGCAACATCTGGAGGGCTACAGTTTGGAGACCACTACAAAGTGGTCTCCAAACTGTTCTCCTCCAGTTGTTACATAACTACAACTCCCAACATGTCCTTCGGCTGTCTGGGCATGCTGGAAGTTGTAGTTTTGCAACAACTGGTTGGGAAACATTGTCTGTTTCTTAACTCAGTGTTTCCCAACCCGTGTGCCTCCAGCTGTTGCAAAACTATAACTCCCAGCATGCACTGAAAGACTATGCATGCTGGGAGTTGTAGTTTTGCAGCAGCTGGAGGTGCACGGTTTGGAAAACACTGAGTTAGGAAACACACAGTGGTGCGGAAACACTGCGGTAGTCTGTTACCTAACTCAGTGTTTCCCAACCAGTGTGCCTCTAGCTGTTGCATAACTACAACTCCCAGCATGCCTGGTCTGCCAGTGCATGCTGGAAGTTGTAGTTTTGCAACAGCTGAATGTTTGACCCCCCAAGTGAATGTACAGGGTACATTCACACGGGCGGGGGTTTACAGCAAGTTTCCCGCTTCAAGTTTGAGATGCGGCAAATTTTCCGTTGCAGCTCAAACTCCCAGCGGGCTGTATTCTTCTTACTTCCTGTTAGCCCGGCACGTCACACGGAGCTTCAGCCTATCACCGGCCAAGGCGGGACATGAAGCTCCGTGTGACGTGCCGGGCTAACAGGAAGTAAGAAGAATACAGCCCGAGGACTGAACACCTGTACCGAAGCTCCGGGGGCTCGTTGGCAGGTAAGAGAAAGTGTGTTTTCTTTTATTTTGCAGCCCGGACGGGATAAAAGGAAAAAAGTGCGCGCCGGAGTACTCCTTTAAATTTTTTACACTAACATGCTGGTGTTGCCCCATTCTTTTCATTTTCATAAGAGGTAAAAGGAAAAAATGACCCCCAATATTTGTAACACAATCTTACTCCCAAGTATGGAAATACCCCATATGTGGACGTAAAGTGCTCTTCGGGTGCACAACATGGCTCAGGAGTGAGAGCGCACAATGTACATTTGATGTCTAAATTGGTGATTTGCACAGGGATGGCTGCTGGTTACAGCGGTTCTGACATAAACACAAGAAAAAAACACCCACATATGACCCCATTTTGGAAACTACACCCCTCACGAAACATAACAACGGTTGCATTGAGCATTTACACAGGTGTCTGACAGATTTTTGGAACAGTGGTCCGTGAAAATAAAAAATATAATGTTTCATTTGCACAGCCCACTGTTCCAAAGATCTGTCAAACGTCAGTGGGGCGTAAATGCTCACTGCGCCCCTTATTACATTCTGTGAGGGGTGTAGTTTCCAAAATGGGGTCACATGTGTGTGTGTGTGTGGGGGGGGGGGGGGCACCATGGAGGCTTTGAAAACGCACATGGCCACAGACTTCTATACCAACTGAATTCTCTCTTCAAAATTCCAGTCGCTCCTTCTGAGCATTGTACTGCACCCACAAAGCACTTTACATCCACATATGAGATATTTTGTTACTCGAGAGGAATGGGGTTACAAATTTTGGGGACATTTCCACCTATTACCCCTTGTAAAAATGAAAAATTTGGGGTAACATCAGCATTTTAGTAAAAAAAATTAAATTTTTCATTTTCACGTCCAACTTCAACGCAAAGTCATCAAACACCTGTGGGGTGTTAAGGCTCACTGTACCCCTTGCTATGTTCCTTGAGGGGTGTAGTTTCCCAAATAGTGTGCCATGTAGGGTGTTTTTTGCTGTTCTGACACCATGAGGGCTTCCTAAATGTGACATGCCCCCAAAAACCATTTCAGCAAAATTCGCTTTCCAAAAGCGCAATGTCGCTCCTTCACTTCTGAGCCCTCTAGTGCACCTACAGAGCACTTTACATACACATATGAGGTATTTCCTTACTCGAGAGAAATGGGGTTTCAAATTTTGGGGGACATTTTCACCTATTACCCATTCTGAAAATGAAAACTTTGGGGTAACATCAGCATTTTAGTAAAAAAAATCTATTTAAGGACCAATGTCTTATTTTATGGTATGGTGTAATTGGTTTTATGTAATGATTTATTATTCTATTTTGTTCTGGTAAAATATGGTATGTTTATTTCTATAATTATTTATTATGTTTAAAGTTTAATTAAAAAATTACAGGATACAACTTAGGCTGCAGTGCATACTGAAACGGCAGGCAAGACCCAACTGTAGCAACAGTGGGGCTCTCTCCTGCTCTGCTTATCTTTGGTGGCATCGACCTCTGTGCAAATTCATCACCCCTTCTTTACAACCCCCTGTGCCATTTCTTCCCCCTCGTGCCATTTCATCCCCCCTTTATTCCCCTGTGCCACTTTATAAAGAGGGGGGTAATGGATTTACACAAAGGGTAATAAAGTGGGAATTAAATGGCACAGGGGGGATCAAGAGGAAATGTGGCACAGGGGGTAAGGAGGAATATGACACAAGGCACTGGGGAATAAGGTGGCATAGGGTATAACAGGGGATCAAATGATACGGGGGAAGGATCGGGGGATTAAACGGCACTGGGAGATTCTACTGTTATATTGCTTTTTATCATGTTTTATACAGTGGGGATCAAAAGTTTGGGCACCACAGGTACATTTTTTTTTATTAATGTGCATTAAGAAGCAAAGGAAAGATGGAAAATTCTCCAAAAGGCATCAAATTACAGATTAGACATCCTTATAATATGTCAACAAAAGTTAGATTTTATTTCCATCATTTACACTTTACACTTACATAACAGAAAACAAAAAATGGCATCTGCAAAAGTTTGGGCACCCTGCAGAGTTAATATCTTGTACTGCCCCCTTTGGCATGTATCACAGCTTGTAAACGCTTTTTGTAGCCAGCCAAGAGTCTTTCAATTCTTGTTTGAGGTATCTTTGCCCATTCTTCCTTACAAAAGTCTTCCAGTTCTTTGAGATTTATGGGCTGTCTGTCACGCACTGCTCTTTTAAGGTCTATCCATAGATTTTCAATTATGTTGAGGTCAGAAGATTGTGAAGGCCATGGCAAAACCTTCGGTTTATGCCTCTTGATGTAATCCCCCGTGGATTTCGAGGCGTGTTTAGGATCATTATCCATTTGTAGAAGCCATCCTCTCTTTAACTTCAGCTTTTTCACAGATGGCATCAAGTTAGCATCCAAAATTTGCTGAAATTATATTGAATCCATTTTTCCTTCTACTTGTGAGATGTTCCCTGTGTCACTGACTGCAATACAACCCCAAAGCATGATTGATCCACCCCCATGCTTAAAAGTTGGGCAGAGGCTCTTTTCATTAAATTCTATTTCCCTTCTTCTCCAAACGTACCTTTGCTCATTCTGGCCAAAAAGTTCAATTTTAACCTCATTGGTCCACAGAACTTGTTTCCAAAATGCATCAGGCTTGTCTATATGTTCATTTGCAAAGTTCAAACGCTAATTTTTGTGGTGAGGACGTAGAAGAGGTTTTCTTCTGATGACTCTTCCATGAAGACCATATTTGTACAAGTATCTCTTTATAGTGGAATAGTGTACCACAACTCCAGTGTCTGACAGATCTTTCTGAAGGGATTGTGCAGTCAAACGTGGGTTTTGAATTGTTTTTCTCACAATCCTACGAGCTGTTCTGTCTGATATTTTGCTTGGTCTTCCAGATCTTGCTTTAACTTCCACTGTTCCTGATGACTGCCATTTCTTAATTACATTCCGAACAGAGGATATTGACATCTGAAAATGTTTTGCTATCTTCTTATAGCCTTCTCCAGCTTTGTGAGCATCAACTATTTTCAGTTTCAGATTTCTAGACAACTGCTTAGAAGAACCCATGGTGCTGATTGTTGAGGCAAGGTCAGATGAGTCTGGGCATTTAAAACCTTTAAGATTGACATCACCTGGTCTTCCCAGATGATGATTGAGAACAATCCATGACACTGGCAGGTCTCAGCTTTGCAAAGGGGAAAGTGCATGCTATAAATTCTGCAGGGTGCCCAAACTTTTTGTTTTCTGTTATTTTGAAAGTGCAAATGATGGAAATAAAATCTAACTTTTGTTGACATATTATAAGAATGTCTAATCTGTAATTTGATGCCTTTTGGAGAATTTTCCATCTTTCCTTGGCTTCTTAATGCACATTAATACAAATTTTTACCTGGGGTGCCCAAACTTTTGATCCCCACTGTAGGTAATTACCTACAGTTCAGTATTCCCTCATTTAGAAAGATTTTTAAACATGTTCCCATTAGTAGACATCTCTCAATAGCAGACACTTTTTTTTATTCCCATGAGTGTCCACTATTGGGAAATTCTACTGTTTAGGGAGAACCAAACGTCCACTTAAGACATGTATAGCAGAACACCTGTACAATATTAGAAAAGGCAATGATAAACATCCTTTGTCAGTACACTTTCTTACCCCTCATAATTCAAACCCTACAGAATTGAAACATGCAGCAATTCAGCTAGTCAAGAAAGATGGGAGATGGGGAAATTTCGTGGCTCAAATGTCAAGAGCTGAAGCCAGTATAGAACCTAAAGGTTTAAATGCGGAAATAGAGAGGGAGATTTATCAAAAACTGTGCAGAGGAAGAGTTTTGCAGTTGCCCATGGCAAACAATCAGATTGTTTCTTTCATTTTTAAAGAGACCTATGAAAAATTAAATAAGCAATCTGATTGGTTGCCACTGGCAACTGCACCACTCTTCCTCTACACAAGTTTTGATAAATCTCCCCCAGAAAGTTCAGTGTTGGGCTCTGAATTATGATCCTCCCTGAGCCTGGTCAATTACACAACTCCTGGCTGGATCCCAAGACCTAGCCCGTAGGGATTATACATATATACTAAAAAATTTTATTAAATGCTTCATTGCACTTTTTCAAGAGTTTTATCTATCAACTTATAAGATGTTTTCACTATATCTAAGCTACTCCATTTTCATCTCTCTTTTATCTATTCTTTTATTTTTCCATTTTTTTATTATTAATATTATTAATTTTATTTTTGTTTTAAGTTCATTTTTTTCTATTATTTTCTACAGTATTTGTTTTTTCAAATTGTTTTGTAATGTGATTTTTTCAATATATTTTCTAAATATAATGGTTTTAATTCACTGTATTTTTTCATTTCTTATTTTCAGTGTCAAAAGGAGAAAATATATTGAATAACAAGGAGAATACGGGTACAAAATACAATACTTGGCTTATAAAGTACAAATATACACATTAAGGTGTAAGAACTAACAGTCTATAGGTAAAGAAATTGGGAGAACCAAAATTAAAGAAAACAAATAGAACAATAAAACATAAGAGATGAAATCCAAGGTCTGGTGGGAGAACCAAAGGGGGAAGTAGGGGGAGGGGGGGAAGGAGGCAAGGGAGGGAAAGTAGAGGGCAGGGGGAGGCATAATATACTTGTCGCAGTAGAGAACTAGATCAGGACAATATGGGGGATAAGATAAGGTGTGTTATACAAATAAATATATAGTCTCCCAAAGAACTACAAAGAAAAATAATAGGATATATCCGGGGCATGAGTAGAAGAGATCCAGGGACCCAATACTTTATCAAAAAGCATCATAGTGTGAGCTCTTATTGCATTTAGATGTTCGGAAAGCATAATATCATTCACCCGAGAGATCACCATGGATAAAGATAGATCATACATGGAGGCAACATGTATGCGGGCAGCCAGCAAAATAAATTGAACTAAACGGAACACTGCATAGGGTAATCTCTCAGGTTTGAGGCCCAGGAGGCACAGCGCTGGGTCGAGCAGATAGGTTCTTTCCGTCACAGAGGAAAGCAGGTCAATAACCTGCCTCCAAAAGTCCACCAAGTATGAAGCATATCACCAACTTCCGTGCAACCCCTATAACACTGGCGAGACACGGAAGGAAAATAGCCTGAAGTCTGGCAGGAACATAATACGCCCTATGTAGAATCTTGACAGCAGTTTCTGACAACGAAAACTGCCAGCTACCCCTGCTCAGATGGGTACTGCATTCATGCCAAGAGGGGAGAGAAAGGTCACTTGCAGATCCTCTTCCCATTGATTCATAAAGGGAAGTTTCACACCCCGGGGAGGCTGATTGAAAGTAGAGTATAAAAGTGAAAGGGTACCAGGGCGAAGAGGGGAGCACAGGGCCATGGCCTCATAAGAAGTAAGTTCAATCATCATAGTAGGTGAAATGAGAGAGCGAAAGGAAGATAGAATTTGAGTTAAACGAAAAGATTCCTCTGGGGAAATCTAGTAAGAAAAAGAGAATGAGAGACCAGTTTCTTCCCTACAAGAAAATGATGAAGGAAAAAGAAGCATTGGAAAATCCACCAAGAAAAGTCAGATTGTCTAAGGAGAGGAGGAAATAAAGAATTACAAAGAAAAGGTAAGACAGGGGACACAGGAGATTGTGAAGATAGTTTGAAACGGACAGAGCGCCAAAGAAGGAGAGAATAGAGATCGTGGCTGAGTAGGGAATATATGAAGTAACCGGTTTAACAGACCACATAAGAGAAGACAAGGAATTGGGGGCTAAAAGATCATTTTCAAGAGCTACCCACCTAGGGAAACCCGAAGGTGCATTGCATAACATAAGTTGAGCTAAGCAAGCTGCCCTATAATACAGGAATTGGGAGTATCCTAAATAAATTGAGGAGTCTAGGTAGTACCATCATCCTGACGGTGTGCACACGTCCTAACCACGAGATATGTGGAAGGGTCCATTTGGCGAGGTCATCCCGAATAGATTTATAGAGTGGAAGATAGTTCAGTCTATAAAGTTCCCACAGGGAGGCAGGTAAAGAAATACCCAAATAAGAAAGAAAAGTAGAAGAGGTGCAGAGAGAAAAGTTTAGGGAGATAAGATCCTGCACTGGCTGAGGAGTGTTGCAATAAAGAACTTTAGAATTAGATCTGTTCACCAGCAGGTCCGATATAGCAGAGAACCAGTCCAAAGTAGCAAACAGATTAGGTAGTGAAACTGGCAGTTTGGTGAGTGTGAGAAGGTCATCAGCAAATAAATTAACCTTATATTCTGCAGAACCAATCGTTGCCCCTGAGATATAAGGATGAGCACGAAGGATACTCGCCAGGGCTCCTTAGCCAAGGCAAATAAAGCCGGTGATAAAGGATACCCTTGGCGAGTACCCCTACCAACAAGGATCGGTGAAGAATGAGAAGAGGGTAACTTAAGATAAGCCACTCGTGTTACGCCGAGCGCTCCGGGTCCCTGCTCCTCCCCGAAGCGCTCGCGGCGTTTCTCTCCCTGCAGCGCCCCGGTCAGACCCGCTGACCGGGAGCGCTGCACTGACATGGCCGGCGGGGATGCGATTCGCATAGCGGGACGCGCCCGCCCGCGAATCGCATCCCAGGTCACTTACCTGTCCCGGTCCCCGGCTGTCATGCTCTGGCGCGCGCGGCTCCGCTCTCTAGGGCGCGCACGCGCCAGCGCTCTGAGATTTAAAGGGCCAGTGCACCAATGATGGTGCCTGGTCCAATCACCCTAATTAGTTTCCACCTGCTCCCTGGCTATATGACCTCTCTTCCCCTGCACTTCCTTGCCGGATCTTGTTGCCTTGTGCCTTGAGAAAGCTTTACTGTGTTACCCATACTGTGTTCCAGACCTCCTGCTATTCCACCTTTGACTACGAACCTTGCCGCCTGTCCCGACCTTCTGCTACGTCTGACCTTGCTCTTGCCTACTCCCTTGTATCGCGCTTATCTCAGCAGTCAGAGAGGTTGAGCCGTTGCCAGTGGATACGACCTGGTTGCTACCGCCGCTGCAAGACCATCTCGCTTTGCGGCGGGCTCTGGTGAATACCAGTAGCAACTTAGAACCGGTCCACTGACACGGTCCACGCCAATCCCTCTCTGGCACAGAGGATCCACCTCCAGCCTGCCGAATCGTGACAGTAGATCCGGCCATGGATCCCGCTGAGGTTCCCCTGCCAGTTGTCTCTGACCTCACCACGGTGATCGCCCAGCAATCCCGACAGATCGCCCATCTAAGTCACCAGCTGTCGGAAGTGTCCACCATGGTACAGCAACTTCAGTCGCAGCTACAGCATCTGCAACAGCAGCTACCATCTCCTCCACCAGCTCCTGCACCTCCTCCGCAGCGAGTGGCCGCTCCTAACCTCCGCTTGTCCCTGCCGGACAAATTTGATGGGGACTCTAGACTCTGCCGTGGTTTTCTGTCGCAATGTTCCCTTCATTTGGAGATGTTGTCGGACCAATTTCCTACAGAACGGTCGAAGGTGGCTTTAGTGGTCAGTCTCCTGTCTGGGAAGGCTTTGTCTTGGGCCACACCGCTCTGGGACTGCGGGACTGCGATGGCCTCTGTACACTCCTTCTTCTCTGAGGTTCGCAGTGTCTTCGAGGAACCAGCCCGAGCTTCTTCTGCCGAGACTGCCCTGCTGAACCTGGTCCAGGGTAATTCTTCAGTAGGCGAGTACGCCATCCGATTTCGTACTCTCGCTTCCGAATTATCTTGGAACAACGAGGCTCTCTGCGCGACCTTTAAAAAAGGCCTATCCAGTAACATCAAAGATGTGCTGGCCGCACAAGAGATTCCTGCCAACCTGCATGAACTTATCCATTTGGCCACCCGCATTGACATTCGTTTTTCGGAAAGACACCAGGGACTCCGCCAGGAAAAAGACCTTAATCCCTGGGCACCTCTCTCTCGGTATCCCTTGCAATCTACCCCTGTGCCTCCCGCCGAGGAGCCTATGCTAGTAGATCGGTCTCGCCTGACTATTGAAGAGAGGTCTCGCCGTAGGGATAAAAATCTATGTCTGTACTGCGCTAGTACCGAACATTTCTTGGTGAATTGCCCTATTCGTCCTCCACGTCTGGAAAATGCACGCACGCAACCTGCTCATGTGGGCCTGGCGTCTCTGGGTACGGAGTCTGCTTCTCCATCTCTCTCTGTGCCCGTACGGATTTCTCCTTCTGCCAACTCCTCCTTCTCTGCTGTGGCCGTCTTGGACTCTGGTTCTTCTGGAAATTTTATTCTGGCCTCTTTGCTTGATACGTACTGCATCCCGGTGACCCGTCTCATCAAGCCACTCTATATTTCTTCGGTCAACGGGGTCAAGCTGCACTGCACTGTGAGTTATCGCACAGTGCCCCTGCTTATGAACATTGGACCGCATCTCGAGGAAATTGAATTTTTGGTTTTGCCCGGCTGTACCTCTGAAATCCTCCTCGGTCTGCCATGGCTCCAGCACCATTCTCCCACCCTTGACTGGACCACCGGGGAGATCAAGAATTGGGGTCCTGCTTGCCACAAGGAGTGCCTCACGTCTGCTCCCAGCCCCGTCTGTCGGTCCTCAGTGTCTCCTCCTGTGCCTGGTCTCCCCAAGGCCTGTCAGGACTGTGCCGTGCCCCCTCATAGTCCCCGTCCTGGTGACACTCTGCCCCGTGCCAAGCCTCAACCTCTGCCCCCCCTCCCCATTCCCACTCCTTCTGTCCGGTCTGCCATTCATGTTTATACCCAGGACTTCACTGTCCCCCAGAAGGAGACTCTACAATCGCTCCCGATGTCCTCGTCCTCTGTGGAGCGACATCCCGACAAAAAGAGGGGGAGACCTAAGGGGGGGGGTACTGTTACGCCGAGCGCTCCGGGTCCCTGCTCCTTCCCGAAGCGCTCGCGGCGTTTCTCTCCCTGCAGCGCCCCGGTCAGACCCGCTGACCGGGAGCGCTGCACTGACATGGCCGGCGGGGATGCGATTCGCATAGCGGGACGCGCCCGCCCGTGAATCGCATCCCAGGTCACTTACCTGTCCCGGTCCCCGGCTGTCATGCTCTGGCGCGCGCGGCTCCGCTCTCTAGGGCGCGCGCGCGCCAGCGCTCTGAGATTTAAAGGGCCAGTGCACCAATGATGGTGCCTGGTCCAATCACCCTAATTAGTTTCCACCTGCTCCCTGGCTATATGACCTCTCTTCCCCTGCACTTCCTTGCCGGATCTTGTTGCCTTGTGCCTTGAGAAAGCTTTACTGTGTTACCCATACTGTGTTCCAGACCTCCTGCTATTCCACCTTTGACTACGAACCTTGCCGCCTGTCCCGACCTTCTGCTACGTCTGACCTTGCTCTTGCCTACTCCCTTGTACCGCGCTTATCTCAGCAGTCAGAGAGGTTGAGCCGTTGCCAGTGGATACGACCTGGTTGCTACCGCCGCTGCAAGACCATCCCGCTTTGCGGCGGGCTCTGGTGAATACCAGTAGCAACTTAGAACCGGTCCACTGACACGGTCCACGCCAATCCCTCTCTGGCACAGAGGATCCACCTCCAGCCTGCCGAATCGTGACAACTCGATTGGAGTATAATGAATCCAAGGCATGGACAAATGGTCCCCAAAAGCCTATAGCATGGAGAATCCCAAACAAATAAGGCCATAAAACCGTATCGAAGGCCTTCTCAATATCTAAGCCTAGTAGTGTAAGGGGAGTATTGGTAGCTCATGCCCAGTGAACTATTTTGAGGACTTTGCGGATATTGCCCGGTGCTTGTCTGCCAGGGATATTACCCACCTGGTCATTATGAATCAGGAGTTTGGCAAGAATAGAGGTGAAATTCTTGGAGTCCAAATTAATAAGGGAGATGAGACAATAATTTTAGGGGAGAAAGGGATCCGTGTTGAAGGGGTTGGGCGCTGCCCTGCCTTTCGGAGCTCCGTTCGCAGCGTCCGGAAGTTCATTACTTCGAACGCTGTGTGCGGGCTTCCGTGTTCACGGCCGCCCCCTCGTGACGTCCCGCCCCCTCAACCAAAGTCTATGGGAAGGGGGCGCTGAACTTCCGGACGCTGCGAGCGGAGCTCCGAAAGGCAGGGCAGCACACAACCCCTTTATGCTTGGGGATAACAACAATAGATGCATGAAGAAATTCCGGGGGCATAGGGGAACCAGAAAGCAACTGATTACAATAGGAAATAATATGGGGTGTAAGAATCGGTCTGGGCCTGGTGCCTCACCTAGTTTCAGATGAGCAATGGCATCTGCAACCTCCTCCGTGGTGACAGGAGAATTAAGAGAGTCCCTGTCAGAAGAAGAGAGGGTGGGAAGTGAAATAGAAATAGAAGTAGAAGAAGGCTCTATTGAGCTTCTGCCTCTGCTTAAACATAGAGGCAAGAAGTTGGTTGGGCTTATTAGCCCATTTGTAATAGGTGGCTTGAGTCCATCACAGGGCCTTCTCGGTACGATCAGAGAGAACTGCGTCAAGTTTCAGTTTCGTGGCCCTGAGAGCCTGGAGCAGGCACAGCGAGGGAGATAGCTGATGGGCACTCGCCAATCGTGCCATCTTATGTTCAAGAGTAGCCTAAGCTTTTGTTTGGTCTTTCTTTAATTTGGAAGCAAGAGCAATGAGTTTCCCTCTGACATAAGCTTTGTGTGCCATCCAGTATCAGCCGAGGAGGAAGTGTTAATGGCAAAGTAGTCAGATAGGGAAGCATCAGCTGGGAACATAGATGGGGGTGACACAGTAGTGACTCATTGAGGCGCTACGTACAAGGGGTGGAGCAGGGTCCCCCAAATTGGAAATGAGCCATAACTATATCGTAATCAGACCAGGCACAAGAGATGTGTCTGGCATATAGGAGAGAGGTGAGAGAAACTTAAAACTTAAAATCCAGTCTATGTGGGTGTAGAGACAATGGGCAGGAGAATAATATGTGTAGCCCCTTTGAGCCAGATTATGTTCCGCCATACATCGGCCATGTCAAGATCAGCAAAAAATAAGTTTTTAAAGAAGCCATTGCTGTACCCCAGAGCCCCTAAAACCAGCGGTGTGTGACCTGTCCAGCATTCTGCTAATGACCATGTTGAAAATTCCGCTCCTGAAGATGGCCCTCCAAAAAAGGAAAGCATCCCTCAGTATCAGAAAATGAGCACTGGAGCATAAATAGGAAATCATTGCGTAAAAGGGTCATAACCCCTTTCGATTTGGTGGAGTGGGAAGCCATAAAACACCGGGAATATCTCCTGGAGACCTATAATATCAGGGTTGTGTTTTAGGTAATCAATTAATGCTTTTTTCCATTTAATGGGGGAATTTAGTCACTGAACATTATGAGAAATAATACGACACATTGGTACAAATCTAGAAAATGCATATTAAGCGTGACAGTAGATAAAGGAAGAGACGAGGGGTGGAAACAGAAATAGAGGACACCAGACAATGAAAAATTAGCAACAAGATACAGGGACCATGACAAGGGAAAAGGGGGAAGACCGGACATACAGTATAAGGGGAGAACAAAAAAACAACAAAAAACTCAGGGGGTAAAAGTACAAGATCACATGGGAGGACGAACAGTAAGAGGGTAACAATAGCCATAACCCTTGAGGTCCGACACAAAGAAAGTAGGGAAACATGATAGTCCATCCCACCGGGAAAACTAGAAGGCAGGTCAAAACCTGCTGTGATCTGCGGGAGTGTGGTAAAGAAATAGGAGTGGGGGGAAAAGAAGAGCTAGAAAAGTAACAAAATCCGTCAGAGGGTAGGAAAAGAATCATGAGAAGAAGTAGGGAGAAAAAGGGGGATGTAAGAAAAAAAAAGAGGGAATGCAAAAGAGGGGAGGGAGGGAAAAATCAAGTACAATAGACCACACGCAGGAGTTAAATCCGGTGAAACATGACAGGATGTAGCATGACACTGGTAACGTTGAGCATGAAGGTCCATCCTGTAGACTTGCTAACAGAATCATCCAGATGGGGGAGGAGCAAGAAAATCCATGGCTGGAAAAAATGTCCATAAAAGTCCAGAGGCAATAAACAGTTCCATAGGAAACCAATGTATAACAAAACAGCCAGGAGTATCATGAAAAACAGAAAGTCTCAACAGGATTACAGTATCCACGCCCGAGGGCAGTTCCAAGTAACTAGCCTCAGAGGGCTAATGGGAGAAATAGAAGAGTCACATCACGTCCATTCGGATTTGGAATGAAGCATGCCATCCCGGTTTCTGAGGGTGAGAGGGGTGTCTCTTGTGAGGGATTTCAGCACTCTGCCACATATGTTTAAGAGCAGGTGATCTGGACAGTAGAGGTGCATGTTCATCATATGGGATATTCTCGCGTTGCAGGATCTCCATGGCTTCAGAGGGTGTACGCACCACATACATTTGGGAGAGGATTTGAAACTGCAGATTAAAGGGAAAGTCCCATCTATAGCGGAGTTGGGCTTTTTGCAATGCGAGAGTGACCAGTCTCATGTTATGTCTCCGTTCCAGAGTGGAGGGGGCCAGGTCAGCGTAGAGATGCACTGATGGAGGAAGACATGGAAGAGGAGATATATTCTGAGCCGCTTGTAGAATCTTGTCTCTCATCTCTGGGTAGTGCATAGGGAGGACATCGTCCCTGGGTATATCAGGGCCTTTGAGTGGCTTAACCCCCTATGGATATGGTCCATGCGCAATAGGGAGACCTCCACTTGAGGAAGGAGGTGGCAGAACAGGTCTAGGGCCGCAGGAGAGAGATCTGTAACGGATTCTGGCAAGTCACGAATGCAAATGTTAGCCCTGCGCGACCTGTCCTCCAAATCCTCAATTTTAAGCTCGAGTAGTTCCATAAGTTGGTCTGTAATGGCAGTGAAAAACTTTCAATGGCATCTTCCAGTTTGTCCACCAGCAGTTCTATGTTGGAGACCCTCTGTCCCAGGTCACCCACCTGCTTGGTGAAGTCGACTACCGCCCTCCCCAGTTTGGAAACTGCAGATTAAAGGGGAAGTCCCATCCATAGCGGAGTTGGGCTTTTTGCAATGCGAGAGTGACCAGTCTCATGTTACGTCTCAGTTCCAGAGTGGAGGGGGCCAGGTCAGCGTAGAGATGCACTGATGGAGGAAGACCTGGAATAGGAGATATATTCTGAGCCGCTTGTAGAATCTTGTCTCTCATCTCCGGGTAGTGCATGCGGAGGACATCGTCCCTGGGTATATCAGGGCCTTTGAGTGGCTTAACCCCCTATGGATATGGTCCATGCGCAATAGGGAGACCTCCACTTGAGGAAGGAGGTGGGAGAACAGGTCTAGGGCCGCAGGAGAGAGATCTGTAACGGATTCTGGCAAGTCACGAATGCAGATGTTAGCCCTGCGCGACCTGTTCTCCAAATCCTCAATTTTAAGCTTGAGTAGTTCCATAAGTTGGTCTGTAATGGCAGTGAAAAACTTGGTGAAGTTGACTACTGCCCTCCCCAGTTTGGCCTTTAATATCTGTTGGATGGACCGGTATAGTTCAGCTGAAGTCATCGGATCAGCAGGTAAGAGAAGGAGTGGTGCAGAGTCTGCTATGTTGTCCTCCTCAGCAGCTAGCGGGCTCGGCGCATGTGAAGGGGTCGACGCCATGTTGAACTTTGAGCCCATTCTGAAGATCTCAGGAATCGTCTGAAGGGACCACTGGGGTCCCCCAGGTTTGCTCTTCTCCATCCCGGAATATTTATTAGGAGAGGTTTTGCCACTTTGGAACTGAACGAACATCGCTTATGAAGGCTAAATCCCGGCGGGTGGTGCAGAGCTCACAGAGAACGAGTCCTTCCTAGTGAGCCACACGTATGTGCCCCCATTCATGTTATTTTTAACATGTTATGTACATATTTATATTTAATTATATTTTTCATATTTTATTCCTTTTATTCCAATGTTCTTCATTTATTTATGCCATCTTAATACATGTATTGATTGCATTATTAGTTAGTATAGTGCAGAAGTTTAACTCAAGGCCGCAGATTCCCAGTGATCTTAGCCTAACAGATCAGGTGACTGATAAAGAAGTACCCACCTAATACACCTTATAATTTGTTTGCTATTGAAAAAGGGGACAAGGATCCCCAAAACTCATCTAGCATTGCCAACCAGCCACTAATGTCCACTTTTAAGTCACTTTTTAATTTGTACATAATCCCAGTGGCAGAGGCAGGGGGGAGAACTGCCTCTGCCACATACAGGGGAACTGCTACTGCCTCATATGGGGGAACTGCCTCTGCTACATATGGGGGAACTTCCACTGCCTAATATGGGGGAACTGCCACTGCTGCTGCCTAATATGGGGGAACTTCTGCTGCCTAATATGGGGGAACTGCCACTGCCTAATATGGAGGAACTGCCTCTACCTAATATGAGGGAACTGCCACTGCCTCTGTCTAATATGGGGGAAATGGCACTGCCTAATATTGGGGAACTACTGCTGCCTAATATGGGAAAATTGTTGCTGACTAATATGGGGGAACTACTGCTGCCTACCATGGGGGAATTGTCACTGCCACTGCCTAATATGGGGGAACTTCTGCTGCTTAATATGGGGGAACTGCTACTGCCTACCATGGGGGAATTGCCACTGCCGCTGCCTAATATGGGGAAACTTCTGCTGCCTAATATGGGGGAACTGCTGCTGCCTAATATGGAGAAACTGCCACTGCCTCTGCCTAATATGGGGGAATCGCCACTGCCTAATATGGGGAACTACTGCTGCCTAATATGGGTGAATTGTTGCTGACTAATACGGGGGAACTACTGCTGCCTACCATGGGGGAATTGTCACTGCCACTGCCTAATATGGGGAAACTTCTGTTGCTTAATATTGGAGAACTGCCACTGCCTACCATGGGGGAATTGCCACTGCCGCTGCCTAGTATGGGGAAACTTCTGCTCCCTAATATGGGGGAACTGCTGCTGCCTAATATGGGGAAACTGCCACTGCCTAATATGTGGGAACTGTCTCTACCTAATATGGGGGAAATGCCACTGCCTCTGCCTAATATGGGGGCACTGCCTCTGTCAATATGGGGGAACTACTGCTGCCTAATATGGGGGAACTGCTGCTGCCTAATAGGGGGGAACTGCTACTGCCTAATTTGGGGGAACTCCTGCTGTGCAATTTGGGGGAAGTGCTGCTGCATAATTTGGGGGAACTGCTACTGCCTACCACTGGGGAACTGCTACTACCTACCATGGGGGAACTGCTGCTGCCTACCATGGGGGAAATGACTAATGCTGCCAAATTTGGGGGACACTGCTGCCTAATATGGGGTGCACTGGTGCTTAATATGGGGGACACTGCTGCCTAATATGGGGGACACTGTTGCCTAATATGGGGACACTGCTGCCTACTATGGGGGACACTGTCACCTACTGTGGGGGACATTTGACTGAGGGCATGGCTTGTCCCTCTATGCTCTCAGCAAAAGTTGGAAGGTATGCGGGAGTACCGATACAAACACCTGCGGATGGGTGAGCAGTGTAAAACACCTATTTTCTGTTCCCTACAAGAGATACTAGCAGTACATAGTACTCAAAAAAAATTTTTCACAGGAACTCTGATTAATTGACTTAAAAAGTGTATTCATTATACCCATAGGATACAATCTCCTTTTTCTTCACAGGAGTAATTAACTGCTGGATAATATGAACTTACGGTTATTATAAAGTTATTTATAAGAACTTTTAGTCTAATAATATGCAATATGCTAATATTGCCCCATCCATGCGGGCATTCATAATGAAATTATTTTATATATGCTTTATACAGGACAATCAGGGATGTGGAAATCCTATCGCCCGACGCCCAAGACATGCAGTTTCAGGCACCAGGCAGATGAATTTCTCTGACATGCAGCCCTGCTTTGGAGAAGCAGGGCCGGACAGACAATCCAGCGGCACTCAGGGTGTATGCGGGTTCCTAACTCGAGTCCATTCCATATCCGGCAGCCCCACCTGCTGATTTTAGAAGTTGGGGGCCACCGCGGCCGGCTGTTAAGCCTTTAGATTGCCGCTGTCAAAAAAAATGACAAAAATTATAAGGGTCAGATCATAGCAATTAATTTTTTTTTTTACTTTCTCAAGTTTTCTAATCATTTTTTACCATGAAACAAAATATAAACTGTCCAAGTTTGGTATAATTGAAATTGTACTGACCCAGAGAATAAATTTAGCATGTCAGATTTACTGTATTGTGAACTCAAAATGATTGTCCCAAAAAATTGCGGAATTCCATATTTTTTTTCAATTTTGCCCTACAAATAATTTTTTTCTGGCTTCATAATACATTATATGAGATATGTCCTGCAAAAAAGAAGCGCCAATTCAACTTTACAAAGAAAATATAACTGTCCTCTAAGCTGTGCATTCTAATAAATGTTTTTAATTACAAGTCTAAATAGATGGATCACACCTATCCACCTTAGGCCAGGTTCACATTACCATTCGCATTCGATCCGTTAAGGGTCCAATCGGCTCTTTTTTTTGGAGCCGATAGGACTCTGAAACAGGTCGGATGCAAACGGCTACTACCGGGTCCCGACAGACCCAATTCACTTGAACGTGGTACGTCAATGATCTAGTAATTTTTCAGGAAATTAGTGGAGAAAAAAATAGTGCTTGCACAATTTTTTTCTCTGCTAAATTCCCGTTGTTCTGGCCGGATTGCCAACAGAACTCCAAATAGAGTCTGACGGCAATGTGAACAAGGCCTTATATGTATATGAACTTAAAAAAATTTATATAAAAAACATTTCAATCAGGAACACCAATAAAATGAAAATAACAAATAATTAATAATAATAATAATAATTAATAAAAAACTAGAGTTAGTTCATATCAGTTATATATGTCTCATATAAAATGCATTTCAGTTGTTGAATAAATGTCACAGGTTACGCTGACAGCATGAATTACTTTGATAATGTGTAGAGGAAATGTATCGGGGTTGGTGTAAGTTTCACTTCAGCAAAAAGTTGCACAAAATTTGCACGTTGAGACATTTCTGCAACTTTTCTACACCAAAACGTGTTGATAAATCCCCCCCCATGGTGGATTTTGTTATCTGTGGTTTCCTACATGATTGTAAGAAAATCATGATTCATTCAACGCTGCGTACATTATAAATTACTAGAGCAGTGCTGCCACCTAGTGGAGAGTTGTTTAGTCCTTGTAGACATAGCTGTCATGAATGTCTGCATAGCACTAGACGGAGGAGTTATAATATTAGAAGCTTTCATTGACTGACTCATGCCTGGCACGTGTCATGTTTGGATGCCACTATTACTCTTATTGACAAATACCTTGTCATCCTCGCCATTATGCAAACATTATTTACACAGGAAATAGATTTATCCTGGGATTTCCTAAGCCGGTAATTCTTTCCATGTCAATGAGGTTAAGTTTACATGGGTCGAAGTCTTGTCTAATATTAGGTGATGAAGTCTCTTTAAATGATAATTCCCAGAATGACATCATCAGCCATGTATATTATTACACACATCCATACATCTCTACATTCATATATTTCATACTGACCTTAATAAAGGAAGACAAAAGGCATCACTCCAGTGTGGCAAGCATTGCATCCAGTATGGGGCATTTGAGCAGAGCGGCCCTAATGATTCTTATAGGGACCTCAGAGATGACAGCTAGTTGGGGTTTACTGTGAATAATGTAAAGAGAAACCATAATAATCTGAATCATATGTTGTGCTATGGGCCCCTGGATTACCCCCAGGAGTGTGAAGTGGTCAATATTAGAATTAGACATGAGCGAACTTTTCAAGAATTCGATTCGGCCGATTCTCAAAATTTTTCAAAAAAATGTGTTTAAATCGGAATTTATCCGCGGCACACCTATTTAAAAAATGGCTATTTCTGGCCTACAGAGAGCCTCAATTGGGGTATAGAACACTTCGCATATGGAGTGTGCTGGGGTAGTGAAATAATACTGTTATTCAGTATGACATGCAGATTACCGGCATCGCTTTTAGAATCACTGCCGCAGAGCAGCACAATGAGAGAGCCTGGAGGTGGCATCAGTATGAGGAGACCATAAAGTGGCTTAACCCCTTAAGGACGCAGCCCTTTTTTCACCTTAAGGACTGAGCCCTTTTTCGTAATTCTGACCACTGTCACTTTAAGCATTAATAAGTCTAAGATGCTTTTACCGAATATTCTGATTCTGAAATTGTTTTTTCGTGACTTATTCTACTTTATTTTGGTGGTAAATTTTCGTCATTACTTGCATCCTTTCTTGGTGAAAAATCCCCAAATTTCATGAAAATTTAGAAGATTTAGCATTTTTCTAACTTTGAAACTCTCTGCTTGTAAGGAAAATTGATATTCCAAATAAATTTTATATTGATTCACAAATAAAATATGTCTACATTATGTTGGCATCATAAATGGACATATTTTTACTTTTTGAAAAAATTTGAGGGCTTCAAAGTAGAGCAGCAATTTTCAAAATTTTCATGAAAATTGCAAATGCTGAAGGGACAGATGTTACAGAACTACAACTCCCAGCATGCCTGGGCAGTCTAGGCATGCTGAGAGTTGTAGTTTGGCAACATCTGGAGGGCTACTGTTTGGGCACCACTGTAACAGTGGTCACCAAACTGTGACCCTCCAGATGTTGCCAAACTACAACTCCCAACATGCCCAGACAGCCTTTAGCTGTCTGGGCATGCTGGGAGTTGTAGTTTAGCAACCACTAGGAATGCAGCAGTAAAGATCACTTTACTGCCCCCTTTCTTCCCCCATCCCCATCCCCACCCCCCCCCCCCACGTCGCTTCCCTACCTGCGCCGTGATCTCCGCAGTCTCCAGCGATGATCGGCGGTCCCCACGCATCTTCTCCCCCCCGTTCTGCCCGACATCCAGGGGTGGGCAGAGCGGGGGGTTTCCATGGCAACCCACTGTCGTGAGCTGCCTTTGGTCAGAATTCAATTCTGACCAATGGCAGGGGATAGGAGGAGATCACAGCACTGCAACCTCGCTCCTATCCCTCAGGATGATCGGGCCTGTCACTGACAGCTCCGATCATCCCTATTTTCTGGGTGATCGGATCACCAGAGACCCGATCAGCCCGGAATAGCAGAAAATCGCATGAATCGTCTGAATTGACATGCGATTTTCTGCAATCGCCGACATGGGGGGGGGGGGGTCTCAGGACCCCCCTCGGCGATGTGACGGGATGCCTGCTGAATGATTCCAGCAGGCATCCCGGTCTGGTCCCCAACCGGCTAGCGTTGGGGACCGGAATTCCCACGGGCGTATGCATACGCCCTACGTCCTTAAGGACTCGGGATGCAGGGCATGTGCATACGCCCCACGTCCTGAAGAGGTTAATGACACAGCGTAGAGGTTTTGGCAGCATGAGGAGACCATATAATGGCTGAATGACACAGCTTGGATGAGGCTGAAGCATGAGGAGACCATATAGTGGCTGAATGACACAGCCTGGAGGTGGTGGCAGCATGAGGAGACCATATAGTGGCTGGATGACACAGCTTGGATGAGGCTGAAGCATGAGGAGACCATATAGTGTCTGAATGGCACAGCCTGGAGTTGGCGGCAGATGAGGAGACAATAGGGCCTCACAATCTCTTATAATAAAAGATGAATTTTGAAATTGCAATTGAAGATGTATTGTACCTAGTGCTACCATAAACATATATAGGCAATGTCCTAGGCTCAGCAGCATCACTAAACCATGTAGTTGCTATTTGACACATACAGGAGCAGGCAGCAGAATGAGTACACAAGAGGGATTCACAATCCCTCACTTTTAAAGGAGTAGTCCAGTGGTGAAAAACTTATCCCCTATCCTGCGATCTCTCTGTACGGGGGCCAGGCTCTCTGGCCAGATAGCAGGTGTCGACCCCCGCACGAAGCGGCGGCCGACACCCCCCCCCCCCCTCAATACATCTCTATGGCAGAGCCGGAGATTGCCGAAGGCAGCGCTTCGGCTCTGCCATATAGTGTTATTGAGGGGGCGTTTCGGCCGCCGCTTCGTGCGGAGGTCGACACGCCCCCTTCCCACGGGCTGTCGGGGCTTCGTACAGGAGATCGCAGGGGGCCCTAGCGGTCGGACCCCCCGCGATCTGCAACTTATCCCCTATCCTTAGGATAGGGGATAAGTTGTTCACCACTGGGTCACCACTGGACTACTCCTTTAAAGGTGAATGTTGAAATCTCTATTGAAGATGCATGTTAGCTAGTGCTACCATCCAAAATTGTAAGGCCCAAGCCCAGAAGCATCAGTAAGCCAAGTAATTCCTGAAAGACACAGGAGCAGTCAGGAGCAGGCATCTGCAATACACCCGAGGATTCATAACACCTTACATTGGAAGATCAATGTTGAAATCTGAATTAAGCATTTATGTTAGCTAGTGCTACCATAACATATAATGAGTTAATATCCCAGTCCCAGCAGCATCAGAAAACAATATATTGGCTAAATGACACAGCCTGGAGGTGGGGAAAGCATAAGGAGCCCATATAGTGTCTGAATGGTACAGCGTGAAGGTGGCTGAAGCATGAGGAGACCATATAGTGGCTGAATGACACAGCGTGGAGGTGTTGGCAGCATGAGGAGACCATATAGTGGCTGAATGGCACAGCCCCGAGTTGGCTGAGCATGAGTACACACCAGGGCTTCCCAATCCCAAGAAAAAACACACACATTTTTGAAATTTAAAATGAAAATTTTGGATAGCTGGTGCTACCTACCATAACAACATTTTTATTCCCACACCCAGGCCCAGCAGCGGTATCAGTAAACCATATATTGCTTGAATGACACAGCCTGGAGTTGGCTGAAGCATGAGTACACACCAGGGCTTCCCAATCCCCAAGAAAAAACACACAAATTTTTGAAATTTAAAATGAAGATTTTGGATAGCTGGTGCTACCTACCATAACAACATTTTTATTCCCAGACCCAGGCCCAGCAGCAGTATCAGTATACCATACATTGCCTGACTGACACAGCCTGGAGTTGGCTGAAGCATGAGGAGACCTCAGGGCTTCACAATCCCCAAGAAAAAACACAAGAATGTTTTAAATTTTAAATGAAGATTTTGGATAGCTGGTGCTACCTACCATAACAAAATTTTTATTCCCAGACCCAGGCCCAGCAGCAGTATCAGTATACCATACATTGCCTGACTGACACAGCCTGGAGTTGGCTGAAGCATGAGGAGACCATTGAAATGTATGATTTTTTTTATTTAAATTTAATATTTTGAAATTTCAATTAATGATTTTGAAATTGAACTTTTAACTTCCAAGTTTTAGTGTCCCGGACCCCGGCGTGTGGGTATAAAGGGCCATATCTAACAAGCCCCCACAGGGCTCATGTGGCCGTGAGATGTAGGCACAACGTCTCCATTGCCCTGACCAGCCATTGTTTCCAACACTTTTCGCCAAGGCAAACCATGTGAAGAACAGCGTGACACTGCCGTGCCCTGCACACATGGTATGCTGAAGGACCACTGAGACTTGTCCGGGCAGTGGAGGCTGAGGACATGGTGGAGGATGAGGAGGCGAAGTCACACACTGTCACAGGACCAACGAGCTGACAGCGTGGAGAAGGAAGCAGTGTGACCTGTCCAAGTTGGGGTTGTGGAGGAACCACATTTACCCAGTGAGCCATAAAGGACATATATTGTCCCTGACTGTAGCTACAGCTCCAGATGTCGGCGCTGCCATTCACTTTGGTACCCACTGACAGGCTCCAGGACTGGCCCACTTTCTCTTCCACTAAATTGTGCAGGGCTGGTACTGCCTTCTTTGGAAGGAAATGACAGCTTGGTACTCTCCACCGCGGCTCGGCACAAGGCATCAGTTCTCTGAAATGTGCAGAGTCCACCACTTGAAAAGGGAGGGACTGCAGCACCAGCAACTTAAACAGGAGCACATTCAGCTTCTGTGCCGTTGGATGAGTGGGTGCATACTGTTTTCTCTTGGACATGGCTTCGCGGATGAATTGTTGGCAGAATGGCTGACTAAAAGTGGGAGAAGCAAAAGCATCTGGAGCGACAGAAGGAGGGTATGACACACAGCTCCCTTTGGCTGAGGTGGTGGAGCCTTGGCTGGCCACTGGGTGATGCAGCAGGCTGGACCACTACATCAGAGCCACGGTTCTCCCAGGCCGCTTTATGGTGGCGAAGCATGTGTTGACGCAGGGCCGTGGTGCCAACATTGGGACCCTGGCCACGCTTCCCCTTCTGCAGACATATCTTGCATGTGGCTACGTGAACCTCCTCCGGATTCTTGATAAAAAACTGCCACACAGCCGAGTAGCTGATTTTCCCATCTACAGTCTGCACTAATTGACTGCTACTGCCGCTGTCTCCAGGAACCCCTGGTTCCGCAAAGCAGGAGGTCTCCCCCGGCACGTTTGGCTCCAGAATTTCCACTTCTGCCACCACGCTGACTGCCAACCATGCTGCTGCCTTGCTGGCTCAGCTGTTGCCTCAAGGGCAACCTGCAACTCTTTTCTCCTGATGATGATGAAGCCCCGTCTGCACCCGGCTCCCAATTACGATCGGCTTCATCATCATCAGTGATGTGCAGACACAGTGAAGTGTCTGCATGTCACTGATGTCCTCCCCAGGTTCCTCAACAGTGTCTGCTTCAGGACCCTGAACCCTGGTAACACCGCCTCCCACGTCACTCTCCTCATCACTACTTGGCCGCATAGCGGAGGAAGCGGCACATGTCTCCTCCCCTTCTTGGCTGGGCAGTAGCTGCTGACTGTCCTCTATTAGATCGTCCTAAGTGAATAGTGGAGCTGAACCCACAGCATAAGATACTTCTGTAGGAGATGGAAAAGCATAGAACACAGGCAATGGGAGGACAGGGACTTCTCCAAGGTCATCCCAACTGAGGGTTGTGTCTGAGGAACCCACCGACTGTTGACTCGGGGTGTCAGATGTCACTCACTGCGACTCCTGCTGCCACTCACCCCTAGTCTGCTGCGACCTCTGCCTGAAGGATTTAGGCCTCTGCCACTCCTCTGTGCACATTCTGGCACTTCTCTGCCTGACATACTTAGTGCGTATATGAGGGTAGTACAATACGCTTCACTACTCTTAAAACAGTATGTGTCTAGAACAGCCAAGGCTGGATCATCATTGGGGCTCATGGAGCGCCTGCTCCGGGCCCCGTGCCCGCAGGGGGCCCCGTCACATTCGGGACATTCCTGTGTCCCGAAAAATCTTTTCAGGACACAAGGATACCCCGGCGGTTACCTCACTGCGGCGGCCCCCGCGTCAACTTTAAAAACGCTGGGGCCGCCGGCAGGTAGCGCATGCAGGGACATCACTGACGTCCCTGCATGCCCCCATAGGAGAAAAGCAGAGTGGAGTGGAGCATCGAGGAGGACGCGCGCACATGGTAAGTGACCAGCGGCAAGTCGTCTTCAGTGTTCCTACCTCCACTCCTCCAGGACCTACTGATATGGTCCATAGGCCATGGCAGTAGATCGTGACCCCGGTCCCCAAGGTCCCCGGACTGGAGCGGTGGTCGGAACAATGAGGCAAACAGGCATACAGCCTCCAGCCATACAATGTATATGGCTGAAGGCTGTATGTCTGTGGGGGAGCTATAATGCACCTAATGTGGGTGAACTATACTGCACCTAATGTGGGGGAGCTATACTGCACCTAATGTGGGGAACTATACTGCACCTAATGTGGGGAACTATACTGCACCTAATGTGGGGGAACTATACTGCACCTAATGTGGCAAAACTATACTGCACCTAATATGGGGAACTGTACTGCACCTAATGTGGGGAACTATACTGCACCTAATGTGGGGAACTATACTGCACCTAATGTGGGGGAAACTATACTACACCTAATGTGGGGGAACCGTACTGCACCTAATGTGGGAAACTGTACTGCACCTATTGTGGGAAACTGTACTACACCTAATGTGGTGGAACTATACTACACCTAATGTGGGGGAACTGTACTGCACATAATGTGGGGAACTGTACTGCACCTAATGTGGGGGGAACTATACTGCACCTACTGTGGGGGGACTATACTGCACCTAGGGTGGGGGAAACTATACTGCACCTAATGTGGGGGAACTGTACTGCACCTAATGTGGGGGAACTATACTGCACCTAATGTGGGGGAGCTATAATGCACCTAATGTGGGTGAACTATACTGCACCTAATGTGGGGGAGCTATACTGCACCTAATGTGGGGAACTATACTGCACCTAATGTGGGGAACTATACTGCACCTAATGTGGGGGAACTATACTGCACCTAATGTGGCAAAACTATACTGCACCTAATATGGGGAACTGTACTGCACCTAATGTGGGGAACTATACTGCACCTAATGTGGGGAACTATACTGCACCTAATGTGGGGAACTATACTGCACCTAATGTGGGGGAAACTATACTACACCTAATGTGGGGGAACCGTACTGCACCTAATGTGGGAAACTGTACTGCACCTATTGTGGGAAACTGTACTACACCTAATGTGGTGGAACTATACTACACCTAATGTGGGGGAACTGTACTGCACATAATGTGGGGAACTGTACTGCACCTAATGTGGGGGGAACTATACTGCACCTACTGTGGGGGGACTATACTGCACCTAGGGTGGGGGAAACTATACTGCACCTAATGTGGGGGAACTGTACTGCACCTAATGTGGGGGAACTATACTGCACCTAATGTGGGGGAACTATACTACACCTAATGTGGGGGAACTATACTGCACCTAATGTGGGGGAACTATACTGCACCTAATGTGGGGGAACTATACTGCACCTTATATGGAGAACTATAGTGCACCTAATGGGGGGGAACTATACTGCACCTAATGTGGGGAACTGTACTGCACCTAATGTGGGGGAACTGTACTGCACCTAATGTGGGGGAAACTATACTGCACCTAATGTGGGCGAACCGTACTGCACCTAATGTGGGGAACTGTAGTGCACCTAATGTGGGGGAACTACACTACACCTAATGTGGGGGAACTATACTACACCTAATGTGGGGGAACTGTACTGCACATAATGTGGGGAACTGTACTGGACCTAATGTGGGGGAACTACACTACACCTAATGTGGGGGAACTATACTACACCTAATGTGGGAGAACTGTACTGCTCATAATGTGGGGAACTGTACTGGACCTAATGTGGGGGAACTGTACTGCACCTAATGTGGGGGAACTGTACTGCACCTAATGTGAGGGAACTATACTGCACCTAATATGGGGGAACTGTTGGGGGGGGGCGGCCCAACATAATGAAGTGCTCCGTCTTCTAGGCAGCCTTAATCTGGCCCTGAGAACAGCAGCAGGTGATTACTCTTGGCTGTCCTTTCACAGTATGTAGGCCCTTGATAGATTACAGATACAAAATAGTACACTACTTAGATGTACGTATGCGGTATGCACTTAGGAGGGCAGAAAAATGTGCTACAATGAGCCTAAAAACTCTATCATTTTTGTAAAACACCAGCCGGTGATTACTTTTGGCTGTCCTTTCACAGTATGTAGGCCCTTGACAGATTAACAGGTACAAATGGTACACCATTTAGATGTACATATGCGGTATGCACAGATGAGGGCAGAAAAAAGCGCTACAATATGCATTAAAAACTCTGTATTTTTGGAAAACAGCAGCTGGTGAGTACTAGTGGTTGGACTTTCACAGTATGTAGGCCCTTGACAGATTAACAGGTACAAAATGGTACACTACTTAGATTTAGGTATGTGGTATGCAGGTATGACGGCAGAAAAATGCGCTACAGTACTCTTGGGAAACTTATTTTCGTAAAACACCAGCCGGTGATTACTTTTGCCTGGACTTTCCCAGTATCTAGACTGGTTACAGATTTACAGATACAAAATAGTAGACTGCTTTGATGTAGGTATGTGGTATGCACTTATGAGGGCAAAAAAATGCGCTACAATGAGCCTTAAAACTCTGTAATTTTTATAAAACACCAGCCGGTGATTACTTTTGGCTGTCCTTTCACAGTATGTAGGCCCTTGACAGATTAGCAGGTACAAAATAGTACACTACTCAGATGTACGTATGCGGTAGGCACTGATGAGGGCAGAAAAATGCTCTACAATAGGCATTAAAAACTCTTTATTTTTGTAAAGTACCAGCCGGTGAGTACTAGTGCTTGGACTTTCACAGTATATAGGACCTTGACAGATTAACAGGTACAATATGGTACACTACTTAGATGTAGAAATGTGGTATGCACGTATGACGGCAAAAAAATGCGCTACAGTAAACTTGGAAAAGGTATTTTCATAAAACAACAGCCAGTGATTAGTTTTCCCTGGCCTGTCACTGTATGTAGGCTTGTTACAGATTAACAGGTACAAAAAAGTGCACTACTTAGATGTAGGTATGTGGTTTGCACATTTGAGGGCAAAAAAATGCGCTACAGAACACTTGGAAACCGTATTTTCGTAAAACACCAGCTGGTGATGACTTTTGCCTGGACTTTCCCAGTATCTAGACTGGTTACAGATTTACAGATACAAAATAGTAGACTGCTTTGATGTAGGTATGTGGAATGCGCATATGAGGACAGAAAAATGCACTACAGTCCACTGAAAAAACGTATTTTTGCACAGCAGCAGGACACAACAGTGCAGCACCACAAAAAAAAAAATTGCACTCTGTCGCAGAGTATTAAGAATGGTGTGAACTGCTGGTTATTATACCTTCTACAGACTAGTATAAGCAGCAGATGATTTCTTGTGGAAAAAATACACAGAATTGCACTGAAAAATCATTCCTGCCTACTGTGATAAGGTTCATGAAGTTAAAGGGGTACTCCGGTGCTTACACATCTTATCCCCTATCCAAAGGATAGGGGATAAGATGCCTGATCGCAGGAGTCCCGCAGCTGGGGACGCCCGTGATCATGCATGCGGCACCCCGTTTGTAATCAGTCCCCGGAGCATGTTCGCTCCGGGTCTGATTACGGTCGACCACAGGGCAGGCGGCGTGTGACGCCACGCCCCCGCCCCGTGTGACGTCACGCTCCGCTCCTCAATGCAAGCCTACGGGAGGGGGCGTGATAGCTGTCACGCCCCCTCCCGTAGGCTTGCATCCCGATCAGGCATCTTATCCCCTATCCTTTGGATAGGGGATAAGATGTGTAAGCACCGGAGTACCCCTTTAAGGCAGCTTGTTGATATGTATGAGGCAACGAAAAGCTATCTGCCCCTCTCTGATAAAATGCTGAATAAAGTGACTGGGAGGTTAATGGCTATTGTAAAAATTGTTCTCAGTGAGAACAAGCACTGCACTGCTCTCTGTCCACAACGCTGATGTGACTAGCAGTTGGTAGTGCGACGCTGCGGTATGATCAGTTCAGCGTGTCTGTGTAACACACAGAGACACGCAACCGTCCTCTCTCTCTGCAATGTATATGGCATGAAATGAGCAGCCGCAAAATGGCTGCCGATTATATATGACTGTGATATCACAGGGGTGACTGGCTGCTGATAGGCTGCATCCTGCGTGTGATTCAGGGTCATCCCGCTTACCTCCCTTCCCGCCTTGCCTTCCCATGTAATGACAAGTGGATCTGCCATTTTAGGTGTCCTGGAGCCTGGAATGCTTTAAAATGGAGTTTAATTAAGCGATTTGCGCGATAGAATCGCTGCGATATTCACATTCGTTACAAATCGAATAAATCCTGAAATTCGTAACGAATTCGGGTTCATCTGCTTCAGTTCGCTCATCTCTAATTAGGATATCAGGCCAGGCAATCTCAATGCTCATTCCTAATGAAGTGGCCAATGAGTTATGGTTGCCAAATCATAACATAAAATGCTGCATGGATGCCCATAAATTTGGTGATAGAGCACCGTTCTACCAAAGGACAGACGTGTTATGCCTTATTCAGCAAGCAGTGCAGTGCAGCAATATCACATTAGTCAGCCAATTTCAAGCACAAATACTATCTAACCAGTTATTTTAAAATGCATGTGCGCCACACCAAGTTCTAAAGAAAATTTACAACAAAAAAGATAGGTCCACACAAACGCTGTGGGGGAGATTTATCAAAACCTGTCCAGAGGTAAAGTTGCTGAGTTGCCCATAGCAACCAATCAGATCGCTTCTTTCATTTTTCAGAGGCCTTTTCAAAAATGAAAGAAGCACCAAGTAGCCATTCAGGGCTCCCGGCAGGAGCCATCTCTCCTTCTACAGCTCCCATCATGGAACAGACGCTGTCCACGAGGGGAGCTGTAGTAGGAGAGATGGCACCTGCTGGGGAAGCGGGTGGCATTGCAACGCGATACCTGGCTGGCCATCTATATAACAAATCTGATCCACACTCTAGAATTTAAAAAATCCCACCGGGGGCCCTGAATGGCTACTTGGTGCCGGCTATTCAGGGCTCCCGGCGAGGTATTTGAATATGACTTTTTGACAGTAAAAAATACATTCTTGGGGAGCGGTGTGGGTGGCATGCCGCCCGCTCCCCCGGTTAATAACGTTTGATCGCATCAGGTTTCAGAAGTGAAACCCAGTGCAACCAATCCCTTAGCCCCTGTACTACTACCCCCAACATGGAACAGACTCTGTGCCATGATGGGAGTAGTAGTACTAACGCAACAGTAGACTCCCCACCCACCAGCAGATTCCCGCAGTTGGGGAACTTCTACTCCCATCATGGAAACGATTCTGTTCCATGATGGGAGAAGTAACAGTACCGCAGCACTGCAGGAGTCCCGAGTGGCTGCAGAGTGAAGATGCGGAATCATGCGGAATCTGTGCAAACATTTCCGCACAGATTCTGCACAAATTCTGTATCAATTCTGAATCTGTTTAACATCTGCAGAATTCTGCACTGAACTAATGCGGACGCAGAATTGATGCAGATATGAGGAATTTACGTCATGTGAACGTGGCTTAGGCTGTGTTCACACAACGGAAATTCCACATATCTGCATGGTCTGCTTCCCCATTGGTTCTGTGCAGAATTCTGCAGTTTTTAAACACATGCGGAATCAGTGCTGAATTTGTGCAGAATCCTTGCAGAGATTTCTGCACGGATTCTGCATGATTACGCATCATGATAGATTATATTTAATTAAACAGTGATAATTTGTGAAGATTCCGTGTGAATTCAGCAGAAAGTCAGCCCCATTGACTTTAATTGGATTCTGCAACCAAAGTCCGGAAAAATATAAGACCAGGCTTAAATTTTACGGACCGCGGAAAACAGAATTTCAGCAGCAGAATTCCGCATGCAGAAATTCTGCTGTGTGAATGACATTGTGGAATCCCATTAAAGTTAATGGGCAATAAATGTATGTCGAATTCCACGTCGAAAACACATGCGGAATTTCCGTCGTATGAAAGCGGCCTTAAGGCCGCAATCACACGGCAGACTTTCTGCAATTAATTCTGCTCTGGATTCTGCATGAAAATTCTGCGTGTTGCCGCTCCGAGCAGGATGTGTCCCCCCATCCACCACGCGGAGGTGGCCTCATATCGGATGGGACCCTAACATGATAACTCACCTCTGCTGTGCATATAGCCTCTGACTGTGTGACATGTTGGATCAGCCATTGACTAAACCACCTTCAAAGTAAAATACACTGTGGATCCGCTCGTCTGAACGTACCCTTAGGCTGAATTCACACGGCAGAATTTCTGCGCTGAATTCTGCATGAAAATTCTGCATGAATTTATTATAGCCCATTCCCTTCAATGGAATTCCTGCAGCAGAAATTATGTTGTGTGAATGGGACAGCGGAATCCCATTGAAATGTATTGGCTATAAATTAATGCAGAATTTTCATGCAGAATTCAGTGCAGAATTCAGTGCAAAAATTTTGCCGTGTGAATCCGGCCTTAGGCCGAGTTCACACAGCGGAATTTCTGGGCCGAGTTCACACAGCGGAAATTCTGTGCACACTTTCGCTTGGAATGTCCGCAAGGAATTTACGCTGCAGCAAAGTCCCGTTGAATTCAACGGGATTATGCTGCGTTGTGCACACGGCGGAATTTCCGTGCCAGATGTTTCTGGAAGACATCAGGCTGAGAGCTGCAGAGGGAGGTTTAAGTATCAGCGATATTTATTTTTAGATCTTTGTGCTTTTGTGTAGCAAACAGTTCAGAGCCCTGATATGTGTGTGTTTATCATACATATGTGTACCATACAGTGCAGAGACAGGTGTGCATGTGTGTAGTATACAGTGCAGGGAAAGGTGTGCATGTGTGCAGTATACAGTGCAGGGACAGGTGTGCATTTGTGTAGTATACAGTGCAGGGACAGGTGTGCATGTGTGTAGTATACAGTGCAGGGACAGGTGTACATGTGTGTAGTATACAGTGCAGGGACAGGTGTGCAAGTGTATAGTATACAGTGGAGGGACAGGTGTGCATGTGTGTAGTATACAGTGCAGAGACAGGTGTGCATGTGTGTAGTATACAATGCAGGGACAGGTGTGCATGTGTATAATATACAGTGCAGGGACAGGTGTGCATGTATGTAGTATACAGTGCAGAGACAGGTGTGCATGTGTGTAGTATATAGTGCAGAGACAGGTGTGCATGTGTGTAGTATATAGTGCAGGGACAGGTGTGCATGTGTGTAGTATACAGTGCAGGGACAGGTGTGCATGTGTGTAGTATACAGTGCAGGGACAGTTGTGCATGTGTGTAGTATACAGTGCAGGGACAGGTGTGCATGAGTGTAGTATACAGTGCAGAGACATGTGTGCACGTGTGTAGTATACAGTGCAGGGACAGGTGTACATGTGTGTAGTATACAGTGCAGGGACAGGTGTGCAAGTGTATAGTATACAGTGGAGGGACAGGTGTGCAAGTGTATAGTATACAGTGGAGGGACAGGTGTGCATGTGTGTAGTATACAGTGCAGAGACAGGTGTGCATGTGTGTAGTATACAGTGCAGGGACAGGTGTGCATGTGTATAGTATACAGTGCAGGGACAGGTGTGCATGTATGTAGTATACAGTGCAGAGACAGGTGTGCATGTGTGTAGTATATAGTGCAGAGACAGGTGTGCATGTGTGTAGTATATAGTGCAGGGACAGGTGTGCATGTGTGTAGTATACAGTGCAGGGACAGGTGTGCATGTGTGTAGTATACAGTGCAGGGACAGTTGTGCATGTGTGTAGTATACAGTGCAGGGACAGGTGTGCATGTGTGTAGTATACTGTGCAGAAACAGGTGTTCATGTGTGTAGTATATAGTGCAGAGACAGGTGTGCATGTGTGTAATATACAGTGCAGAGACAGGTGTGCATGTGTGTAGTATACAGTGCAGAGACAGGTGTGCATGTGTGTAGTATACAGTGCAGGGACAGGTGTGCATGTGTGTAGTATAGAGTGCAGGGACAGGTGTGCATGTGTGTAGTATAGAGTGTGTAGTATAGAATGTGTGGTGTCCCGGTACCGCATCCTATACGGTACCTGTATAGAGGTCCCCATAGCCAGAGTCCCTAGGACGTCGGGGTCCTTCTTATCTAGTCCGCCCCTTGTCACCTCTCATCTAGGTATTAGTTATCTAACAGTTTATTCAGGATTTATATAAATATAATTGTACAAATGTATATAATTGGTTAATTACCTGTACGGAGTGTAGCAGTACCTGCGGGTCACGTGATCAGGTAAACTCTATGGTTTTTGCTTAAGGACCTTTGGAGATCCCTATGACGTATTTCACCCTTCATTCCTTGTAACGGTGAGTGACAGTTACTCGGACCAATCAAAACGGCCCTGCCCCTGCCCATATAAGGGAGCGGCGGCCATAGCTCTCTCTCTTATTCTTGGGCTGTTGACAGGGAAGGATCTGTGCTGCTGTCATCAGTGAGGTTAGGCCCGAGCCTTGCGGCGACAGCTGATCTTTACAAACCGTGAGTGTAGCAATCCCTAAGCACTCTGCAAGATCACCGGACCTTATCTAGCCCCTAAATCCGGACGGATCTTCGCAATTAACCCTAAATTCAGAGACTTATAACAAAAGTCAAGGTCCGCAACAACTGTCAGTCACTGAAGTGTATGGAGACTGTTTGAATGAGACTGTTACTGTTCATTGGATGTACCGCAAGTCTTTAAGTAAAGTTTATCCAAGTTCAAGTTCAGCTACCTTGTGGACCTTCAGTCATTATTTGCATGCACCTATCGTTACTGGGAAGGGCGGCGATAGGCCGGAGAATTACCTCAGCATACTAACCCTCAGCCTGGCGTCACGAACAATAGGGTTAACCTTAACCCCTGATATACTAAAGCAAAACCCTGACTACACTACCCCTACCCCAGAGACCTACCACAAAGCCTTTTTGGCGTCACACGAACAGGATTAGGGTGTGTGCCTACTACAGTCGCCACTAGTGAAAGTGTACTCCTCCCCAGAAAACAAACTTTATTCATGTGCTGTAAACCACGTTGCTGTGTACGGGAGTGGTGCTTGTGGTGCACCATACAAGGGGGCCATGAGAAAAGTAAGGGGGGAGGCGAAAATTCATCTACAACTAAGATGTGTAAATGAGTTCATGCTGCGATCCATTGGTCCGGTCGGCACAGGCTGAGCCGAACTGCTGCCGGAAAAGCGCGCAAAGAAAGCCTGCGCTGCGCCATGCCCCGCCCCTGGGCAAAGCTGCCAAGTTGCTGTGTCACAACCGAAAGAGAACTTGGAGACACAGGAGTCGTCTCTGGAGGGACCGGAAGTCGGGGCTGCACCGATAACGTCCTTCCTGCCGGCTGCCATTTTGGGGAAGCCCACTATAAAAGCCACCATGCAGAGCAACCTCTTCAGTCTGCACAGAGAGCCGGAGAGTACAGACATGGCGGAGAAGCGTTTTATGTGGTGAAGTTAGCAAAATGGCGCCGGAAAAGCGGAAAGTTGTGGAAGTCGCAGCCCGACTTTTCCAAGAACTTGCTGACCGTCTGCAGCGGTTGTCATTAGACGAAGAGGGGGCCTGCCATCTTCCCCCACTGCCTGATGATGACGACGATTGGCCAGAGACACCTCCAGCGGAGAGCGCAGGGACACCTGGAGGTGCATCGCCGGTGAGACTGTCCCCTCACCACAGAACTTGGGGCTCGTGGGCTGAGATCCCATCGGAGGAGTCTGCAATGAGTACCCCGCCAGAGGCGGCCTATTCTTCCTCCTCCAGCCCTGAGGTCATGCCTCTATCCAGCTTGCCAAGTGCACGACCGTGCTCACCAAAATTGCCGCAATGGGTGTTCGGAGATGAGCCGGAGCTGATCGAGTACATGCACAGAGTACTTCAACCATTACCTGGGAAGCCACTCCCACCAATTCCAACTGCAGAAAAAGAAAGGGCCCGTCAAGAAGCCGAGCTGGCCGAATTGATGGAAAAACTAAAGGCCCGACACAAAAAACTCTATGCCCCCAAGCACGTGCATTTGCCCCATGAAGAGAAAGTACGGTGGCAAGAAAACACCAAAGAAATGGAGGCATTATACATTCGTAAATGGGATCACCCCTGAGAAGGGGAGGAGCCATTAGAAAGAAGAAGAGCAACTGTTACGTCGAGCGCTCCGGGTCCCCGCTCCTCCCCGGAGCGCTCGCTACACTCTCCTCACTGCAGCGCTCCGGTCAGATCCACTGACCCGGGGCGCTGCGATACCGCCTCCAGCCGGGATGCGATTCGCGATGCGGGTAGCGCCCGCTCGCGATGCGCACCCCGGCTCCCGTACCTGACTCGCTCTCCGTCGGTCCTGTCCCGGCGCGCGCGGCCCCGCTCCCTAGGGCGCGCGCGCGCCGGGTCTTTGCGATTTAAAGGGCCACTGCGCCGCTGATTGGCGCAGTGGTTCCAATTAGTATGTTCACCTGTGCACTTCCCTATATCACCTCACTTCCCCTGCACTCCCTTGCCGGATCTTGTTGCCATCGTGCCAGTGAAAGCGTTTCCTTGTATGTTCCTAGCCTGTGTTCCAGACCTCCTGCCGTTGCCCCTGACTACGATCCTTGCTGCCTGCCCCGACCTTCTGCTACGTCCGACCTTGCTTCTGTCTACTCCCTTGTACCGCGCCTATCTTCAGCAGCCGGAGGGGTTGAGCCGTTGCTAGTGGATACGACCTGGGGTCCACTGGGGAGATCAAGAGTTGGGGGCCCTCTTGTTCCAAGGACTGCCTAAGACCGGTTCCCAGTAACCCTTGCCGTGACTCTGTGGTTCCTCCTGTAACCGGCCTCCCTAAGGCCTATATGGACTTTGCGGATGTTTTTTGCAAAAAACAAGCTGAGACTCTACCTCCTCACAGGCCTTATGATTGTCCTATCGACCTCCTCCCGGGCACTACTCCACCCCGGGGCAGAATTTATCCTCTGTCCGCCCCAGAGACTCTTGCCATGTCTGAATACGTCCAGGAAAATTTAAAAAAGGGCTTTATCCGTAAATCCTCCTCTCCTGCCGGAGCCGGATTTTTCTTTGTGTCCAAAAAAGATGGCTCTCTACGTCCTTGCATTGACTACCGCGGTCTTAATAAAATCACGGTTAAGAACCGCTACCCCCTACCCCTCATCTCTGAACTCTTTGATCGCCTCCAAGGTGCCCACATCTTTACCAAACTGGACTTAAGAGGTGCTTATAATCTCATCCGCATCAGAGAGGGGGATGAATGGAAAACGGCATTTAACACTAGAGATGGACACTTTGAGTATCTGGTCATGCCCTTCGGCCTGTGCAACGCCCCTGCCGTCTTCCAAGACTTTGTTAATGAAATTTTTCGTGATCTCTTATACTCCTGTGTTGTTGTATATCTGGACGATATCCTGATTTTTTTCTGCCAATCTAGAAGAACACCGCCAGCATGTCCGTATGGTTCTTCAGAGACTTCGTGATAATCAACTCTATGCCAAAATAGAGAAATGTCTGTTTGAATGCCAATCTCTTCCTTTCCTAGGATACTTGGTCTCTGGCCAGGGACTACAAATGGATCCAGACAAACTCTCTGCCGTTTTAGATTGGCCACGCCCCTCCGGACTCCGTGCTATCCAACGTTTTTTGGGGTTCGCCAATTATTACAGGCAATTTATTCCACATTTTTCTACCGTTGTGGCTCCTATCGTGGCTTTAACCAAAAAAAATGCCGATCCCAAGTCTTGGCCTCCTCAAGCGGAAGACGCCTTTAAACGGCTCAAGTCTGCCTTTTCTTCGGCTCCTGTGCTCTCCAGACCTGACCCATCTAAACCCTTCCTATTGGAGGTTGATGCCTCCTCTGTGGGAGCTGGAGCTGTCCTTCTACAAAAAAATTCTTCCGGGCATGCTGTTACTTGTGGTTTTTTTTCTAGGACCTTCTCTCCGGCGGAGAGGAACTACTCCATCGGGGATCGAGAGCTTCTAGCCATTAAATTAGCACTTGAGGAATGGAGGCATCTGCTGGAGGGATCAAGATTTCCAGTTATTATTTACACCGACCACAAGAACCTCTCCTACCTCCAGTCTGCCCAACGGCTGAATCCTCGCCAGGCCAGGTGGTCCCTGTTCTTTGCCCGATTTAATTTTGAAATTCACTTTCGGCCTGCCGATAAGAACATTAGGGCCGATGCTCTCTCTCGTTCCTCGGATGCTTCTGAAGTTGAACTCTCTCCGCAACACATCATTCCTCCTGACTGCCTGATTTCCACTTCTCCAGCCTCCATCAGGCAAACTCCTCCAGGAAAGACCTTCGTTTCTCCACGCCAACGCCTCGGAATCCTCAAATGGGGTCACTCCTCCCATCTCGCAGGTCATGCAGGCATCAAGAAATCTGTGCAACTCATCTCTCGCTTCTATTGGTGGCCGACTCTGGAGACGGATGTTGTGGACTTTGTGCGAGCCTGCACTATCTGTGCCCGGGATAAGACTCCTCGCCAGAAGCCCGCTGGTTTTCTTCATCCTCTGCCTGTCCCCGAACAGCCTTGGTCTCTGATTGGTATGGATTTTATTACTGACTTACCCCCATCCCGTGGCAACACTGTTATTTGGGTGGTCGTTGATCGATTCTCCAAAATGGCACATTTCATCCCTCTTCCTGGTCTTCCTTCAGCGCCTCAGTTGGCTAAACAATTTTTTGTACACATTTTTCGTCTTCACGGGTTGCCTACGCAGATCGTCTCGGATAGAGGCGTCCAATTCGTGTCTAAATTCTGGAGGGCTCTCTGTAAACAACTCAAGATTAAATTAAATTTTTCTTCTGCATATCATCCTCAATCCAATGGACAAGTAGAAAGAGTTAACCAGGTCTTGGGTGATTATTTACGACATTTTGTTTCCTCCCGCCAGGATGACTGGGCAGATCTTCTACCATGGGCCGAATTCTCGTATAACTTCAGAGTCTCTGAATCTTCCTCCAAATCCCCATTTTTCGTGGTGTACGGCCGTCACCCTCTTCCCCCCCTCCCTACCCCCTTGCCCTCTGGTCTGCCCGCTGTGGATGAAATTTCTCTTGATCTTTCCATCATATGGAGAGAGACCCAAAATTCTCTCTTACAGGCTTCATCACGCATGAAGAAGTTCGCGGATAAGAAAAGAAGAGCTCCTCCCATTTTTTCCCCTGGAGACAAGGTATGGCTCTCCGCTAAATATGTCCGCTTCCGTGTCCCTAGCTACAAGTTGGGACCACGCTATCTTGGTCCTTTCAAAATTTTGTGCCAGATTAATCCTGTCTCTTACAAACTTCTTCTTCCTCCTTCTCTTCGTATTCCTAATGCCTTTCACGTTTCTCTTCTTAAACCACTTATCATCAACCGTTTCTCTCCCAAATCTGTTCCCCCCACTCCTGTTTCCGGCTCCTCGGACATCTTCTCCGTCAAAGAGATTCTGGCATCAAAAAAGGTCAGAGGGAAAACCTTTTTTTTAGTTGATTGGGAGGGTTGTGGTCCAGAAGAGAGATCCTGGGAACCTGAGGACAATATCCTAGACAAAAGTCTGCTCCTCAGGTTCTCAGGCTCTAAGAAGAGGGGGAGACCCAAGGGGGGGGGTACTGTTACGCCGAGCGCTCCGGGTCCCCGCTCCTCCCCGGAGCGCTCGCTACACTCTCCTCACTGCAGCGCTCCGGTCAGATCCACTGACCCGGGGCGCTGCGATACCGCCTCCAGCCGGGATGCGATTCGCGATGCGGGTAGCGCCCGCTCGCGATGCGCACCCCGGCTCCCGTACCTGACTCGCTCTCCGTCGGTCCTGTCCCGGCGCGCGCGGCCCCGCTCCCTAGGGCGCGCGCGCGCCGGGTCTTTGCGATTTAAAGGGCCACTGCGCCGCTGATTGGCGCAGTGGTTCCAATTAGTATGTTCACCTGTGCACTTCCCTATATCACCTCACTTCCCCTGCACTCCCTTGCCGGATCTTGTTGCCATCGTGCCAGTGAAAGCGTTTCCTTGTATGTTCCTAGCCTGTGTTCCAGACCTCCTGCCGTTGCTCCTGACTACGATCCTTGCTGCCTGCCCCGACCTTCTGCTACGTCCGACCTTGCTTCTGTCTACTCCCTTGTACCGCGCCTATCTTCAGCAGCCAGAGAGGTTGAGCCGTTGCTAGTGGATACGACCTGGTCACTACCGCCGCAGCAAGACCATCCCGCTTTGCGGCGGGCTCTGGTGAAAACCAGTAGTGACTTAGAACCGATCCACTAGCACGGTCCACGCCAATCCCTCTCTGGCACAGAGGATCCACTACCTGCCAGCCGGCATCGTGACACAACTGTGGCCAAGTTCGACAAGGTCAGCGGTTATGGGACACTCCTTGATTGCCACACTGGGCAGACCATCCTCGTAAACCGGCGAGCAGTGCAAAGGCCATATCTCCATAAGAAGTTCTACACCTTGGAGGTGGGTGAGATAGTGGAGTACAACCCCGTCCAGAGCCTTCATGGAGGATGGGCTGCAGCGGTCACCAGACCAACAGCCCCAACACAGCTTCCCTTCAAGTATTTTCCGTCAACTGATTGGGAGTCCGATCCCTTCAACTTGAGGCCGAAAAGGTCCGCTCCTAAAGCCTCCACCAGCGTACTCAAGGAGGAGGAGCCTCAACAGCCAAGTTCATCATCTTCTATGTACAGCAAAGAGTGAAGTTCTTCGTTTTCTACATACCGTCGAGAGTCAAGTCCTGCTCAAGTTCGGGAAAGTAAGCCCAAATTGTGGGCACCAAAGACCGTACCTAGACCCTCTCGGAGCAATGAGAGTTTTTCTGTTCCAGAGGTACCAACGCACGTACCTAGGCCCTCTCGGAGCAATGAGAGTTTGCCTCCTACACAGGTACCAACGTATGTACTAAAGCCCTCTTCTGACATGGAGAGTTTGCCTGCTTCCAGGGTACCAACGAAAGAGTCATGGGTACATCCTAGTTTGGAGATGGTACTCAAGCCCTATTGCCCAACTTTGATCCCGGCTAGAAAGCCTGTGTCCCCTTCTAATGCTGCTTTCCACCACTCCATCCTCACCAATGTGGTGTGGCAAAGCTATGTCAATTCTACACCTGCCCCTGTTGTTGGAAGGTATGGGGGAACCAAGAGAGGCACAACAAGAGTAAAGAAGAATGTTCTTTGAAGAGACTTTAAAGTAATATCAGATTGTTTCTTGTGTTAACCCCTTTTATTTTGCAGCAACCAAGTTTAAGAATTGTGCCTAGCAGGACTGTGCTAAGATAATTCCAGTTCAAAGTTCAGCAACGTAACCACTAAGCTTGTGCCTGACTATTAAGTCAAGCGACTCCTAGCCTGTAGGAGATTCATTAAGGACTGTACCCGGCTGAGTTGTGGCTAAAGCCGTGTTTACCTTTCCCTTCCATGAACTCCTAGTGTAGGTGGACTGCTGATCCTTACACGTCTGTTTTATGTATATACCAGCAGCTTCATAAGAACTCTTATGCTAAATGTTGCACTTATCAGGTGAATGCGCCTGAACCATGTTGGAGTGTTGATAATTGTGTAAATTGTGTAGTAAATCTGTATATGGTTCTTGTACACAGGAAGGTGTCCTCGTGTCTGTGTACATAAAAAATAGGTATTGGTTGTACATAGAAAGATAGTCTAATATCTATGTACATAAAAAGTGAGTCAGAGCTGTACACAGAAAATGTCAGTGTGCTGCACGTGTACACTCAACACTAAAAACATAAATGATTCTTGTACATACAAATGTAAAGAATGCTAAAGGTGTTTAGTAGTAGCTAAATAGGTGACACCCCGGCTCCTCTGGGGGTAGTATTATTGCTGTTGCCAATCGCTAGCACCTGTCTCAACAAAAATAATAGGGAAGATTGCCCTTAAAATAGTACTTGCACACATAGTACCTTAACTAACTGACTTAAATGTACTACTTCAAGTTTCTCTAGTACATACATCAAAATAAATATCTCACTTAAGAAAACACTTTAGGGATTGTAGCCTATTGAAATTCAATTCCTGCCACTGTTAGGTACACTTCTTCTCTTTCTTTGCGTGTGTGAGATGCTCTACCTGGCCAGTAGGTGCTCTTGCGAGCTAACAAATGAAACACGTAATTCTTAAAGTAACCTTGGTAGGTTATGTGAAATGCTCTAGGGGTAAGTAGCGTGTAGCCGATAGACCCTAGCAGCCAACCTTACTGTGTCCTAGCTTCCGGCTAGCCAGTACAACTTTTGTGTACTAACAGGTAACTTATTGTTGGCGAATAAAATGTGTGAGATAATAAAAATGTCTAGTCAGCTTGACGCTAAAAGTATATAGAGCTGTACTAATGTCTAGTTTAGCCTCATAAAATGTGTAGAGAGCTAATAAAAATGTCTTAGGAGCTAGTAACTAGATATCAGATAGATGCCTAATTGTATAGTAAGCTTAAAAAAATGTCTAAGAAGCTAGAAACTAAAGGTTAGACAGCTTCGTTAATGTCTAGATAGCACCAATGTCTAGAAATATTTCTATTGTCTAGTCCAGATACTAGTAAGGGTATCAGAGAATGTAAATGTGTTCAATGTTTACTTAGAATGTATAGCAAATTTATAAGTATCATCCTGGTCTAGTCCTAGTTCCTCTGCCTTAGGGGACAGGCGTCGAGGTCGACTTATCTTAAGTAAGGGGGTTTATGGTGTCCTGGTACCGCATCCTATACGGTACCTGTATAGAGGTCCCCATAGCCAGAGTCCCTAGGACGTCGGGGTCCTTCTTATCTAGTCCACCCCTTGTCACCTCTCATCTAGGTATTAGTTATCTAACAGTTTATTCAGGATTTATATAAATATAATTGTACAATTCTATATTATTGGTTAATTACCTGTACGGAGCGTAGCATGACCTGCGGGTCTTGTGATCAGGTAAACTCTATGGTTTTTGCTTAAGGACCTTTGGAGGTCCCTATGATGTATTTCACCCATCATTCCTTGTAACGGTGAGTGACAGTTACTCGGACTAATCAAAATGGCCCTGCCCATATAAGGGAGCGGCAGCCATAGCTCTCTCTCTTGTTCCTGGGCTGTTGACAGGGAAGGATCTGCGCTGCTGTCATCAGTGAGGTTAGGCCAGAGCCTTGCGGTGACGGCTGATCTTTACAAACCGTGAGTGTAGCAATCCCTAAGCACTCTGCAAGATCACCGGACCTTATCTATCCCCTAAATCCGGACGGATCTTCGCAATTAACCCTAAATTCAGAGACTTATAACAAAAGTCAAGGTCCGCAACAACACTGGAAGATGTAAATCACTGTCTATGTAGAGGACAGGAGCTTCTTCAGGGTCGTTACAGTACACACAGGGTCCTGTACAGTACACACAATGTCCTAAAAAAAAAAAAGTAAAATGGAGCTCCCCTCACCTGGTGTCCAAAGGAGCAGCTGACTGGCACATGTACAGAGTAGTACATGTACTACCTCCCTGTACTGTAGGGGGCACTACCAGATAGCCAGTCAGTGCATGCACTTCAGTAATACAGTTGTTTTACCAGTGCCAACCTAATGTGCGGGGACTTATACTGCACCTAATGTGGGGGAACTATACTGCACCTAATGTGGGGAACTATACTGCCAACCTAATGTGGGGAACTATACTGCCAACCTAATGTGGGGGAACTATACTGCACCTAATGTGGGGGTGCAGTACAGTTCCCCCACATTAGGTGCAGTACAGTTCCCCCACATTGGGTGGCACCTAATGTGGGGGAACTGAACTGCACCTAATGTGGGGGAACTGTACTGCCAACCTAATGTGCGGGGACTTATACTGCACCTAATGTGCGGGAACTGTACTGCACCTAATGTGGAGGGACTGTACTGCACCTAATGTGGGGGGACTGTACTGCACCTAATGTGGGGGAACTATACTGCACCTAATGTGGCGGGACTTATACTGCACCTAATGTGGGGGAACTATACTGCACCTAATGTGGGGGAACTATACTAACTTTGTGCGTATATATATACATATATATATGCACGCGCGCAGCGTGAGTTTGTGCTTTAGGGTGCACACCCTAATGCAATAGGCTGCACACGCCTATGTATATTGTGCAGTGTGTGTGCGTGTGTGTGTGTGTGGTATATTTTGTGTAGTGTGTGGCATACAATGTGTAGTTTGTGTTGTATATATTGTGCAGTGTGTGCGTGGCATACAATGTGTAGTTTGTGTTGTATATATTGTGCAGTGTGTGTGTGGCATACAATGTGTAGTTTGTGTGGTATATATTGTGCAGTGTGTGTGTGTGTGTGTGTGTGGTATACAATGTGTAGTTTGTGTGGTATATATTGTGCAGTGTGTGTGTCAGTGGTATATTTTGTGTAGTGTGTGTGGCATACAATGTGTAGTTTGTGTTGTATATATTGTGCAGTGTGTGTGTGGCATACAATGTGTAGTTTGTGTTGTATATATTGTGCAGTGTGTGTGGTATACAATGTGTAGTTTGTGTTGTATATATTGTGCAGTGTGTGTGTGTGGTATACAATGTGTAGTTTGTGTGGTATATATTGTGCAGTGTGTGTGTGTGGTATATTTTGTGTAGTGTGTGGCATACAATGTGTAGTTTGTGTGGTATATATTGTGCAGTGTGTGTGTGGCATACAATGTGTAGTTTGTGTTGTATATATTGTGCAGTGTGTGTGTGATATACAATGTGTAGTTTGTGTTGTATATATTGTGCAGTGTGTGTGTGTGGGGTATACAATGTGTAGTTTGTGTGGTATATATTGTGCAGTGTGTGTGTGGTATACAATGTGTAGTTTGTGTTGTATATATTGTGCAGTGTGTGTGGCATACAATGTGTAGTTTGTGTTGTATATATTGTGCAGTGTGTGTGTGTGTGGTATATATTGTGTAGTGTGTGTGGCATACAATGTGTAGTTTATGTGGTATATATTGTGCAGTGTGTGTGTGTGTGTGGTATACAGTGTGTAGTTTGTGTGGTATATATTGTGCAGTGTGTGTGTGTGTGGTACACAATGTGTAGTTTGTGTGGTATATATTGTGCAGTGTGTGTGTGTGTGTGGTATATTTTGTGTAGTGTGTGTGGCATACAATGCGTAGTTTGTGTGGTATATATTGTGCAGTGTGTGTGTGGCATACAATGTGTAGTTTGTGTTGTATATATTGTGCAGTGTGCGTGTGTGTGTGTGGTATATTTTGTGTAGTGTGTGTGGCATACAATGTGTAGTTTGTGTTGTATATATTGTGCAGTGTGTGTGTGGCATACAATGTGTAGTTTGTGTGGTATATATTGTGCAGTGTGTGTGGCATACAATGCGTAGTTTGTGTGGTATATATTGTGCAGTGTGTGTGTGGCATACAATGCGTAGTTTGTGTGGTATATATTGTGCAGTGTGTGTGTGGCATACAATGTGTAGTTTGTGCTGTATATATTGTGCAGTGTGTGTGGTATATTTTGTGTAGTGTGTGGCATACAATGTGTAGTTTGTGTTGTATATATTGTGCAGTGTGTGTGTGTGTGTGGTATATTTTGTGTAGTGTGTGTGGCATACAATGTGTAGTTTGTGTTGTATATATTGTGCAGTGTGTGTGTGGCATACAATGTGTAGTTTGTGTTGTATATATTGTGCAGTGTGTGTGTGGTATACAATGTGTAGTTTGTGTGGTATATATTGTGCAGTGTGTGTGTGGCATACAATGTGTAGTTTGTGTGGTATATATTGTGCAGTGTGTGTGTGTGTGTGGTATATATTGTGTAGTGTGTGTGGCATACAATGCGTAGTTTGTGTTGTATATATTGTGCAGTGTGTGTGTGGTATACAATGTGTAGTTTGTGTGGTATATATTGTGCAGTGTGTGTGTGGCATACAATGTGTAGTTTGTGTGGTATATATTGTGCAGTGTGTGTGTGTGTGTGTGGTATATATTGTGTAGTGTGTGTGGCATACAATGCGTAGTTTGTGTGGTATATATTGTGCAGTGGGTGTGTGTGTGGCATACAATGTGTAGTTTGTGTTGTATATATTGTGCAGTGTATGTGTGTGTGATATACAATGTGTAGTTTGTGTGGTATATATTGTGCAGTGTGTGTGTGTGTGTGGTATATATTGTGTAGTGTGTGTGGCATACAATGCGTAGTTTGTGTGGTATATATTGTGCAGTGTGTGCGGCATACAATGCGTAGTTTGTGTGGTATATATTGTGCAGTGTGTGTGTGGCATACAATGTGTAGTTTGTGTTGTATATATTGTGCAGTGTGTGTGTGTGTGGCATACAATGTGTAGTTTGTGTTGCATATATTGTGCAGTGTGTGTGTGTGTGTGTGATATACAATGTGTAGTTTGTTTGTGCGTCATATTGGAGTAGATGTATGCAAACCTGCCCAGAGAAAAAGTTGCCCAGTTGCCCATAGCAACCAATCAGATCACTTCTTTCATTTTTGAAAAGGCCTCTGTAAAATGAAAGGAGCGATCTGATTGGTTGCCATGGACAGGTTTTGATAAATCTCCCCCATAGTGTACAGTGTGTGTATTCCGCTTACCAGCTCAGGACTACAGAAGATCCTCACTGCACAGTCTGGTGCCTGACTCCTCCCACAGAGGTCACATGATGGTGACATCCTGAATAGTCCTTCAGCACAAGGGTCTGGCCTGCAGCTCTGGTCCCTAGTTATGTATGGGCTGCTATGAGGCAAACACTGAGGTCGCACAGTCACATGAACAGAGCGACAAAGTTATTGGCGGCTCACAGTCTGGGCTTACTAGCAGCAAAATATCAGGGCCTGTCTGACAACCCTAAGCATTGGAGTTAGTGGTAGGAACGGGTTAGGACAAGGCTGTTAGGGCCCATACACACTGAGAAAATTCCGGAAGGAAATTTCTCACTGAACTTTCTCTATGGATCTTTGGAAAATAATAAGAAAAAGCTGAAATCCTCTACTTTTCCATGCAGAAACCAACGCACACTAAGGCGATGTTCACACGGCAGAATTTCCGCATGGATTACTGAACTGAAATTCGAATGGAAATTCTGCAGATGTTCTGCAGCTAAAATTCCACATTTCGCTAAAATCATGTCTTATATTTTTGCGGAATTGAGTGGTGACAGTATTGAAGTCAATGGGGCTTTTTATTTTCTCCGCTTTTGTGTGAATTTGAAGGTAAATTTAACTTTTGCAATGAATTATGGTACTTTAACATGCACAGTGGATTTATGCAGAAAATCACTATGACCAGGCAGACCTGCAGCGTCTCTATTAATGGCAATGAGTCTGCGCAGATTTCAGCTGAAAGAATGAACATGTGGATTCTTTTGGTGGAATTCCATTCCGCCACTGAATTTCCATGGTACTGTGAACTAAGCAGCGGAATCCCATTAAATGCAGAGGAATCCTAGAGGAATTTCTCAGTGTGTTCCGGCCCTAATTATTTGAGGCAGAATCCAGCAGAATTTCAATGTGGATTCTGTCTAAAAATATGCCTGGAATGCCTGTAGAATCAAAGCCCCATAGATGTAAAAGAAAATCCAGATAAGGATTATTTTCTACTTCAAAAATGGAGAAAAATCTGTGCCGATTTATGTCTGTGGCAGTCTCTCTCAACCAGGGTGCTTCTAACTACAACAGCTGGAGGCACCCCGGTTCGGAAACACTATCCTATGGCATGGAAATTTGGTGATGCTAAATAATAGGTCTGCGCTATTCTATCCAGCAAAAAATAAAAAACTCTAAGCCTGGTAGAAATCATTTGGGTCTATGTTTGCTGTATGGGCCAGAAGATTTCCCAATGCAAACAGACATCACTGACATAGTGCTAAATGTACCTTACCTTTTGTCTGGGACAAGCTATTTACCCACATGGCTTGGCCAAGAATCGAAGAGACTCATAGCTCCCAATATGTCAATGTTTCCCAATCAGGGTGCCTCCAGATGTTGCACAACTACAACTCCCAGCATGCCTGGACAGCCTTTGGCTGTCCAGACATGCTGGGAGTTGTAGTTGTGCAACACCTGGAGGCACCTTGGTTGGGAAACACTCAGGGGTCAAGTCCTGGGGAAAAAAAGTGTGGGAACTCACCCAAGATTTCCACTTAAAGGAGTACTCCGCCCCTAGACATCTTATCCCCTTTCCAAAGGATAGGGGACAAGATGTCTGATTGCAGGGGGCCCGCCGCTGGGGACCCCCGCATTCTCCCTGCTGCACCCGGCATTCGTTGAGAGCGTTGGGTGCAGCGCCAGAGGCTTGTGACGTCACAGCCACACACCCTCAATGCAAGTCTATGGGAGGGGACATGACGGCCATCATGCCCCCTCCTATAGACTTGCATTGAGGGGGCATGGCCGTGATGTCACGAGCCTCTGCCCCCCTTCGCCAGTCATTCAGCACGGAGCTAAGTTCACTCCATGCACCGAATGTCTGGGGTGCCACATCCGAGATCGCGGGGGTCCCCAGCGGTGGGACCCCTGCGATTAGACATCTTATCCCCTATCCTTTGGATAGGGGATAAGATGTCTAGGGGCAGAGTACCCCTTTAAGGGCTGGTCCTGCAGGACTCCTGCTAATGGGAACTGCATTCCTGCTGTGGAAAAAGTGCAGGAACTCTGTTCCCATGAGTTCCTGCAGGACTTGAGCCCTGGAAACTCTGCCATAGGTGCTGATCAGGTTTTCATCAACATTATACTATGTGTACACAGGAGCCCCTGCTAACATGGTCCACTATGCTACACAAGGGCCTGAAACTGCAGCTCAATCTACCCAACTTATTCTATTCATGGCAGGAGGACCCAAGCAGATTCATATATAGTTTTGTGTAAAAAAAAAGATACAGTATATCTTGCGAAAAGAAATCCTTGATTATTTTGGGCTTATGAGTCTCATGGTGGTGCCCGGCTTTACGAAAATAAAGTACACTCTCCAGACATATACAGTCATGGCTGTAAATGTTGGCACCCCTGAAATTTTTCTAGAAAATGAAGCATTTCTCACAGAAAAGGATTGCAGTAACACATGTTTTGCTATACACATGTTTATTCCCTTTGTTTGTATAGGAACTAAACCAAAAAAGGGAGGAAAAAAAGCAAATTGGACATAATGTCACACCAAACTCCAAAAATGGTCTGGACAAAATTATTGGCACCCTTAACTTAATATTTGGTTGCACACCCTTTGGAAAAAATAACTGAAAGCAGTCGCTTCCTATAACCATCAATAAGCTTCTTACACCTCTCAGCCGGAACGTTGGACCACTCTTCCTTTCCAAACTGCTCGAGGACTTTCTTATTAGAAGGGTGCCTTTTCCCAACAGCAATTTTAAAGGGGTACTCCGTCGCTAAGATATCTTATCCCCTATCCAAGGGATGGGGGATAAGATGCCTGATCGCTGGGGACCCCCGTGATCTTTCACACAGCACCCAGTTACCCCGGAGCATGTTCGCTGCGGGTCTGATGACTGGGGACCACGGGGGCCGGAGTATTGTGATATCACAGCTCCGCCCCAGTGTGACGTCACGCTCTGCCCCCTCAATGAAAGCATATGGGAGGGGGCGTGACAGCTTTTTTTTTTAGTACACATTCGATGATTTGTCTATTAGATTTTCTTTATTTTAGGGAATCTCTTTGCTCATCACAGGCAATTGTCCCATATTGTACACCTTGTTGTCCCATATAATACACTACACATATATAAGCTTTACTGAGAACATTATTTATATATAAAGCTTTATTGAGAACACTTTATAAGGAAAGCTACCGTATATAAAATAGGTCTAGCTGCATAAAAATGGCACACTGGCAGGATACTGGTATGCTGGGCAGAGTAGGAAAATAACAGTCTATTAATACTCTTCTGACATCTCATGTTATCATTCATTTAATACCTTGCTTTAAATAGCAGAAATGGCAACCTCCAAGATAACCACTTATCTCTAAATGACTGATAAAGTGAGCAATACAAGTACCTTCAGATGCGCTGAATACTGATTGTTCTGAGGAAAAAAGTTCCCTTTTAAGGGTAAAAATTGGGGAGAAAAAAAATCTTCATTGGTGTCACTTTCTTGTCTTTTCATGACATCCAGTCTCTCACCCACAAAGCGAACATGAATAGTGGACAAGACTGCTTGGAAGAGGGGGTGTCCGCGATAGAGAGCATCATGGAAAAAAGCATTGCTACACAATTGTTGGTCAGATCATCTGTCCATCGTCCCCTTAGAAACAAAAGTCCCATATGTTGAGGATAGTCATACTTCATCCTGGACTGGAATGGGGTTGACATGTCCCTCATCCACCTGCTTTCTGCGCACCTCTGGAGGAGGACGAGGAGGTGGGTTCTGTGGAGGACGTTTAATGGTCTCTGCCACTTTCAGCTTAGGAGGAGCTTGTGGTTCAATAGGGCGCCATTCTTCCCCTCTTATCGCGGCCTAGACACACAAGAGAATAATAAGAATGAAAATTCAAGACATACTGAGTAACTACAATATATAAATTATATAAATGAATAAATATGTATATGCACTATTCAGAGTATGCTAGATAATAAAAAAAAATGTGAACCATTCACATTTGCCCATCTTAGTGGCAAGTTTTAAGTGGTTCTATGATCCAAACAGCTCATGGTGCCAATTATTGTTGCCAATTTGGAGCTTTTTTTTTTTCACTCCCCAAACGATGAAAACTTTTGTGGACCCTGCTGCTTTGAAACCCCATAGAACCCCTGCCAAAAAGTCCTGGACTATATTTTAGACATTACAAGCCTAACATACACAAAAACATACATTATGTGTTACTAAATTCAGAGATACAATGTCTGCAGAATTACAGATTCTGCTCCCCATGATCTAACTGGGTTTTAGATTTGTCATGAATTAAGAGTTGTTATGAATTAATGATCTGTGAATTTCATTTTCTCGGTAACCACCCTTTGGGTCTCCAGTAATAGGGTATTTTCACACACATTATATATGCTGCAGATTTTATGCTGGTAAGTCAATAAACTGATTGTAGGAGGGGCCTACTACAGGATCTCCCAAGTTCAACTTTTATTACTGGTTGATTTTGACACTTTATCTACCCAGTCGTATTTACAGTATCCCCACCCAAGAGAGTAGTAGAGACAGGTCCCAGTGATAGGACACCCTTTATAACATCCAGATGGCCCAATATGGCAAAATACCTCCCCTCCAATCTTTGTCTGACACTTACCAGGAAATAAATGATGGCTGCAATACCAAGACATACTGTGCCCAAGATGGTGGCCAGGATAAAACCTCCAGGTACTGCCAACCTGTGTAACCAAACCATTCAAGTTAATATATAAACGTTATTTCATGCAAATTTCACAGTGTAAGAACGTAATGCTCCTTTTTCCAAGCAAGTCTTAGCCAGTGACATTCCTCTCCTCAAATCCTGTGTACACTCTGGAATGCCCCAACATCCACACAGAATCAAGAAATAGTGAACCCTTTAGAACTACATCGGTGAACTATATTAATAACACACACAGTCACACTTTTCGTTCAATTTATTTAGCATAGTGAGTTAACACCCATAGTGCCGGAAGAAAAATAAATAGTGAACCCTTAAATTAATTTACCTATAGATCCTCTTTAGCATTAATCAAATGTTTCCTGAAGGTGCAAAAAAGATTTGTGCAACATAGAGAAGGAATTTTGGATCATTCCTTCCTATAAAGGTGTTTTAATTCATCAATATATCTGGGATGACTTACATGTCATCAGGTCATGCCACATCATCGTGATAGAGTTGAGGTCAGGACTCTTATTTGATGCTTCCAGAACACAAAGATTTTTTTCAACCATTCTTTAGTTGATTTTCATGTGTGCTTTTTGTCAGCTTTATCAGGTTTATCACCCACATCTGCAGGAATTTTATTCCAGGCATCTACTACCTGTACACTTTTAGTTACATAATACATTGCATTTCTTCTGATTCCTCTCCCCCCCAAAATAACCTCAGATTGGATCCCCTTGTTCTTGTGTTCAATTTCTGACTGCAAAATACTTCCTTCCTTAAACCTATTTAACCCTTTATCATGTTTAAAGGTTTTAATCAGGTCTCCCCTTTCCCTTTTTCCTCCAAACTTAGATTTACAGATTTAGTTGTTTAAAGGGGTTATCCAGGAAAAATACTTTTATTTATATATCAACTGGCTCCAGAAAGTTAAACAGATTTGTAAATTACTTCTATTAAAAAAATCTTAATCCTTTCAGTACTTATGAGCTTCTGAAGTTAAGGTTGTTCTTTTCTGTCTAAGTCCTCTCTGATGACACGTGTCTCGGGAAACGCCCAGTTTAGAAGCAAATCCCCATAGCAAACCTCTTCTAAACTGGGCATTTCCCAAGACACGTGTCATCAGAGAGCGCTTAGACAGAAAAGAACAATCTTAACTTCAGAAGCTCATAAGTACTGAAAGGATTAAGATTTTTTAATAGAAGTAATTTACAAATCTGTTTAACTTTCTGGAGACAGTTGATATATATAGAAAAGGGGTATTCCAGGAAAAAACTTTAAGTCTTTCCTGTTATACACTTAAGACCTTCTGTTTAATGTGAACTGCCAATTGTACAGTGCAATGCGGCGGTGCCACGTGATATCTTCACTCTTCGTGCCAAAGCACTGATGTCTTCTCTTCACCCCTTTCCCCTGCAGTCTTCCCAACACATATAGGCACGGTCATCAAAAAGCTGCTTCACTGGCACACACAGGTTTTAGACAAACCGTTCAGTACCAGGCCTTGCCAGTGCTCGGGTCCTCTCGTTAGGTTTGCATGCACCCAGCCCCAGCACTTTAGCCACCAGTGTGATACCATGGAGGACATGCAGTACCACAAGCTTGGTCATTGCCACTCTGGGCTCAGTCTTTGTGCCCCTGGGTCAGGCCTCCAGAAGTTAACCCAGTATTCCAGATGTTGTTTCACTAGAGCTTTATACCATGGGATCCCTGTTCCTACTGGTTATACCTCTAGCTATGCAGCCAAGTGCCTTATTTTACATTTGGAAACATTGAACTTAAGTTTCCATAGTTTTGGCCATTTATCTATTTAAGTTAAATCCTTTTCAATTTTACAGATACCTCCAGGAATATCAGCCATTTTTGTCATCAGCAAACAGGTAAAGCTTACCTACCAAACTCTCTGGTATGACCCTGACAAACATATGAAATGAAAGAGAAAAGCGGAAAGGCGCTCCTTGTGAAGTAACGTAGATGGTAAGGGTAGACAAATAGGTAGATTCAATACCGCTTACCAGATCAGGTTGTGCAACTACATACACAACAATGGGAAAAGTGTGTAGTAAAATGAATTCCGTCTGCAGCCTTCCTGAGCATATGTAGAGTATAATCAAAAGGAAGCTTCGTTTGGAGCAGGATAATGGTGCTGAATGCAACAGAGGATCACAAAGCCAGGATAAAATCCAACTGATTTATTACCAATAATGCAACGCGTTTCGCTGCGCATGCGCAGTGAAACGCGTTGCATTATTGGTAATAAATCAGTTGGATTTTATCCTGGCTTTGTGATCCTCTGTTTCGTTCAGCGCCATTATCATGCTCCAAACGAAGCTTCCTTTTGATTAAAGATATGAAATAGAATAGGATCCAGAACAGACCCTTGCTGCACATCATTTGTAACCAGTCTCTGCTCATAATACAAACCATTAACTACAACCTTCTACAATCTATCCTTTAGCCAACTGTAAAAACACTGAAACATCCAGGGATTAAATATCGGCATTGCATTACTGGCAGCCGCGGTCCGCCAGTTGAGTACCCCTAGCCCTAGGTCTTATTTTTGGGGTAGGGCTTATATTGCAGCCCACCCCGATAATCCAGCTAGGGCTTATTTTCAGGGTAGGGTGTATTTTCGGGGAAACAGGGTACATACCTTACTGAGGATGAATGTAACATTAACAATTTTTCAATCACCGGGAGAATTTCCCATGAGAAAGGATTGGTTAAACAAAACAGGTAGAGGCGCTGCAATCACAAACTGATATCATGGATGGCGGCAATATGCACCAATTATTTTGCTTTTATGGGATTATCCCAGCATGTTAACTTATCACTTATCTACACCATATCACAAGAGGCCCCACGGAAACCCCCACCATTCACAAGAACAGAGATTGTTTGTCCCACAAGTGAATGGCGTGGTTGTACCCACCTACCTCATAGATGGTGAATAGTCCAGTGGCTGAGCATGCATACTGCTGCTTCCTCCACTTAGGGGAAAATAAATCCCCAATCTTTTGATCGATAGGGGTTCTAGCAAGTAGCTATTGTAATGGTTAGTGAATATGTTCTCCTCATCTATAAAGTTTTTAACCACAGATTTGGCAAATTCTTCCTCCTTTTGAGACTTTAAAGAGGTATTCCAGGCCAATTTTTTTTTTTATATATATCAACTAGCTCCGTCAAGTTAAACAGATTTGTAAATTACTTCCATTAAAAAATCTTAATCCTTCCAATAGTTATTAGCTTCCGAAGTTGAGTTGTTGTTTTCTGTCTAACTGCTCTCTGATGACTCACGTCCTGGGAGCTGTGCAGTTCCTATGGGGATATTCTCCCATCATGCACAGCTCCCGGGACGTGACATCATCATTGAGCAGTTAGACAGAAAACTTCAGAAGCTAATAACTATTGGAAGGATTAAGATTTTTTAATATAAGTCATTTACAAATCTGTTTAACTTTCCGGAGTAGATAGATTAGATAGATTAGATAGATATATATATATATAGAGATATATATATAAGGTTTTGCCCGGAATACCCCTTTAAGGCATTAGTTTTACCTCCCTGTATTTTTAAATACAACTCTTTGTCAACTATAGCTTTATTTATAACCTATAGGTGGATTTTTTTTTCCTTTTACTAAAGTGGTTTCCTCCTCTTATTTTTGTTAATTTGTTTCACATATAGTTTTGTTACTTTTATAAGTCAATTTCTTCCTGCAGTTGGATGTTTACTCAATCTGCTCAGTAAAAAAGACATAAATAGTTCAGCTATGAGTGTGTTATTAGTTTAGTTGGATTGTGTTTGTCCAGGATTGTGATAACAACAGGTCATGTTTGAGTAGCAAGTATTACAGAAATCAAGGTAATTTCAAGTGGTTCACCTACTCCTTCTTGCAACTGTAACATCCTACATCAGAACACAGTTTCTCTTAAAGGGTTACTCCGGTGGAATTTTTTTTCCGATTCAAATGGTGCTAGAAAGTTAAACAGATTTACAAATTACTTCTATTTAAAAATGTTAATCCTTCCAGGACTTCTCAACAGCTGTCAATTACAGAGAAATTTGGGAAGTTCTTTTCAGTCTGACCACAGTGCTCTCTGCTGACACCTCTGTCCGTGTCAGGAACTGTCCAGAGTAGGAGCAAATCCCCATAGCAAACCTTCCCTGTTCCGGACAGTTCCTGACATGGACAGAGGTGTCAGCAGATAGCACTGTGGTCAGACAGAAAACAACAACTCAATTTCCTGTGTAGTATACAGCAGCTGATAAGTACTGGAAGGATTAAGATTTTTAAATAAAAGTAATTTACAGATCTGTTTAACTATCTAGCACCAGATTTGAAAAAAAAAAAAAAGAATGTTTTCCACCAGAGTGCCCCTTTAAAGGGGTTTCCAGGCTGAAATGACTGATGGCCTATCTTCAGGATAGGCCATCAATTGCTGACTGACACCCCCAACTCCTGCACTACACAGCGAATGGGACTGGAAGCAGTTGGTTCTGTTTACGGTGTAGTTGCCGGGCCTGGTCAGCTCCTTTCTCATTTTAGCCTGGTATGGTAAAGAGTCAGAGTTTCCTATCTGTAAGCATGCCCATCCTGCTTTCATATCTCATCTCGGCGCTAGCTTTACAGCCACGACACAATGACTCTTCACCATTCCAGTACCGCAGCCCCCCCCCCCCGGCCCCGTCGCGCTGCTCAACTCACTCCCCCTTAGTTCACCCAGAGTACCCCCTCCCCGCAGACCGCATACCCCCAGCCCCCCCCCGGCCCCGCCGCTCCGCTCAACCCACTCCCCCTCAGTTCACCTATTCAGTGTCCCTCCAGGGTTCCCCACTACAACTCCCAGGGCATGCTGGGAGTTGTAGTGGGGAAACTGGAGGCATACTGTATAGGTGAACAGTATACATAATACAGTGAACATAATACTTTACCTTGTCCCCGAGCCTGCGCGCGTCCTCTTCCTTCAAAGCGCTCGCTCCCGCCTGTCTGATTGACAGGCGGGAGCGAGCACAGCAGTGATTGAATTTCGACTCGTTGCCAGGCTTCAACGAGTCGAAATTCAGTGGTGACATCACTGCTGAATGCATTCGGCCACTAGGAGGGTGACACTTTTTTTAATTAAACTAAATTAGAGATATGTTGTAGTACTTAAGTACTACAACATATCAATTTTTTTGTTTTCATGACAGTGCCCATTTAAATATCAAATGTCTATATAAACATTATGAGAAAAACAACCTATTTCACAGGCATAATACATCAAGGAAGTACTCACCCTGCATGCAAAATAGCTCGGACATAGTAATTACGGGTGAGAGGACCAAAGACTTTCACCACCGCTGTCATGTACTTCTGTCCACTGAAAAATACAATAACATAATCCATTAGGGTTTGGCTATAACCTGCACAGTTGCATTGTCTACTGCAGTGTTTCCCAACTATTGTGCCTCCAGCTGTGGCCAAACTACAACTCCCAGCATTCCTGGACAGCCTTTGGCTGTCCGGGCATGCTGGGAGTTGTAGTTTGGCCACAGCTGGAGGCACCCTGGTTGGGAAACACTGGTCTACTGGCGTCTAATGTCCTGTTTCTGTCTCATCAGAGGCTCACTCTACTGCTGCGTCCCTCCACCATGCTTTACACAGCAGCTCTGCTTCTTTAGATACAGCACAGAGAACTACAAGTAAGGACTAAAAATGATAAACTACATGTAATAAATTTCGAGTGAGTAAAAGTATATGTGGGGAATTTATCATTGTATTTACATAATAAATTTGTATAAATTAGTTTATTTTTTTGTATACATTTTTTGCAAATTTTTGTGAAAACAGTGATTTGTGCAAAAAAATTGCAACTTTTTCCCTTCCACACTGCTTACATTATTTTAGCGAAACTCCTTAGGAAGAAGTCCAATTTTGGCTTCTTTCACACTGTCCTTGCGTCCCGTCAAGAACTGGTGTCAAACTTTTTTTTTTAAGTTTGACAGCTGCCATTTTGACGGGGCGCAACAGGCAACATCGGGTTCCAATGGACCCCATTATAGTCAAAGGGGTCCGTCGGGTGCCGCTGTTTTTCAGTGAGAGTAGCGGGAGAAAAAGTCACCGGTAGTAGTGACAACGGTAGTGTGAAAGGGGCCTTAATTGGACTTTTGCAGGGGTAGCTGAAGTATCAAATGCGACAATTTTGAATTGTCGCAAATTTTTGCACAATCTTAAAAGGGTTATCCAGGAAAAAACTTTTTTTTTTATATATATAAACTGGCTCCAGAAAGTTAAACAGATTTGTAAATTACTTCTATTAAAAAATCTTAATCTTTTCAGTACTTATGAGCTTCTGAAGTTGAGTTGTTCTTTTCTGTCTAAGTGCTCTCTGATGACACATGTCTCGGGAACCGCCCAGTTTAGAAGAGGTTTGCTATGGGGATTTTCTTCTAAACTGGGCGGTTCACGAGACACGTGTCATCAGAGAGCACTTAGAAAAGAACAACTCAACTTCAGAAGCTCATAAGTACTGAAAGGATTAAGATTTTTTAATAGAAGTAATTTACAAATCTGTTTAACTTTCTGGAGCCAGTTGATATTTAAAAAAAAAGTTTTTTTCCTGGATAATCCATTTGAGACCATACTTTGAAACTTTAATCTAAGATACTTAGCTATTCGTTTAAATTTTTTGTAGCGCAAGTACACATGATGTAAGCAGGCAAATGGCTTAAAAAAATTATTTTATTTCCACATAAAATTCTAAATCCCATCTATGTGCAGCATACTGTGGAGGCTGAGCTAATATAGGGGTTTAAGCTTAGAGATTTTTTTTTTTCAAGAAAAGAAAAGATGATGTCAGAAGATTACATGGGGAGTGAGACATAAGGGTCTTCCTTCAATAATCTACATTAAGGAGTCTCAGCGCTTGGCTGAGCATACAATACCACTGATTTCCATGGCTGAGCATGCAGACTATGGATCCATTGATATGAATGAATTTTTATTCTTTAAAGGTGAACACAGTACTGACCTCCATAGGGCACAGTGCACTTACCATCTCTCCATGCTAGACCCCTTTTTCCTTCTGCTTCTAGGATATTCCAGAAGTGTAATGAATACACCGGCCGCTCTGAGAGTAGAAGTTAAGGAATTACAGAAAGAAGAAAATATTTTATGTACCTTAAAGGGGTTCTCCGGTGCTTAGACATCTTATCCTCTATCCAAAGGATAGGGGATAAGATGCCTGCTCGCGGGGGTCCCGCCACTGGGGACCCCTGTGATCTTGCATGCCACATCCCGTTAGAATCAGTCCTCGGAGTGTGTTCGCTCCGGGTCTGATTACTGTCGATCACGGGGACGGAGCATTGTGACGTCACGGCTCACCCCTGTGTGACGTCATGCTCCGCCCCCTCAATGCAAGCCTATGGGAGGGGTCAGACTGACAGACAGCTGTCACGCCCCCTCCCATAGGCTTACAGTGAGGGGGCGGAGCGTGGCGTCACACGGGGGCAGAGCCGTGACATCACAATGCGCCGTCCCCGTGATTGGCAGTAATCAGACCCGGAGCGAACACGCTCCGGGGACTGATTCTAACGGGGTGCAAGATCACGGGGGTCCCCAGCGGCGGGACCCCCACAATCAGGCATCTTATCCCCTATCCTTTGGATAAGGGATAAGATGTCTAAGCGCCGGAGTACCCCTTTAAAGGGGTTATCCAGGAAAATACTTTTTTTTTTATATATCAACTGTCTCTAGAAAGTTAAACAGATTTGTAAATTACTTCTATTAAAAAAATCTTAATCCTTTCAGTACTTATGAGCTGCTGAAGTTGAGTTGTTCTTTTCTGTCTAAGTGCTCTCTGATGACACCTGTCTCGGGAACTATCCAGAGTAGAAGCAAATCCCCATAGCAAACATCTTCTACTCTGTGCAGTTCCCGAGACAAGCAGAGATGTCAGCAGAGACCACTGTTGCCAGACAGAAGAGGACAACTTAACTTCAGCAGCTGATAATTATTGGAAGGATTAAGTTTTTAATAGAAGTAATTTACAAATCTGTTTAACTTTCTGGAGCCAGTTGATATATATAAAAAAGTTTTTTTCCTGGATAACCCCCTTTAATGCAAATAAAAGGAACAGCTCTACCTGGGTCTTGGCGCTCCCTAGTCCTATATGAATCTAATAGTAAATAAAGCAATAGGTCTGAATATCTTTGCTCTTTGCTTCCTCTCTGGTCTGAGACAGTGTTTTTAAAAAAAAAGTGTGCCTCCAGCTGTTGCAAAACTACAAAACTGTTGCAAAACTACAAAATCTCAGCATGCCTGGACAGCCAAAGGCTGTCCAGGCATGCTGGGATTTGTAGTTTTGCAACAGCTGAAGGCACACTGGGGAATATGGGACGGTCAGATCAGTTGCCACTGAAGTGCGGTAGAACCGATAAGGCCAGAAAGAGACTGGAGTTGGCGCTTTGCCCAAAAATTATTATAATAATGATTGCAGCTGAAAAAAATAAAGTATCCATAATGACTCCAGCTGAAAAAATAAAGTATCCATAGGGTTAAAGAAGTGAGGTGGAGGAGGAAGCCGTGTACAATAACAGAGTAGTAAACAGGGAACTCCAGTGAAATAAAGATGTTATTAAGATGAGTCGTGCAAATTACAGGTCTGACTAGTGATCACAGGGAATTCCCAGCAGCGGAGCAAGGACACTCATAAGGAAGATTTGTCAGTCTCCTACTGCATATTTATAGGGCTATAACGCTCCAGAGGTCTATGGAGAACAATCAGCTTGATGCTATGTACACACGGCGGAATGTGCGTGCGGAATTCCACAGGAACTTTCCACATGGACATTCCGCTGCAGCAGAGTCGCATTGATTTCAATGGGATTCTGCTGTACTGTTCACATGGTAGAATTTCCACAACAGATGTTTCTGCCGTGGAAATCCTGATTAGAGTGTCCACAAAAAGAATAGACATGTCTAGGAGACGGTTATTTCCAAATGGTCCTAGCAGAATGTCCACACGTATTTTCCGTGCAGATAATCTGCACAAATTACACAGTCTGAACATACCCTAAGGCTATGTTCACACAGTGGAATTTCAATGCAGAATCTGGAGAAAGAATTCAGCTCAGAAATTCTGCTACATGAAGTTAAGGTTGTGAGGAATTTAATTTCCACTGTCCCATTCACACAGCAGATTTTCCGCTGCTGAATTACCACTGCGGGAATTCTGCAGTCTGCAAAAACATTGAACTTGTAAATTCTTTTGTAGAATTCCTCAGCAGAGATTAACCCCTTGAGGACGCAGGCTTTTTTATTTTGCACTCTCGTTTTTAAAAATCATAACGCTTTCAATTTTCCACCTACAGACCAATATAAAGGGGTTGTTTTCGCATCACCAATTTTACTTTGTAATGACATCAATCATTTCACCACAAAAGCTACGGTGAAACGAAAAAAAAAAATCTTTGTGGGGCAAAAAAAAAAGCCATTTTGTCAATTTTGGGGGCTTCCGATTCTACACAGTGCACTGTTCAGTAAAAATGACACGTTATCCTTATTGTGTAGGTCCATACGATTAAAATGATACCCAACTTATATAGGTTTTATTTTATTTTACGGTACTTCTTTAAAAAAATTATTACCATTTGCATGAAAATTAGCATGTTTAAAAATGTCCTCTTCTGATGCCTATAACTTTTTTATTTTTCCATATATGGGGCTATATGAGAGCTAATTTTTTGCACAGTGATCTGAAGTTTTTATCGGTACCATTTTTGTTTTGATGGAACTTTTTGATCGCTTTTTATACATATTTTAGGGTATACAGAGTGACCAAAAATACGCAATTTTGAACTTTGGAATTTTTTTAACGTGTACTTCATTGACAGTGCAGTTTAATTAACTTTATATTTTTATAGTTCAGACATTTATGCACGCCGCAATACTACATTTTTTATTTTTTGGGGGGGAAAAGAGGGGTGACTAAAACTTTTATTTGCGAAGGGGTTAAATCACATTTATAAAAAAAAAAATTTTGACACTTTTTTATAGCTCCAATAGGGGACTATTACATGCAATCAGTAGATTGCATACCTGTTCAATGCTATACCATAGCATATTATTGATCAGTGTTATCTGTGCTCGATTGCTCAAGCCTGCAGAGCCTGGCTAGAGAATCAAGGGACAGATCAGATGGCGAGGAGGCTCTCGCTGTCCTCTCAGCTGATCGAGACATCGCGATTTCTCCGCAATGATCCCGATCTGCTCCGCTGAGCTGCTCGGAGTTTATTTTCCGCATTTTAGACGCCGCAATCAACTTTGATTGCGGCGTCTAAAGAGTTCATGCTTGGCATCGGCATCGGCTCTGATAGCAGCCGGAACCGAATGGCTAAGAAGCGAGCTCAGCTCCTGAGCTTGCTTCATAGACCTACCGCACGACAGCGCCGTATATGTATGGCACTCGTTGTTCAGGGTTTAATGAAGTCTATAGGACTCTGAATTCTATCCAGAATCTGTGTGTTGAGCGCAAATAATTCCGCACACATTCCGTGCAGAATCTGCAAAACTGCAAATAATCCACTGTCAGCTTGGCAGAAAGAAATATGAGCTGAAGCATACCCTAAGGCTAGGTTAACACTATGGAGCTTCGGATTTCCAACCAGAAATTCCGCTACATGAAGATAAAATGAGAGTGAATGTGTTTTCTGTTCACCCATTCACACTGCGGAATTTATGAGTATGGAATTTAACTTTTTTTTTTTTTTACGGAACTGCAACTATGTAGTGGTTAGGTCACTGAATGCAATAATTAGTCCTGCATAGTCACCTTGTGTATATACATTTACACATATACATTCCTTTATTTAGGCTAGGTTCACACCATATTTTGCATTTAGACATTGTACAAAAAAGAAATCCATCAAGTTTTTTTTTTTTTTTTTTTTTTTTTTACAGGACAGATAAATGACATATTCTCCATTTTTCTGTAGATAGATCCTGACAGAAACTTGTCAAAAAGAGACAAATTGACTTTTTTAAAGGATTAGGTCAGCTCTACATCATGCTCAGAATTTCATTTCGAGGATCTGAAATTTCAAATAACATGTCCTTAAAATGACATAAATTAACCCTAAAATAACCAGTAAATACATGCGGACATGTTTGGCCTCAGAGTCCAATGATAGCAGAAGACGCAATGTGGTGCACAACCCTGAACAAGTATGCAGCTATCAGAAGGACAGTGTTACCTATTACCACTAAACCTGTCATATCTGGTACTGCCTCCTGGTGTTAGGATAGGCTGCAGCGATGAGATCCTAGCAATAGCTGCTGAATAAGGACAGATCCATTTTACTTGCATTAGATCACAGTAATGATGTCATTTGTTACAAAGGATACATTCCATACGCCCCAAACTGCCAACCTTTAAACTGTCCGGCAACTGCAACAATACCGCCAGAGAGGAGGACTGTGGAGACAGAAAACATTGGTTACTGATAGCAAGAACAGTAGAAACATGGCAGCTAAGCCTCCATGGCTACTACACATGGAAAACACTGCTTTCTGCAGGTGGTTTTTGTCAATGTACCAAATATTATTTTGTAAATTTTAAATGTATATCTCGCAAGCACATTTAAATGATCTCTGTCGTTTGCAAAAACTTTTCATATAATGTAAAAAATAACAGTATATGTACATATACATTATTTTAAATATTTTTTTATATTTTTGAGTAAAAAAAAAATGCTGTCTTGTCCCTGCAGCTACTGCCTGTGTGTCTTAGCTGGGATAAAATACAGGAACTGTGGGCAGTACAAGCAGGGCTTTGTGTACAGAGTCCTGCTTGTTCTGCCCACACTTCCTGTATTTTGTCTCTGCAGAGTACTGCTTGTTCTGCCCACACTTCCTGTATTTTGTCTCTGCAGAGTACTGCTTGTTCTGCCCACACTTCCTGTATTTTGTCTCTGCAGAGTACTGCTTGTTCTGCCCACACTACCTGTATTTTGTCTCTGCAGAGTACTGCTTGTTCTGCCCACACTTCCTGTATTTTGTCTCTGCAGAGTACTGCTTGTTCTGCCCACACTTCCTGTATTTTGTCTCTGCAGAGTACGGCTTGTTCTGCCCACACTTCCTGTATTTTGTCTCTCCACAGAGACACACTGGCAGTAGCTGCAGGGAAAGTATACATATACGTTATTTTCCACATTATATAACAAGTTTTTACAAATGACAGTGCCCACTTAAAACATTGCAGCTTTTAGCAGAATATATAATTTTATTTTGCCTTTAATTTTTAGTCTTTTCACAAGATGAACGTTTGGGGCTTTTAATTTTTATTGTGGTAAAGTGGGGGTTTCAGCAAATGCATTCTCAATTGTGACAAAACAGAAAGCATAGAAACAAAAATACAAAAGTACATTTTCTTGAAAAAGGTTTCCGGGTTAAATTCACACCAACAGTGTACACTTATTCTGCAGCTTTAGCTTGCATGACACCCTTTATACGTTCCTAGAGCACCCACAAAGAACAGCAGGCAGGAGAGCAAGCGCTGTCACAACTACAAGATGCAACCCCCTCCACTAAAAGGAGTTTAGTGGGGACACTGCTGTACAAAATGGTGCTAGGGAATATATTTTAAAGAGCATGATTTGCATATAAAGAGTAGTCAACAAATGCTTAATCTTACTATTTGTAAACAATAGGGAGGAAATTTATCAAGAGTGGTGTAGGTGAACTATTGTTCTACACCTTTAATTTGGGTGGTGGCAATGTGTACAGGCGCCAAATTTATTAAATGGTTGCATGGCATGTGATAAATATGCTTGTACACTATATATATTTTTTTTTATTACACTCTAGTCCACCACTTTGTACAGTTTCTCCTCTGCCACTTTTTACCCCACTGGCAAACCCAGCCAGTTTTGTAAGCCAGGTCTGGTGTAAATTAGCAAAGGCTCTAAACAGCAACTGTGACAAATCGTGTGAAAAATCAACACCACAAAAACGGGGAAATAAATGATAAATTCAAACTCCCCCCATATCTCCAACAATACATCACAGCAGTGCATACTCTAAATTATCAGAGATGCCTAAGCCTAAGAAGGAAGCCAGTAACATTGTAACAGAAGCTTAAGATTTCATCTTATGTCACTTGTGATCAAATGAATATACATAAAGTAAAACAAAATAAAGCATGAATTTAAAAGGGATTTGTCAGCACTATATCATGCTTAGGGTTCAAGCATCAAAAAGGCAGTGTGTCTTCTCCCCCTCCTGCATGATTGATGTACAGGGCTTGGCTTCCAGTGCTGAGCCTTGTATGTCTATCAATCAAGGCAGGGAGGAGGGAGAAAACATGGTGCTGTACTTTGTATTGCTTGTTTGACACTTGAGTTCTGAGCATGATATAGAGCTGACAGATTCCCTTTAAATTCATGCATTATTGTTTTATTTATGTATATTTTTATTTTACGTTGAGTGACATAAATTTACAAGTTGTATTCACAAGGTTGGTTGCTTCCTGTTACCTCTCAGGTTGAAGAACCTCACACCTCTGCTGAACCTTGCTGGGCTCGAGCCGAGATGTGTAAATGAGCCCTAGCTGCTGGGCCTGAGCTGATGTGTAAACAATCGCCATTCTTGTAGATCAGCACTTGTTTAAAGAGCGTATTACATGAATCGGTAGCCGTTCGGCCCTTTGCTTCCATCCCTCGTTGGACACACATCCCCAATTACAAGAGGAAAGGTACAGCTGATCAGCCAATGAACAAGCATTTGCTCATTATTCTCTTTTACAGAAGGCAATAAAGACCTGTTCGGCTAATATTCACTTTGTGTAATAGGACCAGGGGCATAGCTATAGAGTTAGCAAAGGTAGCAGTGGCACTGGGGCCCTGGTGCCTTAGGGAGCCCCAAAGCACATATGCCCCATTAGAGACCAGTAATATAGTTGGCATACGGGGCCCTGTTGCAGATCTTGCATCGGGACCCAGAAGCTACAAGCCATGCCTCTGAACAGGACCCTTATATTCGCTTGCACTAAGCGGCAAAATGGTGTTTAAAAATGAAGCTGTACTCCAAGTGAATGTTGCCAGCCTGCTGCCAACGTGCGGTGGGGGAGCACACAGATCTGCATCTATCCTCTATGGTGCAACATGAACACAGGATATCATTTTAAGAAATACCCTGTGCAGCAACTCTTTCCCTCTCCACTTCCCTCTAGAAAGATGAACTAAATGATTTCTTACATTTGTGTAATCGGCCAAGTCAACAGTCACTGGACATCTCACAATGTGATGGAGGGAGCGGAATTAACTCTTAATTACTCAGAGTGTGATATAGATATGAGCAGGAGGAAGGTCTCTATCTAGATGTAGTATACACTTTATAGACCATGAAGTCCTGTGGGCACGGTTTTAATCTGTTTATACAAGGGATGTATCACAACAGGGCTAGGCTAACTTGCTTGGGTCTGTGAAAAGCTGGGTGTTCATCCTGATCTTCTATGTTCATGAACAGAAGGGCAGAATTACACACAGGTAAAGAAGTCACTAGTGGTTTTCAGGAGGGGTACAGCTTAAGTTAATGCAGAGATAATAGCAGTCACGTCCATGCCCTGATGCCTCGGGTCTAAATGGTACATGGTAGGTGGGGACCCTGTTACAAAGCTGAAAGTTACACTTCTGGTTGTCATCCAGCATTTGTTTCCTAAGAGGTGGAAATGGGGAAAAGCTTAATTTAAAGGTCTCTGTTTTCTAGATGTATTATAAAAAAAAAAGATGGTCTGCATCATTCTAATATATAGAACACTGCATTCTGCCTCCCCACACAGATTGTGGGTTTTACAAAGGATAAAGCACAATGACAACATTACATCTATTCCTAAATACAAAGACAGTTATGGACCAGGACAGATGTGGGAGAACCAGTTCACTATCCAGGTGTGGCACAGAGTCTTCTATGAAAAGTAACTTCCTCCTTTCAGTTCCTCATACAGTGTTTAATATGTTGACATTTAGATGCGGATACTTGTCCCGAAACTTCCCCCTTATGTGTAAAGAAAAATCTTTTCTGTAGCGTTCTGACCAACCACCTAACATTATAACGGACTTTACTTGTTCCGCTTGTAGCTCCTAGTGAAAAAGCTATATCATGATTTTACACCTGGTGTCCCATGCCCTTTATAGTACTGTCATCTACATGTACATGTATGCAGCTAAACTTGAATGATATAAACCATTTGTAGTTGTGGAGGTCCATTAGTTCAGTTCTTGAAAACTGAATTGAAAATTTGTCTAATTTATACCTAAAATGACATTTCAAATGATTCTGGGTGCACTTAACACCGGGGTCCATTGTAAAATTTTTACACCCCAACTATTATAGTAACAGACATTTAAGAGGTGAACGAGGGCAGGTCATAAGATGTACTAGGTAGGGACACTATTGCTCTTTTGTAATTGATATAGATAAAATAATGAAATATTAATCACACTATGAACAGCAGGCAAAATAAGGTACGTTATCTTCTAATAATCAACAATAAACATGCATACTGTCTATAGTAAGATGTAGCAAGCCAAGTTGTCATTCAGTACAATGAACACCATTATCAATAAGTAATGTTACAAGGGACTGCAGGAAACAGCTACTACAATAACAATCTGTGGAGTTACATGGGACTGCATTTACAATTAGCTCCGATACATGTACAATATAAGCAATTCAGCACTAATGATAAGATCATTCTATTTGACACATAATACTTACTGAGTCCTGATGCCAGTGCCTGCTCATTTGCCCACATTGCCCATTCTATTTGCCCCATGGCTGTAGATCACACGAAGATAGCAGATTGTATAGAAACTTGGAGACTCTAAGCTGCAGAGTATCACTTCCTGCTGATGAGAATTTTGTTATATAGAGAGCTCTGCCCTACTATTATACACAGTACAACCTCCCTGCACTGCCCTTCCCTCCTATTATACACAGTGCAGCCTCCCTGCATTGCCTTTCCCTCCTATTATACACAGTACAACCTCCCTGCACTGCCCTTCCCTCCTATTATACATAGTACAGCCTCCCTGCATTGCCTTTCCCTCCTATTATACATAGTACAACCTCCCTGCATTGCCCTCCCCTCCTATTATACATAGTGCAGCCTCCCTGCATTGCCTTTCCCTCCTATTATACATAGTACAACCTCCCTGCATTGCCCTCCCCTCCTATTATACATAGTGCAGCCTCCCTGCATTGCCTTTCCCTCCTATTATACATAGTACAACCTCCCTGCATTGCCCTCCCCTCCTATTATACATAGTGCAGCCTCCCTGCATATCCCTTCCCTCCTATTATACATAGTGCAGCCTCTTTGCTTTGTCCTTCCCTCTTATTATACATAGTACAATGTCCCTGCTCTGCCCTCCCCTCCTATTATACATAGTGCAGCCTCCCTGCATTGCCCTTCCTCCCTATTATACATAGTGCAGCCTCCCTGCCTTGCATTGCCCTTCTACCATTATACAGCGTATGTCCACAGTCTTCTACACTTGCATTGTATCCTCCACTGAATGCTCCCCTCCCATAGACAGGCCCTATATCAGCCCTCCGTAAGAAAAGATGCCCATAGCTGTAGAGGTGAGATGTTAAATAAAAGTATCTTGAAAGCTATATACCCAGAATGACATTATAGTTTATATCTTATATCTATACAGCTGCAAAACTACAGCTCCCAGCATGCCCAGACAGCCGTTGGCTGTCCGGGCATGCTGGGAGTTATAGTTTTGCAACATCTGGAGGCACCCTGGTTGGGAAACACTGATCTATACTTTGAAAGGGCTGTTTGTAGGTGTAACTATGATCTAACCCTTTCTTGATATTAAAGAATGACTTCTAATCTGACCGTGGCCAACATCTGCTTGGAGTCTGTATGTTCTCACACAAAAAACAAGTAATCCAACTGAAACAGTATTCTGAGGGGTGGTTCATGGCTAAATGCAATCTTTAGAGCAGTAGTCTCCAAACTGTGGACCTCCAGATGTTGCAAAACTACAACTACCAGAATACCCAGACACCCAAAAATTGTCCGTGCATGCTGGGAGTTGTAAATTTGCAATATCTGGAGGTCCACAGTTTGGAGATCACCACTCTAGACTGTATCTTTAAAAATACTGGGGACATTCATCATTGCATTTTGAGCTGTTTTGTGGTCTATTTGGTGCAGTTTGGTGTGTTTTTTTTTTTCTTCACCCAACTTAAATAGACATTCTTCACAATGTTGTCTTGCAGTACACCATTTATCCTTTTCACCATGCAGTGGTCACATATTTATCAACTGTGACTTTAGTAAAAAGTCGAAAATTTTTGTGCATTTAACAAAATCGAAGCGCACATCTACACTTACCGTATATACTCGAGTATTAGCCATTCCGAATATAAGCCGAGGCCCCTAATTTCACCCCAAAAACCTAGGAAAAGTTATTGACTCTACTATAAGCTTAGGGTGGGAAATAAATCATCCCCCCATGTGATCATCCCCCCTGTCATCATCCAGACCCCCGTCAATCCCTTCGTCATCATCCAGACCCCCCTTTTGTTTTCTACTCACTTCCCCAGTTGTTCCTTTCTTGGTGGGAAGGAAGGGTGAGCTGGTCCGGGCCATCCATCTTCGGCCACCTATGCTGCAGGGACCATCCGGTGGGGAGGGTTAGTCATTCCGGGCTGTCCATCTTCACCGGGAGGCCCTCTTCTCTGGTCCGTGCCGGCCCCGGACTAGTGACGTTGCATTGACGACAATGCGCAGGGACGTCCCTGCTCATGAACGTCCCTGCGAGGTGGCGTCAATGCAGCGTCACTAGTTCGGGGTCGGCCCGGAGCAGAGAAGAGGGCCTCCCGGTGAAGATGGACAGCCCGGAATGACTAACCCTCCCCACCGGACGGTCCTTGCAGCATAGATGGCCGAAGATGGATGGCCTGGCCCATCCCCTCACAGCTAAGCCAGCTATGTTTTTGTTCACTCGAGTATAAGTCAAGGTGGTTTCAGCACAAAAAATTGTGCTGAAAAACTGCTTATACTCGAGTATATATGGTAGTTCTACATCTAAAAGGAAGCATGAGAAAAACCTCTACACTGAGGAAATGTACAAAATACTGATAATACAGTAAATTGATCATTGTCCTTGCAACTTCTTGATAAATTTACTGTCAAAAAAAGGGTGGAAAAAAAAACTACACTAGACATCTTTTGATAAATGTCCTCCCCCATTTGTAGGGAATTTTGAGGTAAAGTTTGTATGTTCTCCCTGTGTTTCCTCACACACTTCAAAAACATACTAATAGCTCAATTTAGATTGTGAGCACCAATGACAGGGACCAATATGAACGATGACATGCTCTGTACAATGCCGTGGAATATGTTGGTGCTATGTAAAAGAACAAAATAAATAAAACCAGGAGGTACCTAGTAGCAAATTCCCCTCCCTTTTCCATAGGCATATTGTATTACAAAGGAACATCAAGCCTGATTGTCAGCTTTAAGATGGTTAGGGCTTTTCCAATCTTGTACAATGCTCAGTTATTGTGAAACTATTGTGTAACAGACTTTTTTGTGTTTCAGTTCTATACGACCTTTAGGATCTGTGTTATACTGCAAGCATTATATACTTATCATTAAAATAAATAGGCTGTCCTCCAGGGTGAGAGACACTCTCTCCTCTGGCTGATGAGGGGGTTCTTTAGCACCCCCTTTCCTCCACTGACTTCTAATGCCTTACGATAGCATTTCAAAAAGGTAAAGTCATCAGCTTTAAATAGAGCAACAGGGATATATAAGGAGGGGCTGATATTAGTCACACATGGATTGTATTTACCTGTTCCATTGCAAGCCTCTCCCCTAAAGTGACTGATAACAGGGATGTTTAAAGGTGATGTGCTTTTATATTCGATATTACAATAAATATATATTAATTAATATAAAAAATTAAATTAATATAAAAATCACAGGATCGATAGACATGGTAATGTCTGGAACATAATGTTATGTTATGGAAACAAAATATTTTGTTTTATTTCAGTACAGAGTATAAACCATGCTTGCCATGCCGATAAATACATGCACTTACATGTCTTGGCATGCTATCAATGAGGTTAGTAACCTTTTTATGACCACTAATGCGCCTCCTTATGGTGGTCATTAAGGGTCCCTATTTTAGCCTGCCATTTTTACAGCGGGGCTAGAATAAGGCAGCGCAACACAGATCTATCTCTTCTTTTCAAGATCATGGGAGTTCGGCTGTCAGCATGGCAGCGGGGGTTCCCCTGTAACTACCAGCTCCTGGTGGATTAACCTTTCCCATCACGACCACTGCATGTGAGGAGTCTGTATGCCATTTGGCCCCATCGGCTTTCCAGTGACAAGATTGCCAGTGCAAATGGATTTCCATGGCAGCCAGGGGCATTGAGAAGGCCACCAGGCCTGCCATGGGTGCCCGAGTACACCTCTGTGTCTGCAGCATGTCTGGGTACATTGCCTGTCGGCATTATGATGACAGGTAAAATACATTCCACTAGTATTTGTGCAAGGTTTTATACCAGCAATCTGCTAATCGTTGTCAAAGTAGTCTTGTGGGACTAGTAAAAATAAAATGTAAATAAAATTGTAAAAGTAAGGGGAAAAAAAATGCTTGCTCTGCATCACTAAGACACAGCATTAAATGTTGCCAACATCTTGGCCAACACACATGGTGATAGTCAATAAAAATCTCCTGTTCACAGGTTCCTATGGTCCATGTAGCTGCCGAAAGCACGTTTAAATGTGCAGGGCAGCAGCAGGTATATTGGAATGTATGGCCCTTTAAAAAAGACCAAACATTCTGAAATATCAAATAGAAAAGTAAAGCATACAGGAATATCCTGCACTCACCGCACAGCGTCAGACTCTAAGCTCCAAATCGGATCAGCCGGGGACCAGGACTGCAGCGATGCGTAGGCGCTGCAGTCCTGGTCCCTGGCTGATCCGGTTAGGAGCTTAGAGTCTGATGCTGTGCGGCGAGTGCAGGATATTCCTGTATGCTTTACTTGTCTATTTGATACTAAGTCTATCCCTATATCACGTCCTAGCACCCCCACTGACTCAATCCTGAAGTCGGGCATCTGCTTTACTGCTACACAATACCCTCCACTTGTTTAGTGTAATTGGACTACGACTCAGTGGTGCCCTCCTACCTCTTCTGACAGACATTCTGAAATATCAAATCAATAGTTGGATTGAGGTTTAATTGTGATGTGTACAGGTATTTTTGAAATGCATGGCCTTTTTAAACGCCAACCTCCTGAAATATTATATCACTAGTTGCATTAAGGGTACACTGAAATGCTTTACAGCCAGCATTGCTCAAAACTGACAGGCAGGCGTCTCTAAGTGTCCAAATTATAATGGACAATTCATTGGAATTTACAAGTAAAAGCTGACAGTTTTTAAAAAACAAAAAAACTGATGGATACAGATGTAAAGATTGTCAACACAAATTTATGGTCATATGTAGCATAATATTCCCCACTAACCAACACAAATGTATCTCCCCTCGAAAACAATAATACATTTAAAAAAAAACATTAACAAAGGGAACTTATTAAATAACATTTTTGTTTTATTTTCCCATTCAACTGGGAATAACAGATACAAAATGATAATTTTATCAAATTTATTTTTCCTTAAAGGGGTTATCCAACTAAGCAAAACTGGTCAACTAAGATTTGTACCACATACATACATAGGACAGAGGAAAAATGTGCTGTTTTTCAGTAAAGTAACTTACATCACCTTACTGTTCATCTCCCCCATGGATCTGATCACTTCCTGCTTTTCTCTCTGAACTATGACCCTTTAGTCACCATCCAACATAGCACAACCCCCTTAGTTACATGCCCATTGGAGACCAACTGGCAATACATTCAGAAGACTACAGTTTACCTGAGCATGTGTAACCACCTCAGTGGGTCATAACCAAGGGTAGCAGGTTATCAAACAATGCTGACACATGGGGGATAAGCAAGTCTAGATGTCTGAAGCAGGACATTATCTGAAATAATTGTATGTTTGAAATAGGTTTAATTTCATATAATGCATCGGTGTAGAACTATTTTTCTTACTGGGAGAACCCCTTTAGGAAAATCCACACACTTTAGTGACTCCAGTAATTAAATTATTTTCCTTGAGATATTATGAATGCCCTTCAGAGCAATATACAGAACTCACTGCTCAAAAACTGAAAGAAAGATTAGAAAATCCGATTTAAAAAAGTGTCTACTGAAGTCACGTAACATCAGGCACTTGTCTTGGGAAGACCGTCAGGTTCCAACAAATCCAGGGAGAGATCTTGTGATTCCATGGGGCCTGGTCCTGGCTGCAACATCAAATGAAGGGTCAGAAAGTTACAAGATCTGCACACATTGTTTTTTTTATTAATAACTAGCTGAGTACCCGGCGTTGCCCGGTTTTTCCTTCCTAATCCTTGTTGGGGAGGAAAATAAACAAAGGAGGAAGCTTTTGACTTCATATCCCGTCCTCATATATTGTTGTCATATCCCGACCTCCTATCTCGACCTCCTTTCCTGTCCTCATATCTTGACCTCCTTTACCATCCTCCTTTCCGGTCCTCCTATCCCGACCCGTAATATGTGTACCAGGTATTATTGAAATATCTCCCGCTGTACGGAAATTATGTGGTAACATACATTTCCCATTGATTTGCATGGGACTTTAAACAAAACCCTGACCCTCACAAATGGGGGTAGTTAAGGGTTAAATTAACTATCCTATATTTTAAGTGGACATATAAGTAACATGTGACCAAGTATTATCGAAATATCTCCAGCCGTTTGGAAGCTATGCAGTAACATATATTTCCCATTGACTTGTATGGGACTTTAAACATAAACCCCGCCCCTGGCAAATGGGGGTGAGTAAGGGTTAAATCACCTTTCCTATGTTTGTTGTTGACATATAAGTAACATGTGTGCCAAGTTTCATGTTCATATCTTTAGCCGTTTGGACGTGATGCTGGAACATACATACATATGCTGAGTTTTATATATATATATATATATATATATATATATATATATATATATATATATATATATTTAGACCCTTTAAGTCTGTTCAAAAATTCAATCATAAGCTAGTCACTTCTAGAGCTACAACCACAATCTGCCAATAGGAACCCATCAGCACTGTGATGACCGACATGCCAGGGGGTATTCAGCAAGGGGCATGTACTACAACCGACCTTTACAGAGGTGTTGCTATGGTTCCCATTCTCATCATATTTTGGAGCTCTGCTGCCAGTATACATTTGGATACCACTAATAAGGTATTCAAACATACTGTTGTGTACACAGATGATAATTAGAGATGAGCGAAGTTACAGTGATTTGATTCGTCACGAACCTCGCGGCTCGGCGTTTGCTGACTTTATAAATGAGTTCAGCTTTCAGGTGCTCCGGTGGCTGGAGACTCTCTCCTAGGACTGTATCCACCTTTTACAGCCCACCGGAGCACCTGAAGGCTGAACTCATTTATGCAGGCTTAAGTCAGAAACTGCCGAGCCGAGAAGTTCATGATGAATCGAATTACTGTAACTTCGCTCATCTCTAATGATTATGGACCATGAATAGTCCGATTGTGACATTTAGTCTGCTTTATGCCAGTATACATATTAGTTGAGGAACAGAAAGGTTTGATATTAAAAGTGTACTAGCGTAAAAACAAAAGCAAATGTAGTCACAATCTACATTTGGTTCATTATCACCTATGGATGTGCTGGAGTATACGTTGCAATATCGATTAAAGGTATCCATATGTAAACTGTCAGCAGAGCCCTGGATCCTGATGTGAATGGGGCTTAAGGTACATATAGATGTTTCAGTGATAGCAGTCTTCTATGTAGAGCCTAAAATTACACTCACTAAATATACAAGGAATACATATAAGTCCCGAAAAATGTATTCTGTTTATAATATTATTGCATTATATGCATTAATATGTATTATCATTTTATTTTTAATAATTTATTTCTATTAACTTTCAGTTTGATTTAAGGCTGGGTTCATACTGTGTTTGTTTAGTAAGTTGTAGGTATACTTGTTGTTCCGTCAAAAAGGTATGCCGATGAAAGCGTACTTCTATCGCATTCAACTGTAGCGTGTATCACTTAATATACTTTATTACTTGTGCTGTTCTAAAAATCTGTTTATTTCTTTTAGAAGTATGACTTAACATATAAACTATGAATTTATGGAACAGTCTACCTGAGGATCTGGTTACAGTAGGTTGAGGACATCAAAAAAGGCTTAAACACATTCTTAGAACAAAACAAGATTAATGCATATGCAGAAATATTGCATCACATCCCCTCCCCTTTATCCACCCTATACCCTCCTTGGTAGAACTTGAATGAAATGTGTTTTTTTTTTTTTAACAGTACTAACTATGGGGGAGATTTATGAAAACCTAATCTCCCCCTATGTAACTATATGTCAGACCTGACCAAGTTCCAATAGGAAAAGATTTTTGGTGTGAGACTGGCAGGGACATCTGTGACTCGATTTGATGAGTGTGTGGAGGCCCATCACAGTATGCAAGGACTGGCAAAACATCTGCAGACAGAAACAGCTGTGGTTGAAGCCAAAGCTTGACATGAGGAAGGAAAAAAACACTATAGCCAAATACCGATAAAACAATGGCTTCTCAAATTACTGCAGAGGTGAATGCAACTTTAATCCCTATATGCAACCACTAGAAAATATGCTTAAGGGTACGGTCACACGAACGCAGAATTGATGCGAAGGATTTTCTGCTGCAGATTTCAATGTAAACTAAATGACTGAGCACAGCTTCTAATCGGCAATTACAAATCCTGCGCATCAACTCTGCGCAGGATACTGTATGTGTGAACGTACCCTAAAAGTTCCCTAGTTTGACCACTATAACTTTTTTATTTTTCAATCGATGGATCTATAAGAGAGCTCACTATGGCATGCAGAGAGGTCTAGTTGCAGAGATAAATTTGCCATTTAAATGCTGCTATTGATCACAGCATTTCGAGACTTAATTGACCATTATCAGCATGATTGCTGATGGCAGTCATTAGAGGCGAGTGCTGGCTGGTGATATCAGCTGGTACTCACTAGGTATGAAGTTTTCTCAGCTTGTCCTTATAACACACCAGACTGCATGTACCAGGTACGTTGTTCTGCGGAAAGGAGTGAAAGGCACAAGCAGCCTGGGGGACTAATGTATGCACTGCACAAAGATGTGATGCCCCTACCAGACACACACCAACAATCATTCCCCTTGGAACCTTGTCAGGTCTGACATATTGCGTCCTAATAAAAAAAAAAAAAAAAAAATTAAAATAAAAAGATTTTAAGAAAAGGACAAGTAATAAAGTTTATGAACAGCCATATAAACTATATCACTGAGTAAAAAGAATGGAGCTTTACAAATGATGGTCGATGTGTCAGGAAGTGTTTAACTTTACTACATAAAAATAGGGATTAGTTATTTTGTCCAACCCTTGTATAATCTTTAGAAAATGAGACCAGAACAATGTTACCTGTGTGACAATAACATAGCGCACACCTCCTGGGTACACATCAGTTTCTACTCCAGACAATAGTTCCTGAGACAGAGGAGCAGGGCTGACTGGTAGCCCCTTGAGATATCTGTAGAAAAAGATGTCATGGGTAAGTCAAGTAGTTTCATTGTCAGCTAGCTGATGTAAAAGGAGAGCAAGAATGAAATTCTGCAATCCTGCCTGGTTGCACTAGTGGATTACTTCAACTCTTTAGGGTAGGTTCAAACATATCGCATCCACGTCGTTTTTCACGCTGCAGATCTGCAACAAGCAAACACACAGGGCTACCCAGCCGCAGCCCTGTGTGTGCAGTAAGTTTGGAAATTGGACCACAAGTCAGTGCTGCATCTGCAGCGTGAAATACACTGCAGATGTGTGGTATGTGTGACCCCTAACCTTAAAGTGCATCTGTCACCTAAAATAGGCTTATGAAGCTGCACACTTAGTGCAGTAGAGCTTTACAAGACTATTCTAGCCATACCGCCTCTCTCCACTTAGGTCACGCTGTTGACTGACAGATGTCATGTGCGCACAAGAACTACACAGGGCCACCGCAGGTAGGAAAGCGATGTGTGTGTCGATCAATAGTGCAACGTTAGTGGAGGAAGGAGGCAGCCCTGCAGCATAGCGTACTTTGCCTCTACGACTGTTCAGCTATCTTTTTCAGAGACCTTGTTAAAAATGAAAGAAGCGATCCGATTGGTTGCTTTGGGCAACTGTGCAACTTTTCCTCTGGACAGATTTTGATAAATCTCCCGCTTGTTATTTACAAATGATTGTGCACAAAATCATAAAACAAGTTAAAAATTATAACTAAAATAAAATAAGGTGTTTTTGTTTCAACTTAAATGTGAGTGCAGTGACATTCACCTGATTCTGAATACAGTGTACACATGACTTTATCTTTTGCAAAGCTCAAGAATTTACATTTTAAATTTATTTATTCACCCTGCCAGGTGTAGTGTGGGGTTGGGATAAATAACCGTCAGCTATCTTAAGTGTATGGACAGTTTAAAATAAGTTGCCCCCAGAAATATCATTATGACAAAAAACAGACATGCCAGTTTTGTCCAAAAACAATGCCATAGTCATCACATGGTGTTTTTTGGGGGGGCCAAAACGCTGTGGCCAAAAGTTAACAGGGAGTAAATACAGAGATATAAAACCCCATACATACATGGAGTCTTTACACAATTTTGTGTCTTTTTTTCCTGACTCACAGCATGGATTTGTTTTGTTTTTGATTTTATGGCCTTTTTTTCTGCCACAAAGTTCTATAGGCAGGGAAACAAATGTCAAAAACCATGCAAATATGCATGGCTGGAAATGTTGGCACCCCTGAATTTTTTCTAGAAAATGAAGTATTTCTCACAGAAAAGGATTGCAGTAACACATGTTTTGCTATACACATGTTTATTCCCTTTGTGTGTATTGGAACTAAACAAAAAAAGGGAGGGAAAAAAGCAAATTGGCCATAATGTCACACCAAACTCCAAAAATGGGCTGGACAAAATTATTGGCCCCCTTAACTTACCGTAATATTTGGTTGCACACCCTTTGGAAAAAATAACTGAAATCAGTCGCTTCCTATAACCATCAAAAAGCTTCTTACACCTCTCAGCCGGAATGTTGGACCACTCTTCCTTTACAAACTGCTCCAGGTCTCTTTTATTGGGAGGGCGCCTTTTCCCAACAGCAATTTTAAGATCTCTTCACAGGTGTTCAATGGGATTTAGATCTGGACTCATTGCTGGCCACTTGAGAACTCTCCAGCTCTTTGTTGCCATCCATTTCTGGGTGCTTTTTGACGTATGTTTGGGGTCACTGTCCTGCTGGAAGACCCAAGATCTCAGATGCAAACCCAGATTTCTGACTCTGGGCTGTACAGTGCGACCCAAAATCCGTTGGTAATCCTCAGATTTCATGATGCCTTGCACACATTCAAGGCACCCAGTGCCAGAGGCAGCAAAACAACCCCGAAACATCATTGAACCTCCACCATATTTCACTGTAGGTACGGTGTTCTTTTTTTAGTAGGCCTCATTCTGTTTTTTGGTAAACAGTGGAATGATGTGCTTTAACAAAAGCTCTATCATGGTCTCATCTGTCCACAAGATGTTTTCCCAGAAGGTTTTTGACTTACTCAAGTTCATTTTGGCAAAATGTAGTCTTGCTTTTTTATGTCTCTGTGTCAGCAGCGGGGTCCTCCTGGGTCTCCTGTCATAGCGTTTCATTTCATTTAAATGTCGACGTATAGTTCGCGCTGACACTGATGCTCCATGAGCCTGCAGGGCAGCTTGAATATCTTTGGAACTTGTTTGGGGCTGCTTATCCACCATCCAGACTATCCTGCATTGACACCTTTCATCAATTTTTCTCTTCCGTCCACGCCCAGGGAGATTAGCTTGAGTGCCATGGGTTTCAAACTTCTTGATAATGTTGCGCACTGTGGACAAAGGCAAATCTAGATCTCTGGAGATGGACTTGTAACCTTGAGATTGTTGATATTTCTCCACAATTTTGGGACTCTTTCTGTTGTCCATACTTAGTGACACACACAGATACACAAAGCAAAGACTAAGTGAACTTCTCTCCTTTTTATCAGCTTTCAAGTGTGATTTTTATATTGCCCACACCTGTTACTTCCCCCAGGTGAGTTTAAAGGAGCATTACATGCTTGAAACAATCAAATTTTTCCACAATTTTGAAAGTTTGGAGTTTGGTGTGAGATCATGTCCAATTTTCTTTTTTATTCTCCTTTTTTGTTTTAGTTTCAATACACATAAAGGGAATAAACATGTGTAGAGCAAAACATGTGTTACTGCAATCCTTTTCTGTGAGAAATACTTCATTTTCTAGAATAGACTCAGGGGTGCCAACATTTACAGCCATCACTGTATGCAGGCATTTTTCTTGCCTATACTAATGTACACTATTTTAGGGGGAAATGCCAAAAAAAAAACTGCCTCGTGAAAGAGGGAGAAAAATGGGGGGCATTTTATGTGTTTTTTTTTCAGGCCAGAAAAGCAGAAGATTTAGCACCTTTCCACAGGATCTCACTGGTTCTTTTATTTTGGTTGGAGGTCCCAGCAGTCAGATCCATAGCCTGTACATTTGTCACCTATCCTGTGGGTAGAAGATAAATGTTTGTGGCCAACCCCTTTATGGTTGGAATTGTCTGTTGTGTTGTTCCATGGTTTTCATCGCATAACAGTTTGTGCAACAGATTTGATACAAAACTCTGACCCCTGTGTAACCCTAGTTAGACAGCTATAGATTCTTGAATTCTTGATTCCAACATTCTTTCTAAGACTCTAGAAATGGCAGGTAATAAAACGGTTATCACCATCAGAATGCAAGAAATGAGTAACAGGTCTGCAGAAACAGTGTTCTACCTAGTGGACAATGAAGTGCATTCATTGAACAGGAGGCCGGGCAAGAAGCACAGGCTTAATGAGGTAAATCCTAAACTGGATATTTCAAGTCACCAGTGTCTCCTACAGTGAATTCCTCAATACCGAGTAATTTGTTGAAGCAATGATGCCATTATACATTGTGTCCATAGACTATGTACACATCTACTTACCTACAATAGCAGTACTCTACTACAATGGTTATATTACATCTTATACTAACTAGCTGAGGAACTGGAAATTCACTGTTTGTTCTCGGCAAATTCTCCAGCAGGTAACAGTAAATCAAGAGTTAACAAAGTGCAAGGAATTAGCAGATAATGCCAACTCAGCTGTCATTTTACCAAATTTTGGTAAGATATGAAAGCTGAGCTGCGATTGGTTGTTATGGGTAATACCAGACAGTTCTGGTTTCAGAGCTATTGTGTGAAGTTATCTGGCGAGTTCATTGCTGCACATATGCTTAAATGGTAAGTGATGGCCAAAGGAGCCTTTATAACATCTAACCATGCTTTTGGGATTGCTAGAATCAAATCACATGCTGCAAAAGATTTAAAAAAAAACGAATTCAGAAGCATTGAACCTGAAACAAACATTTCTGCAACTAAACTGTTGTAGGGGAACTTATATTTAGGCTACCTTTAAAGATCTGTTAGTGGATCCAAGGGACCTCCACCATGATTAAGTGTCTGTTCTTTAATTGACACATACTAGACTGTCTCTTTCTGATCCCAATGTACAATGCAGGTCTAGGCAACATGATGCTACAGTAAAAGAATCCTGATGTGGGAGGTCTTTTTTTTGTTACATAAATTTAGACAAAAAATATTTCAGTAGGAAAAAGCATTGTGGTGTGAATCTTGTGTTACAAAGACAGAGCTTGTAATAATGTCCAATTTCCTATTTATAAACAGAAGAGGAAGTCTGGGGCCTGCATTCCAGTACTACTTTCACCCTGGTTTACACGTTGTAATTTAGTCAGTATTTTTTACCCAAACCCAGGAATGAGTCCAAAATATAGAAAGGGAAATCTCTCCATCATAGTTGGTGGCACTCCTGCTTAAAATGCTGACCAAAATATATACATGTGAGCCCATCCTTACTATACATAATGTAATGAGTGGGAAGGGAAACTTTTTGAGCTCAGTCTGTAACTTACGGGTCTCCATTCGACTCAGGAGGGAAGGAACGTTTAACAATCTCCACAAACTCATTGACTGTTGGCTCCAGGGTGAAGATGACAGCATTAGGACCTGCATCAAAGCTGTAGGCAACCTGTATAGAAAGCGATTAACTTAGATGGGCAGTGTCAATTTTTTTTTGTAAAATTGCATAGATAACGCAAAGATATTCATACGTTATTAAAAAATGTCACATCTAAAAATGTTAAATGAGATGTTATACATAACGCCACTAAGGGTCTTCGTACCAGCTGGAAGATGTTGTCTCTGGCAGCCGCATCATCTATGTCTTAAATCTGAGACAAAATCCAGGAAGTGCGGGCGAGCCATGCAGGAGAAGCAGAGCTCCTTGCTGTCAATCATCCTGCTCAGAGCGAGCGTCAGACAACTGTGCTTTTCCTGCAATGAGGAGGACAGGAGTTCCCCGACAGAGACTATGGATAAACATCACTATTCTGGAAATGAATGCCCCCCCTCCTCCTCCGTGAACTGCAAGGGACTAAGTGTAAGAAAAATCGATTCAAGCAAAGGGAGCTGAGCTGCAAGCAAGAATGGGTAAGTTTTTTTTTTTTTATGACAGGTATGCTTTAAAGGTAAGCTGTAAGAATGTTTAGGCTGTCCTCTGAAAGAGGTAGTGACTGATGTGCTAATTTCTGCAGTGAACAACATGTGTGTGTGTCTATGACAGTGCTTTCCAGCCAAGGTACCTCCAGCTGTTGAAAAATTACAACTCCCAGCATGCTGGGAGTTGTAGGTTTGCAACAACTGAAGGCAGGTTGGTTGGGAAACACTAGTTTTGTGTACTCGATGCAAAACACTGCAAGAAGCAGAGGAAGATAAGAGTATCTAAAAAGTATTGAAAACAGCTTTGGGGATTAGTGACGCCGAGGCTCAGTTTCTATGGGACCATTGGAGATGCACGAGTACTCGGATCTCTTTGGAACTCATAGAAATGGAGTGCGTGCAGTCTACAGCATGCGCTCTTCACCGAGAGCCAGGATCCCATTACGGAGATCATTGCAGAAGAGCTTGCAACTCATGAATATATCAGACAGCACACTACAACCATTTAACACAAAATCTACATTATCTACACACATAAGTGAAACCGATGAGATCAGCATGTCTGTAACAAACTTACACTGCTCTCTAATAGGAAAGAGGTTCCCTTAATAGGAATCCATACAGGCAACAGAACCATACAAAAATGTTAAATATGGATCTATATAAAAAAAAATAAAAAAAAAAAAATATATATATATATATATATATATATATATATATATATATATATATAATGTACTTCAGACAAAGAGACATTACTAAAATAAACCCCCGCCCTATATACGAGAAGGGAGGATGGTTTTTGTATTGGACGGCTGCACTCTGACCCGATTGTTGCTGTTAGGGACCCTATAAAAGAGCTATAGTCCAATCTCCTAATATGAGAATAATATTTAGATTATCTGCCATTTTTGAGGCCACATGCACTATAAGTACCACTGACTGAGCACTATTTTAATTATCAGTGTGTGTAGCCAGCAAAGGCTTGTTAATGTTTCCTATAATTTTACTATTCTCTCACCTTTGTCTGCCCATAGTAGGCATTGTACCGATGAACCAGGCTGATTATTCTCTGGGAAACCTGGTTAAGGTAAAATATTGGGGGGTAAGTGTCCAAGCACGTAGCATGAAACTGGTTACTGTCTTTCATGGTCAGTTGTCCAAAGGCTTCAAAGTCCTTTTTTTTAATCGCTTCAATCATCTCGACCAATCGTCCTGGAACCACTGATTCAGCCCGATGCTGTGACAACAGGTTATAAGAAAATATTATACATATGGCAAGTCTGTACTCAAAGAGAATATGTTGTGGCACACCCGCTATGCTGCCACATGACTGCTTCCCTTATTAAAGTGGCTGTCCAGTGAAAAACTACTTCACCCATATCGCTGAATGGAGTACCTCTTTAAAGTTGTTTTTCACTTGACAATCGCTTTTAAAGAGGCAGTAACCTTGTAATAGTGCATAAGAGCAGCTTAGCATACACATCAAATGGAAATGTCTCCACAGGTGATATATGACGAGAACATGTAGATGAGGGGTTCCACGTTTACATCCCACTGGATTTTTGCCTCTCCCCAGTCTGAAATAGCTGACAACATGTGGAAAAGAGGCAACTGCTACGTCAAACAGCTCATACTCAGGATTTGGAAGACCACTGATCTAATAGTGATGGACTACACTATAGAATGGACCATCTATTTTATAGTACTGGATAACATCTTCAACAAATTGTAATTTTTCTGTAAAGAAACATTTTCTTATAAATGTCCTCTTTTACCATCAAAGGCATATGACAGTGAATGTGTGATAAAGATAATTTTCAAACTAAATCTACAACACTGTTGTATAGGCTGGAGGCTTTGTTCACATTACATTTTCAGACATTCTGGATAATCTGTAGCAATATATACCATGTAGTACTGACAGAGAGCCCATTGAGTTTAGTGGGCCCACCATCAACTAATGAGCATGTTCTGTCCTTGTTCCAAAACAAAAACAAGCAGAGCTCCTCACAGGAAGGCAACATCAAGGGATACAATGTGCAGTGAACAAACTTCAGTGGTGTAGAGGTCTGCTCACCTGGACAGGTTGTGTGAAGACACAAGCACAATAAGCGAGTGTAAGTAGGTACATGGTGCAGCCGCCCCTGGGGACAGCCTGGGTCCTCCCAGCCGAAGTCGTGCAACCAAAGGTGGTATACAGGAAAATACCGGGTAATGGCGTTATCCACCAAACAGGACAGCTCGGATAGTCACTAGAGATGAGCAAATTTTTGATTTTCCGAAAAAAAATTGGTTCGATCCGAATTTATTCACGGCGAATCGCTATTAAAAACTGTTATTTCCGGGCTACAGAGAGCCTCAATAGGGGTGTAGAACACTTTGCCTTGCCGTAACAAGCATAGGGAGTGTGCTGGGTTAGTGAAATAATACTGCTGCCACGCGCCCCTAGTCAGCTGCGACCTCTGCCTGCGCCTGATGAATTTAGGCCTCTGCCACTCCTCTGTGCATGTCCTGGCACTTCTCTGCCTGACATACTTATACACCAGCTGAGTGCGTATACATTTTACACTTATTAGAAGAAAATACACCCCAGCATGTTTACACCTGAATTAGGAGTTAAAAGCAGGTGTGTAGGTATTGCTGGCCTTTAACAATAACTGGCCCTAATGAGTTTCACAGGAAAAAAAAAAAATAATAAGAATTACACCGGCTGGGTGTACGTATAGGTTACACTTATGAGAGGTCAATACGCCCTAGTACAGTTACACCTGTGTTAGGGGTTAAAAGCAGGTGACTAGGTCTTTTAGTGCTCACAATAACTAGCTCCTATTAGCTAGTTAGCCAGTACAGCCCCTATTAGCTAGTTAGCCAGTAGCGGTCCCCAGGACACGTAAGTATAAAACCGGGGATGGGGAGGGAATCAGGCAGCGGCATCGCGACTCTGGCCCGCAGAAGTCGCTGCAGTTCAATGATTTAAAGCGCCCGCTTTAAATCATTGAACTGCAGCAGCTTCTGCGGAGCCAGAAACAGTTTATCTGGGTATACCCGCACACACACGCACCCCCATTTTAACAAAGATATTTGAGTAAAAAAACTTTTTTACCCAAACTTCCTTGGAAAAAAGAGGGTGCGTGTTATAGGCCGGTGCGTGGTATACCCCGATAATTACATTCATTTTGCAAGGCTGAACAGCCCAGCACACCACGCTTTTGAGTGCTGCGAAATAAACATACATTTTAAAAATGGATTGAACTTATGTACACCACCTTATCTTATTTAGTGCTGGGTTGCATCCTGGCAATATGCTTTGTTTTTTTCCTGCATTTATTTTGCATCTCAATAAACTTGATTTCTTTGATATTAAGAATGGACTGAACGTAGTAAGTTGGTGCATAAAACTCTAAGGACCTGCTGTAGGTACACTGCTGTATCACTGCACAATAACTTCAGAATTTTAAATAAAATAATCAGCATTACACATACTTACTGCTGTATAAAAGCAAGTGTCTTTATTTTGGGATCACACTTTACCTTGAGTAAAGGGCTGGTCTCTACACTTGTCTGCATGCCAGCTGTACTGCCTACGTGCTTTCTCTCTGCACTGGCCTGAAATATTAGATAAAAGTTGTGTTATTTAGTGCTGGGTTGCATCCTGGCTATATGCATTGTTTTTTTCCTGCATTTATTTTGCATCTCAATAAACTTGATTTTTTACACTAAAAATAGACTGAACAGTAAGCTGGTCCATCAAACTCAAAGGACCTGCTGTAGGTACACCGCTGTACTACTGCACAATAACTGTTCAGAATTTTAATTAAATAAAATAGTTAGCATTACACATACTTACTGCTAAAATATTAAATAAAAGTTGTTTACTGGCATTATGAACACAAAACTTTCCCCCATTTTGAGTTTATGCCCCAATACTTACCACCAAGATCAGGATTCGCAGTTCTGGCCAATGAGTTTCTGGTTCCACCAGCTGAGCCAGGCTGTCCTTACCATCTTCTCTCTCACCCATGACCCACTGTACAAATCCTCCATACATGCTCCTACAGGCGCTGCCAGAACCCTGCCGGGCAATTTCTGAAAGCTCACCTTCAACACCATATAGCTTTGCCAAGGTATACACTGCGAGTGTAAAAAAGAAAAGGGCACAGTTAACCTATATTACTTCACCTACTGTGGCAGACTGGCTGGATATACCACTAAAACGGAGAAAACTGGCTTATTTCCTGTTAAGGTTTAGTCTATAGCCAAAATCAGGAGCTGGATGTTGGAGTTACATTTTACTCCAGCTAGGTGTTGCTTAGGCTTTTTAGGAGCCAACTGAGGGACCTCTTTGGGGAGAAGGCTTTGTCAAGGGCACCCAGTGTGAGTCACATGCTAGGCCTGGCCTGTGGGAGCTACAGCCTGGAGGAACCCAAGCCTGGTGAGACATGCCAGGCACCTGGTGCTATGGAGCAGTAGGCTCCAAACTAAAAGTTAGGGAGGCTGTTCTGTATTAGTTAGCACTCAGCCAAGCAGGTATTTGTCTAATGTGCAGTGTTGCCAATGTATGACTTTGTAGATGAAGTATAAAGCTGGCTGAGGCAAAGCAACATCTGACATTTTTAGATATCATAAAGCAAATTCTGAGAAAATTAGCAGTTTCCGTAGATTGCATATACTGTATAAGATACACTGATGGTTGTGTCAATGTGAATACTGTCATAGAGAATATAAGAAGATGGAAGAAAGCACTCCAAGTTAAGGTGTCCAAGAAAAATGTGGTTTATTGATCTATCATTGGACCAATAAACCACACTTGTCTTGGACACCTTAACTTGGAGTGCCATTTTCCATCTTCTTATATTCTCTAGGACTACAGCCTTGGTCAGGTTTTGAGGACCTATCAGTCCACAGTGTGCGGAATCCATATCTTTTCCTGTTACCCTGGATAAATACTGTCATAGGTGACAGTGGTAAAGTCTGCATTTACCCAGACAAGCATATCCAGCAGCAGAAGACGCCAGGCCAGCAGCTGTGGGGAAGTTGTTGACTGAGCATATGTGAACCTTGTAATTTAGGATTCTTGAGACGCTCTCCTCTCCACTGCCACCGCTGCTCCTCCTCTTCCTTGCCAAACGGCGGACTATCAGAAATTTCAAAACAGAAAGCCATTAGCAGATTCTCTTTTTTCAGATCAACTAGAAATATTAGCTGACTGCAGATATTAAAGGCAGGATCAGTATCAGTGGTGTTAACTGTGAGTCAAAAAACTTCTAGCTGTTAACCCTTTAAGTATGCAGCCTTTCTTGGCCTTGAGGTCAATTAAATTTTTTCAGTTTTCATTTGTTCCTCCTTGCCTTAAGGAGGCATAACTCTTATTTTTTTGATGCTTTTGGTTGGCCTGATCACAGCAATACCAAAATTGTATAGTTTCCGTCACGTTTTACTAATTTAAAAAAAAAAATGTAAACTTTTTTAATTTATTTATTTTTATTGCCATATTCTGACCCCTGTAACATTTAAATTTTTTCGTATACCAGGCTGTATGATGGGTAATTTTTTTGAACCATAATCTGTTGTTTGTATCATTACCATTTTGGTATTGATCTGATATTTCAATCGCTTTTTACTTTATTTTTTCAGGGCTATGATGTTATAAAAAAATATGCAATTCAAGGGTTTGGAACTTTTTTTTTTTTTTACATTTACATCATTTGCCGTACGGGATATATAATGTTATATTTTAATAGATCGGACAATTACACACGCGGCAATACAAAATGTTTATTTTTATTATGTTTACATGTTTTTTATATATAGGAAAAGGAGGTGATTCAAATTTTTTATATGGCAGGGATTAATGTGTGTCTTTTAAACTTTTATTAAACTGAACATTCTTCATACAGATTAATGCAGTTCTATTGAACTCCATTGATCTGTGGGCTCTGCAATCCATTGATAATGCTTAGTCCAGCCAGGCTCTATCAATGACAGAGCCAAGGTCCCTAGGGAAGCAGAGGTACGGCTACCCCTAAAGTGGATTACCCCCCCACCCCACCACATTCGCGCTGCAGGGGGTGATTCACCCCACTAGACAACCAGGGATGGTTAAAAAGGTACCTGTTGATGCAGCTGTCAGTTTTGACAGAGGTGATCTAAAGGGTTAATAGCTGGCCGTGGAGATCGACGCATCGTGGCTATTAGCGGCAGCCCACAGCTACTGAATTCTGTGGGGGTTGCCTGGTATGGAGCGTGCTCGAGTCAGGAGCCCACTCCATACACCCTGAATGTCCCCGTACTTGTTGGAGACTTTCAGGTCCGGCTCTGCTTGCCTGAAGCAGGGCTAAATGCCTAAAAGAAGTTCACCTGCCCAGAACTGCTTGTCCCAGGCATCAGGCGATAGGATTTCCACATCTCTGTAGTACAAGATAAGCAATGTGATAATGTACATGTGACTACATCAGTGTGTCACTTACTCTCACGTAAGCAGGACTGGAGTCGGGGGTGGTTAATATTATCCTCTTTCCCATTCAGCCAGATACGATCCTCAGTGAAATCACGGCCTGCTGCAACTGTAGTTGTGGTTTTTAACTGTCAATAACAAATCCATGAAAAACAGCAGATGCATTACTGAATGACAGTAGGGAGAATATTTTTAAGTACTGGAAAGGACCAGGAGAAAATCAAGCAGTAAACATGCTGGAATTTGAAACAACTTCAATTACTATATTATGGAACTGCATTTTCAGCAATTCCTATATCTAATATTATTACTGGAAATATTTTGATTGTGACCGAAAAGTTAGGATTAAAAGGGATTATCCAGGGAAAAACTTTTTTTTATATATATCAACTGGCTCCAGAAAGTTAAACAGATTTGAAAATCACTTCTATTAAAAAATCCTAATTCATTCAGTACTTATGAACTTCTAAAGTTAAAGGGTAGCTCCCACCATCACTTTTTTTCTGTCCCTGCCTATTACCCATCTATCCCTAATCCCCTCCCTGCCTTTAATTTTACTTTATTTTTTTTACATATTAAAAATGCCTTTTTGTCTGCCTGGTAGTGTGCTCACTACCAGGCAGACTTCCCCAGCAGGTACCACGTCACTTATGCCTGCTGGGGCCGACACTTCTGCCCTTAGTTCACCTATACAGGGTGCCTCCAGCTGTTTCCCCACTGCAACTCCCAGCTTGCCCTGACATCTATTGGCTGTCAGGGCATGCTGGGAGTCGTAGTGGGGAAATTGGAGGCATACTGTATAGGTGAACACGCACAAGTAGTGGGGAAATTGGAGGCATACTGTATAGGTGAACCCCTGACAGGGGGGAGCGAGCACCGCAGTGACTGAATTCCGACTCGTTGCCAGGCTTAAAGGAGTCGAAATTCTGTAGTGACGTCACTGCCGAATGCATTCGGCCACTAGGAGGGCGACCCCTAGTGGCCGAATTTAAAAGTGATTTTAAACTGGTTTAAAATCACTTTTTTTAATTAAAGTATATGAGAGATATGTTGTAGTACTTAAGTACTACAACATCTCAATTTTTTTTATTTCATGACAGTGCCCATTTAAAGTGCTCTCTGATGACACGTGTCTCGGGACCCGCCCAGTTTAGAAGAGGTTTGCTATGGGGATTTGCTTCTAAACTGGGCGGTTCCTGAGACACGTGTCATCAGAGAGCACTTAGACAGAAAAGAACTTCAGAAGCTCATAAGTACTGAAAGGATTAAGATTTTTTAATAGAAGTAATTTACAAATCTGTTTAACTTTCTGGAGCCAGTGGAATACCCCTTTAAGATTGCCCAACCACAGACTTGCCCACATATGCTGTGAACAGAACAAAGGTGCATTCTCTGTTAGCCACTGCAGAATATGCTTGAGGTTTCCAGGCAGCCCCTCAATCTCCTACAAGATCCTCACTGTCAGTTTTAGAGTTATCTATTTCCCTCATGATTTCCAACACTCCAGAACTATGCATTACCTGTATTTCTGAAAATATGTAACAATAATTGCCCAAAGGAAACTAAGAGGAGTATAAACTTCCAAAAGTGACACCCACCTGGTCCTGATGTAGCGTAACACTGAGGGATGAGTTAATAGGGAGAATCAGTTCCTCGTTCCTCTTCCCCCCTGTGGATGCAAACAAGAAATTACATTTCGATAAATAAATATCCACCAATTGTAAAAAAAAAAAAAAAAATACAGATTAATGTAAAAAAAATGATTAAGAAACACTCCAGGAAAAGCTGATGCAATCGGTAACGAATTCTGCCTGGAGAGGGATCTTATGAGGCAGAAAATAACACAGAGCTGTTTGTGTTTGTGTTCTGTGTCATGCAACACTTCCTAAAGCCCTGTGCTTGGCATTGCACAGTGTATTTTCATGGAATGTTCCTCAAAAAGATACCATTGTCACAATTATTTGATGACACATCATAAGGACATCTCAAAAGTTCTGAATGGTGAGGGTCCTGGTGCCAAATCTAAGCATCAGAAGAGCTTAGCAGAGATAGGGAGATTTTTCAACTAAGATTTTCTTTGTTGCCCATAGCAACCATCATTTTTTATATTGCTTTGGTAAAATGAAAGCTGAGCTGTGATTGGTTAATATGGGCAACAAAAAGAATCTTACTAGATGACATTGCGATAAATTGCTCTATAAGAATTTTAAATACATATTTTTTCATGCTGCAAATTTCTAACGTTTTCTGTAAACCTCATCTAAATAGGAACTTTCAATTTACTACTACTCACAGTATTTTATGACAGCGATGTTTACAGGAGCTGTGCAGGTCACTTTCTTCATCTTTAAGACTTTGTTTAACTGAAAAAGTAATATAAACATGTCAATTGTTGCATCAACAAATGTAAGGCCCCGAAAGGTGATGGAAGTGATGCCTAACATGTCATATAGCATTATAATGATACACATGATGGGGAGATTTATCAAAACCTGAGCAGAGAAAAAGTTGACCATAGCAACCAGATTGCTTCTTTTATTTTTCACAGGACTTTATGCACAACTGGTCTACTTTTCCTCTACACAGGTTTTGATAAATCTTCCCCTATATGTACATTAAATTCAAACTATAATCTTAATCTGGTAAAGGGGCAATTTGTAGAGGAAACAGTCTGAAACATTTCCAAGCTTAAAGGAGTACTCCGGGATGGGAAAATTGACATTCATACTGCCGGCAGTAAAAAAAAAAATAGGTACATACCTACTGTCGCTCCCCTGGTGCCTCCGTTAACCCGCTCCGGCCTCCGCCGCGATCCACTTCCTGGTTGCGAGTCATACTGCACTCAGCCAATCACCGGCCGCAGCAAAGTCCCGCCTCGGCCGGCAATAGACTAAGCGGCAGTGTGACATTTTTCGGCCCCAGCAGCAGGTGCCGGGGCTGAAAACGTGACACTGCCACTTAGCCTATCACCACCAGCAACCAGGAAGAGGATCGTGGCGGAGGCCGGAGCGAGTTACCAGAGACACCGGGGGAGCGATGGAAGGCGTGCATCTCTTTATTTATTTTTACTGCCGGCAGTATGAATGACAATTTTCCCATCCCGGAGTACTCCTTTAAGTGTAAGAAGTGTAGTGATCAGCCATAACAGGCTAACTGAAATATATTGGGTGGGGGTCCACCCATGATTTCTAGAACGGGGCCAAGAATTTCCCCACTGTATGGAGCACTGGGTCAGTATGCACTCCATGCATTGTTTAGGGGAGCGCCAAAGAGTACAGTGCTCCAGTATCTCCAGTGCTCCCATAAACAATGGGGAATTGAAGAAGTTGGATCCCCCTGTGGATAGGGGATAAGTTGTTAAATGCTGGAGTACCCCTTTAATACCTACAAATGTGTTCTAAGGAGGGACGACCAGAGAACTGGGGACATAGTCACTAATGTCCAAGGCCCTTTGACATGTGTGGGATCCCTTTATGTCTGATCCCCCAGGAATACTCCTGTAGGTGCCTATGACAGAAAACGTGCTGCAAAGCTGAGACTGGTCAGAGTTCCCAAGCATGTGTGTCACTTACCTGGAGAAGAGATGGCACCGGGGAAGAAGACAAGCTGGCGGAGGTAGAGTGATGCCCTGTGCAATGCTCTGCTGGTAAACCATGGGTGCTGGCACTCATGCTATGTTACACTGACATCCACCACCTCCCTATACCTTACACATGGCGGAGATATTCCATAATAGCAGTGCCCTCTTCCAGTAAGATAATGTGCCCTGCCACCCTGCTCAGGATTGTGACAACATCTTAGATAACACTGGTAGAGACCACCCATGCCACAGTGGGTCACAGCTGTATTATTATGGTCACATGTGTGATATTATACATGTCTTGTGTGTATAAAGAGAGAAGTGTTTGTATAAATATACAGTATATACAATAAATATAATAAAAGATAATACACCTACCCTATGCGCAGCAGTCACCCTCACATGTGATGGGCTCTCAGCCCCGCTGTCATACGCTGCAGCCTGCGCTCACAACACATCACCCGCCTCACTCCCATTGGTCAGTCCACTACCAGCTGCTTCCACGCCAGCCAATCGCTGTCCAGACTCCGCCCCCCACCTGAGCATCCGTCCAATAGAGCTCATCGGAAGACTACGGCCTGAGCGTACCGGAACAGAGAACATTCCGGAACCAATGCGTCGGGTTATCAGTGTCAGCACGGAGTCTACACTTTGTAGCACACAGGTTGGGGGAAGAAATAACCGGTGCACACCGTTGGTTGCAAGCCTTGAATTGAACTATTAACTGTTTTGCGGATGTAGATTCTGGGCTGGTCACAACGCTATAGTCCAGTGTTTCCCAACCAGGGTGACTCCAGCTCTTGCAAAACTACAACTCCCAGCATGCGGCATGCTGGGAGTTGTAGTTTTGCAACAGCTGGAGGCACGCTGTGTGGGAAACACTGCTTTAGACTATAGACCAGTGTTTCCCAACCAAGGAGAGTCCAGCTTACCCAAAACTACAACTCCCAGCATGCTGGAAGTTGCAGTTTCGCAACAGCTGGAGGCGCCCTGTTTGGGAAACCCTGAAATAAAGCTACATTTACTTATATTTAGCTTCATCTTGCATAATGTTCATAAAGATTGATCATTCCCTATAGGTCTGTAACTTTCTGCGTCAGATAAGAAAAAATAAGTTGTCGGAGGGATTTTCCACGGTGAGAAATCCAGACTTTGGATCTGCCAAAAAGCAATAAACATGTATATTCTTTCATCGTCAGTGGTGACATCGCAGGGACGTGCGGTCCTACCACCAAGAGAGTGGTGTTTGCTGCACTTGGAATATCTCCAGGTAAATATTTCGTAGTATGAATGTGGCCTAATGTAAAGGAAAGAAACCATATTCATTCCAGAACCTTTCTGTTCCCAATGACACATACCAATGTTCTGTAGCTGTTCTCCACAGTTCTATGCAGTGCCCCATACAGCAAAAAATAAATAAAAATAAAACTCATATCCAGGTTCTATTGAAGGGATTTTGTGATCCATACAGTGTTTTTTATTAGCTACTCTTCTTATCACTGTACAGTGATCTCTCAACTTATGATGACCTCAACATACAATAGTTTCAACATACAATGGTCTTTTCTGGACCATTGTAACTTGAAACCAGACTCAACATACAATGCTACAGACAGTCCAGATCTGTGAAAGGTGTCAATGGCCGGAAGAACCGACCAATCAGAATGGGCAATTTACTGGTAAAACCCCTGTATTCCTGCATCGTATGCACTGACTGATGTCTGGTAGCGCCCCCTACAGTACAGGGAGGTATTACATGTTCTGTACACTTTACCTGTATCAGGGTTACCTGCTCCTTTGGATACCAGGTGGGGGCGGCTCCATGTTACCTTTTTAGGATATTGCATGTACTGTGCAGGACCCCGAAGAAGCTCCTGTCCTCTACATAGACCAGTGTTTCCCAAGCAGGGTGCCCCCAACTGTTGCAAAACTACAACTCCCAGCATGCCCGGACAGCCTTTGGCTGTCCGGGCATGCTGGGAGTTGTAGTTTTGCAACAGCTGGAGGCTCCCTGCTTGGGAAACACTGACATAGACAGTGATTTACAGCTCCCAGCAGATCTTTCTTACTTTTATATGTAACAACCTGCTTTATCGATATAAGTTATCTACTTATTTTTCTTTAATTCTCACTTTTTTCTATTTTTGGATGACATTTTGGTGCCTTTAGAACCGATTACCAGGTTTCCATAGAGTTCTGGTCTCAACATACAATGGTTTCAACATACAATGATCGTCCTGGAACCAATTAATATTGTAACTTGAGGGACCACTGTATATACACAATCACAGTGATATTACTATTATTTTCACTACCCCAAAGCCATAAGTCTGGGGCATGAAGCTGTTCTGGCCAATTAAAACATTTTTTCCTTATATAGTGCAGCATAGGTTTAATAGAGAATAATGTAGATGTTCTTGTGTATGTCTTGTGCATACCCATTTTGTCCGATGTGGCAGGCATGGGTTTTGAGCCATGTTTGTTTCTGATTCAGGGCAGCAGGGACTTCATAAGTGGGTTGGTGTCAGTTCACACTACATGCAGTTGTTTTTATGCATTTTGTTATTCAAAGTTAATTTTTTAGAGAAATGTTGCCATATTGCGGAAGTGAATCAACATGTAATCACAATAGAGGTGTTTTATAATGATTGGAAGTCTTTAGGCTGTGTTACTGCATTTTGGCTGTTTCTGTTATGATTTTCTAAAATTGTGGTAAAAAACACATTTATTTATTGTGATTTTCACAATTGTGATGAAATAGTACCTTTTTTCCTACATTGTTGAAAGAACAGATGCAACAAAGAAATGCAATGGGTGAACGCAGCCTCAGGAATACTATATATCCTGATCCCATAAAGACAGCAGCAGTATACAGATCTGGGTGGGGAAGGCTCAGTGAGCTAGGCTAAGTGATCTAATAGGTGATTATGAAATCCTATAGTTCACAGGAAGCCAGCTGACCCAAGATTCGACTTCCTTTTGACACATTAAGGGTACGTTCACACATACAGGACCCTGCGCAGATTTGATGCACAGGTTTTGTAACTGACGATTAGAAGCTGTGCTCAGTCATTTCGTTTACATTAAAATCTGCAGCAGAAAATCCTGCACATCAAATCTGCATACGTGTGAACATACCCTAAAGGAGAAGTATCATGGGGAAAAACATATCCCTTATCCAAAGGATATGGGATAAGTTTTAGATTGCAGGGGGGTCAGACCACTGTGACCCCCCGTGATCTCCTGTATGGGGCCCCGGCTCTATAATCCCTATCCCTTAGAGATATATGGAAGGGGCATGTTGGCCACCGCTTCGTGTGGGGGTCGTGACTTGCCACTCCCTGGGAGACCCAGCACCCCTTACAGGAGATCGCGGGGGTCCAGATGCAGTAATGACCAGATGCAGCTGTGCTGAAATGAAACAGATGGTGCTGTAGAACTAGTGATAGTGAGTGTGTATGATATGAAAAAAAAAAAACCTGGATTTCTTATTTAGACTGGGTTCACCCTACAGTGCGACAAGCTCCGACTGAATCAGACCATGCAGACATTGCTGTTAGACAGTGATGTCTGCGGAGTGGATTCCGCCTAAAGAATGAACAAGATGATTCTTTTGCCAGTGGAATTTCAGCAGCTGAACGTCCACCACTTAAATTATGTATTGCACACTGTACAGCGGAAACCAAGTGACAGCAATGGGATTCTGCTGCGCCTTGAACCTAGCCTTAAAGGGGAACTCCGGTGGGAAAAAAATGTTTTCAAATCAACTGGGGCCAGAAAGTTAAACAGATTTGTAAATTACTTCTATTAAAACATCTTAATCCTTCCAGTACCTATCAGCTGCTGTATACTACAGAGAAATTTGTCTGACCACAGTGCTCTCTGCTGACACCTCTGTCCATGTTAGGAACTGTTCAGAGCAGGAGAGGTTTTCTATGGGGATTTGCTTCTAATCTGATCAGTTCCTGACACAGACAGAGGTGTCGGCAGAGAGCACCGTGGTCAGACAGAAAAGAAAAACTCTGCTTCCTCTGTAGTATACAGCAGCTGATAAGTACTGGAAGGATTAAGATTTTGAAATAGAAGTACATTACAAATCTGGCACCAGTTGATTTGAAAACATTTGTTTTTCCATTTGTTTCCACCAGGGTACCCCTTTAAAATTAGAATCATGTGATTGTCAGTTACGTAGGTAGAGATTCCTAGGAACCTATAAAAAAAATTGTCATACTAGATCATGAATCGCTAAAGATAAGAGCGATCATGAGTCTAAAAATCAACTGCATGGCTTAGGACCCGTCTGGCTGACTATACCAGTAAAATATGACTTCATTTCCTTTTGCAGTGAAATAACTGAGTTATGTAAACCTTGGCTAACAAAAGTAAGAATTCATTGCACCACTTAAAATTGATCATCCCCAAATCGGAGGCCATGCAAAATGCATTAAGAGGCTGTTTTCCAAAAATGAGCTGCTTGTGCTATATCTATGCCTCCACCTACTGTATATAGATATAAACTGCCACTAGGTGGCACACCAGACCTATTTTCTTTCAGACCTGCTACACAGAATATCATGGATGGATGAGCGAATCTGTAGTAAGGGTGCATGTACACCATGTTTTTGCCATACAGTTCCCGTATACGGTTTCAAGTTAAAAACCGTACAGAACCGTATAGAAAACCATATGCATTGACTTAACATTGTAAACCATATGTCAAACGCATCATCCGGCTTAGTCCGTTTTGTGTCTTATACGGTTTTGTCCGTTTTTTTTTTACCCATACCCAAAACCGTAGCCTCCGGGTGAAAAACTGTATTAAACCATATACGTTTTTTTTTTTTTTTTTAACTGGGAGTCAATGGGAACCGTGCAGAACTGTATGTGCGTACGGTTCCATCCGATTTTCACCATGTGTTTTTTGACTTTGCACAGTTTTTTTTCTTGGAATTTCAATCAAACAAGTGAAACTTTATTCAAAATGGAGTGAAAAGTTAAAAACGTATACGTTTTTTTTCTTTTAAAACGGATGCAACCAGACTTCATTTTTCAAACCGTATACAGGTTAAAATTTGTACACACGTTTTGTTTAGTCAGGTTTTGAGGAATCAGTTTTTCATCAAAAACCTGATATGAGAACTGTATTGCAAAAACCTGGTGTGCATGCACCCTAAGTCTGGTATTACACAGACCACTATATTTATAGTAAGCCTATTACACATCACCATCATGGTGGTCCTTTACGTCATGATTTGTCGCCGCACATTCCTATTACACAGGTCAATGTGTGGTCCAGGACACATAAGAATAAGGCTACAAAGCCCGTGACAGCAAGTTGCACAACCAAAATATTTTGTGCAATTTGCTTTCACGACTTGTCTGTTAACAACATGCGTTGAGGTAAATTGTGGAAAAGTCAAGCGCTAGTTGTGACCAAGTTGTGGAAGGTTCGAAACACTGCATGCAACATCATAGTGCAACCTTTAAGATCTTTGAGTCCCACAACACAAGTCGCCTTGTAGCTCTAGCCCTCATGAATTGATGGCCAATTCATTAGTTTTGGATATGGGGAATCTTACTGTAGATTCACTCAACTTTATTATTGGCAAATTTCCTTTTTTTTACTAGTTAAGTCTTAAAGTCTACCTTTCATAATCATTATGTCAGGTCATGCAGATGCTTTACATGTCTTTTTAATGTGTCTTGCTTCCATATTTGGGTCACAAATCTTTCTGTTCTGCTGCTCACTCACTCTGAAATCCACTGCTCAGGAAAGGGTATGTCCTTGGCAAGCACTAAGCCTTCCCTCACTTACCTAGCATTCACTTACTCCCTGAGACTGCTGTGCTGTGATGGCTGTCTTCATCCAATCACTACAGGCTTTTCTGTAACCCCCTCCTCTCTGTAATCAAACAGGAGTCTGATAGGATGGGAAAGAGCACAGAAGAGTCCCACCCTTACTACCGGGACTTTGTCCCAGCATGTGCCTCAGCTGGGATGAAGATGCTGCTGCAGCCGGACAGGATTATGTTCTGGATGGTATGGGGACCCCTAGTGGTCTATTTTTTTTTTTAACGCCATGATTTCTATAAAAAGAAGATAATCGTTTTGTTGAAGTACAGTGGGGCAAAAAAGTATTTAGTCAGCCACCAATTGTGCAAGTTCTCCCACTTAAAAAGATGAGAGAAGCCTGTAATTTTCATCATAGGTATACCTCAACTATGAGAGACATAATGAGAAAAAAAATCCATAAAATCACATCGTCTGAGTTTTAAAGAATTTATTTGCAAATTCTGGTGGAAAATAAGTATTTGGTCACCTACAAACAAGCAAGATTTCTGGCTCTCACAGACTCCTCCACCCGTTACCTATATTAAAGGGGTAATCCAGCCCTGAGACATCTTATCACCTGTTCAAAGGATAGGGCATAAGATGTCTCACCGCGGGGGTCCCGCCACTGGGGACCCCCGCAAACTTGTGTTCGCCGGGGACGGAGTTGTGACGTCAAGATACTCCAGACCCGTGGTCACCACCCGGCTGTTTGTGAGCTGGCACCGCGGCGTGCAGCTCAAACTGCGGCGGGACCCCCGCGGTGAGACACTTTTGGATAGGGGATAAGATGTCTCAGGGCCGGAGTACCCATTTAATGGCACCTGTTTGAACTTGTTATCAGTATAAACGACACCTGTCCACAACCTCAAACAGTCACACTCCAAACTCCACTAAGACCAAAGAGCTGTCAAAGGACACCAGAAACAAAATTGTAGACATGCACCAGGCTGGGATCACTAAATCTGCAGTAGGCAAGGAGCTTGGTGTGAAGAAATCAACTGTGGGAGCAATTATTAGAAAATGGAAGACATACAAGACCACTGATAATCTCCCTCGATCTGGGGCTTCATGCAAGATCTCTCCCAGTGGTGTCAAAATTATCACAGGAACGGTGAGCAAAAATCCCAGAACCACACGGGGGACCTAGTGAATGACCTGCAGAGAGCTGGTACCAAAGTAACAAAGGCTACCATCAGTAACACACTACGCCGCCAGGGACTCAAATCATGCAGTGCCAGACGTGTCCCCTTGCTAAAGCCAGTACATGTCCAGGCCCGTCTGAAGTTTTCTACAGAGCATTTGGATGATCCAGAAGAGTATTGGGAGAATGTCATATGGTCAGATGAAACCAAAGTAGAACTTTTTGGTAAAAACTCAATTCGTCGTGTTTGGTGGAGAAAGAATGCTGAGTTGCATCCAAAGAACACCATACCTAATGTGATGCATGGGGGTGGAAACATGATTTGGGGCCGTTTTTCTGCTAAGGGACCAGGACATCTGATTCATGTAAAGGAAAGAATGAATGGGGGCATGCATCGTGAGATTTTGAGTGAAAACATCCTTCCATCAGCAAGGGCATTGCAGATGAAACGTGGCTGGGTTTTTCAGCATGACAATGATCCCAACCCCACAGAAAACCTTTGGAGGGAGTTGAAAGTCTGTGTTGCCCAGCGACAGCTCCAAAACATCACTGCTCTAGAGGAGAACTGCAGGAAGAATGGGCCAAAATACCAGCAACAGTGTGTGAAACCTTGTGAAGACTTATAGAAAACGTTTGATCTCTGTCATTGCCAACAAAGGGTATATAACAAAGTATTGAGATTAACTTTTGTAATTGACCAAATTCTTATTTTCACCATCATTTGCAAATAAATTCTTAAAAAATCAGATAGTGTGACTTTAGGGATTTTTTTTCTCTCATTATGTTTCTCATAGTGAAGATATACCTAAGATGAAAATTACAGGCCTCTCTCATCTTTTTAAAGGCGTACTCCACTGGAAATGTTTTTTTTTTTTTTTTAATCAATTGGTGCCAGAAAGTTAAACAGATTTGGAAATTACTTCTATTAAAAAAAATCTTAATCCTTCCAGTACTTATCAGCTGCTGTATGATCCACAGGAAGTTCTTTTCTTTTTGAATTTCCCTTCTGTCTGACCACAGTGCTCTCTGCTGACACATCTGTCCACTTTAGGAACTGTCCAGAGCAGGAACAAATCCCCATAGCAAACCTATCCTGCTCTGGACAGTTCCTGGCATGGACAGAGGTGTCAGCAGAGAGCACTGTGGTCAGACAGAAACTAAATTAAAAAATAACTTCCTGTGGAGCATACGGCAGCTGATAAGTGCTGTAAGGATTAAGATTTTTTTTAATAGAAGTAATTTCCAAATCTGTTTAACTTTCTGGCACCAATTGATTAAAATAAAAAAGAAAAGAAAAAAAGTTTTCCAGCAGAGTACCCCTTTAAGAATAGATTGATGATATCTTATATGGCAGCTTTCAAAGAAGCTTAGCATTTCTGCAGCCCTGGGTAAAAATCTGTCTAGTTATAAAGTAATATTGGAGTAGGATAATATATTACTGCCTATATACCTTCCAAGACCATAATGCCTGAATGACAATCCCCATGGGAGCATCAGTTGGCATACCAATTGTCCGAGTAATTCCACAATTGGCTATATGGAATTTTGAACAGTGTAAAAGATGACTTTAGAATTCTTCCATTGGATGGGGCAGTAGCACAACTGTTTGCTGTATTCCCAAAGCCACTACCTGTTCTTATCAGCTGCTTCTGTCCTCTTAACTGACTGTACAGATATAAAATATAATATACTGAGACTCTTCTTGACACATAATGAAATAGTGATGAGTATTATGGCTATTAATCTGTTTGGTAGAGCAATCTATCATCAGCAGTAACAATAAATGTCCAGGGAGCACCCATACTGAGACCTCTCTGTTCTAAAATAAAGCATATAATATACACTATTGGGATACATGTGTAACATACATATATTATATAACAAGGTGGTTTGAAGTTGTTGCTCTGTCTCATTGTAAACCCTTAAGAAGTGTTTCCCAACCAGCGTGCCTCTAGCTGTTGCAAAACTACAACTCACAGCCTGCCCGGACAGCTGTAGGCACTCTGGTTGGGAAACACTGCCCATAAAACATGCTGGGAGTTGTAATTTAACAATAGCTTGAAGCCGTAGACCACTGCTCTACAGGATACATTTAGTGATCATCATCTGACATGTCTAGATCCCCACTGATCACCAGGTTGGTGCACTAAATATATCAGTATAGCACAGATCTCTTTTCTGTGCTGATTGTTTGTTACAATGTATAAGTCAATTACAGAATATCTAGGCTTACATAGAATAGTCTAGACTGAATACAACTGTAACTAACCATCACCTGTGAGACCTGTTATGTCTTAATTGCTTGTGGACTATAGATAGAATCGAGAATATCCCCATTCACTGATCACAAGCAGAGATCTTGAGAACTCAGTAGGGACACAATAGGCATATAGTTTAAACTTGGTGGACTCTGGTGTTCTTTTTTCATATATATATATATATATATATATATATATATATATATATATATATATATTCTGTCACCAAATAAACTGTTCTATTCTAACTCAGGTTATGTTCCCTAACTACTCCTAACACCCCTCCAGCCCTTCAGAGCTTTTAAAAGCTGTGTTTCTTACCTTTCTTCTTGCTCACATAGTGCAATCTCCCAGCAGGACAAAATGGGCGTTTCCCAGCAGGCATGACATCATTGAAGCCTGCTGGGGGGACCACTTCCGCCCTCACATCGTTGCAGTGCTGTGATGAATAAAATACCTCAGGCTCTGTGCATGTTTCAGTCTGTGCAGTATTCAGTGAGGCTCTCCTTTAGCTTTCAGTCTGTGTAGCTTTCTGTGAGAATCTGTTTAGATTTCACTTTCTGTGCAGCTGTCAATAAAGCTCAGTGCAGAAAAACACTTCCTGCCAGGCCGGGAGGAGACCAAACTCACTGTATTAATTGTGGTAGGGAACAGAACAGAACCACCTAGTGGCTGTTTTTTGAATGTGAAAGTGTCTGCTAATTACACAAGGAACACTATATTAAAAGTTTGATTTGGTGACAGGCACTCTTTAAGGTGCAAAAGGGTGCAAACTTTAGCACAAATAAACACCTGCTTATGTAAGGTGTAATGTAGATTTTATTTTCTTACTTTAGGACAGTCCAAAATGTGTCAAACGTACTAAGAGGCATGTGCCTATCAATAAAATTGGTGCAATTCACTCCAACTTTTATTCCTTTATTTTATACCTTTATTTTATTACATTTAATAATGTGGGCCAAAGTCTGTTACACAATGATCAATATTAATTTATATAAAAACAGGACAACCCTTTAAACTGCCATACACATTTGACAGCATCTGCCATAGTCATTTGACAGCAATATTCCCGAATGATCCCCATAAAAGTAGATCGGATCATACATGTGTACTGCAATATCAGCAGAAGGAATTCAAGTGTACCTGTCATTTGTACACTGAGGACAAGCAGGGCTCTGTACACTGAGGGCAAGCAGGGCTCTGTACACTGAGGACAAGCAGGGCTGTGTGTACTGAGGACAAGCAGGGCTGTGTGCACTGAGGACAAGCAGGGCTCTGAGGGCAAGCGGGGCTCTGTACACTGAGGACAAGCAGGGCTCTGTACACTGAGGACAAGCAGGGCTCTGTACACTGAGGACAAGCAGGGCTCTTTGCAGTGAGGACAAGAAGGGCTCTGTACACTGAGGACAAGCGGGGCTCTGTACGCTGAAGACAAGCAGGGCTGTGTGCACTGAGGACAAGCAGGGCTGGGTACACTGAGGACAAGCAGGACTCTGTACACTGAGGACAAGCAGGGCTCTGTACACTGAGGACAAGCAGGGCTCTTTGCAGTGAGGACAAGCCGGGCTCTGTACACTGAGGACAAGCAGGTCTCTGTATACTGAGGACAAGCAGGGCTCTGTACACTGAGGACAAGCAGGGCTCTGTACACTGAGGACAAGCAGGGCTCTGTACACTGAGTACAAGCAGGGCTCTGTACACTGAGGACAAGCAGGGCTCTGTACACTGAGGACAAGCAGGGCTCTATACAGAGGACAAGCAGGGCTCTGTACACTGAGGACAAGCAGGGCTCTGTGCACTGAGGACAAGCAGGGCTCTATACACTGAGGACAAGCAGGGCTGTGTAGACTGAGGCTCTGTGACATGGCCCCTGGCTCACACAGCACGATGATTGACAAGCCAGGAGCCTGCACAGAGCCCTGCTTGTCCTGCCCTCACTTCCTGTATTTCGTTTCCTCACAGAGACATACGGGCAATAGATGCAGGGACAGCATTTTTTCACCCAAAAATATCCAAATTGTTTAACCAATGTTATACCTAATTATGTTATTATCTACATTATATAAAAAGTTTTTGCAAACAACAGATACACTTTAAATGGGTTGTCCTGTGGATGGGGTCCCAGCAGGTAGGAGTTAAAGGGGTACTCCGGTGCTAAACATCTTATCCCCTATCAAAAGGATAGGGGATAAGATGTTAGATCGCGGTGTCCTGCCGTAGGGGACCCCGTGATCTCTCCTGCAGCACCCCCGTTTTTCAGCTGCACAGAGCGAGGATCGCTCCGTGGCTGATGACGGGCGGTGCAGGGGAAGGAGTATCATGATGTCACAGCTCCACCCCCTCGTGATGTCACTCCCGCCCCCTCAATGCAAGTCTATGGGAGGGGGCGTGATGGCCGCCACGCCCCTTCCCATAGATTTGCATTGAGGGGGCGGGGAGTGACATCATGAGGGGGCAGGGCTGTGATGTCACGAAACCCCGTCCCCTGCAGCACCCCCATTTTTCAGCCCGGCGTTTGCTGACTTTATCCTGCATAAATTAGTTCAGCTTTCAGGCGCTCCGGTGGGCTGGAAAAGGTGGATACAGTCCTAGGAGAGAGTCTCCAGCCCACCGGAGCACCTGAAAGCTTAACTAACTTATGCAGGATAAAGTCAGCAAACGCCGAGCCGAGAAGTTCGTGACGAATAGAATTACTGGAAGTCATCTCTATCTACTATCTGTAGCTATATTAAAGGGAACCATTCATCAGTTTTATGCTGCCCAAACCTCTCATAAAACTGGTGCAGAGAGTGATCCGGACCACTATGAATTACTCTAATATGCCCATGCGTTTCAGAGTTTAAATGGACATTGTTAGAATCAAAAACTTTTTATTTGTTTTACTTCTTGGCAAAACATTAACCTTTCTAATATACTTTATTAACATTCTTTTTTTATCTCCTATTCATATAAATCATGGCTTATAAAAAGGCCACTAGGGGTCCCCATACTATCCAGGACATGATCCTGTCCAGCTGCAGCATCATCTTTGTTCCAGCTGAAGCACAGGCTGTGGCAAAATCCAGGAAGTGAGGGCAGTACTAGCACTGCTCTGTGCTCACTCCTGTCCTGTCTTTTAGACTGCAACATGAAAACAGAGAGAAGAGGATTACAGAGCAGCGATTGGATGAAGAGACACAGTACAGCAGACTTGGGGAGGAAGTGTATGCATGGTGAGTGAGTGCAAGCTCAGTGCTTACCTCTGACATGCCTCTTCCTGAGCAGTGGATGTCAGTATGGGTGAGCAGCAGAACAGAGGGATTTGAGAGACAAATACAGAAGCTACCTAAAAAAAACATTTAAAGAGTATGCATGACCTAGTGAATAACATAGAAGCATTATTTTTTTTCTGTGACATGATAGCCTTGCAGCAAGAACAAGGGGAAGGTCCCAGCAGCTGCTCTCTGCCCCGCCAGTACTGAGCCATGTATCCTTTCCTATACATAGAGTGAGATGATGCCTTAATGATACTTGCCACAATGATCAGGCAAGCACAAGTGTGATTGGCTAGTTAGTGCTCTCTGCTGACACCTCTGTCCGTGTCAGGAACTGTCCAGAGCAGGAATCCCCATAGCAAACATATACTGCTCTGGACAGTTCCTGACACGGACAGAGGTGTCAGCAGAGAACACTGTAGTCAGACTAGAAAAAAATATATAACTTCCTCTGGAGCATTCAGCAGCTGATAAATACTGGAAGGATTAAGATTTTTATATAGAAGTAATTTACAAATCTGTTTAACTTTCTGCCCCCAGTTGATTAGAAATAAGTCACTAGTGGAAAAGTCACTAAGTTTTCTGCACAAAGTGGAAGAGCGTTTGTAGTTGACATATGGTGGAAGAGCATCAGCATTGTGTCATGACACTGAGGTGTGTGGCACCATGTTCCTAACTGAACCTCATTCTCATGAATTTAACTATAGTAAAGTGATTTATGAACCTAACTCCATCTGAGAAATGAATACATTGGTTTTGATGAGAGGGTCCAAGGTCCCCAGTACAGTGCTCACTGGCCTGTTATATAAACAGTGTCAGCCTTATAAGAGATGAATTGCCCCAAGATTAAGCATAATACTGAGCTGATAATTCACTTACCAGTGACAAGATGTCAGGCATCTTCCTCATTCTCAGGGATAGCTCTGCTTCTGTGGGTGAATGCCTCTGTTACATGATGGTCACTATTCTTTTCTTATTTTTATATGTATCCATGATAAGAAGAAAAACAGAAAACCCTATATATGCCTCTCTATAAGATACCAGACATTGCGGTATTGTCTGTGAGCACTGCACCATGGATCTGGTGGACATGAGGACAAACATTATGTGTCTTTAACAGGTTAACGGCATTGTTCAGGTTAATAGTTATTGTGTTGGGAATGGCCCCTTTAGCTAATTCTTTCCCAGAAAACAATTGAATGGTAAATTTATGTTTTATTTTGCCATTGAAACCAGCAAAAACTCTGAAAGAATAGAAAATGAGATTTGCTCATCAGTCGCCTCCTCGTGTACACAGCAGCTTTCTGAAGACTCTTTGTCCTGTTCTCCAAACAATAGCCATAGATCCCAGCATGGAGGTACACACAATGTGGTGACATCATCACGTGTCAACATTACCCATATAGATTTTAGCTGCTATTTCCACTGCATGATCTGTGGCTCTGTCTGGCCCTGGATCCCATTCATATGTTGTGGAAAAAATTGGACCCCTTTTCTCTTCTTGTATTAACTTAAGGTGTGAGTGACACCTCTGGAGAACCCTAAACATTTAATAGAAACAATAAATGTTTCAATAGGGTTTATTCACATAAAAGTTGGGTTAACATCAGGGCTCAAGTCCTACAGGAACACGTGGGAACTGAGTTCCTGCACTTTTTCCATAGCAGGAGCACCATTCCCGTTAGCAAGAGTCCCTTGAGTGAAAATCTTGGGTGTGTTCCCACACTTTTTTCCCCCCAGGACTTGACCCCTGGTTAACATGTAGTATTTTGGTCAGTTTTATAGCCAAAACCAGTGGTTGGTCTTAAATACATAAAAAGGTGAATCTTTCCATTATAATTTTTCTGTCAGTTCCTCCTCAGGTTTTGTCAAAAAGTATTGACCAAACTACAATGTGTGCACCCAGCCTAACACTTAAAAGAGTACTGCAATCTTAGACACTTATCCCCTATCCGCAGGCCTTTGCAAGGCTAATGCATGTGTCGTCGACCTCACTGATGTCAAAGACACGCCCCCTCCATACAGCTCTATGGGAGAGGCGGGGATGCACGAACGCCATAGAGATACATGGAGGGGGCTACAGATCTCCTTTAAAACAAGCATTTTTTGTAGGACTTTAAAGAGTAAACCCACACTGTGTACTCAAGTTATGCAGTGTCAAAGATTGACCTCCCCATAACTGGTAATACTTTTATACCATAACAGCAGTGTTCGTCAGATGTAAATGTCAGAAGGAATGTCCAATATCTGACGTATAGCACTTGGTGGCATCCATTATACATTCGGTCTGTCACGATTCGGCTAGCTGGTTGTGGATCCACTGTGTCAGCGAGGGATTGGCGTGGACCGTGCCGGTGGACCGGTTCTAAGAGGCTACTGGTGTTCACCAGAGCCCGCCGCAAAGCGGGATGGTCTTGCTGCGGCAGTAGCAACCAGGTCGTATCCACTAGCAACGGCTCAACCTCTCTGACTGCTGAGAAGGCGTGGGACAGAAGGACTAGGCAGAGGCAAGGTCAGACGTAGCAGAAGGTCGGGGCAGGCGGCAAGGTTTGTAGTCAATATGGAAAGCAGGAGATCTGGTAACACAGGCTTGGACAACACTAAACGCTTTCACTGGCACAAGGCAACAAGATCCGGCAAGGGAGTGCAGGGGAAGTGATGTGATATAGCCAGGGAGCAGGTGGAAGCTAATTAGGCTAATAGTGCCAGGCACCAATCATTGGTGCACTGGCCCTTTAAGTCTCAGAGAGCTGGCGCGCGCGCGCCCTAGAGAGCGGAGCCGCGAGTGCCAGCACATGACAGCCGGGGACCGGGACGGGTAAGGGACTTGGGATGCGATTCGCGAGCGGGCGCGTCCCGCAATGCGAATCGCATCCCCGACGGCCATGTCAGTGCAGCGCTCCCGGTCAGCGGGTCTGACCGGGGCGCTGCAGGGAGAGAGATGCCGTGAGCGCTCCAGGGAGGAGCAGGGACCCGGAGCGCCCGGCGTAACAGGGTCCTATATTTAAAAAGTATACCCATTGGTAGACTTTTTTTAACTGGATCTGGCTCAATGGAATAGTGCACTATTTAATACAGTAAATGAAGACCAAAATGACAAACGTTTGATTTCCACCAGGTAATAAGATTCTATGGATCCATTTAGCTTAAAGAGGACCTCTCATTAACTTGATAAATGTTATAAACCTACCAGTTTACTGCCCTCATCATGATAAACCACCCCCTTCCTTTATTTTCATAATTTTTAAAGTTAATTTCCCCCGCTCTGCCCACCGATCGAAGTCCAAGCAGAGCGGGGGGAACAAGTGGGGCGGTGGCGGGAGCAAGCAGTTACCGGTGGCATGGCGGACGGCGGTACAGCCGGCGGAGGAGGCTGCAGTGAAGATCTGTGGTAAGTGATCTTCACTGTGGCCTTCTCAAAGTTGCGAAACTACAACTCTCAGCATGCCCAGACAGCCAAAGGCTGTTTAGGCATGCTGGGAGTTGTAGATTTGTAACATCTGAAGGGCCACAGTTTGAATACCACTGTGTAGTGGTCTCCATACTTTGGTCCTCCAGATGTTGCAAAACTACAACTTTCAGCATGCCCAGACAGTCCAGACATACTGGGAGTTGTTCTGTAACATCTGGCCCTTCAGATGTTGCAGAACTACAACTCCCAGCATGCCTGGACAGTCATTGACTGTCCTGGCATGCTTGGAGTTTTGCAACAGCTGGAGGCACCCTGTTTGGGGAACACTGCCGTAGAGTATTTTTGGTATTGGAGGCAAAGGCCATGCTTGCATCTGGGTCCGTCCCTATGCAAATCCCTAATCTAGGCCTCAAATGCGCATGGCGTTCTCTCACTCCAGAGCCCTGTCGTATTTCAAGGCAACCGTTTAGTGCCACATATGGGGTATTTTCGTACTCGGGAGAAATTGCCTAACAAATTTTGGGGGGCTTTTTCTACTTTTACCCCTTATGAAAAGGAAAAGTTAGGGGCTACACCAGCTTGTTAGTGTAAAACAAAAAAAAATTCTACACTAACATGCTGGTGTTGCCCCATACTATACATTTTCACAAGAGGTAAAAGTAGAAAAAGACCCCAAAAATCTGTAATGCAATTTCTGGGAGTACTGCGGGTGCACTAGATGGCTCAGGAGTGAGAGTGCACCAAGTACATTTGAGGCCTAAATTGGTGATTTGCACAGTAGCTGCAGTGGTTATGACATGACCGCAAAAATGAAAACACCCACATTTGACCCCCTTTTGGAAACTATACCCCTCGAGGAATGTAATAAGGGGTACAGGGATCCTAAACACCCCACAGATCTTTTTTCGTTAAAGTTGGACGTGAAAATTAAAAATTAAATTTTTTCACTGAAATGCTGGTGTTACCCCAAATTTTTCATTTTCACAAGGGGTAATAGATGAAAAAGCCCCCCAAACTTTGTAACCCCATTTCTTCTGAGTAAGAAAGTACCCCATATGTGGACGTAAAGTGCTCTGCGGGCGCACTACAATGCTTAGAAGAGAAGGAGCTAAATTTGTTTTTTGGAGAGAGAATTTGGCTGGAATTGAAGGTCATGTGTGTTTACAAATCCCCCGTGGTGCCAGAACAGCGGACCCCCCCCCCCCATATGTGACCCCATTTTGGAAACTACACCCCTCACAGAATGTAATAAGGGGGGCAGTGAGCATTTACACCCCACAGGTGTCTGACAGATTTTTTTTGAATAGCCGTAAAAATGAAAAATTTTACTTTTTATTTGTACAGCCTACTGTTCCAAAGATCTTTCAAACGCCAGTGGGGTGTAAATGCTCACTGCACCCCTTATTAAATTCTGTGAGGGGTGTAGTGTCCAAAATAGGGTCACATGTGGGGGGTCCACTGTTCTGGCACCATGGGGGCTTTGTAAATGCACATGGCCCCCAACTTCCATTCCAACCAAATTCTCTCTCCAAAAGCTCAATGGCGCTCCTCCTCTTCTGAGCATTGTAGTTCATCCACATATGGGGTATTTCCTTACTCAGAAGAAATGATGCTACACAAATTTTTTTTTATTTTTACGTCCCACTTTAACGAAAGTTCGTCAATCACCTGTGGGGTGTAAAGGCTCACTGTACCCCTTGTTACTTTCCTTGAGGGGTTTAGTTCCCAAATAGTGTGCCATGTGTTTTTTTCTGCTGTTCAGGTACCATGGGGGCTTCCTAAATGCGACATGTCCCGCAAAAACAATTTCAGAAAAGCTCACTCTCCAAAAGCCCAATGTTGCTCCTTCCCTTCTGAGCCCTCTAGTGTACCCACAGAGTACTTTACATCCACATATGAGGTATTTACTTACTCGAGAGAAATGGGGTTACACATTTTTGGGGGCATTTTCTCCTATTACAATTTTATTGTTAAAAGCTCAAATTTTTCATTTTCACGTCCCATTTTAATGAAAGTTCTCCAATCACCTGGGGGGTATTAAGGCTCACTTTACCCCTTGTTACGTTCCTTGAGGGGTAAAGTTTCCAAAATAGCGCGCCATGTTTTTTTTTTGGCTGTTCAGGAACCATGAGGGCTTCCTAAATGCGACATGTCCCCCAAAAACCATATTCGCTCTCCAAAAGCCCAATGTCGCTCCTTCTGTTCTGAGCCCTCTAGTGCACCCACAGAGTACTTTACATCCTCATATGAAGTATTTCCTTACTTGAGAGATATGGGGTTACAAATATTTTTACATTTTTTTTTTTGGGGGGGGGGGGGGGGGGTTGCCTTTTACCCCTTTTAAAAATGAAGAAAAAAAAGAGGGGCTACATTAACATGTGAGTGTAAAAAAATTGAGATTTTGAAATTTTTTTCCTTACTTTGCTGCTATTCCTGTTAAACACCTAAAGGGTTAATAGACTTTTGTAATATCATTTTGAATACTTTGAGGTGTGCAGTTTTCATAATGGTGTCCATTATAGGGGGGTTCTAACATAAAGACCCTCAAATTCACTTCATAACTGAACTTGTCCCTGAAATTTTTTTACATTTTTGTGAAAAATTGGAAAATTGCTTTGAAGCCCTCTGATGTCTTCAAAAAGTAAAAACATGTCAACTTTATGATGCAGACATAAAGTAGACATATTGGCCCTTATTTACTAAGAGTGGAGTGTAGGTTTCTTTGTGGGTTTTAATTCCCTACAATTTATTTTCCACGGTATTTACTAAGGTTTCCCTACATTTTCCACTTTCCATACACTTTGTTTTTTTTTACATATGCTCTGATCTGTCGGATTTTTCTCAGCTCAAATCCACCACATTTTATGTGGAAACCTTAGTTTATATCTTGTTTTTTGTGAAAATGTCGGGAACACGCCCCTTTTCTGAGACCATGCCCCCTTTTTGGGTTTTCTTAGCAAAATGGAGAGTTAGTCGGGGTTTTTTCAATTCTGGCACAAATTCTGGCACAAAATCTGGTGCAGACAGAATTTCTGGCGCAATAGTAAATGAGGGCATGTCACGATTCGGCTAGCTGGATGTGGATCCTCTGTGTCAGCGAGGGATTGGTGTGGACCGTGTCGGTGGACCGGTTCTAAGATGCTACTGGTATTCACCAGAGCCCGCCGCAAAGCGGGATGGTCTTGCTGCGGCGGTAGCAACCAGGTCGTATCCACCGGCAACGGCTCAACCTCGCTGACTGCTGAGAAGGCGTGGGAGAGAAGGACTAGGCAGAGGCAAGGTCAGACGTAGCAGAAGGTCGGGGCAGGCGGCAAGGTTCGTAGTCAAATGGAATAGCAGAAGATCTGGAACACAGGCTTTGGACAACACTAAACGCTTTCACTGGCACAAGGCAACAAGATCCGGCAAGGGAGTGCAGGGGAAGTGAGGTAATATAGCCAGGGAGCAGGTGGAAGCTAATTAGGCTGATTGGGTCAGGCACCAATCACTGGTGCGCTGGCCCTTTAAATCTTAGAGAGCTGGCGCGCGCGCGCGCCCTAAGGAGCGGAGCCACGCGCGCCAGGACGTGACAGCTGGGGACCGGGACGGGTAAGTGACTTGGCATGCGATTCGCATCCCCGCCGGCAATGTCAGTGCAGCGCTCCCGGTCAGCGGGTCTGACCGGGGCGCTGCAGAGAGAGAGACGCCGCGAGCACTCTGGGGAGGAGCAGGGACCCAGAGCGCTCGGCGTAACAGGGCCATTTTATATGTGAATCAATATATAATTTATTTGGCATGTCCATTTTCCTTACAAGGAGATAGCTTCAAAGTTAGAAAAATGCTACATTTTCAAAATTTTCCTGAAATTTGGGAATTTTTCACCAAGAAATGTAGCAAGTGTTGATGAAAATTTACCACTAACATAAAGTAGGATATGTCACCAAAAAAAATATCTTGGAATCAAATTTGTAAGTAAAAGCATCCCAGAGTTATTAAAGTGACAGTGGTCAGATTTGCAAAAAATGCTCCCGTCCCTAGGGTCAAAAATGGCTCTGTCCCCAAGGAAATAACCCCTTAAGGACTCAGCCCATTTGGGCATTAAGGACTCAGACAATTTTATTTTTACGTTTTCGTTTTTTCCTCTTCGCCTTCAAAAAATCATCTCTTTTATATTTTCATCCACAGACTAGTATGAGGGCTTTATTTTTGCGCGACCAGTTGTCCGTTGTAATGCCATCACTCACTTTACCATAAGATGTATGGCGCAACCAAAAATACTATTTGTGTGGTGAAATTAAAAAGAAATCCGCAATTTTGCAAACTTTGGAAGGTTTCGTTTTCACGCCGTACAATTTACGGTAAAAATGACGTGTTCTTTATTCTTTGGGTCAATACGATTAAAATGATGCCCATGATAACATACTTTTCTATTACTGTTGTGCTTAAAAAAAATTGCAAACTGTTTAACCAAATTAGTACGTTTAAAATCCCCCTATTTTGAAGACCTATAACTTTTTCATTTTTCCGTATAAGCGGTGGTATGAGGGCTCATTTTTTGCACCGTGATCTGTACTTTTTATAGATTCCATATTTGCTTATATAAAACTTTTAATACTTTTTTAATACATTTTTTGGGGGGTTAAAATGTTATAAAAAAGCAGCTATTTTGGCCTTTTTTTTTTTTTTTTTTTTACGTTCATGCTGTTCACCGTATAGTATCATTAACATTTTATTTTAATTGCTGGGATATTTACACACGCGGCAATACCAAATATGTATATCAAATATTTTTTTTACACTTTTTGAGGGTGAAATAGGGGAAATGGGACAATTTACGTTTTTATTGGGGGAGGGGGTTTTTCAAATTTTTTTTACTTTTTTACTTTTATTTTTACACTTTAATAGTCCCCATAGGGGACTATTTATAGCAATCATTCGATTGCTAATACTGTTCAGTGCTATGCATAGGACATAGCACTGTTCAGTATTGTCGGTCATCTTCTGCTCTGGTCTGCTCGATCGCAGACCAGAGCAGAAGACCCGTGGAAGGCAGTGGAGGCAGGTGAGGGGACCTCAGGCTGCCATGCTGGATGATCGGATCGCCGCGGCAGCGCTGCGGCCGATCCGATCATCCATTTAAAGTACCGTGATGCTGCAGATGCCGTGATCTGTATTGATCACGGCTTCTGAGGGGTTAATGGCGGACATCCGCGGGATCGCGGATGTCCGCCATTACGGGCGGGTCCCTGGCTGCTATCAGCAGCCGGGACCTGCCACGCATGATGCGAGCATCGCTCCGATGCTCGCGGTTATGCATAGGATGTAAATGTATGTCCTGGTGTGTTAGGTACCAGCTCACCAGGACGTCCTGCGTCGTTAAGGGGTTAAACACGAATAAAGAAACAAAGAAAACTTAAGGGGTTAAACACAAATAAAGAAACAAAGAAAACTTCATTTTTTTTAAAACAAAGTATATTACAAAGATTTCTTATTCACCATAAGGAGTGCAATAGCACAACTTTGTTTTAATGAGTGACCATTTAAGCGCCAGGACCTATTCCAATAATTACCTAACGTTATACAGACACTGACTGATGCAGTCTAAAAATAGCAAATGTTGTAAAGGGGTTATCCAGGAATAGAAATACAAGCTAATTTCTTCCAAAAACAGCTCCACACTAAAGTTGTGTGTGGTATTACAACTTGGCTCCATTCACAATGGAACTGATACATTGCTAAACCATCACAAAAAATATATTCTGTTCTTAGGCTAGGTTTCCACACAGGTTTTTTTCTGGCATTTTTGGAAAACCACTACTGCGGTTTTTAAGCCAAAGCCAGAAGTGGATCCAAAAAGAATAGGAAATATAAAGGAAGGACTTATACTTTTTCCTACTGGATCCACTTTTGGCTTTGGCTCAAAAACTGCAGTGGTGGTTTTCCAAAAACTGACAGAAAAAAATCTGTGTGGAAACCTAGCCTAAGGGTCTGTTCACATGAAAAGTATTCTGTGCATATTTGATGCGTGGGATTTGATGCGCAGGATTTGAAGCTGTGTTCAGTCATTTAGTTTACATTGAAATCTACAACATAAAATCTTGTGCAGCAAATCCCGTGCATAAAATCTGTGCAGGATACTGTATGTGTGAATAGAACATTAATGTATTGAGCTCACAGTGGGAAGTATTTAGCCTGTATGGGTTTCAGCATCTAGGTTTAAAGGGGTACTACAGGTTCCAACTTTTTTTTTTCTAACTTGACTACAATGCTCATCTTAAAAAAAATTTAAACAAATGCTGGATTTGTCTCCCTTCACTCCCCCAGTGCCTCCTGTATCCCATTCCCAAGCTCCGTAGTGATCCTGTTCCTGCTTCTTGTGGTTGACTTGTCACACTGGGGCTCAGCTAATGGCCGCCTGCAGTGATAGGCTGAGATGCAATGTGACATATTGAGCCTGGCAAGATGAAGACGGGGATACTGAGGCTCAATATGCCACAATGGGGTACTCCAGAGGGGAAAAAATGATTTTCAATTAACTGGTGCCAGAAAATTTAAAAGATTTGTAAATGATTTATTCTTAAAATTCTAATCCTTCCTGTACTTATCAGCTGCTGTATGCTTCAGAGGAAGTTGTGTAGTTCTTTCCAGTCTGATCACAGTTTTCTCTGCTGCCACCTCTGTTCGTGTCAAGAACTGACTAGAGAAGCAGAGGTTCGCCATAGGGATCTGCTCCTGCTCTGAACAGTTCCTGACATGGAAAGAGGTGTCAGCAGACAGCATTTTGGTCAGACAAATTAAGCATACAACTTCCTCTGTAGTATACAGCAGCTGATAAGTACTGGAAGAGTTAAAGAGGTACTCCAGTGGAAAACAAATTTTATTTTTTAAATAAACTGGTGCCAGAAAGTTAAACAGATTTGTAAATGACTTCTATTAAAAATCTTAATCCTTTCAGCACTTATCAACTGCTGTACACTTCAGAGGAAGTTTTTTTCTTTTTGAATTTCCTTTCTGTCTGACCACAGTGCTCTCTGCTGACACCTCTGTCCATGTCAGGAACTGTCCAGAGCAGGAGAGGTTTGCTATGGGGATTTGTTTCTGCTCTAGACAGTTCCTGACATGGACAGAGGTGTCAGCAGAGAGCACTGTGGTCAGACAGAAAGGAAATTCAAAAAGAAAAAAACTTCCTGTGGAGCATACAGCAGCTGATAAGTACTGGAAGGATTCATATTTTTAAATAAAAGTAATTTACAAATCTGTTTAACTTTCTGGCACCAGTGGACTTAAAAAAAAAGTTTTTCACCGGAGTACCCCTTTAAGATTCTTAAATAGAAGTAATTACAAATCTTTTCTTGATGTCTGGAGGTAGCCGCGCAAGTCCCAGGTGAGCTGAGATTTTTTCTATTTTTAATTACAAATCTGTTTAATTTTCTGGCACCAATTTGAAAACATACATTTTTTTTACCTTCGGAGAACCCCTTTAAAATGAGAAGCTTGAAAATGGTAAGAGTTATAACATAGATATTGACATATACAGTCAGTATTATTTGAATAAAATCAATCTTCTCATACCATATATTATTATTGTATGAACATTGCTGATACAATGAGCTAACATTAGAAAGCAAAGTGTGCACCGATACATATCATAGAATGACCCTTATAGGGTAACAATGCTGATTAATGTGTGTGATGACTGCTCTACATGGGAACATGGTAGTTCTAGTACTGGCTGCTACACCCAGATAGGAGGAGAGGTGGGTAATACTTGGGCAGTGCCTGTCTTACTCCTGTAGTCAGCTGAGCCCCCCCCCCCCCCCTACTGTCCCTTTAAGAGGCTGAGAACAGGTACAGTGTGTAGTAAAAAGGCAACAGGTATAGAGATCAGGGACAGTTCCTTGAGTCTGAGTGCACCCTGTGACAATGACCGGCCAACACTGCTGGGGATATGGAGAGGAGGACGGTAATTCAAATCCTGATAATCTCTTTCTTCTTTCCAGCATGAAACATTCCTCAGTGTATTAACTGCAGATTCAGCTCCATTCATTGGCATATAGGAGAACAGATCTCTGGATCACTGTCTGTCTTCATCTCTATAGACCACATGCTGCCTGCAAGATCCATCTATGTAACATCTTTCTCTACCTGGCTGTCTGTGTATCTAGCTTTCACCTCTATTTCATGTATGTCATATTCTTCAGTTTTATACCATTGTCTATGGGCTCAATTACATTTCTGTATTTTTGGATCCATAACATTTTATTGCAAAAAACAACTGCATCTATACATTTAAATAGTTTTATCAGCATTTCTGTTTTTTAAAACATCATGTTCTAGCAGATCAGTATTGTTATGGGTTTTAGTTCATAAAGATTAATGTTCTGGTTTTAGTATAGTTCACATGTTAGTAATTGTACTGTTTTTCTACTTAAAAAAAAAAAATGTATAGCAAAATACGGAGGGTAAGAAGCTGAACTAGATGGACAGATTCATTTAAAAATGTTTTGCCTTATAAACTATATAACTGTATAAAACCAGATACAATATGAAATCCAGATTGTAAAAAAAAAAATGCTGCATCTGCTGCATCTGTATTTGATCTGTGTTTTTATAGACGTGTGAATGAGCCCTATGAGATCTATCACTCTATCTATCAATCTATCTATCTATCAGTTTTATTATACAATACTGAGACTATCATGCAGGTAACACTTGATATATGTAATCTAATTTACAGCAGTTATAGAGGACCAGTACAATACAATATGTTCAATATCTATCTATCATCTGTCTATTCTATCCATTCTATCTATCTATCTATCTATCTATATATCCATTCTATCTATCCATTCTATCTATCTATCTATCTATCCATTCTATCCATCCATTCTATCTATCTATCTATCTATCTATCTATCTATCTATCAGTAACTGTTTTATTATACAATACTAAGAGTATCATGCAGGTAACAGTTGATATATGTAATCTAATATACAGCAGTTATAGAGGACCAGTACAATACAATATGTTCAATATCTATATCTATCATCTGTCTATTCTATCCATTCTATCTATCTATCTATCTATCCATTCTATCTATCTATCTATCTATCTATCTATCTATCCATTCTATCTATCCATTCTATCCATCCATTCTATCTATCTATCTATCTATCTATCAGTAACTGTTTTATAATACAATACTAAGACTATCATGCAGGTAACACTTGATATATGTAATCTAATATACAGCATTTATAGAGGACCAGTACAATACAATATGTTCAATATCTATATCTATCATCTGTCTATTCTTTCTATCAATCTATCTATCTATTCTGTCTATCTATTCATTCTATCTATCTATCTATCTATCCATTCTATCTATCTATCTATCTATCTATCTATCTATTCATTCTATCTATCCATTCTGTCTATCTATTCATTCTATCTATCCATTCTGTCTATCTATTCCCAAACGGCGGAGGACAGCACAACCACTATATGTCTCTAGGTAGTAGTCAGGGTGCAATAGGAAGAACTGCGGTCCCAGTCGCAGACCGCATCCATAAATTCCAGCAATAAATCCAACAGCACTCACGGAGTCAAGTGAAAAAAACACAGCTGTGTTTATTTAAACCATGTTCAGATGCAACGTTTCAGTGGTATCCACCACCTTTTTCAAGCATTCTGTCTATCTATCTATCTATTCATTCTATCTATCATTCTATCTATCTGTCCATTCTATCTGTCCATTCTAGTGTCCATTCTAGCTATCTATCTATTCTATCTATCTATCTATCTATCTATCTATTCATTCTATCTATCATTCTATCTATCTATCTGTCCATTCTATCTGTCCATTCTAGCTATCTATCTATTCTATCTATCTATCTATCTATCATTCTATCTATCTATCTGTCCATTCTATCTATCTATCTGTCCATTCTATCTATCTATCTATCTATCTATCTATCTATCTATCAATCTATCTATCTATCTATCCATTCTATATATCTATCCATTCTGTCTATCTATCTATCTTTCTATCTATCTATCCATTCTATCTATCTATCCATTCTGTCTATCTATCTATTCTGTCTATCTATCTATCTATCTATCATTCTATCTATCTATCTATCTATCTATCTATCTGTCCATTCTATCTATCTATCTATCTATCTATTCTGTCTATCTATCTATTCTGTCTATCTATCTATCTATCTATCTTTCTATCTATCTATTCTATCTATCTATCTATCTATCCATTCTGTCTATCTATCTATTCTGTCTATCTATCTATCTATTCTGTCTATCTATCTATCTATCATTCTATCTATCTATCTATCTATCTATCTATCTATCTGTCCATTCTATCTATCTATCCATTCTATCTATCTATCCATTCTGTCTATCTATTCTGTCTATCTATCTATCTATCCATTCTATCTATCTATCTATCTGTCCATTCTATCTATCTATCTGTGCCTTTTTATAATACGATATTTAGAGTATCATGCAGGTACCAGTTGTTATATGTAACCCAATATACAGCAGTTATAATACAATATGTTCTGGGGGGGGGGGCACTGGTAATGTACTCCTTGATGTGGCTTCTCGGAGCACTTGGTGATACTAGAACCTAGTTCTTTATTCTTGGTATTAACATGTTGTAGAGCAGTTAATATTGTTGTTGCTGCTGTGTTCATCTCCATTTTCGGTCTCATCTCCTTCCTAGCTGTCTTTCCCGCTCAGTATTATGTTGTACTAGTATGGAATCCCCTTTAGGATGGGTTCACACTTGGCAGGTTTTGTTGCAGAAATTTCTGTCTGAATGTCAGTTCCATTCATCTGACATTGGGGGATATTTATTAAAATCTGTGTAGAGGAAGAGTGGTGCAGTTGCCCATAGCAACCAATCAGAATGCTTCTTAAAATTTTCAGAGACATTTTTTAGAAATGAAAAAAGCAATCTGATTGGTTGCTATGGACAACTGCACCACTCTTCCTCTACACAGGTTTTGGTACCTCTGCAAGTTTCATTTAGATGAATGAGACAGTTTTGCAACAAAATCTTTGCATGTAAATCCAACCTTAGGGTACATTCAAACGCTATTTGTTCTTGCAGGTTTTCCGCTGCGTATTTGAAAGTGGGCGGGCTCTTCTCAGCTGTCCGTAGAAGATTTTCTGCAGCGGAATTTACGCTGCAGAAAATCTGCCGCAGTCCCTACTGACTTCAATGGGGCTTGTGGCGGATTTTCCACAGCGTAAATTCCTCAGTGGAAAATCTGCTGCGGACAGCCAAGAAGAGCCCACACCCTTTCAAATACGCAGCGGAAACCCGCAAAAACAAAGAGCGTGTGAACGCACCCTCATTATCCCCCTCCTCATGTCAGGGTCTTTGGATAACAGGGGCTTAGGCCCCTTTCACACTATAAAATCCCTTCCGTTACCAACGCCCGTTAGGAAATCAGCAGTTATACGGCCGGTATTAAATCACTAACGGCCATTAGAAAATCCCATTATAGTCTATGGGATTTTTCTAATAACCGTTTTAACCCATTATTGCCCGTTATTAATAACGGCCATTATTTTGTGACAGGCGATAGTAACGGGAGAATTAGTTCATGCACTATTTCTCCCGTTCATTCGTCCGTCACAAAATAACAAAAATTTCAATTTTAAAAGTTTAGTGTCCCACTAGGAGGCCAGTTATGGCCCACATAGGCAACCAATCTTTATCTAATGTCTATGGAAGTGTTCTCCAACCCGTGGCTTTAAAGGGTTATTCCAGAAAAAAACTATTTTTTTTAGCTCAACTGGCTCCAGAAAGTTAAACAGATTTGTAAATTACTTCTATTAAAAAATCTTAATACTTCCAATAATTGTCAGCTGCTGAAGTTGAGTTGTTCTTTTCTGTCTAAGTGCTCTCTGATGACATGTGTCTCGGGAGCTGTCCAGCGTAGAAGCAAATTCCCATATCAAACCTATTCTGCTCTGTACAGTTCCTCAGTTCCTATGGGAATTTGCTTCTACTCTGGACAGCTCCCGAGACACATGTCATCAGAGAGCTCTTAGACAGAAAAGAACAATTCAACTTCAGCAGCTCATAAGTACTGAAAGGATTAACATTTTTTAATAAAAGTAACTAACAAATCTGTTTAACTTTCTGGAGCCAGTTGATATATAAAAAAAAGTTTTTATTCCTGGATAACCCCTTTAAACTTAAAACTACAACCCCCATCAGCTGCCAGAGCATGAGTTCTAGTTTTACATCAGCTGGAAAACCACAGGTAGTGTACACTGGTCTATAGCAGCCTCATAGCCAGGATTTACAAAGAACAATAAATACCAAATGGGTGGAAATGCCTTTAAAATATGTTCCACACTTTAGATTATATTGTTTATTTACAGGCAAAACAAGTTCATATATTTCCCCTATCTTTATCTCTGCAGTGTCATTGCTCTTACCCTTCATGCTATTTTCACAACAAATGAACCTTTACTATCTCCTTGTAAAAAAGCAAAAGGTGAAAAATGTGAAATGTGCAGCACCAGGTGAAAGGACAATGTCAGCACTTTGGGATAAGAAATGGTAGCCATATTGGTGATCACTCAGCTTTCCCATAAACAGATAAAAGCTAAGAATAAGGATTATTTAGTGCAGTGTTTCTCAACCAGGGTGCCTCCAGCTGTTGCAAAACTACAACTCCCAGCATGCCCGGACAGCCTTTGGCTGTCCGGGCATGCTGGGAGTTGTAATTTTGCAACAGCTGGAGGCACCCTGGTTGGGAAACACTGACTTAGTGTATTAAAGCTGTGTATATTAGTCACATAATTTGGAAGGTATTACTGAATTATCAAGTAACATTATGTAAGAGTGAAAAGCTCCTCAATCTCCCTCCTCTAGAGTCAGTGGGAAGACTGTACAGTAAGATCCTTTGAAGAAGTGATACAGCTACTGTATGTACAGAATGAAATATGACAGCGTGGTTGATATTTAAAGGGTACCTCTCATCAAATAAACTTTTGATATATTTTAGATTAATGAATGTTGAATAACTTTCCAATAGCATGTTAATGAAAAATATGCTTCTTTTTATTGTATTTTTCCCGATCAGTCCTGTCAGCAAGCATTTCTGACTCATGCTGGAGTCCTAAACACTGAGAGCTGCCAGCCTGCTTTGTTCACAGCCAAACAGGCTGTGAACAAAGCAGGCTGGCAGCTGAGTGTTCTCCTTTGTGAACAAAGCAGACTGGCAGCTCGCAGTGTTTAGGACTCCAGCATGAGTCTGAAATGCTTGCTGCCGGGACTGGTAGGGAGACCCCTAGTGGCCATTTCTTCAAAGTGGAAAATTAAATAGAAAGAAGCATATTTTTTAATAACATGCGATTGTAAAGTTATTCTGCATACATTAATCTATAATATATCAAAAGTTTTTTTTTGACGAAAGGTACCCTTTAAGGGTTTATTGAACAGTTTGTTATTTATGGGATAAGTGATGGGAATAGCAGAAAACCCTCTGTCCCCATGATCATTACATTATTGTACATATATCCTGCTCATTTATCATTGAGCTATCTTTTAGATCCTTGTCTATTACCAGGAGCTCATGGGAAAGTATTGCTTGTTGTTGTATAGATGCCTATTCTTCCCTGTGTTTCTCAGTCTCTGCAGATGACTGTAAATCCTATTAATCGTTGCAATATGTGAAATACTGGATCATTGCACTGGTGACTGCACTCATCTTAGTTATCTAATTCCTGAGCCTGAAAGATTAAATGGGTTATCCAGGAAAAAAAACTTTTTTTTTTATATATCAACTGGCTCCAGAAAGTTAAACAGATTTGTAAATTATTAAACAGTAACCAAACCCTCAAGACTAGTATCAGTTACCTGATACATAGATGAATAATTGTAAATAAAATTATGAATGATGATAAACTGGATCGTGCTTCAATTATATTATACAACTTATTAAAAATATAATTTTTTATTTAAAATATAAAATGATGCAATTTAACCTCATAGCACAGGGCCCTTGTGCCGAGGTAATATATATAACGTAAATTATAACAAAATATAATAAAAACATACACCGATAGCTATCATTGGTAAAATAGTATCAAATTGATGTCACTTTCAGTAATCCGGCATCTGATATCGGTGGTGTAAAACGAACTTATATACCACTAGACGCCTTTCAGGGCTCTTATATGTTGAACACGGCTCTTTCCTACTGAGCAAAGGGCCGTGTTCAACAAATAAGAGCCCTGAAACGCGTCTAGGTGTATATAAGTTATTTTTACACCACCGATACCTATCTATTATTAATTTACCTGAAGATTCCGATCCAGCCTTTGAAACCTTGTGCTAAACCAGCAGCACCATTCGAGTCCAACTTCCAGGCAGCATTGCCAAGCGCCTGTGACATCACACGCCATCAGGATACCACGAGGTGTGCACCAGTACATCATTTTTCACAAGAAAAACAATGATGTGCTTGGTTTTAACATAACCTTATTCTTTCATGAGTTATTTACAAGTTTCTGACCACTTATAAAATGTGTTCAATGTGCTGCCCATTGTGTTGGATTGTCAATGCAACCTTCTTCTCCCACTCTTCACACACTGATAGCAACACCGCAGGAGAAATGCTAGCACAGGCTTCCAGTATCCGTAGTTTCAGGTGCTGCACATCTTGTATCTTCACAGCATAGACAATTGCCTTCAGATGACCCCAAAGATAAAAGTCTAAGGGGGTCAGATCGGGAGACCTTGGGGGCCATTCAACTGGCCCACGACCACCAATCCACTTTCCAGGAAACTGTTCATCTAGGAATGCTCGCACCTGACACCCATAATGTGGTGGTCACCATCTTGCTGGAAAAACTCAGAGAACGTGCCAGCTTCAGTGCATAAAGAGGGAAACACATCATCATGTAGCAATTTCACATATCCAGTGGCCTTGAGGTTTCCATTGATGAAGAATGGCCCCACTATCTTTGTACCCCATATACCACACTATACCATCAATTTTTGTGTTCCAACAGTCTTGGAGGGATCTATCCAATGTGGGTTAGTGTCAGACCAATAGCGGTGGTTTTGTTTGTTAACTTCACCATTCACATAAAATCACTGAACAAAATCTTCTGCGTAAACTGAGGGTCCTGTTCCAATTTTTGTTTTGCCCATTCTGCAGCACCTGGATCTACAGATACTGGAAGCCTGTGCTAGCATTTCTCCTGCGGTGTTGCTATCAGTGTGTGAAGAGTGGGAGAAGAGGGTTGCATTGACAATCCAACAAAATGGGCAGCACATTGAACACATTTTATAAGTGGTCAGAAACTTGTATATAACTCATGAAAGAATAAAATTACATTAAAACCAAGCACATCATTATTTTTCTTGTGAAATTCCCAATAAGTTTGATGTGTCACATGACCCTCTTCCTATTAAAAAAACAAAAGTTGGATTCAAAATGGCCGACTTCAAAATGGCCGACTTCAAAATGGCCACCATGGTCACCACCCATCTTGAAAAGTTTCCCCCCTCACATATACTAATGTGCCACAAACAGGAAGTTAATATCACCAACCATTCCCATTTTATTAAGGTGTATCCATATAAATGGCCCACCCTGTACTTTTTCTTCTCCTGCGTTTTGCCTTCTTGCTTCTCTAAATTCTATGGATTTCCAAAAGTAGTTTGGGAACCACTGCCCCAAACCATCCCAAACCCTGTGCCAATAATAGATGTTGCCAGTGCGGGATCCAGGGGGAATTCCATCTATCTCTCAGGCAAAATGTTTCAAGCAAAAAAAACTTTCAAAATGTTTTTTCTGCCTTTATTGGGACTTTTTTTTTAACCTGTAAAACGCAGCCATTTTGGGATATATTTTCTGTCATTTTTGGGCTCTAACAAAACCTAAAGCCCCAAATACAGCTGTTTATGGCCCAAAATATGTTCCAGACTACGTGACAAAATATTGCCATATTGTTTCATATGAACAGGCAAAAAATGTCTGACCATTAATTTTATGATTCTAACAATTATTGAATTAAAATTAAAATGTGTGTATAGAGAGCGTTTTTACCATAGAATTCAACAGAACACATTGTTCCTCTGTATGTTTCCCCATGCACAGTGCTGATAAAATGTAATGATATAATAGGTGAGTCCATAGTACATTGACTAACAGAGTGATAACACCTCTCTGGCTTACACTACCTGCTGCCAGCAGATTCAGCTGCTGTATGCTCCACAGGAAGTTCTTTTCTGTTTAAATTTATTTTCTGTCTGACCACAGTGCTCTCTGCTGACACCTCTGCCCATGTCAGGAACTGTCCAGAGCAGGATAGGATTGCTATGGGGACTTGCTCCTGCTCTGGACAGTTCCTGACACTGTGAGAGCACTGTGGTCAGACAGAAAAGAAATTCAAAAAGAAAAGAACTTCCTGTGGAGCATGCAGCAGCTGATAAGTACTGGAAGTATTAAGATTTTTTTATAGACGTAATTTACAAATCTTTTTAACGTTCTGGCACCAGTTGATGTAAAAAAAAAAATGTTTTCCCTTTAAAGCTGACAATAGACATTATTATAATGTCCACTGAACAATTATCAACCCTTACGCCCCCATTACCATTAATGTTTTCCATGGTGGAGATAAGAGTCTGCTCAAGCTGTCCAAACCTTATTTATTCCAATAGCCTTTTGTCAGCATACACCTTTAATCATCTCTTTGCTGTGCTTTCACCCATAGGTCCCTCCGAGTGGTACCGATACTTCCCTATTGCCCAGGGTAACCGTCAATCTCCTATTAATATAGTCACCAGTCAGGCGGTCTTTAATCCCAGCCTGCCACCTCTAGTGGTGTCCTATGATCAGTGCACGTCCATCAACATTTCAAACAATGGTCACTCGGTCATGGTGGAGTTTGACGACAATGATGACAAAACAGGTGAGACAGCAGATATGTGTGACATTATGATAAGTGCATGTTGTACGCTTCCATTACAGAAATGCATGAAAGACAATATGAAAGAATTATTATTACTACTGTGAATGTGAAGAGTGACATTGAAGCAGGAATAGATACCTTTTTATTTAGAACAGACTGGTGGACAATAGGGCCATGTCATCGTTACCCCAAACAAATGAAAGAACCCCACAATGGACCCTCAGCTGCTACAACACATAATTCTGCTCACACCTCTCTGTGATATCCTATTTGGCTAACACAGATTACATTCACTCCAGTACCAGGAGGCTAAATATTTGCTGAGTGGGTGGATCCGGAGCAATAAACTGATTAAGAAGGTGGCCAGAAGACTGAATAAGACATGGCAGATTTGCATTCTATGTCTAGATTAGGACAATGAGCTCAGGGATTCATGGAGGGTCCAGGCACCATCTAACACAACAGTTTTGGAACAAAAGTAATATGGTCCATCTAGAATTGTTTGGATGACCAAATGTTCCTAATGACTGGTCAGTCATAGGAAAGTGTATACTATTCATGTAGAAGGGTAAAGAACCCAAAGAAGATGGCCCGAAAATAATTTCATCATTTAACATTTTTAGTTATCAGGGTTTGAATGGCGAGATCTGACCCCTAACATATATATTGGTCATCTCCACTGCCCTTAAAAAGTGGTGATAATTGGCTCAGCTGGGCCTCCTACCCCACAGTCCTTACACATAAAAGAAAGAGCTGCTGGAAGCTGTAAATCTCTGTCCATGTGGAGGACAGGAGCTTCTTCAGGGTCCTGTATAGTACACACAGTGTCCCAAAAAAGTAATGGAGCCTCCAATACTTGGTGTCCAAAGGACCAGCTGGCCGTGGCACAGGTAAATAGTACAGACCATGTAGTATCTCCCTGTACTGTAGGGAGGCGCTAGCAGACAATCAGACAGTCAGTGCATGCATTTAAGTAATACAGGTGTTTTACTAGTGAGACACTGATTCTGATTGGTCAGTTCTTTCAGCCATAGGCACGTTTCATGGATCTGGTCTCTCCGCAGAATTGTAGGTTGAGTAAGGTTTCGAGTTACAATGGTCCATAAAAGACCATTGTATTTTGAAAATATTGTAACCTAAGGCCATTATAAGTTGAGGGTCCACTGTATAGTATGTATACTTTAGGTTTACAAAGTAAAAAAAAGAAAATTCAGGTTTATACAGTGTTTGCTGACTTCTTGATTGTATGGCTATTGCAGTGATCAGTGGAGGACCACTTAATGATCCCTACCGCCTCAAACAATTCCACTTTCATTGGGGAAACCAGGACAATGAAGGATCAGAACACACTGTGGATGGCAAATCTTACCCCTGTGAGGTATGCATAAGGCTTACTAAGAGGGCTATGATGGTGATACTGAAAGCTGGTACACATGCACTAAACCCAATACACAGGGTTATAGTGGGGGGATTGGATTAATATAAGGTATAATTCAACCGCATCCGTGATCTGTTTTTCCAGATAAAGACCTGATATTACCCAGCATTGCTAATATGTTAGTCGCTTTGTGCAATGGAGGAGGGACCCGGCATGCCCAGCATCCCTGACTCCTTGCCGGGTCCTTCCTTCATCGTGCCAGCAATTAACATATTAGGAATGCTGGCTAACAACGGCTCTATCTCCAGAACTGGTTGACCCACATTATAACCCTGTGTATTGGGTTTAGTGCGGGTGAACTGGCTGTCAGTCACCCTTTAAGCACTTACTGGGAATTTTCTAACTCTTGGTGTATATTTAAGTTTATGAACCCCTTAAATGTTAAACCAGTGTTAACAATACATTACAATAGTATGTATGCCACATGTTACAGACAGTTTATAGTTATTTGCTGAACAGCCCTAAACTTTTATTACTTTATGTCATTGTACCCACAGCTCCACTTGGTTCATTGGAATGCAAAATCCTACTCCACTTTCAGTGAGGCAGCGGCGGCCTCAGATGGGCTGGTGGTCATTGGTGTCTTCATGGAAGTCAGTATCAATTGTTTTAATAGAAAGGAATTTTGTACTTGCAAAAATATCCTGTGGGCAGATAAAAATATAAAGTGTTTATAAAACGACTGGCAGTAAAAAAAAAAACTAAAAATGTCTTTCATGGAAGAAGGTTACCATATAAAACATAGATTATTACACAGGCTCAATGTAAGAGGAGTGGTAAAGATACAGGAAAGGCACTAAAGTCCTGGAAATTACCCTCCTAGACTGCAGGTAAGTGGCCAGTGAGCTGTATCCCACATATTCTCTGTATGTTATAGGAAAGATAACTAGTGTGTATATCTCATGTCATGACTGGAACAGTTCCCAGATCTACCCTTTGTATAGGAAACCTATGGCAGCTCCCAGCATGTACAGTCAGGGCGTGCTTGCATTTGTAGTTTCCCACAGGTTGCAGTCTAGTGCTGTACATAGATTAGATGCAGTTACTATTGTAGTTTATTATTAGCAAATTTTAATATATTGTAGTATGTGTAGAATTTTATGTATATTTTGACATTTTCATCTTATACCTATATTTACCATATTTTCATTTTCAGATTGAGGAGAAACACCCGGGCCTTGATAGGTTAACAGACGCATTGTACATGGTCAGATTTAAAGTAAGTGACATCTTTATCAGTATTCCAGTGTATAAACCCTAACATGAAACTTGGGGGCAAAAATTGATAATCCTGCTTCCTTCCAGAGTAAAAGCCCCCATCATTTACACCAGTAAGTCCCATCTATGTGGTTCCTGCTGATCATATACGGTATATCCAGCCTCTGTACATCCTATACCCTACAATGTCACTGTCAGTGCTGCAGGTGTACATGCGGAACACATAGTATTGAACATTTTCTATACCTTCGGTGGAAAGAATTGTACATATAGTCTATATTACATGTGCCCTATCAGGTTGCCTATTGCACTTGTGTTCCACTTTGTATACATTGCCATATTAATAGATCTTAGACCATTGGGCCTTTGTTACAGACAAATTGTGTAAATTCCCCAGAAACCTGTCTTTATGCTCTTATAATGAATTGCATGTTTTTCATGCTCTATAGAATTGTTTATTCGGTTCATTGTTTCACCCCTTTATCTATCCACCGGTGGGTAAATAATGTTTATTCACATTTAGTGTTGTGCTCGAAATTCACAGCTATTTTTAACTTCGGCTGCCTTTATGGTTCAGCTTATGTACCTACCTGTATTGGATTTGCTTTCTTAGCATCGTATATAATGACCTATCACATAAAACACAGCCTCAGATTACTGGCCAACAGAAACCAATCCAGTGTTTGCTGATGGGATTTTTATGGAGGATTAGAGTGATGAATGTTCATGTAAAGCCTTATAATAAGAATATTATATGTAATATCTCAAAGGGAGACAGCAGCACAGGCTGAGGCATTAAAATGCAAGAATGTCAACAGTGGTGAGACCTTTTTCCTATTAAGTGACATTCCATATTTGTTAATGAAAAAAACATATTAGATCCTTAAATTCTGTTTATATAATAATAATAATAACAACAACAACAACACCTGGCATAGCCCATAAAATAGCTCCAGCCAAACTGGTGTCAGCCACAATGTCATATGTAAGGTCCCCATTAACAGTGCCAGCAACAGTATCCTCATTAACAGTGCCTGACAGGGTACTCATATAGCATTGCCAGCTACAGTACCCCATAAGAGGGACTGCCTTAGTTCCCTCCCAATGATGCCAACCACAATGCCCATATAACAGTGACAGTCACAATCTCCCTATAGCAATGACAACCGCAATGCACCGTAACAGTGACAGTATCCCCTGTAACGGTGCCAGTCACGGTGCCCATATAACAGTGTCAGCTAAAATGTTGCTATAACAGTGACAGCCACAATGCCCCATAACAATAACAGTCATAGTGTCCCCATTACTTTTGACAGCCACGGTTCCTCTAAAGTATTGGCAGAGACAGTACTCCATAAACAGAGCTGTCATGACAGTTATTCACAGTGTCTGTATGAGCAGAGGATACAGCAAATGATCAGAGGATACACTGAGCAGAGGATACAGCAAATGATAATTCTTGGTGGCTCCCCCCTTCCCGAACCATACCCTGGTTGTGGAAGGTTGCTGCATAAGACCAGGCACTCTTCTCTCCTCTTGGAGAGTGCAAACCTTAAAGAGTAGCTCCCACCATCCTTTTTTTTTTCTGTCCCTACCTATTGCCCGTCTATCCCTTACCCCCTCCCTCCCTTATTTTACTATATTAAAAATGGCTTTTTGTCTGCCTGGTAGTGTGCTCACTTACCAGGCAGACTTCCCCAGCAGGCACCACGTCACTGATACCTGCTGGGGCCGACACTTCCGCCCTTAGTTCATCTATACAGGGTGCCTCCAGCTGTTTCACCACTACAACTCCCAGCTTGCCCTGACATCTATTGGCTGTCAGGGCATGCTGGGAGTTGTAGTGGTGAAACAACTGGAGGCACCCTGTGTTGAAAACAATATCTTTGTTACGTCCACAACCCGCTACCCTGAACCCCACTGCGCAACCCGCTCTATCAAACCCTATTCAAAATAATGAAAGTATATTAGAGATATGTTGAAGTACATAAGTACTACAACATATAAAAAAAAAGGTTGATGACAGTGCCCATTTAACATTATACACACATTATGCAGTATAAAAGTCATAAAAAGCATTTGGAAAGTTTCCAAGCCCTTTCACTTTTTTCACATTTTGTTATGTTGTGGCCTTGTGCTAAAAATAAAAACAAAATCAATTTCTACCCACCATTCTGCACTCAATACTCCATACTGACAAAGTGTTTTTTTTAAAGGAAGAACTTTTACATAAACATAAGTATTCAGACCCTTTGCTTTGACTCCCCCCATTTCTCTTGATCATCTTTGAGATGTTTCTGTACCTTGATTGGAGTCACCTGTGGTAAATTCAGTTGATTGGACAGGATTAGGAAAGACACAACCCTGTCTATATAAAGTCTCACAGCTGACAATGTATAACAAAGCAAAATCACATAATGAGGCAAAAGAACTGCCTGTAGAGCTCAGAGACAGGATTGTGTGGAGGCACAGATCTGGAGAAGGTGACACATTATGCTGCACTCATATTTCCCAAAAACACAGTAATTCTTAAATTAAGAAAGTTTGGAACAAACAGGATTCCTACTAGAGCTGGACACCCCACCAAACTAAGTAATTGGTCCTTGGTGAGAGAAGTGATGAAGAACCCAGTGGTCACTCTGAATGAGTTTCAAAGATTCTGTGTGTAGATATGTCATAGTCTGGTTATCTTCTTGCACAACTTGTCGCACAATTTGCAACAAAGCCCTCAATTTGTTGCAAATGTACATAAGCTTATAACTAAATGTGAAAAAAGGGAAAATATCATAAGACTTAGAATATAAACATTCCCCAGGAAATCTTATGGTGTATGGAGATTTATTACCAGCAGGGACATGCACAGACATTTTGGAGGGCAGGGGCTCAAGTTAAAAAAAGGGCACCATAAAAAACTTACATATGTCAAAGGGGTACTCCACCCCCAGACATCTTATCCCCTATCCAAAGGATAGGGGATGTCTGATCGCAAAGGTCCTGCCGCTGGGGACTCCCATGATCTCCCTGCTGCACCCGGCGTTGGTTTAGAGCATCAGGTGCAGCTGTGACATCACAGCCATGCCCACTTGTGACGTCACGGCCACGCCCCATCAATGCAAGTCAATGGGAGGGGGCGCCTGTCACGCCCCCTCCCATAGACTTGCATTGAGGGCGTGTTGCCGTGACATGATGAGCGGGGCCTGACGACGTTTCGAGCCTTTGTCCCACATCGCCAGTCATCTGGCACGAAGCAAAGTTCCCTCAGTGCACCGGATGTCTGGGGTGCCGCAGCGCCAGGACCCCCGCAGTCAGACAAAGTATAGGGTATAAGATGTCTAGGGGCGAAGTGCCCCTTTACCACATCACAATTCCCGAGGTAAAGGACCTCCAGCCATCATGTTAGCATTACCCCAGGAAAGTCCCAATAGGCCCCCAGAACCCATCGGTACCAGCAATACGTCCCACACTGCTGCTCAGTAAATCACTGACTGAAGCTGAGGATTAGCTGAGCTGCAGACTGACATGTTCACATCCGGCACCGGGAAGAGAATTGTAGCTGAGGCCATGGCAGGGATACTGGAGGTGCTAAGGGTGTGGTAGGAGGTAAGTAGAGGTTTTTTAGGCCGGATTTTAAAGGGAAAAAAAAGATGTACCACTTTAATAGCTATAAGTCTTTACATTTTCAACCTACAGACTCATATGAGGCTTGTTTTTGCACCACCAATTGTACTTTGTAATGACATCACTTATTTTATCACACAAACATAAACAAAATTATTTGTGGGGTGAAATAAAAAAATGCAATCTTGCCACTTTTGGGGGCTTGCATTTCTACACAATGCATTGTACGGTTAAAATGACATGTAGTCTTTACTCTGCAGGTCCATACAATTACAAAGATACCCAATTTATTTATGTTTTGTTTTACTTTACTACAGTTACCAAATTATGAGGGACATTTTTCATTGTTGCCTTTATAAAGTGTGTATTAAAGCCATTTATTTTTGCCCTGTTGTGCAATAAACGTGGAACTTTTTAAAAATGCTCTCCAAATGAAGTTTTTACAAAAAGCATTTTTTAAAAGCCAGGTCAGGGCTAGTGCTGATTCGCGGTGTTTTTGAATGGTTTGCGACATTTTATGCAAAAGTCAAAGTTCACAAATCTGTTACAACTGAAATTCCTAAATAACTCCACTTAGAGCATTTTCACAAACTTACTTAACCTCTGGACCTCATAAATTGTCGTATGAATCTATGCAATTAATGCCCCGAAACTAAGCAAAAAAATAAATAAATCATCCCAATTATCGATAGTACTGTATCTGGTACAATCAATTAGTATCTCCTATCAGTACTGCTCCATGTAAACTCACCCAGAGTATGCAGGTCTTGAGTGGGGTGGGTCTGCCGGTGATCCACCGACCATGACAGCGGCTCCAGCATTGTGACTGTGAGGCAGAAGCTGCTCCACATTTGGCAGTTGTTGGGCTTCTAAAATCTTCTCCCATTACTGTCTATACAGGGAGAGATGATCACAATGTGCCAGGAATACAAACAGATAAGGCTCCTGTCTCGCTGCCTGATCAGAGTCCCCCAGATCTCTCTGTAACCCAGACCCCTCTGTCCTCCTCCAGACCCCTCTGTACTTTCAACTGCTCTGTACCCCAGACTCTTCTGCACCTCAGACCGCTCCATACCCCAGACCCCTCTGTCTTCTCCAGTCCCCTCTGTACCCCCAGACCCCTCTGTCCTCTCCAGACCCCTCTGTCCTCTCCAGACCACTCTGTCCTCTCCAGACCCTCTGTGTCCCAGATCCCTCTGTCCTCCAGACCACTCTGTCCTCTCCAGACCCTCTGTGTCCCAGTCCCCTCTGTACCCCCAGCCCTCTCTGTCCCCTCCAGACCCCAATTTCCTCCCCAGACCACTCTGTCCTCTCCAGACCCCTCTGTACACCAGATCCCTCTGTCCACTCCAGACCCCTCTGTCCACTCCAGACCCCTCTGTCCACTCCAGACCCCTCTGTCCTCCCCAGACAACTCTGTCTTCCCCAGACCCTCTGTACACTAGACCTCTTTGTCCACTCCAGACCCCTCTCTCCACTCCAGACCCCTCTCTCCACTCCAGATCCCTATGTCTACTCTGTCCTTCCCAGACAACTCTGTTCTCTCCAGACCGCTCTGTCCACTCACCACGCTCTGTCCTCCCCGGACCACTCTGTATCCCAGACCCCTCTGTACATCAGACCCTTTTGTCCTCTCCAGACACCTCTGTACCCCAGACCCCTTTGGCCTCTCCAGACCCCAATGTACCCCAGACCCTTTTGTACCCTAGGCTCGTTTTGTACCCTAGGCCTTGTACTCTGTCCTCGTCAGACCCTTTGTACCTTAGACTGCTCTTTAGGCTCCAGACCCCTTTGTACCCCAGACTTCCTTCCTCTCCAGACCCCTCTGTAACCCAGATCTTCCTGTCCTCTCCGGACCCCTCTGTTCTCTGTCCATTTTGCAGTGATTTGTGTAAAAATTTTGCACAAATCGCAGCAAACTTGTCGCGATTTTACCGCGATTTATGTAACATTTGAAAGTGTAAGTGTGTATCTAAAGCTGTCCAGGAAGCCCCCTTTGGATTGCCTACCATGAGCTTAATACTGGCCACATTCTAAAGTCTGTGACTGTCCATGCCAGCTTCTCCTCTTTGGCATGCAGGGAGCTCCCAGCATGCACTGGGCTTTTAAAGTGGTGGCGGCTGATTCCCCCGCATGAATTCCTGGGGGGATCCGTCCCCCTCATCCCCCCCGGTTCCTATGCCCATGCTATAGAGTGAGCAGACTCACTCTGTCTACACTGCTGCAGATTTGCAAAAAAAGGCATTAAGGGGGCAGGGGCGGAAAAGAGCAGGGGCTCAAGCCTCCTTTGAACCTGAATGTGTGCACATCCCTGATTACCAGGCAATGCTCTATAGGAAAAAATATGCAGACCAGCTCTCCTCCAGGAGAAAACTGTCCCATACTAGCCAAACAGCTGTTTATACATGGGTGACTCTTCTTTTTGCAGAAGTCTTGGTTTGGCTATTATGGGATAGTCTTTTGAGCTTATTTGTATATCTAGACTACATAGCAATGTCCAGCTGGCAGCCATATCTATGGGAGAGCTGCCAGATTACTAGATACATATGTGGAGACCTTGCTACAATCACAGATTAATTGGTACATAATTTTCTGGTATTACAGTGTGGGGGTGGATGTGTTATGGGAGGGAATGTTCTCTATCTTCTGATGTTTGTCTCCCAGTGAGATACAGAATTCACCACTGACATTTAACTCTTTTTAAGGGAACCAAAGCACAATTTAACAACTTCAATCCCAAATGCCTGCTGCCATCCAGCCTAGAATACTGGACATACCCCGGTTCTCTAACCACACCCCCTCTCAATGAAAGTGTGAACTGGATTGTCCTGAAAGAGCCTATAAAGGTTTCAGAAAAACAGGTAAAATTGTTGACTGGAAGCATGTTAAAGGGGTTGTTAAAGGGGACTGCTTTAGACAATAAGCAGATCACACAGTGTCCTGCTCTTGGGATCCCTGCCTGGTAACCTGGCAGTAGGCTTTTAGTTTCCCTGCAGGGAAAATGGAGCACTACACAGTGTCCTTTTATATCAAATGATTGTCTATGTCAGTGTTTCCCAACCTTTTTCACCTTGGGGCTACCCTCTGAAAAAATCTGTACCTACCAAATAATTTTCTACAACAAAGACAACAATCACCTAAAAAGAAGCAATGCACAATACCTATATCCTAGCTGTGCAGATTACAGTGCTGTTATATCTAATGATTCACATGTGACATCTTCTCTGATCAGAGTAATTCACTTACCCTTTTCTTCTCAATCTAGCCCAGACAACCATTACTATTTCTTCAACCCAAAACTCATCTCTGCAGAACCTGCCAGACAAGCATCTTAAGCTCCACACTTTTCCAGAAATCTCCTTCTATTTTCTACACAGTTTAGGGTGCCAAACAGTAATAATTCTGCTGTTAAGTGTCATGAACTGTAAAGTAGGTAGGTGAGTGAGAAGGTTAGTGGGTTGGTGGAAAGGGGTAGGTAAGTGGGTAGTTGGGGAGGGGTAGGTGGCCCTTCCCATTAGGCACATACAGTGGGGCAAAAAAGTATTTAGTCAGCCACCAATTGAAAAAAAAAAAAGGAAAGAGGCCTGTAATTTTCATCATAGGTATACCTCAACTATGAGAGACATAATGAGAAAAAAAATCCATAATATCACATTGTCTGATTTTTAAAGAATTTATTTGCAAATTATGGTGGAAAATAAGTATTTGGTCTCAATACTTTGTTATATACCCTTTGCTGGCAGTGACAAACAAACGTTTTCTGTAAGTCTTCACAAGGTTTTCACACACTGTTGCTGGTATTTTGACCCATTCCTCCATGCACATCTCCTTTAGAGCAGTGATGTGTTGGGGCTGTCGCTGGGCAACACAGACTTTCAACTCCCTCCAAAGGTTTTCTATGGGGTTGAGATCTGGAGACTGGCTAGGCCACTCCAGGACCTTGAAATGCTTCTTACGAAGCCACTCCTTCATTGCCCAGGCAGTGTGTTTGGGATCATTGTCATGCTGAAAGACCCAGCCATGTTTCATCTTTAATGCCCTTGCAGATGGAAGGAGGTTTTCACTCAAAATCTTACGATACATGGTCCCATTCATTCTTTCCCTTAGCAGAAAAACAGCCCCAAAGCATGATGTTTCCACCCTGATGCTATACAGTAGGTATGGTGTTCTTTGGACACGACGAGTTGAGTTTTTACCAAAAAGTTCTACTTTGGTTTCATCTGACCATAAGACATTCTCCCAATACTCTTCTGGATCATCCAAATGCTCTCTAGCAAACTTCAGACGGGCCCGGACATGTACTGGCTTAATCAGGGGGACACGTCTGGCACTACATGATTTGAGTCCCTGCCGGTGTAGTGTGTTACTGATGGTAGCCTTTGTTACTTTGGTCCAAGCTATCTGCAGGTCATTCACTAGGTCCCCCTGTGTGGTTCTGGGATTTTTGCTCACCGTTCTTGTTATCATGACACCACAGGGTGAGATTTTGTGTGGAGTCCCAGATCGAGGGAAATTATCAGTGGTCTTGTATGTCTTCCACTTTCTAATAATTGATTTCTTCACACCAAGCTGCTTGCCTATTGCAGATTCAGTCTTCCTAGCCTGGTGCAGGTCTACAATTTTGTTTCTGGTGTCCTTCGTCAGCTCTTTGGTCTTGGCCATAGTGGAGTTTGGATATCAAGTTAAAACAGGTTCCATTAATACAGGTAACAAGTGGAGGACTGAGGAGACTCTTAAAGAAGAAGTTGCAGGTCTGTGAGAGACAGAAATCTTGCTTTTTTGTAGATTACCAAATACTTATTTTCCACCATAATTTGCAAATAAATTCTTTAAAAATCAGACAATGTGATTTTATGGGATTTTTTTTTCTCATTATGTCTCTCAAAGTTGAGGTGTACCTATGATGAAAATTACAGACCTCTCTCATCTTTTCAAGTGGGAGAACTTGCACAAATGGTGGCTGACTAAATACTTTTTGCCCCACTGTAGGTAGCTAGTTCAATAGATAGTTTTCCCCGTTAGGTAGTTTCCCACAGTAAATTGTTTCCCCAGGATGTAGTTTCCTCTAGTAGGTGGTTTGCACCCTTTAGGTAGGACTTCCTGTCAGTAATTTCCCTCCCTTACAGGTAGTCTGGCCCATGTAGATACTTTGCCACTGTAGATAGAAGCCCATTTTAGGTAGTTTGCACCCCTCGTAGATAAAAACCCCTTGTAGGAAGTTTGCCCCCTATAGGTGGGACACCGCTATAGGCAGTTTGCCCCCCTGTAGATGGGACTGCCTGAAGATAGTTTGCCCCACTGTAGGTAGAACTCTTTTGAAGGTTGTTTGCCCCACTGTAAATAGGACAACCCTGAAGGTAGTTTAATCCCCTTTAGGTAGGACCCCTCCTTTAGGTGGCTTGTCCTTTCTGTGGATATGACCCCCATGTTGGTATTTTTCCACCTCCCCTGTAGGTAGGACCTCCCTATAGGTAGTTTTCTCTTTGTATGTAGGACCCCCTTGGAGGTAGCTTGCTGCTTGTATGTAGGACCCTCTGTAAGTAAGACTCTGCTGTAGGTAGTTTGCCCCCCTGAAGGCAAGATATCCCTGAAAACTAAAAACAAAAAAATATATATTCACCTTCTTGGCTCCCCCTACCTGTAGGTAGTTTGCTTCCCCATGTAGGTAGGATCGATTTGTAGGTAGCTTGCTCCCTGTATAGGGGTGCCCCTAAAAACTTAACAGAAAAAAAAGCTCTAAAACAACAAAACAAATAAAACCATACCTTCTTGGCCCCCCGTTACTCACCAATGATTTATCCTGTTTCTATGCTGCAGGTAGCTTCCTCCTACAGTCATAAGAGGCCAGGAGCTTCTCTACCTATGGGACGCACACAATTATGTCACCTGTGTGCATCCCAGAAAAAGTGATGTTCCCTTCCACTACCGTCTGTAGGCACAGCTACATGCCAGCGGCCTAAAGATCTCACAGCTAGGACACACTGGGACCCCTATGCTGGAGCTAAGCCACAGGGGTCCTAGTGTATCCAGTTGCCGTCTTTCTCATTGGACTGCCATTGCACGCCTTGGGAAACATTGATCTATGTAATGCAGAACAGGACATGTTCTCCAGAGCAAGAGATTTTCTTTGAAACCCTATGAGCTACACTGTTTCCACAACTCGCAAATAAGTCTAAGGGACTTATGTAACCAAGGCAAAACAGCCTGCTTGGCAGTTTTTGGAATTCTGGCCAACTCAGTCCCCCACATACAGGCCAGAGGGCTCTTGAGGGACCCAGTTCTAAAAATAAAAAATAAAAAAGGTACAAAATTAGGACAAGCATTTATCAGAGATTTATAGCTCATACTATAGATATGTAATAAATGTGTTAGACGGGAATAATCCTTTAATGTAAGCTGTGGTTGGGAGGCCTCTTCAGTGAAAAAGTAATGGGGCCTATCACTGGACTTCATCAGCCTCAAAGGGTGGCCCTCAGGTACTGCTGCACTGCTCATCTGCCCATCCATACATATAATAATGGGGTGCTGTGTCCCTCCTCCCAACTTTCTATAACAGGTCTCATTAGGTCCAGCTGTTACAGCAATGGTATCTGGATTAAACTTTGTACCTGATTGGTATTTGATTAATATATTATGCAGCGGTAACTTGTTTGTCTTGAGATTGTGAAGGTGTTAAGGTGAGAGGAGTAAACTATTACTAATGCCACTGTGTAAATGCTCTGAGGTTTGCTGGGACATTGCTGCCGTGTACATTAAGGGCAGGCCCTGTATAAATGGTGCTTACAGTTCCTATTCCATGAAACAGGGTGTGTGGCAATAAGCAGTCAATGTGACACATACACCGGACAGGAGGGGACCATACTCAATCAAGAGAGAAAAGGGCACTTATCTACAGACAATCATCAGTGATAGGAAAAGAGACACTCCCAGAGCAGGGAGTAGTTTTATTACATTTCTGTGTTATGATGACTAAGTTGCAGTTTTGGACACAGGTATGACATTATGATATAGGTATCAGATCTTCTTCCAATGGTGTAAATGATGAGAAGGCAAGCACATCAGTGAATAAGGCCAAACACCCTTTGTGCCACTTAAAGGGGAACTCCGGTGGAAACAAGTAGAAAACAAATGTTTTCAAATCAACTGGTGCCTGTATGTTAAACATATTTGTAAATTTAATTTGTGAATTTCTTTACTGTCTGACAACAGTGCTCTCTGCTGACACCCCTGTCCGTGTCAGGAACTGTCCAGATTAGAATCATATCCCCCATAGAAAACCTCTCCTGCTCTAGACAGTTCCTGACTCGGACAGAGGTGTCAGCAGAGAACCGTATGCGGCCGGTATGTAATTCATTTCAATGAGCCGACCGGAGTGACCCGGTCGGCTCATTTTTGCCTGTATGCGGTTTTCTACCGGACCTAAAACCGTAGTCAACCGTGTGGTCAGGTGGGTGTGGACTTGTACCATATTGTTTGGGACTGTTCGTTGTTGACTCCCTATTGGAGGGATGTCCACCTCCTTGTACGTGATGTGTATGAGATTACTGTGCCTCGGGACCCTAAATCTTGTATACTGGGTGTGACCCTGAGCTGTCGGGGGGTAGAACTGGGAATCCTCCGTGTTTTGTATCAGGCTAGGAAACTTATTGCCCAATACTGGATCAGGGCTAGCCCCCCTACGGTAACTGACTTGGTTGCTAGGGTTTCTCTTATTGTCCGGTGGGAAAGGAAGATATATGAAAAGTTTAAGGCCCTGCGTAAATTTGATGCGGTGTGGGGTCCCTGGGTGACTAAATATAGACTGTGTTCTGCTGCTCCCTAGACGGCCTGTTCTTGTTTTTTTTTGTTTTTTTTACGTCCTTGAGTGTCTGTACCTATTGGCTAAGGTGCAACATGTCTTGCCTTGCCCTCCCATTTCTGTTTGTTTGTGTACGCCCTATCAATTGTTGCTCCATGAGGGTATGTTAACATGCGTGTTGATAAAATAAGCAGCAGAAATTAAGGTAAAGAAAATCTGCAGCAAAATTTGCACATGTGAACATACCTTAAAATCTTTTTTCCTTTTGTTACTCGTTGAAGTGTTGCCCTCCCTCAAAAGTGCTGCCCTAGGCCCAGGCCCTCGGGTGTCTTATGGTAAATGCAGCCCTGGCTATAACCACAATTAAGGGCTCCACGTTATTTTTTGGGGACATTGGGATATCAGTAGCCATGGTGTATTAGATATACAATTGAAGACAGTTTATAGGGTCCCGTGATTTTGGGGTTAAGCCAGCATGGCCAGGTTGCAATAGTTCTCTGCTTTATCAGACACCTACTCAATTCTTTGCCCAGTTGTCTCTCATGGCAGAAATATTACTCTTTGTATGGCCAGTTTTCGATTTAAGGCTTTTAACTAAAAGTGTTTTTGTAAATGATATGAAGAAATGTTATTATCTTAATGTTTTTGTCTGTTCCTAGATGGAACGATTTAGGAAAACCATCCTTTTTAATGATGAAGAAGAGGAAGAGAGGATCCATATGGTGAATAATTTCCGCCCCCCACAGCCTCTCAATGGCAGAAAAGTACAAGCATCTTTTAAGTGTTGATGCCTATGAGCACTGAGGACTTTCTCAACAGCAGAAACCAAACTCGCTGTCCGATGGACTCCAAGGGGGCCAAGTTCTGCCTTATATTTTATAATAATCCAATTGCTGCATTGTAGATTTCTATTGCACTTATCTTTTCATTCAAATTTCTTTAATGAATAAATCATTTTTTTTCTGTAGATGACACACTGTTTTTCACCTGTTATGTTATATTTGCAACATTAGCTTTATTATTGTTATTATTATTATGATGTTCAGGAAGAGAATATGTTTGATCCTGAGTTACAACCTGTATCATTCTGTACAGCTGAAGTCAAAATGCTGCCAACTTCCGCACGAAAATTCTGAGGTGTGAACATAGCATTAATCTCCCTACACTCTACACAGAGTTTGATCTGGTAATTTTTCTTCTGGGAAAGTGTGGTCTGTGTGGACTTTCCACCAACAGTGGAGCGCTGGCAGAACATTCCAGCGCTAGGACCGCTTGGAAATGCTTTGCCGTGTATGACTCCATAGAAAGAATAGACATGACTATTCTTTCTGCAGATGCTGGAATCTGAATTTCTAAGCTAACAAACATCTGGCGCGGAAATTCTGCCATGTGCACAGTGAAGCAGAATCCCATTGAAATCAATAGGATTCTGCTGCTGCTGTGGAAATTCCAATGTGTGAACATAGCCTTAGGTTAAAGGGGTACTCCAGTGGAAAACATTTTTATAAAAAAATTTTTTTTTAAAACAACTGGTGCCAAAAAAAAAAAGCGATTTGTAAATGACTTCTATTAAAAAATCTTAAAGGAAAACTGTCAGATATTTTCTCCCGCACTATCCTCCCTCCAGTTAGAAGCAGCGAAGAGAGGGAGAACTGGAGGGAGGGGGGGATGAATGTTCATAAGTGGCACTGACGTCAGTGCCAGTTAACCTGCAGAAGCCCCGCCCATGCCAGTTACAGCAAGATATACACATAGATTAAAACTACAATTGCGGGCAAATGGCTGGGCGGATCTAGACGAGGTAGGGCTAGTTTTAATCAGCGTCTCCCGTTCTATCCACCAGTAGTGTGGATAGTGTGGGAGAAAATGTCTGACAGTTTTCCTTTAATCCTCGAAGTACTTAACTGCTGTATACTTCAGAGGAAATTATTTTCTTTTTGGATTTCTTTTCTGTCATGACCACTGTGCTCTCTGCTGATACCTCTGTCCATGTCAGGAACTGTCCAGAGCAGCATATGTTGATATGGGGATTTTCTTCTGCTCTGGACAGTTCCTGACGTGGACAGAGGTGTCAGCAGAGACCACTGTGAACAGACAGGATAAAAAAAAAAAGAATTTCCTCTGTAGTATACAGCCGCTAATAAGTACTGGAAGGATTAAGATTTTTTTTAATAGAAGTAATTTACAAATCTGTTTAACTTTCTGGCACTAGTTGATTTGAAAAAAAAAAGAAAAAAGTTTCCCCCCGGAGTACCCCTTTAAATTCACTTGGGCCAGAAAGCGGCATTTTACCTGCTAAAACTTTCAGCGGATTACATTACCAGGCTACTGGATGAGCAATGACATTCTTCAGGTGGAAATTTCCAAGCAGATTTTCCGTTCACAAATTCCTCTTCACAAAGTCCGAAGTGTGAATTTGTGATCGGAAACCCATTCACTATACTATACATAATAGTAAGTGGAGCTTCTGCCTGCAATTTCACAGTGGAAGTGAACCTAGCCTAAGGGTCTATTCATACGGCAGAATTTCAGCTTGCGGAATTCTGCCTCAAATGAAAGCCCATAGACGTCTATGGGATTCTGCACTCCAATTTACACTTCTGAACTTATGCTTTGAGGCAGAATTCCGCAAGCGGAAATTCTGCTGTGTGAATAGACCCTAAGGGTGTGTCTGTCCACAAACCTAAAGGGGTTTCCAGGATTAGAAAAATGTGGCTTCTTTCCTTCAAAAACAGCTCCACTCTTGTCCACAGATTGTGTTTGGTATTGCAGCTCTCCTCCATTGAAGTAAATGAAACTGAACTGCAGTTCTACACACAACCTGTGGACAGGAGTGGTGCTGTTTTTGCAAAAAAGAAGCAGCATTTTTCTAATCCTGGATGGTCCCTTACTGTACACATTAGATGTGTCAGCCAAACCCAATATTTGTAGGAATAACCAACCTGCAGGGGTCTCCTGATTCTCTCCAACCAATGATGTCAATGGAGAGAAGGATTGGACATGTTGAATTTCAACTGTCTGCTCATTTTCTTCTTGAGGATATAAGCCACTGCAAGAAGAGAGCATTCATGTGTTTGTGTGTAAGTATGACTACTTTTATGGACTCTTTACTATAACAAACAGCAAAACTTTTGATAATAGTCCATTGTCAAGAGTCAATAGTGTCATTGCTTGTGTCTCCCAAACTCGTTCCCTGTTACATAATGTATATTCAGCCGATATGTTAGTAGCCTAACCTGAGCATATAATAAATGGCAATGGTTTCTGGGTTCTTGCACCAGTAAAGTCATTTATAATGTAATTTGTTTGCTTTATGATTGCTAAGATCACAATCGTAACTTAAATCTCGTATTCTGTCAAAATAGTAACATTAGAGGTGCATGATCCCCTGGCAAATAAATTATGTTTTTTACTAAACTGAGTGGATCTGTCCTTTGTTATGTTCATTACATATGTCTATCTACTGTATCTATATCATAAGCACTTGGCAGTCTCCAGATCATTGGATCCTCAAATGACTTTCTGACGTGATTCTCCTGGTTTGCCACTATTCCTACTCATATTGTTAATTGAGAAAAACAGAAGTTACAGTACAACATAGTGCGGATCGCGCCTGCATTGCCTGACTTAATGGATTGTCATAGAGGCAGCATTATAACCCCTGTTACATACCAAAGGATGACGGAAGTATTCACATACATTGTAAGACTAGCTATACAACACATTTCTTAAAAGGAATTGGTCATCGGTAAGAATAATCTAATTAAATGCCATTAACCCCCCCTAGTACCATTTGAGGTGTTCTGAAGCCATACTTAGGCTCCTTTCACTCTGTTGTTATGACAAGTAGTGTTGGGCGTTATGACAAGTAGTGTTGAATATTGCGTATATATTCGCTATATATTCTAAATTGCGAATATTTGTTTTTCCGCATATTCGCATATGTGAATATTCGCATATTCCTTCTTTTCACTTGTGAGACAATTAGAATGATGCAAATACACTTGTCTGAGGTTCCCAACAACATCCCTAGCAACCAGTAGTAAAGTTGCCCATCCACTCACTGTTTTCTTCCTCGAAAATGCGAATATGCAAATATAACGAATTCGCGAAATACACGAATATAGGACGAATATTTGTCTATATATTCGCAAAATATTGCAAATTCGTATATGGCCAATGCCACTCATCACTAATGACAAGGCAGTGTGACGCCTGTCAGGGGAGCCGGGGAATATAGCAGGAGAAAAATACTGCTTGCACCGTCTTTTTCTCCCGCTATTCCCTTCAAAAAACAACGGTACCTGATGGACCCCATAATAGTAAATGGGAGCCATCGGGACCCGTTGTTGCCCATTGGACGCTATCACGATAACGGCCATTAAAGGCACAAATAAAAAGAGACTTTAACGGCCGTTCTTGATGGGACGCAACGGCAGTGTGAAAGTTCCCTTTTCAATGAACAAGTGATGAGTCAAGTCAAGTTACCTTTTTCCATTAGTAATCACTGGAGATGAGCGAAGTTACAGTAATTTGATTCGTCACGAACTTCTCGGCTTGGCAGTTGCTGACTTTAGCCTCTCTCCTAGGACTGTATGCACCATTTCCAGCCCACCAGAGCACCTGAAAGCTGAACTAATTTATGCAGGAAAAGTCATCAACTGCCGAGCCGTGAGGTTCGTGACAAATCTAATGACTGTAACTTCGCTCATCTCTATTGGTCACCCCAGGCTATGGATCCAAATATCATCAATTTTTCAGCAATAATGTTCCTGTAAAGTACAAAGAAGTTATACTGTTCTGACTGCTCCATTTTTAACCTTACTTGTTTCCTGGCTCCCTGACCATTTACTGTAATAATAGGAGATAGAAACAGTGCCTTCTGTCTATCTACAATTTGTGAGTGAACTCAGCCTGCCATGACCTCTGTCTAACTACATTTCTCATCCTCTGTTTTGGTACCATTCATTTTGGAATCTTCTATATTCAGCTAATGAAAAGGACTACTCTGTGGGTAGTAACCTGGGTTGCTCTCCAGTGTCCCAAACTTCTAGTTCAGATCCTTTTATAAGCACTAAATGGTGAAAACCAAAATTTACACATCATTTACCATGTGGTGTCAATTTAGAGTAGTGTTTCCCAACCAGGGTGCCTCCAGCTGTTGCAAAACTACAACTCCCAGCATGCCCAGACAGCCAAAGGCTGGGAGTTGGGAGTTGTACTTTTGCAACAGCTGGAGGCACCCTGTTTGGGAAACATTGATTTAGAGAGTCCTGCTTCCATTGACTTCAATGGAAGGCAGGAAATGCAAGAATAAGTAATGATGTCACTTTCTTTTTTGCATGGGTACGCTCTGAAGACCCTATTAAAATCAATAGTAGCTTCAGAGCTAGCCCCCCCCCCATACTGATCTTGATTTACATCCTGTATCGTACTTCAGAGCTGCGCTCACTATTCTGCTGAGCATTATTACCAACTCCTAAAAGTGACAGGTGCCACGCCCCCTTTTCTAGCAGAGCCTCTCTAGGCCATGCCCCCTTCCCTGCATAGCTTCGCCCCCCCTTTTCTCTCACAGTCACTGATGTTACATGTAATCTCCTAAATGGAAGTGAATGTTTATAGTGTGGGGCCCAGTGTAATATGTGGACATGTCCAGCAGCAGACTAAAATGCTTCTACAGCAGCTGTTCTTAGTTGCAGTTATATAATGATCTTTTTATAGTTTCTGAGAGTATAGTAGAAAAATGTAAGGATATTGGGGGAGATTTATCAAACACTGTCCAGAGGAAAAGTTGCTGAGCTGTCCATAGCAATCAATCAGATTGCTTCTGTCAGAAGCTTGATGCTGTACTTTGCGCCTTGTGCTATAATTAGCAAACATCTGGTATGCATTTAGCTCTCTGTCATTTCTTATCATACATTTTACAATATGCCCCATTCCTAAAACTAGATAAAAAGTTAAAGGAGGTAAACGCAGCATTTATACTAGAGAGCCCTTCACCCCTAATTGAAAAAGAGATTTGCGGTACGTTGCATCCCTTGATTTCTATAATACGTTTAGCCATATAAATTCCTCTGTGCTGCATTTCTTTATCCCTTTAAATAAATGTATGATATTAATGTAATTTTACTCTACATTGTACTCGCGTTTTATGAATATTATTCAATGACTGTTTCAATATCTAAAATGCATCTAACCAGGCACTTATCTTTTATTAAAAAAAAAATTTGATATATGTTTCAATAACTATATAAAATGTATTTAACCCTATAAATGTAGAAACACTTTAGTCTATGAAATGTGTCTGAATATATGATTAGTTCTATTAATAAAGCTTTATAAACCCATCAGCCATAACATTAGTACTTTGTGTTACATAGTATTAACACATGAACACTACATGAATATGTGTCCATCATCCATAACATTAAGAATTATTGGCAAAACCTGAAATACTTTTACTCTAGTAATAACTATGTGCTCATACATGTCCTATTAATATTACTGTCCCTGAAAATGATTAATGCCATTATTTATCATGTGCTATAAATATATAACATCATTATTATTATTTTTATTATAGTATTTTCTTTAAGTTTATATGTTACTAAACCTTCTACGATTGGACACATTTCTTTTACTTACAATAGGCACAGTGTCCATTTGCCCTGGATATTACTTGGTTAGCACAATGTTTTCATGAATCTTTGTTATGTATATAGTACCTGAAATACTTATGGCATGGGTGCATAATAAATGTAACTGTAAATTATGCACTTTGAAAGTATTTAACTTTGGATGTGTCCAAACATCGCAAATTTGAAATGTGTTGCGGGGCTTTGTCTCTGTGATAGAAACATAGAATGTGTCGGCAGATAAGAACCATTTGGCCCATCTAGGCTGCCCAATAATCTGAATACTATGAATAGGCCCTGGCCTTATCATATATGAAGGATAGCCTTATGTCCATCCCATGCATGTTTAAACTCCTTCACTGTATTTGCAGCGATCTGCAGGAATGGGTGTAACCTTACAATTTACCAGAAGATTATGTGGTGGCCCAGTATGGGAGTTATTACTTCAGTGTCCCCCAAGGCTCCCTGCACTTGTTTCCCCATTGTAAATATGTTTTACCATGTAAAGTGTTATAAAATGTAATGGTGCTTTAAGAGTTACACCATGTGATATGTCATGTGATCGTTACCCAGGAGGTGTCAGTGACCAGGTGATCCCAAGAGTGACCTATGGGCTCCCTGCTAGTCTCCTCCATATAATCCTTGGGTGGAGCTAGCTTCTCTCTCTTTGATCTCTTAGCTCTTGCTTCCTGCTGAGGTCCAGTGCAGTCGTGCCTAGAGTGTATCTAGAGTGTTGGAGATCTCAAAGTCAAGTCCTGCAACCACCATTAAGTCAAGTAAGCTAAAATCACAGCTTTATGAGTCAAGTCCCTGTCATCTGTAAAGTCAGCATGATCTGCATTCAATTGTCCAGTCCTACTACAAGTCCCAGAAAGCCCTTAAGGTCTCTGTGTCCCTGGACACCTCCTTGGGCCCTGGCTGAACTGTATAGACTTTACCTAGCCCAGGATCCAGAGGTATACCTTCAGGTGGTTAAAGGCTAAACCACGCCCTGGCATCACGAATACAAGGGGTTACTGCCATCTCTCCCTAGAGCAGGGGTCGGCAACCCGCGGCTCCGGAGCCGCATGCGGCTCTTTTAAGCCTTTGCTGCGGCTCCGCGAGTCTGTCCCGGTCACCCTTACCTTTACGTTTGCTCACCTGCACTGGAGCCATTGGAGCAGAGTCTCTTCTTCCGGGGCCGCGCGGATCCTCACTGTCATGTGACAATGTAACGTCACATGACAGTGACGTCGCCGGCCTGCGCGCTCAGTCGAGGAGCGCCGCCGGGAGAGGAAGACGCCTCGCGAGGAGCTGGTGAGTACCATTACTCACTTGCTTAACCCCTCACCCCGCGGCAGCGTTAATGCTGCCGCGGGGTGAGGGGTTAACGCTACCGCTGCCATGGGGTGAGGGGTAACTTAACCCCTCACAAGGCTCACCCCATGGCAGCGGCAGCATTAACAGTTGGTTAATCCCTCACCCCGCGGCAGCATTAACCCCCCTCTCCCCAGCCCACCCCAGGCCTGGGCCTAAAAAAAAGCCCACCCCAGGCCTGGGCCTAACTAAAAAAGCCCACCCCAGGCCTGGGCCTAAAAAAAAGCCCACCCCAGGCCTGGGCCTAAAAAAAAGCCCACCCCAGGCCTGGGCCTAACTAAAAAAGCCCAACCCAGGCCTTCGGAAACGGGTCCAAGTGGCTCTTTTTGTCTTAAAGGTTGCAGACCCCTTTTCTAGAGTAACAACATCTGCCCTGCATCACACTAACCGCCATACCACAACTTTTGGCATCCCGAACAGGATACGGGTGTGTGCCTTATGCCACAAGTCCTTCCCCCGAGTCTGAACTGTGTCCAATATTGTCTGAAAAAAAAAACATGCCGATTTAAGTCTGCGCAAAAAAATGTATGGGACATTGCAAGTGAAAAGTGTTTTACTCGCGGCGATTGTGAAACATAGGGGGAGGTGAAGAAAAGACTGTTATTTCCCATTGTGGATTGTAGACAGTCAGTACCTGAAAGGGTTAATTGGGTCCAGTGATTCCTGCGGGGAACGGTCACAGCTCTGCCCTGTCAGTCCCCAGTGGTGATGCCTCTCCAGCACAGTGAGGAGGAACCAAAGAGTCGCGCTGTGTTGCAGGAAGTTCCCTGGGCGCAGCCATATTGGAGGTTCTGGCGGCTGCGTCCGGCTCTGCTGTTTTCTATCAAGCACCAGCTGAAGCGTAGACTCTGCGAATGCCAGCGATTACCAGTATCAAGTCTCCGCTGCCGGTAACTATCAGCATCAACCCACTAGTGTCCGTAAGTCTGGGCATAAGACAAATTACTACTGGGTACCTGCAAAATAGAGGGGGAGCATTCATTATAGTAGAAAGATAAAGGATCATCCAGCACTTGGAGTTGCGGTTAAAAATCTTTGCTTTATTTAGAAATCCTCAGACAATAGTCACAACAGAGCAAGCCGTCTGACACGTTTCGCACTTGCGTGCTTAATCGTAAGTTTACAGCATTACACACAGGTTAAAATACATGCAGTAAAAGGTCACATGACCCATTACATCATCAGTAGTTTACAAGGCAAAATGGAAAATCTTCAATCCAGTTAGGAGGGGATGTGGTCTCCGTGTCCAAACGGGTGATTCTTCAAAATCCAATAAATGGTGTTATTTTCTTTTATACATTAAAGATAGCATAACTACTCCACATGAGATATATAATGATATGGAATCTATCCGATTACGTAATAATTTACAATACATCCGTAAATCGGCGAAGAGAGATATACCTCTCCTATTTAATCTGCAGATCCAGGTTTTATATGGAACTTCATCCCGTTTTCATCATGTCACTTCTGTGGTATATTGCTAGGGGAGATCACCCGTAGAGTTCAGAGAGAACATTACTTCTCCTTGAGATTAATCTCACACAAAATTTATTTAACTAGAGAAATAGTGGGGAAAAAAATTGAGAAAATTTACATAATATAAATCAATCCAATATTTTATTCTCTCAAATGCATATTAGGAGCAGGTGACTATCATGTCTAACCTTTTATTCAAACCTTTAGGCTGTCTCGTTTCTAACATGAACATCCAATACGTCTCTCTATTGTATCATTTTCTCCTTAGGTCTCCACCTCTAGGGCCGAGTTTTACTTTTTCTAACCCTGAGACTTTTAAAGTTTGGAGGTCTCCCGAATGAACTTCTCTAAAATGTCTAGACAACATGGAAATACTCACTGCATTATTTTTAACATCTGGCACGTTTCCTAAATCTAGTCTTGAGGGCGTTACTCGTACAACCTACATATTGTACATTACATGCCGTGCTGGTGGCCACATACACTATATATTTGGAATTACAGTTAATATACTCTTGTATGTCATGGGCCCGACCCGTACGGCCTGAAATAACAGTTCTAGAGACATTCATGTAATTGCATGTGAGGCACCTTGTGTGTCCACATGACCAGTTGTCAGGATTCGGCCGGCTGGAGGTGGATCCTCTGTGTCAGAGAGGGATTGGCGTGGACCGTGCCGGCGGACTGGTTCTAAGTTGCTACTGGTATTCACCAGAGCCCGCCGCAAAGCGGGATGGTCTTGCAGCGGCGGTAGCAACCAGGTCGTATCCACCGGCAACGGCTCAACCTCTCTGACTGCTGAGATAGGCGTGGTACAAGGGATTAGTCAAGAGCAAGGTCGGACGTAGCAGAAGGTCAGGGCAGGCAGCAAGGATCGTAGTCAGGGGCAACGGCAAGAGGTCAGGAACACTGGCTTGGGATACACAAGGAACGCTTTCTCAAGGCACAATGGCAACAAGATCCGGCAAGGAAGTGAAGGGGAAGTGAGGTTAAATAGACAGGGAGCAGGTGGAGGCTAATTGGACTGATTGGACCAGGCACCTATCATTGGTGCACTGGCCCTTTAAATCTTAAAGAGCCGGCGCGCACGCGCCCTAGGGAGCGGGGCCGCGCGCGCCGGGACAGCACAGACGGGAAACGAGTCTGGTAAGCGGGCCGGGATGCAAATCGCGAGCGGGCGCGCCCCGCATCGCGGATCGCATCACGGCTAGGGACATTATCGCAGCGCTCCCGGTCAGCGGGTCTGACCGGGGTGCTGCGAACAGGAGAACAGGAGTTACTGCAGATTGTCCCAAATGCTGTTGTGGGTAATTTCCATGTCTCCTAGAGTGTCATTAACTCTTTTCTGTCAATGCCATCTACCCTAGTTCTAGCTCTCTTCAAGGTAGTCTCTGTATATCCCCTGTGTCTAAACCGACTCATAAGTTCCTCTGTAGCATTTTGTGATGCACCTGGATCTGTGCAATTTCTTTTCATGCAACACATTTCCCCAAACAGAACATTGTTTAGTATTTATAGTACTCCCACTAGCCTAGTCTAAGCCGCTGCAGCACTTCAGCAATTATCTTAAAGGGGAAAGCACCTTATTCTTCTTAAAGTGACAGCACACTCAAAATTCAACAAGATGTCAGAACCAAGCTCTCCAGATCAACCAGGCAACAGTGCCACTCCATCTCCAGCAGCGGGATCATCACCTGTGCAAGTGGCTGGAATGTTGCCAGTCCTGCCTGCAGTCCACATCTACAACCCTGGTGTTTCCACGTCTGCACCAGTATTCATGGGGAACCTTTTCTCCCTACCTACAATGGAAACCCCTTCACCCTGAGGGATTTCAAAGAAAGGATCCAGAGTTTGTTTGTCTTCTACTCTTTTCCTCCTAATCAACAGGTGCAATTGCTCACAGGACAACTACAGGGACCAGCGTTAGAGAAAGTCCGCACCTGGCCAGCCTCCGAGAAGGCAACTGTAGAGCAGATCTTTGAAGGCCTGTACCACATATTTGAGTCCCATTCTATATTAGAGGTACGTCTCCGGCTGTATGAAAGGCGACAGATGTCAGGTGAGACCTTGAGAGCATATGCCATGGCCCTACAGAATGCCCTAGAGACTGTTCAAAAATTAGATGGTATAACTCCCGAGCAGGGCAATAAGGCGTTAATGGACAGATTTATTGATGGGGCTCATAATAAGTGGGACAAAGCCCAGGTGCGAATGTTAGCAGTCCAAAACCTCAACTTGTCATTCACTGCTTTCAAGAGACTGGCTATCCAAGTGATTCGAGTCCGGGACTGAGTTAAAAGAAGCTTGTCCACCTGTCCAAAAGCCATTAGGGGCGGTAGCCAGACCTATACCACCACCATCACCAGCCCCTGCCCCAGTGTCACCTGCTTTGCCAGTCACCGAAGCCTGAGATTTACAGAGTGTTAGGTAGGACATTGACCAACTTGTGGTTTTGAATGAGCTTGCCACCAGGTCCACCTCATCTGACCGTGGACCGCCCCTTCCCAGAAAACCTGCCCTTGCTCCCCGCAATTTCAACCCCTGCAATCCTCTGCCCAATAGACCCTTTTCTTTACCTATTGTAATAAACCAGGACATTGGAAAATGCAGTGTTGGGATTTAAACGGATTTCCCATGAGGTCGCGGACCGGCCCTCAGGAAAACAGTCATCAGGTCCAATCCCCGAACAACTCAGTCAGGAATCCCACTTTATGTCCCTCCTGCCCCTATGTAAACATTTTTGTAGAAGGTATACCGTTGGAGGCGTTGATAGATACAGGGTCACAGGGTACTATACCTAAAATTGTTTTCTATCAGCATTGGGATGCTGGTTTGTGTGAACCGGAGGATGTTAACTTCAGAGTAATTGCGGGTAATGGGTAACGAGTCCCCAGACATGGATACTGGGTGCCAACTATTCAGTTGGAAGAGCATGTACTTAGCGGGCAGGGAGTAATTGTAACTAATGTGACAGATAAGAGGTCTGCTGAATTTTTACTGGGGATCAAGATTATGAAAAATTGTTTTGTTGAAATAGTAGATTCCTTGCATGCCTCTCTTCCCCATATGTCCCCTTCAGGCCAGTGGGCTGCGCAGCACCACTTGAAAGTTCTACAAGCGGAGCTGAAGTTGCCAACAAGGTGAAATCTGCAGAGTTTGAGCAACCCAGGTGACCTTGCAACCCAACACAGAGACTATCATCTGGTGTCGTGTATGTCCTGGAGTCAAGAATAGAAGACCTCTGCAACTAGAAGACCACCCTCTAGTCCGAGCTGCGAGAAGCATTGTCACCGTTACCAACAGGAGAGTTCCAGTCCGGTTAGTCAACCTGTCTGATGCTGCTACTGTGTTACTCAAATACACCCCAGTAGCCCAGTTGTATCTCATAGAGTCAAAGGACATCTTAACAGAATGTATGGTGGCCCGACAGCGTGCAGCCCAAGTGGCTAAAGGATCCAGTACGAGTCCTCCTGAGCCCTGGTGGGCACAACTCCAAGGGGGAGATGACACTACCCCAAGGGACCAAGTCAACGGTGTCATCAATGTCACCAAAAGGTACCATGAAGCTTTTAGCAAACACCCCAAAGATTTCGGGCATGCGCCCTTGATCCAACACCGAATCCTCATTTCTTCTGAGTAAGGAAATACCTTATATGTGGATGTTAAGTGTTCTGCAGTTGCATTGGGCTTTAGGGGAGAGAATTTGGCTGGAATTGAAGGCCATGTGCGTTTACAAAGCCCCCATGGTGCCAGAACAGAGCCCCCCCATATGTGATCCCATTTCGGAAACTACACCCCTTAAATAATGTAATAAGGGGTGCAGTGAGCAGTTACACCCCACAGGTGTGTGACAGATTTTTGGAGCAGTGGTCCATAAAAAGGAAAAAATTAATTTTTCATTTGCACGCCCAACTGTTCCAAGGATCTGTCAGACACTTGTGGGGTATAAATGCTCACTGCACCCCTTTTTACATTATTCAACTGGTGTAGTGTCCAAAATGGGGTCACATGTTGGGGGGTCCATTGTTCTGGCAGCACGGGGGCTTTGTAAATGCACATGGCCCCGACTTCAACTCCAACCAAATTCTCTCTCCAAAAGCCCAATGGCGTTCCTTCTCTTCTGAGCATTGTAGTTCGCCCACAGATCACTTTACATCCACATATGGGGTATTTACAAAGTTTGGGGGGCTTTGTCTCCTGTTACCCCTAGTAAAAATGAAAAATTTAGGGTTACACCAGCATTTTAGTTAAAAACATATTTTTCATTTTCATATCCAACTTTATTAAAAATTTGTCAATTACCTTGTGGGGTGTTAAGGCTCACTGTACCACTTGTTACGTTCCTTGGGGGGATGTAGTTTCCCAAATAGTGTGCCATATGCGAGTTATTTGCTGTTCAGGCACCATGGGGGGTTCCTAAAAGCGATATGCCCCCAAAAACAATTTCAGCAAAATTCGCTCTCCAAAATTCCATTGTCACTTCCTCCCTTCTGAGCCCTCTAGTGCACCCACAGAGCACTTTACATCCACATATGAGGTATTTCCATACTAGAGGGAAATGTAGAGTAAAATTACATTAATATCATAAATTTATTTACAGGGATAAATTATAGTATAAATGCTATGTTTACCTCCTTAAAGGGGTTGTGCGCTGCCCTGCAGTTCGGAGCTCCGCTCACAGCATCCGGAAGTTCATTACTCCGAATGCTGTGTGCGGGCTTCCGTGTTCGCAGCCGCCGGGCGTGACGTCACGCCCGGCCCCTTCGTGACGTCTCGCCCGCCCCCTCGTGACGCACCCCCTTCCCATAGACTTTCATTGAGGGGGCGGGCGAGACGTCACGAGGGGGCGGGCGAGACCTCATGCCCGGCGGCTGCGAACACGGAAGCCCGCACACAGCATTCGGAGTAATGAACTTCCAGAAGCTGTGAGCGGAACTCCGAACTGCAGGGCAGCGCACAACCCCTTTAACTTATTATGTAGTTTTAGGAATGGGGCATATTGTAAAATGTTTGGTAAGAAATGACAGAGAGCTAAATGCATACCAGATGTTGGTTAATTATAGCACAAGGTGCGAAGTATAGCATCAAGCTTTCATTGTATACTGTGAAAAATGACAGAAGTGATCTGATTGGTTGCTATGGACAACTCAGCAACTTTTCCTCTGGACAGTGTTTGATAAATCTCCCCCAATATCCTTACATTTTTCTACTATACTCTCAGAAACTATAAAAAGATCATTATATAACTGCAACTAAGAACAGCTGCTGTAGAAGCATTTTAGTCTGCTGCTGGACATGTCCACATATTACACTGGGCCCCACACCATAAACATTCACTTCCATTTAGGAGATTACGTGTAACATCAGTGAATGTGAGAGAAAAGGGGGGGCAAAGCTATGCAGGGAAGGGGGAATGGCCTAGTGAGGCTCTGCTAGAAAAGGGGGCATTGCACCTGTCACTTTTACTTCTGGTGTGCGGTTTGACGAAAGGTATCCCCTCTACGCTACTCACACGACTGAAGTGGCTTCTGTTACAATGGAAGCCATGACTGCAGTGCCAGACCTGTCGAATGATGGACACCAACTTTTCCTGACAGTCCCCTTTGACTTATAATGTACTCCTGACACAGCATAACAACTACAGACACATGGGTCACACCACCCTACTCTTCATAGGCTGTTACAGCAGGTGGCAGGGAGATCAGTCCTGTCTGGTGGTATATGAGATCAGGGGTGGTTTCATGAACTGATAGTTGCTACATGTTTTGCTATGTGGTCTTCTCTGCCACGTCTGGCATCTACCGGTAGTCAGGCTGGATCGCTATAAAGATGATGTAACAGTAGATAACAGTTCATTCCTCACCTAGAAAGTATATGTATAAATCAGCTCATATATTATCCTCATTATGGCAACTAAACTGACATTTAATGTGGCTTTTACCAGAGAGTAAACACGGAACAAAGTGACTTTATGGGTCAGGCGCTGTTAATCATTACATTTCACAGAGTTTCCCATAGTAGACAAAAGCCACTGATTTACAGCAAGTCCTGGGTACACCACAAAATACAAACGGACAGCAAAACTTCATATCTTATGTGCGAATCTCTGTAATGATATGTCACAGTATCACACATGATAGACTTAGATACATAGCTCAGCAGACAGTATTATCCAATATAAGCTTATATACAGCCGCTAGGGAGACAATATCACACATAACAGGCTTAGATACCCAGCTTAGCAGGCAATATTATACATGACAGACTTGGATACAGAAACGTAGACAGTATCATACAAGATAAGCTTATATCACACGTTAGGCTTAGATACACAGCTCATCAGCAAGTATCATACATTATAAGCTTAGATACACGGCTCAGCAGACAGTATATCATAAAATAGTAAGAGCAGCCTATCCTTTGTGTTGGCTTGTTTCACACATCATTTCATTCATTCTGTAGAGAAGTTTAGTCATTACTGCTGATCGTCCTTCTCTCTTAACAAGTAACAGGATCTGCATTGTTCGATTTCATTCTGAGTCTTCTAGTTCCTGGGAGTGTGGGCTGTGAAAATAGAGATGTGTATTCAATCCATCACGTGCACCTTACACTTCATGTGCCATTGCTTCAGCAGCAAGGAGGGTGGAGGGGATGGAAGTGACAGAGGAAAGGCTCAGATCTCAGGATCAGATCAGAATTAGGCTCCTGGAAAGGTTTGAGTTACCTTAAGTATATAGCCTCTCGAGAAACTGTAAATTGACTGCTCTAGTTTCCTTTTTTTTTGTTGAGGAAACAAAGTACTACGGGCTAAAAAAAAAAAATATACTTTACATATGGCAGTTAAGTGTGAAAGGAGCTATGATTGGATGAGGCTAGACACAGTCACCTCAGCACTCCAGGCTGCACTTCCTGTGTTTGGGCTTCGGTCCAAAGTCTGTGTATGAGATGGGGGAAAATGTGCTCTTGAGCTTTTTTTAAGAACAAATAAAACATAGAAAACTTCATTAAAGTATAGGAGAAATATGTTTTATTTACCATATGGAGTGCAATAGCAAAAATTAGTTTTAATGAGAGTTACCCTTTAAGTTTCTTCTAAAAACAAATCTCCTGTACGGGGCCCCCAGTTCTCCTTCTAAATGGAGCTTGTCAACCACCACATGAAGCCTTGAAGGGGCACTCCGCCCCTAGACATCTTATTGTGGTAGCAAGATGTGATGAGGGCAGATGTTGTTACCCTAGGAGCAGATGGCATTAACACCTTGTATACGTGAAGCCAGCATTCATATTTTGCCAGTGACAAAAGTGTGGGGGGGGGGGGGGCAATTTTAAAACGTGTGTGTTTATGTGTATATAGCAACAGAAGTGTATGTGTATATATATATATATATATATATATATATATATATATATATATATATCATAAATAAATACAACAACAAAAAACGTGGTCTCAAATGGCTGGAGGTGCTCAACCCCAAATGCAGTTGTGCATATATACTGGGGGAGCAGATCCTGCCCTTGTAGTCCGTTGCTAGGGGCGATCCCCAGCATAAAATGCATACAATGGAGGATGCCTGCAGTGGACTACAAGTGCCACAATAGAATCCTACACCAGATAAACGGTGTGGATGTGTAACAATTAGAATAATACAATACAGAAATGTAGGTGCACTACTGTGGTAGATGTTTACAATGACATTGGCTATCCCTCAACACTGATGTTAAAATTGAGACATTCGCCAGTGTATCCTTATATGAAGGACACACCAGAGCCCGCACACCAACGCCAAGGTTTCTCAGATGGCACGGGACCTAACGCTAACCTACCTGTGCGTAATAAGCAAAAAACAGGGGCCAGTGGGCAATTACAGCAGCACTAGGTCGACATGTAGCCTGCTCCCAGAACATGCTTAATAAAAAAAAATGTCAAAAAATTTAATTTAAAATCTTCATACATTCTTGTCGCACAATTATTTATTTTTTCCGTTTTTGCCATAGATTTTTGGGTAAAATGACTGATGTCACTACAAAGTAGAATTGGTGGCGCAAAAAATAAGCCATCATATGGATTTTAGGTGCAAAATTGAAAGGGTTATGATTTTTAAAAGGTGAGGAAAAAACTAAAGTGCAAAAGCAGAAAAACGCTATGGGGGAGATTTATCAAAACCCGTGCAGAGGAAAAGTTGCTGAGTTGCCTATAGCAACCAACCAGATCGCTTCTTTCATTTTGCAGAGGCCTTGTTAAAAATGAAAGAAGCTATCTGATTGGTTGCTATGGGCAACTCAGCAACTTTTTCTTTGGACCGGTTTTGATAAATCTCCCCCTATGTCCTTAAGGCGTTAAAACTTTTGGATACTACCATCAACTTTGATAGCGGCATCTAAAGTGTTAATGTCAAACATCAGCCTGATTGGTGATGTCTGGCATTAGCTGAGGGTTCTAGCTAATGATGTATATAACACAGTGTGAGCAGGCACTGTGCGTACACATACGCCTTGTGTCCTTAGGTCTCATTTACACGGATGGCTCCCCAGCATATTTTACGCTGCGGATCCCCCGACAATGGACCCTACAGTGCTGCCTCCATCTGTGCCTGCTCAAAACAGCAATCCTCCGCTACGAGCAGACACGCTTTCATGTGTATACTCGCACACATCGCGGCTGCTCTCGGCCTAGCTCAGAGAGCAGGAGGAGTGGCCATGATGTGTGCGAGTATACTACACATCAAAGCGTGTCTGCTCGTAGCGGAGGATTGCCGTTATGAGCAGGCACAGATGGAGGCAGCACTGTAGGGTCCATTGTCGGTGGATCTGCAGCGTAAAATATGCTGGGGATCCACCCCTGAATGAGCCCTTAGGGTACGTTCACAAGTACAGGATCTGCTGTATATTTTCTGCAGCTGATTTTGCTACCTATTGAAGCTAATGGGATGCAAAATCAGCTGCACAAAATATGCAGCAAAAATATGCAGCTGATCCTGTACATGTGAATGTACCCTTAAGGAGTTAATGATAAACTAGCAGTGTGTTCATATGTTGTCCTTCCAGAGGGGTCACTTTCCCTCCTCCAGTGTCCACAGGTCACCAACAGGTCACATTACCAGAAAATGTTATGGAAAAAGCGCAGCAAAAATTGTGCGGTTTTACCGCGATTTACGAAAACTCGCCGTAAAAATGCACAATTTTGCGACGATTTTTCCCAAAAATTGTTCTGATAATGTGACCTGTGGATACTGAAGGAGGGAAAGTGACCCCTCTGGACTGCTACTATACACATGACCCCGCCCCAGGATATACTGCTGATCAGGGGGGAGAGAGGGAGGACACGGGACATCACTCTCCTCACATGAAGCTGAAGCTGCTCTGTGTTCCGGAGGCCTGTCAGCTTTCGGCCCCCGTCCTCTCCTGTGCTGTGGGCGGAGCCATCATCAGGTACCTTCATCCCTGCAGCTGCAGCGGGCTCTTTACCCAGCTGGTCAGTCCGCCCCTGGCCCCGATACTAGTATCGGGACATCCCTATTTATTTTAAATTGGGGGGGGGGGGGGCACAAGGGGGGGCACGGCCTGATTTAGGGGGGGCCATGGCCCCCTCTGACCCCCCCTAGCGACGCCACTGCTCTTGGGGTCACCTGGCTACTTGTACCTCCTGGGTAACAATCACATGACATAACTCTTAAAGATACAACACATTTTATAATACAATACACTGCAGAACATATATACAGGGGGGAAACAGGTGCCAGGGGCCCTGGGGACACTGAAGGAGACTGCCTGACAGGACAGCAAGGGTATGTGGTAACATCTCCCATACTGGGCCACTACATTATACCCTATCCAAAGGATAGGGGATAAGATGTCTGATCGAGGGGGTCCCGCTGCTGGGAACACCTGCGATCTCTCCTGCAGCACCCTCTGTTAACTGCTGCACGGAGCGAACTTCGCTCTGTGCCTGATGAGGGGTGATACAGGGACCAGAGTATTGTGACATCATGGCCTCGCCCCTTGTGACATCCCGCCCCCTCAATACAAGTCTATGGGAGGGGGCATGGCGGTCACCACACCCCCTCCCATAGACTTGCATTGATGGGCGGGACAGGGCGTGAAGTCACGAGGGGGCGTGGCCATGACATCACGATACTCCGGCCCCTGTATGACCCCTCATCAGGCACGGAGTGAAGTTCGCTCTGTGCAGCAGATGACAGAGGGTGCTGCAGGAGAGATTGCAGTGGTTCCCAGCAGCAGAACCCCCACAATCAGACATCTTATCCCCTATCCTTTGGATAGGGGATAAGATGTCTAGGGGTGGAGTACCCCCTTAATACAATCTATGGGAGAGCCGGAGATTGCCAAATGCAGCATGCTGGCTCTCCCATAGAGCTGCATTGATGGGGCATGTTAGCACTGCTTCGTACGGTGGCCAACGCGCTCTATTCAGGAGCAGAGACGGGCCCTCTCCTCAGGATAGGGGATATGTATTTGTATCTCGGAATACTCCTTTAAAGAGGTTTTTACCAAAATTCATCATGAGGCATGGATGGGTAGATAAAGAATAAAACCCTCCTCTCACACTGTTGCCCGGATTTACCAATCTGTCTGCGACAACAGACAGGGCAAACTTAGACAGACTTTAGAAGCACCAGATTTATCAAAGTGTCTCAGACTCATTGATAATTCTGGTGAATCTAAAGACTGTGGGGAAGATTTATCAAAACTTTTGTGGTGGTCCAGTAGAGAGGTGTTACCCTGTACCCTTGCTGCCCTGTCAGGCAGCCTCCCTTCAGTGTCCCCTGGGCCCCCCTTGCATCTGTACCCCCATGTAAATATGTTTATTATGTATTATACTGTGTATTGTGTGAAATAAGCGTTGTCACTTTAAGACTGTTTACCATGTGAGTTGTCATGTGATTGTTCCCCAGGAGGTATCAGTGACCAGGTGACTTAAGGGTGACCAATTGGATCCCCCCAGAGCCTCCCCCATGTAAGCCCTGTGTGGAGCCTCTGCTCTCTCTCTCTTGCTTCCTGCTGAGGTCCAGTCAAGTCGAGGCTGGAGGGGCAAGCTGTGCATAACTAGCTTGCCCCCTGACTGGTGAGCAGTTAAGGGGTTAAGAAATATACAGGCAAGGTTTTTTAGCCCCCTCCCCCGCCTGTAAAAACTTGTTGGTAACTATAGTGGTATGTCCCATGGGTGGGGGGGGGGGAAGGAGTGCACCAATCAGGGGTTTAATAGTTTCCCGGGCTTTCAGGGGCCCTCCCCTGGGTATTTATAGCTGTGGTGCCTCCCTTCCCCCCTCAATCTGCCCAGGACCCGGAGTTTTGGCTGCTGGTGGGTATGTTGCTGTCCCTTATTTGTGGCCTGGATGGAGCAGGAGGCTGAGGGCTGGCATGCTCGCTTGTGGCTGAGCTGGCCTCCCCTCCTGTTGCGCCCTTGGCGGGTTCGGGAGGCTGGCGGACCTCTTATCAGTCCTGCCCTCCCTTCCCACTGTAATCCCTGTGAGCCCTGTCCCATCCTTTTGCCCTCTCCCCTGCCTGTGCTTTGATTCCTCCGGGCGTGCTCCTTGAGCAGGCTCTGATTTCCTCCTTGCCCCGTCCGTCTCTTTTTTCCCCCCTGTTGTGGTCCCCTTCGTCTGCCCCCCCCGTTGCGGTCCCCTTCATCTCCTTCCATAACCACCCCCCCTCCCCCTCCCCCCTGTTGTCCCCTCCGCTCTGGAGGTGGCGGCCCCTGGGTGGCTGCTGCTGTTTTAACCCCTTTAACGTTTGCGCAAATGGACGTTTAGTAACGTCCGTTTGCGCGTCCCCAGCTATAATGCGCGCTCACATGGTGAGCGCGCATTATAGCTGTTGGGTCCCAGTTGCTATTAGCAACCAGGACCCCTGCTAATGCCGGACATCGCCGATCTGGCAGATGTCCGGCATTACCTTTTCAGACGCAGCGATCAGAGTCATCGCCGCGTCTGAAAATGTAATTGAAAGCATCCCGGCTGCTCAGCGGGCTGATCGGGACCATCGCGATAAAATCGCGATGTCCCGGTCAGCTGGGACGCTGCAGGAGGGTCACTCACCTGCCTCCTGCGCGTCCGCTCCTCAATTGATTGCTCCAAGCCTGAAATTCAGGCTTGAGCAATCAATCATTGATAACACCGATCATTGCCATGTTACTACATGGCAAGTGATCAGTGTCAGGTTCAGTGTGTGCAGTGTTATGGCTCCTATGGGAGCTATAGCATTGCAAAAAAAAAAAAAAAAAAACTGTTGAAGTATTTGAATAGTTAAGTTAATAAAGATCCTTTAACCTTTGCAATTTTACACATTTGATCACCCCCCTTTTCCCCATCATAACAAAAAAAATAAAAAATAAAATAAAAAAAATAAAAAATAAATAAATAACAAATTATAATAATAATTATAAAAAAAAATTATAATAATAGTAATGATAAAAAATTAAAATCTATAAATAAAATAAAATAATAATACATAAAATACTGTATATTACAACAAACATACACATGTGTGGTATCGCAGCGTACATGTCCGTAGTATAAAAATAAATAAATAAATATCGTCATTTTAGGCGCTCCGTCTATGGCGTACGCGTATAAAAAAAAATAATAGTAATTCAATGAATAAAATACATAAATAAGTAATAATATTACTTGAATAAATAAATTTCACAGTCCAAAATAGCGTATTTTTGACCCCTTTTTATACCGTAAATATGAAAAAACAGCGATCTCAAACTCTGATCAAAACGACAATGGTACTGCGGACAGCTTCAGATCACAACGCCAACCATATGAGCCCTCATACCGTCCCCACTCCTTTGCCCGGCTCCTTACCCCCACCACACTAGCACTCTCCCCCTGCCCACTGCTGCCGTGGCTGCTGCTGCCCCCCTTTTTCCTCGTGCTCTTCCAGTGCTCCCCATGGTTCTTGCAGCCACTGCGCCTCCCCCCCCCACGCCTCCCCATCACCTCTCTGCCCCGAGTTCCCAACCCCCCCTCCCCCCCCTGCTGCCGCTGCTGTCCTCCTTCCTCCTGCCTCTCCAATGCCCCCCGTGGAGGGGTAGGGAGTGCTCCCTTGATTTCGTGTTGCTCTTCCCCCTCTGGGGCCGGATGGGAGCATAGACGTATTTATCGCCGCTCTCGCTCTGGCCCTGGGAGGCGGCACAGGCGGTGTTTTTTGGGCCTTCTGCTCACCTGCGGGGAGTAGGTGTTTCGGTTCTTCCCGCAGGGGTTCTCCCTCGGAGTCCTTTACTGCTGTTTTCCCGGCGTGGTTTCCGGCGCCGTTCCGGGCGGCGGCCGAGTGCCCGCGACCCGGCGGTCTCCAGCGTGCCTTGTCCCACGCCTGCGGCGGTGGTGAAGTGGTTCCTCCCTCTTTTGTGCTTCTCCATTTTCTGGAATTGGTGAGTGTTCTGATGTGGGGCTTGGCCCCTTCCCTGGTTTGTGTGCTTATGGCTACGTTCTGTGTAGTGTTCGTCCTTTTGTTCCCGTGTGTTTGTTGAGTTTGGGTCTCGGATATGGGTGTATGTCTGTGTTGGTCTCTGGTTGTGAGTTGGGTACGTCTCTTCTTGACGGGGTGCTTTGGTAGGGTATCATTTTCTGCGGTGCGTGCTTGGGTGAGTGGTCTTTTGGCCTTACGCTCTAGGTGGCCGGGGTTTTGCTGACTTAGCTCCCGAGGCTTGTTCCTTTTCCTGAATCGGTGGCTGCCACCCAGTCACGGTTTTGTTTCTTTGGGTTTTCTCCCCTTTTGTTTGGTTTATCTCTCCATCTTAAGTTGTAGTCTCTCTCCGCTGCTCCATTGTCCTAGTGTATTTGTCTGATGTTTTTTCCTGTTTCGCCCAATCTCATGTAGGCATGGGACTCCTGTATGTTGTGCTGGGTGCTTTGGCTGATGTGGCGGTAGGTAGGTTTCGCTTGAGTCTCTGGGGGTAGGTTTCGCTTGTGTCTCCATTTGTCTTGCCTGTGTGGGTTCTTCTGTTCGTGGTGGTATTCCGGAGGGTGATTCTCCTTTGCGCTACACTTGTTGGGGTGTGGTTTGTTGCTGCAAGGCTGACATGCAAATTTGTGAAGCGTCCATGTTTTGTGCTCGCTTCGGCAGCACATATGTTAAAATTGGAACGATTTTGAGGAGATTAGCATGTCTTCCACATGCCGTGTTGGCGTTGGTTTGCTGCTTTCCTATGGTCAGGGAGTGATTGCGTTTTCTCTGTTTTGGTTTCTTCGGGGCTTGCTAGGTGCCCCGGTTCCGGTTCTTGCTGGTTTACTGAATGTTCCACGTGGAATGTGGTTCTGGGCGGAGTTTTTTCCTGCAGGTTGTCTCTGGCCGCCGTGGGTGTGTGGTATCTGTGCCCCCGCATATGTGCCCCTGGTGCGTTAAGGGCTGACGTTCCGGTTGGTTGGGGTTTTTCAGGCGTAATGCAGTGGACAGGCCTGCTTTCAGTCCCCTGTTGCAGCTCATGGGGAGCTCGCTCTGTTCCCAGGTGTGGCTGGTTTGGTTGGTTGTTGGTGTGGTGTTTTGGTTTTCCAGTGGTGCTGCAGGGTGGTTTACTACTGGGTGTCTTGGTAGTCAGTGGGTTTCTGCCATGCTTGGGTTTTTTGTTTGCGCTTTTTCCTTTGGTGTTGGTTGTGGGACTTTGGGTGCTTGCTTCGGTAGCTCATGTTCTAGAATTGTAACGGTACTGTGTGGGTTGGCGTGGCCCCTGCGCTTGGTTGTGCTTTAATTTGGTGATGCTTTTCTTTTTTGGGTGTGATTTGAGTGATCGGGGGCGCTTTGTCGGTCTGACATTTGGGGCGTTGTCACTGCTATTATTTCTTTCTTTCGGCTTTCTTCTTGCGCTCGGCTTGTTGCACCTAGTGCTTCGCTGTTTGGAGATAAGGTTTATTTTGCGGCTGTAGTCCCTGGGGTCGGTATTGGGTGTTGACGCTTTGTCCCGTTCTCTGGCAGTGGTTCCGGAGGTTGCTCCCTCGGGTGGAGTCGGAAGGTTTGCTCATGTGGCTGTGGAATGGGAGAACACCTCGGGTTCGGGTCCCGGGGTAGGACTGAGTGATACAGTTGTGGTTAAATTTTCGGCCTGTGGGTCATCGTGGAGAGTGGTGTATTTCTTGGTCCGCTTTGGTGGCTCCTGTGACTTGGTCGCACTCACGGTGAGGCGCTTGCGAGTGGTTGGGGTTGGTGTGGAGGCCGGGATGTCTACAGTCGAGGAGGGTCCCGAAGGTTCCAAATGTGTCTGTGGATAGGGGTTTTGTTTTTTGTACCTACAAGGTTCTGCTGTTTGATTTCCTATTTCGTTTTGATAGGCTGTGATAAAATAAGTTAACTGCTGTGTCTCCTATCCAAGGAGGTTCGAGATTTGGGCTGTATTCTGCATGTATCCAATTAACATTCTTAGTATATGACGCTGGGTATCTTCACCTGTTCGTGTGAATCACCTACTGCTCAATGCAAAAAAAAAAAAAAAAGTGCTTTCCCGCTGGGCTGCGATCCAGTGGGGTGAGGTTGCCGCATGGCGGGGGGTGATTTTTCTTTTCTGCTTTCCGGTTGGTGGGATGTTGGTGTATACCTAGGGGCTGGGCCCGTGAGCGGGTGGCCTTGCTGTCGGCGACCCTTTTTTCCTATCAGTTTTTGGGTCGCTTGGTGGCGGCTGTGGGTCAGATTTTTGGTTGTCGCTTTTGCGTCGTTTTTTTCTGATCCGAGGTTTTGCGCTGGCTTTTTTCGGGGCTAGGTGGATGGGGTACTTTATTTCTCCTCGTCTCCTTCCATGGCACTTGGGTGTCTGATGTGTTTTTTGGGTGCCTATTTTGTGCGTTTTCAGGTCCGTCGGTCCGAGACTGCTTAGGCGATCTGGGACACACAGCTTGTGCTGCATGAGGGTCCACGAATGACAGTTTTTTCCGGTTGTCATCCTATTGTTGACTGGACTGCGGTGGGGGCCTCCCCCCCCCTTTTTTCTTTTTTGCTCCCCGCCCTTGATTGTCTGTTTTGGGTTTTGGCTTCTCTTTGTAGGATGGGGTGTTGTGAGTTTGGGATTCGCTCTCTTTTTGTACCGGTGTCGGCGGAGAGGGCTTGGTTTCCGGAGAGGGTAGCGCAGCGCGTGGGGCCCAGTTTGATGTTTCCCACATGTGTTTTGTTTTGCGAGTGGCTTTCCGCAAGGTGGTGCGAGTGTATGGGCGAGTCTGAGAGATGAGTTCACACAAGAGTTAGTGAATACAAAAAAAAAAAAAAAAAACATAGGTCCTGGCGGCAGGTACCTCGGATTTCCTGGAGAGGTAATGTGTTGGGCGAATTTCCTGGAGAGGAATTGGGTTGGGCGAATTTCCTGGAGAGGAAATGTGTTGGGTGTGTTCGGGGGGCTGAGTTGGCCCCAGGTGTTGGCTATCCAGTGTCTCTTGGGTGGGGGTCGGAGCCCAGTGTAGGGCTAACTGGTCTCCTCCGTGGCGGTAAGAAGACGATGAAAGCGGGGTCAACCCGGGGTAGACCTCCACACAGGACAGTGTGGCAGCACCTCTCGGGTTGGCAAGAAGCCAATCGGTGTCTTTGTTACAGTTAAATTGTTATTTATATAAGTAATTTTATAAATAAAGCTGTGGCCGATCCCCACCCACGGAAAAGTTGAATTGTTGTTGTGTCAGTTATTATTTAATTAATTATTGTAGTAAGGGGGAGGGGTAGTTATAACCTGCTAGGAGCTAATTGGGTCTCAACAGTCTGGAGGGGCAAGCTGTGCATAACTAGCTTGCCCCCTGACTGGTGAGCAGTTAAGGGGTTAAGAAATATACAGGCAAGGTTTTTTAGCCCCCTCCCCCGCCTGTAAAAACTTGTTGGTAACTATAGTGGTATGTCCCATGGGTGGGGGGGAAGGAGTGCACCAATCAGGGGTTTAATAGTTTCCCGGGCTTTCAGGGTCCCTCCCCTGGGTATTTATAGCTGTGGTGCCTCCCTTCCCCCCTCAATCTGCCCAGGACCCGGAGTTTTGCCCTCCCTCCCTCCCTTTTTGTATCTCTGTTTATTGTAAGTCACAGCTTGGTGGTAAGAAGACGGTGAAAGCGGGGTCAACCCGGGGTAGACCTCCACACAGGACAGTGTGGCAGCACCTCTCGGGTTGGCAAGAAGCCAATCGGTGTCTTTGTTACAGTTAAATTGTTATTTATATAAGTAATTTTATAAATAAAGCTGTGTGGCCGATCCCCACCCACGGAAAAGGTGAATTGTTGTTGTGTCAGTTATTATTTAATTAATTATTGTAGTAAGGGGGAGGGGTAGTTATAGCCTGCTAGGAGCTAATTGGGTCTCAACAGTCTAAGTGTGTGTCCAGAGAGTGATAGGCCTCAAGTCCAGTCTGCAGCCACAAGCTACAAACCTGCAAGACAGTCACAGTCTTGCCAGTCATCAGTCACAAGCCAAGTCAGTCACAGTCATCATTTGTCAAGTCAACATGGCCTATATTAAATTGACCCCATCTACTACAAGTCCCAGCAAGCCCTTAATGTCTCTGAGTCACTGGTCACCTCTGTGGGCCTGGCTGAACTGTATAGATTTTTCCACCTGTCTAACCTCAGTAAAGCTACCGTTGTCCGTAACTTGGCGTCGGAGTCATTATTGCCCCCGTGCCTAGCCCAAGATCCAGCAGTATACCTTTGGGTGGTATTGAGGATAAACCACGCCCTGGCATCACGAATACAAGGGGTTAATGCAATCTGCCCCTAGGGTAATTCCATCTGCCCTACATCTCACACCCCATACCACTTTTGCGTAGAGGAAGAGAGGTGCAGTTTCCCATAGCAACCAATCAACTTACTTCTTTCATTTTTCACAGGCCTCTTTAACCCCTTGGGGACTCAGCCCTTTTTTTGTCTTGTCCACAGTGCTCCGGGCTGACACCTGATGCCTGTATCAGGAACTGTCCAGAGCAGGAGAAAATCCCCATAGCAAACCTAAGCTGCTCTGAACAGTTCCTGACACAGACAGAGGTGTCAGCAGAGAGCACTGTGGACAAGACAAAAAAGAAATTCAAAAATAACAGAATTTCCTCTGTAGTAAACAGCTGACAATAAGTACTGAAAGGATTGAGATTTTTAAGTAGAAGTAATTTACAAATCTGTTTAACTTTCTGGCACCAGTTCATTTTTAACAAAAAGGTTTCCACCAGAGTACCCCTTTAAGGACTCAACCCTTTTTTGCAATTCTGACCACTGTCACTTTATGCATTAATTACTCTGGGATGCTTTTACCTTTTGTTCTGATTACGAGATATTTTTTTTTTTTTTTTGCAACATATTCTGCTTTAACATAGTGGTAATTTTTTGTCGTTACTTGCATCCTTTCTTGGTGAAAAATTCCAAAATGTCATGAAAATTTTTAAAATGGGCCTAAGCAGTTGCCCTATGAAGTACAAGTAGAGCAGCAGCAGGATACCAAAAGGCTGGAGGCCCTCTATATACGCAAGCTAGACCATCCACGAGAGGGTAAGCCACCGTTGGAATTCGACAAAGCACAGGGTTTTGGCACCCTCCAGGACTGCCGGCATGGAGGTACCATACTTGTAAACAAAAGAGCCATTCCATTCAGTGGGACTACCTGCCTCCAGCCCTCCATTCTCTGGAGAGGGGTGAAATCATGGAATATACCCTGGTGAGGAGTCTACGTGGAGAGTGGGCCGCAGCTATTACCAGACCCAAGTACCCTACTCAACTATGGCTGAGACCAATGAAGATCCCCGACACCCCTCTTGAGGAGGAGACCTACATGTCCGAGGCGCCTGCCATGGCTCCTAAATTCCTGAAGAGGTCCAGCTCAGCATCTTCTCTCACAGAAAATGTGCCCAGGCCTACTCCCCCTGCGGAGGTGAGGCCTAACCACCGGCACCAACCAATGTGCCTAGGCCTACTCCATGCCCAGAGGTGTGGCCTAATCAGCAGGCACCAACCAATGTGCCGCGGCCCACTCCATCTAAGGAGGTCTGGCCGAACCAGCCTGCACCTACAGTTATACCAGTGGCCTCAGTCACTGAGGTCAGTGTGGTGGTCAATGTTAATCCGACCATAACGAATGTGGCATGGGACACCTGTGTTCATTCCACAGAGAAAACCCAACCTCGTGCTCCTAGATATATGTCTCCAATCAGGAAGAACACCGACAGGTGAGGTTGGGAAGCAAGAAGAGCAAACATCTGAAATTGTTGCATTCTACTAACTGTGTGGTACACTAGAAACTTCTTTATTGTTTCAGGTTATCGTTATCCGCAACCGTTCCAGTCAAGTGCCTGGCAGGACTGTGCCAAGAAGTTTCACAGTTTGTAAAGTAACCATTTTCGTAGGTTTGTGCCCGGCTCCAGCCGAGAGACTCCTTGCCCTAGGAGATCCTATTAGGTCCTGTGCCAGGCTATAGCCGTGATCCTAACCAAAGACTCCATAATGTAGGTGGACTGTTGAGCCTAACATGCACGTTATTGTATATGTGATAAAAGTAATATATAGTTTGTGCACTATTCGACACTCAAAAATATCAGGTAAATTTAACTTGACCATCTTAATTATTTGCTGCTGGTATTTAACCTTTGTGCCTACAAGCAATAAAAGTTATGTTCACCTAAAATGTAATAAAATGTAAATGGTTTACTGTACATGAGTACAAAATTATATAGAGGTGTTATAGTGATCCTACTTAGGTGCTGTCCCAGCTCCACTGGGAGAAACAAGAAAATCACCTTTCCACTAACATCTAACAAATCAGATACCAAGACTGACTTCATTAGTGTACTCATAAATTCAGTACACATAAAATTCAGTACACATAAAACTTTATTAGTGTACATCCACAAGTTTAGTACACATAAATCACAACAATTCATGTACCTATCTCACAAGCATACAATTAATGTTAGGGACTAGGTATGTTAGGGACTGTAACTTGTCTTATGCCAGTCCATACCACTTTTATGCACTAAATATGATGTAACTAATGCTTGTCTTTGCGTGTCCAGGGTACTTTTGTGGCCATAAGGTATTTCTGTAGCTAACTAAATGCATGTGCACACACAAAAGTAAGGTAACAGAATGTGTATCTAGAATATCTAGAATATTATCTAGAAATTATCTAGAATAAAGTGTTCTAGGGGTGAGTGTGTAGTACCGATTGTCACGATTCGGCTTACAGGTAGTGGATCCTCTGTGTCAGCGAGGGATTGGCGTGGACCGTGCTGGTGGACCGGTTCTAAGAGGCTACTGGTGTTCACCAGAGCCCGCCGCAAAGCGGGATGGTCTTGCTGCGGCAGTAGCAACCAGGTCGTATCCACTAGCAACGGCTCAACCTCGCTGACTGCTGAGAAGGCGTGGGACAGAAGGACTAGGCAGAGGCAAGGTCAGACGTAGCAGAAGGTCGGGGCAGGCGGCAAGGTTTGTAGTCAAGATGGATGTTACGCCGAGCGCTCCGGGTCCCCGCTCCTCCCCGGAGCGCTCGCTTCACTCTCCCCGCGGCAGCGCTCCGGTCACGTCCTCCGACCCGGGGCGCTGCGATTCCGCTGCCAGCCGGGATGCGATTCGCGATGCGGGTAGCGCCCGCTCGCGATGCGCACCCCGGCTCCCCTACCTGACTCGCTCTCCGTCTGTTCTGTCCCGGCGCGCGCGGCCCCGCTCCCTAGGGCGCGCGCGCGCCGGGTCTCTGCGATTTAAAGGGCCACTGCGCCGCTGATTGGCGCAGTGGTCCCAATTAGTGTGTTCACCTGTGCACTTCCCTATATCACCTCACTTCCCCTGCACTCCCTTGCCGGATCTTGTTGCCTTAGTGCCAGTGAAAGCGTTCCTTGTGTGTTCCTTGCCTGTGTTTCCAGACCTTCTGCCGTTGCCCCTGACTACGATCCTTGCTGCCTGCCCCGACCTTCTGCTACGTCCGACCTTGCTTTTGCCTACTCCCTTGTACCGCGCCTATCTTCAGCAGCCAGAGAGGTGAGCCGTTGCTAGTGGATACGACCTGGTCACTACCGCCGCAGCAAGACCATCCCGCTTTGCGGCGGGCTCTGGTGAAAACCAGTAGTGGCTTAGAACCGGTCCACTAGCACGGTCCACGCCAATCCCTCTCTGGCACAGAGGATCCACTACCTGCCAGCCGGCATCGTGACAGTAGATCCGGCCATGGATCCCGCTGAAGTTCCTCTGCCAGTTGTCGCTGACCTCACCACGGTGGTCGCCCAGCAGTCACAACAGATAGCGCAACAAGGCCAACAGCTGTCTCAACTGACCGTTATGCTACAACAGTTACTACCACAGCTTCAGCAGTCATCTCCTCCGCCAGCTCCTGCACCTCCTCCGCAGCGAGTGGCCGCTCCTGGGATACGCTTATCCTTGCCGGATAAATTTGATGGGGACTCTAAGTTTTGCCGTGGCTTTCTTTCCCAATGTTCCCTGCATCTGGAGATGATGTCGGACCTGTTTCCCACTGAAAGGTCTAAGGTGGCTTTCGTAGTCAGCCTTCTGTCCGGAAAAGCCCTGTCATGGGCCACACCGCTCTGGGACCGCAATGACCCCGTCACTGCCTCTGTACACTCCTTCTTCTCGGAAATCCGGAGTGTCTTTGAGGAACCTGCCCGAGCCTCTTCTGCTGAGACTGCCCTGTTGAACCTGGTCCAGGGTAATTCTTCCGTTGGCGAGTATGCCGTACAATTCCGTACTCTTGCTTCAGAATTGTCCTGGAATAATGAGGCCCTCTGCGCGACCTTCAAAAAAGGCCTATCCAGCAACATTAAAGATGTTCTGGCCGCACGAGAAATTCCTGCTAATCTACATGAACTTATTCACCTAGCCACTCGCATTGACATGCGTTTTTCCGAAAGGCGTCAGGAACTCCGCCAAGATATGGACTCTGTTCGCACGAGGCGTTTCTTCTCCTCGGCTCCTCTCTCCTCTGGTCCCCTGCAATCTGTTCCTGTGCCTCCCGCCGTGGAGGCTATGCAGGTCGACCGGTCTCGCCTGACACCTCAAGAGAGGACACGACGCCGTATGGAGAACCTCTGCCTGTACTGTGCTAGTACCGAACACTTCCTGAGAGATTGTCCTATCCGTCCTCCTCGCCTGGAAAGACGTACGCTGACTCCGCACAATGGTGAGACAGTCCTTGATGTCTACTCTGCTTCTCCACGTCTTACTGTGCCTGTGCGGATGTCTGCCTCTGCCTTCTCCTTCTCTACAGTGGCCTTCTTGGACTCAGGATCTGCAGGAAATTTTATTTTGGCCTCTCTCGTCAACAGGTTCAACATCCCGGTGACCAGTCTCGCCAGACCCCTCTACATCAATTGTGTAAATAATGAAAGATTGGACTGTACCATACGTTTCCGCACGGAGCCCCTTCTTATGAGCATCGGATCTCATCATGAGAAGATTGAACTTTTGGTCCTCCCCAATTGCACCTCGGAAATTCTCCTTGGACTTCCCTGGCTTCAACTTCATTCCCCTACCCTGGATTGGTCCACTGGGGAGATCAAGAGTTGGGGGTCCTCTTGTTCCAAGAACTGTCTAAAACCGGTTCCCAGTAACCCTTGCCGTAACTCTGTGGTTCCTCCAGTAACCGGTCTCCCTAAGGCCTATATGGACTTCGCGGATGTTTTCTGCAAAAAACAAGCTGAGACTCTACCTCCTCACAGGCCTTATGATTGCCCTATCGACCTCCTCCCGGGCACTACTCCACCCCGGGGCAGAATTTATCCTCTCTCTGCCCCAGAGACTCTTGCCATGTCCGAATACGTCCAGGAGAATCTAAAAAAGGGCTTTATCCGTAAATCCTCCTCTCCTGCCGGAGCCGGATTTTTCTTTGTGTCCAAAAAAGATGGCTCCCTACGTCCTTGCATTGACTACCGCGGTCTTAATAAAATCACGGTTAAGAACCGCTACCCCTTACCCCTCATCTCTGAACTCTTTGATCGCCTCCAAGGTGCCCACATCTTCACTAAATTGGACTTAAGAGGCGCCTATAACCTCATCCGCATCAGAGAGGGGGACGAGTGGAAAACGGCATTTAACACCAGAGATGGACACTTTGAGTATCTGGTCATGCCCTTTGGACTGTGCAACGCCCCTGCCGTCTTCCAAGACTTTGTCAATGAAATTTTTCGTGATTTGTTATACTCCTGTGTTGTTGTATATCTGGACGATATCCTAATTTTTTCTGCCAATCTAGAAGAACACCGCCAGCATGTCCGTATGGTTCTTCAGAGACTTCGTGACAACCAACTCTATGCCAAAATTGAGAAATGTCTGTTTGAATGCCAATCTCTTCCTTTTCTAGGATATTTGGTCTCTGGCCAGGGACTACAGATGGATCCAGACAAACTCTCTGCCGTCTTAGATTGGCCACGCCCCTCCGGACTCCGTGCTATCCAACGCTTTTTGGGGTTCGCCAATTATTACAGGCAATTTATTCCACATTTTTCTACCATTGTGGCTCCTATCGTGGCTTTAACCAAAAAAAATGCTGATCCCAAGTCCTGGCCTCCTCAAGCAGAAGACGCCTTTAAACGACTCAAGTCTGCCTTTTCTTCGGCTCCCGTCCTCTCCAGACCTGACCCTTCCAAACCCTTCCTATTGGAGGTTGATGCCTCCTCAGTGGGAGCTGGAGCTGTTCTTCTACAAAAAAATTCTTCCGGGCATGCTGTCACTTGTGGTTTTTTCTCTAGGACCTTCTCTCCAGCGGAGAGGAACTACTCCATCGGGGATCGAGAGCTTCTAGCCATCAAATTAGCACTTGAGGAATGGAGGCATCTGCTGGAGGGATCAAGTTCTCCTGTAATTATCTACACCGACCACAAGAACCTCTCCTACCTCCAGTCTGCCCAACGGCTGAATCCTCGCCAGGCCCGGTGGTCTCTGTTCTTTGCCCGATTTAATTTTGAGATTCACTTTCGTCCTGCCGATAAGAACATTAGGGCCGATGCTCTCTCTCGTTCCTCGGATGCCTCAGAAGTTGAACTCTCTCCGCAACACATCATTCCACCTGACTGCCTGATCTCCACTTCTCCTGCCTCCATCAGGCAGACTCCTCCAGGAAAGACCTTTGTTTCTCCTCGCCAACGCCTCGGAATCCTCAAATGGGGTCACTCCTCCCATCTCGCAGGTCATGCGGGTATCAAGAAATCTGTGCAACTCATCTCCCGCTTCTATTGGTGGCCGACTCTGGAGACGGATGTTGTGGACTTTGTGCGAGCCTGCACTATCTGTGCCCGGGATAAGACTCCTCGCCAGAAGCCCGCTGGTTTTCTTCATCCTCTGCCTGTCCCCGAACAGCCTTGGTCTCTGATTGGTATGGATTTTATTACTGATTTACCCCCTTCCCGTGGCAACACTGTTATTTGGGTGGTCGTTGATCGATTCTCCAAAATGGCACATTTCATCCCTCTTCCTGGTCTTCCTTCTGCGCCTCAGTTGGCTAAACAATTTTTTGTACACATTTTTCGTCTTCACGGGTTGCCTACGCAGATTGTCTCGGATAGAGGCGTCCAATTCGTGTCTAAATTCTGGAGGGCTCTCTGTAAACAACTCAAGATTAAATTAAATTTTTCTTCTGCATATCATCCCCAGTCCAATGGACAAGTAGAAAGGATTAACCAGATCTTGGGTGATTATTTGCGACATTTTGTTTCCTCCCGCCAGGATGACTGGGCAGATCTCCTCCCATGGGCCGAATTCTCGTATAACTACAGGGTCTCTGAGTCTTCCTCCAAATCCCCATTTTTCGTGGTGTACGGCCGTCACCCTCTTCCCCCCCTCCCTACTCCCTTGCCCTCTGGTCTGCCCGCTGTGGATGAAATTTCTCGTGACCTTTCCATCATATGGAGAGAGACCCAAAATTCTCTCTTACAGGCTTCATCACGCATGAAGAAGTTCGCGGATAAGAAAAGAAGAGCTCCCCCCGTTTTTTCCCCTGGAGACAAGGTATGGCTCTCCGCTAAATATGTCCGCTTCCGTGTCCCTAGCTACAAGTTGGGACCACGCTATCTTGGTCCTTTCAAAATTTTGTGTCAAATTAATCCTGTCTCTTATAAACTTCTTCTTCCTCCCTCTCTTCGTATCCCTAATGCCTTTCACGTCTCTCTTCTCAAACCACTCATCCTCAACCGTTTTTCTCCCAAATCTGTTCCTCCCACTCCTGTTTCTGGCTCCTCGGACATCTTCTCGGTCAAAGAAATTTTAGCTGCCAAAAAGGTCAGAGGGAAAAATTTTTTTTTAGTGGACTGGGAGGGTTGTGGTCCTGAAGAGAGATCCTGGGAACCTGAGGACAACATCCTAGACAAAAGTCTGCTCCTCAGGTTCTCAGGCTCCAAGAAGAAGGGGAGACCCAAGGGGGGGGGTACTGTTACGCCGAGCGCTCCGGGTCCCCGCTCCTCCCCGGAGCGCTCGCTTCACTCTCCCCGCGGCAGCGCTCCGGTCACGTCCTCCGACCCGGGGCGCTGCGATTCCGCTGCCAGCCGGGATGCGATTCGCGATGCGGGTAGCGCCCGCTCGCGATGCGCACCCCGGCTCCCCTACCTGACTCGCTCTCCGTCTGTTCTGTCCCGGCGCGCGCGCGGCCCCGCTCCCTAGGGCGCGCGCGCGCCGGGTCTCTGCGATTTAAAGGGCCACTGCGCCGCTGATTGGCGCAGTGGTCCCAATTAGTGTGTTCACCTGTGCACTTCCCTATATCACCTCACTTCCCCTGCACTCCCTTGCCGGATCTTGTTGCCTTAGTGCCAGTGAAAGCGTTCCTTGTGTGTTCCTTGCCTGTGTTTCCAGACCTTCTGCCGTTGCCCCTGACTACGATCCTTGCTGCCTGCCCCGACCTTCTGCTACGTCCGACCTTGCTTTTGCCTACTCCCTTGTACCGCGCCTATCTTCAGCAGCCAGAGAGGTGAGCCGTTGCTAGTGGATACGACCTGGTCACTACCGCCGCAGCAAGACCATCCCGCTTTGCGGCGGGCTCTGGTGAAAACCAGTAGTGGCTTAGAACCGGTCCACTAGCACGGTCCACGCCAATCCCTCTCTGGCACAGAGGATCCACTACCTGCCAGCCGGCATCGTGACAATGGATAGCAGGAGTTCAGGTAACACAGGCTTTGGACAACACTAAACGCATTCACTGGCACAAGGCAACAAGATCCGGCAAGGGAGTGCAGGGGAGGTGATCAGATATAGCCAGGGAGCAGGTGGAAGCCAATTAAGCTAATTGGGCCAGGCACCAATCATTGGTGCACTGGCCCTTTAAGTCTCAGAGAGCTGGCGCGCGCGCCCTAGAGAGCGGAGCCGCGCGCGCCAGCACATGACAGGAGGGGCCCGGGACGGGTAAGTGACCTGGGAATGCGATTCGCGAGCGGGCGCGTCCCGCTGTGCGAATCGCATCCCCGACGGCCATGTCAGTGCAGAGCTCCCGGTCAGCGGGACTGACCGGGGCGCTGCAGGGAGAGAGACGCTGTGAGCGCTCCGGGGAGGAGCGGGGACCCGGAGCGCTAGGCGTAACAGTACCCCCCCCTTAGGTCTCCCCCTTTTTTTGTCCGACAACTGCTTTACCTGGGACGAGGACACCGGGAGTGAATGGAGGGTTTCCTCAAAGGCAGGCAGTACAGCAGGAGTGGGAATGGGGAGGGAGGGCAGAGGGTGAAGCTTGGCACGGGGCAGGGTGACACAAGGACGGGGGCCATGAGGAGGCACTGAGGCTTGCCTGACGGGACTGGGAGGGGGGGAAAGGCATCTCTTGTGGCAAGCAGAGTCCCAGTTCTTGATCTCCCCGGTGGTCCAGTCAAGGGTGGGAGAATGAAGCTGGAGCCATGGCAGACCGAGGAGGACCTCAGAGGTGCAGTTGGGGAGGACGAAAAATTCAATCCTTTCGTGGTGGGGTCCAATGCACATCAAGAGGGGTTCTGTGCGGTAACGCACGGTGCAATCCAATCTGACTCCGTTGACCGCGGAAATGTAGAGCGGCTTGACGAGACGGGTCACCGGGATGCAGAATTTATTCACAAAAGAATCCAGAATAAAATTCCCAGAGGCACCAGAGTCCAAGCAGGCCACGGCTGAGAGGGAGGAGTTGGCTGAAGAAGAAATCCGCACGGGCACCGTGAGACGTGGAGAAGCAGACTTTGAACCAAGAGACGCCACACCCACGTGAGCTGGGTGCGTGCGTGCGTTTCCCAGACGTGGAGGACGAATAGGGCAATCCACCAAGAAATGCTCGGTACTGGCACAGTACAGACAAAGATTTTCTTCCCTACGGCAATTCCTCTCTTCCTGGGTCAGGCGAGACCGATCCACTTGCATGGCTTCCTCGGCGGGAGGCCCAGGCGTAGATTGCAGCGGATACTGTGGGAGAGGTGCCCAGAGATCTAAGTCTTTTTCCTGGCGGAGCTCTTGATGTCTCTCAGAAAAACGCATGTCAATGCGGGTGGCCAAATGGAAAAGTTCTTGCAGGTTGGCAGGAATCTCTCGTGCGGCCAGCACATCCTTGATGCGACTGGATAAGCCTTTTTTAAAGGTCGCGCAGAGAGCCTCGTTATTCCATGATAATTCGGAAGCAAGAGTACGAAATTGGATGGCGTACTCGCCCACTGAAGAATTACCCTGGACCAGGTTCAGCAGGGCAGTCTCGGCAGAAGAAGCTCGGGCTGGCTCCTCGAAGACACTACGGACCTCAGCGAAGAAGGACTGGACTGTGGCTGTGGCAGGATCATTGCGGTCCCAGAGCGGTGTGGCCCAAGACAAGGCCTTTCCTGAAAGAAGGCTCACTACGAACGCCACCTTAGACCGTTCTGTAGGAAACAAGTCCGACAACATCTCCATATGCAGGGAACACTGAGACAAAAATCCACGGCAGAGTCTAGAGTCCCCATCAAATTTGTCCGGCAGGGACAAGCGGAGGCTAGGAGCGGCCACTCGCTGCGGAGGAGGTGCAGGAGCTGGCGGAGGAGATGGTTGCTGCTGTAGCAGAGGCAGAAGTTGCTGTAACGTGGCGGTCAACTGCGACAGCTGCTGTCCTTGTTGGGCAATTTGCTGCGATTGCTGAGCGACCACCGTGGTAAGGTCAGCGAGACTTGGCAGCGGCACCTCAGCGGGATCCATGGCCGGATCTACTGTCACGATTCGGCTTACAGGTAGTGGATCCTCTGTGTCAGCGAGGGATTGGCGTGGACCGTGCTGGTGGACCGGTTCTAAGAGGCTACTGGTGTTCACCAGAGCCCGCCGCAAAGCGGGATGGTCTTGCTGCGGCAGTAGCAACCAGGTCGTATCCACTAGCAACGGCTCAACCTCGCTGACTGCTGAGAAGGCGTGGGACAGAAGGACTAGGCAGAGGCAAGGTCAGACGTAGCAGAAGGTCGGGGCAGGCGGCAAGGTTCGTAGTCAAGATGGATAGCAGGAGTTCAGGTAACACAGGCTTTGGACAACACTAAACGCATTCACTGGCACAAGGCAACAAGATCCGGCAAGGGAGTGCAGGGGAGGTGATCAGATATAGCCAGGGAGCAGGTGGAAGCCAATTAAGCTAATTGGGCCAGGCACCAATCATTGGTGCACTGGCCCTTTAAGTCTCAGAGAGCTGGCACGCGCGCGCCCTAGAGAGCGGAGCCGCGCGCGCCAGCACATGACAGGAGGGGCCCGGGACGGGTAAGTGACCTGGGATGCGATTCGCGAGCGGGCGCGTCCCGCTGTGCGAATCGCATCCCCGACGGCCATGTCAGTGCAGCGCTCCCGGTCAGCGGGACTGACCGGGGCGCTGCAGGGAGAGAGACGCCGTGAGCGCTCCGGGGAGGAGCGGGGACCCGGAGCGCTAGGCGTAACACCGATAGACCCTAGCAGCCAAGGCTTAGTCCCATACCATAGCAAACCTATGCTGCTCTGAACAGTTCCTGACACAGACAGAGGTGTCAACAGAGAGCACTGTGGACAAGACAAAAAAGAAATTCAAAAAGGACAGAATTTCCTCTGTAGTATACAGCTGCTAATAAGTACTGAAAGGATTGAGATTTTTAAGTAGAAGTAATTTACAAATCTGTTTAACTTTCTGGCACCAGTTCATTTTTAACAAAAAGGTTTCCACCAGAGTACCCCTTTAAGGACTCAACCCTTTTTTGCAATTCTGACTACTGTCACTTTATGCATTAATTACTCTGGGATGCTTTTACCTTTTGTTCTAATTACGATATATATATATTTTTTTGCAACATATTCTGCTTTAACATAGTGGTAATTTTTTGTCGTTACTTGCATCCTTTCTTGGTGAAAAATTCCAAAATGTCATGAAAATTTTTAAAATTTTGCATTTTTCGAACTTTGAAACTTACTGCTTGTAAGGAAAATGGACATTACAAATAAATAATATATTAATTCATATATACAATATGTCTACTTGATGTTGACATCATAAAGTTGACATGTTTTTACTTTTTGATGACATCAGAGGGCTTGATAGTATAGCAGCAATTGACAAAATTTTCACAAAATTTTCTAAATCAGAATTTTTCAGGGACCAGTTAAGTTTGAAGTGGATTTGAGGGGCCTTTCTGTGAGAAATACCCTATAAATTACCCCATTATAGAAACTGCACCACTCAAGGTATTCAAAATGGCATTCAGAAAGTTTGTTAACCCTTTAGGCATTTTACAAGAATAGCAGCAAAGAGGAGGAGAAAAATCAAAATCGGAATTTTTTACACTAACATGTTCTTGTAAACCCATATTTTTTTTCCTTTTTAAAAGTGGTATAAGGAGAAAAAGCCCCCAAAATTTGTAGCCCAATTTCTCTGAAGTATGGAAATACCACATAAAGTGCTCTGCAGGCTCACAACATGGCTCAAAAGGGAAAGAACAACGGTGGGATTTTGGAGAGCGAATTTTGCCGTCATGGTTTTTGGGGGCCATGTTGCATTTAGGAAGCCCCCATGGTGCCAGAACAGCAAAAAAATAAAAATAAAAAAACTCCACATGGCACAATATTTTGGAAACTACACCCCTCAAGGAATGTAACAAGGGGTATAGTGAGCCTTAAAGTGGTTCTCCCCTGGAAAACATTTTTTAAAATAAACTGGTGCCAGAAAGTTAAACAGATTTGTAAACTACTTCTATTAAAAATTCTTAATCCTTCCAGTACTTATCAGCTGCTGTATTCTCCACAGGAAGTTCTTTTATTTTTGAATTTCCTTTCTGTCTGACCACAGTGCTCTCTGCTGAAACCTCTGTCCATTTTAGGAACTGTCCGGAGCAGGATAGGTTTGCTAAGGGGACTTTCTTGTACTCTGGACAGCTCCTAAAATGGACAGAGGTGTCAGCAGAGAGCACTGTGGTCAGATACAAAGGAAAAAAAAAAAAAAAGAACTTCATCTTGAACATACAGCAGCTGATAAGTACTGGAAGGATTAACATTTTTAAATAGAAGTAATTTTCAAATCTGTTTAATTTTCTGGTACCAGTTGATTTTAAGAATTTTTTTTTTCTAGGGGAGTACCCTTTTAACAACTTACCTTTCAGTGGACGTGAAAATGGAAAATTTGATTTATAACACTAAAATGCTGGTGTTAACCCAATTTTTTCTTTTTCACAAGGGGTAATAGGAGAAAATGCCCCCAAAAATGTAAAACTCCATTTACATTATGGAAATAAGGAAATACCTCATATGTGGATGTTAAGTGCTCTGCTGGCACACTACAATGCTTAGAAAAGGAGGATCAAAATTTGGCTTTTTAAAAGAGAATTTTGCTGAAATGGTTTTTGGGGGGCATGTTGCATTTAGCAAGTCCCTAGGGTGCCAGAACAGCAAGAAAACCAACACATGGCATACTATTTGGGAAACTACACCTCTCCCAGAAATGTAACAAGGGGTATAGTGAGCCTTAACACCTCACAGGTGTTTCACGGGTTTGCGTTAAAATTGATTTTTATATTTGATTTTTAATACTAAAATGATGGTGTTACTCCAAATTTTTCATTTTCACATTGTGTAATAGGAGAAAATGGACCCCAAATTTTTAAGCCCAATTTCTCCCATTTAAGAAAACGCCCGAAACCTCCCATGGTGTCAGAACAGCAACAAAAAAAAAAAAAAAAAAAACACTTGTGACACCATTTTGGAAACTACATCCCTCAAGGAACGTAACAAGGGTTACAGCAAGTACTTACACCTTACAGGTTTTTTGAACAGTGGACCGTAAAAGTAAAAAATGTGATTTTTAAAGGGGTTATCAAGGAAAAAAAAATTTTTAGATATCAACTGGCTCCAGAAAGTTCAACAGATTTGTAAATTACTTCTATAAAAAAATGTTAATCCTTTCAGTACTTATGAGCTTCTGAAGTTAAGGTTGTTCTTTTCTGTCAAAGTGCTCTCTGATGACACGTGTCTCGGGAAACGCCCAGTTTAGAAGCAAATCCCCATAGCAAACCTCTTCTAAACTGGGCAGTTCCCGAGACACGTGTCATAAGAGAGCACTTAGACAGAAGAGAACAACCTTAACTTCAGAAGCTCATAAGTACTGAAAGGATTAAGATTTTCTAATAGAAGTAATTTACAAATCTGTTTAATTTTCTGGAGCCAGTTGATTTATTTATATATATATATATATATATATATATATATATATATATAAATATATATATATAGATATATATATATATATGTATATATATATATAAAAGTTTTTTCCTGGATAACCCCTTTAACCATGAATTGCTGGTATTAACATGTTTTTTTTAGTTTCACAAGTAGTAAGAGAAAAAAGCTCCACAAAATTTGTAGCCCAATTTCTCCAGAATAAGGAAATACCCCATATATGGCAGTAAAACACTATGCGGTACAAAACAGGGCTTAGGAGTGAGACAGAACCAATGAGATTTGAGACCTAAAGGGGTGCTTTGCACTGCAATGGTTGAGGTTCTGACATAAAATCTAAAAAAAAAAAAAAAAAAACAGCAAGTGACCACAATTTGAAATTAAACCCCTCAAGGAAGGTAACAAGGGGTACAGTGAGTACTTACACCTCACAGGTTTTTTGAACAGTGGCCGTAAATTGAAAATTTTGATTTTTTTACATTAAAATGCTGGGGTTACCCAATTTTTAACATTTTTGTAAGGGGTAATGGGAGAGATTGGGTTACATATTTTGGAGGGCTTTTTCCCCTGACTATGGAAATACATCCACATATGGGGAAACGTGCTGGGTGGGAGCACAACAAGGCACAGAAGTCATAGAGGTCTGTTTTGCATGTGAGGCCTATGACATATCAGTAGCTGACGGTTACATACATTCAGAGGAAAATACAAAAAAGAAACACCCACATGTGATACTGTGGTGACTGGGGTGTTGCAGTATGTAGCAGAGTCTGGTGGTATTAACCCTGGGGGCAAGATGTTGTTAACCCCTTATTGCTCTTGACGCCAGGATGTGGTTATTCCGGTATGGTAACGGCCGCCAACCAACCCAAAAACGGTTTTGTAATAAAGGAATGTCCACGGCAAGGATTCTGAATAAACTGGAACTTTTACTTGAAATGTTTAGGAAACAGGCATCACAATTATGCAGTTCCTTCAGAGGCAACCGGGACACAGGATACCTTGCAGGCTTGCCTTGACTTGTAGTTATTGAGATATTTAGACCACATAAAATTGTGTGTACACATAAAATTCAGTACACACAAAACTTTATTAGTGTACATCCACAAGTTTAGTACACATAAATCACAACAATTCATGTACCTATCTCACAAGCATACAATTAAAGGTATGTAAGGGACTGTAACTTGTCTTATGCCAGTCCATACCACTGTTAAGCACTAAATGTGATGTAACTAATGCTATTTCTCCTTGTCTTGCGTGTCCAGGGTACTTTTGTGGATGCATAACACTTCGGTATAGAGATGGCTTCATGATGTCCACACCCAGGGGCGGGACGCAGACCAGCGCTGGACATTTTGGCGCACTTCTCGGGTACTTCCTTAACCCCTTCAGGTACTTTTTGTAGCGGGGCACGTAAAATGGCTTCATTCCTAATTTTACACATGGCCACAATACAATATTCTTCACCTCCCCCTTACTTTTTCTTGCGCCCCGGCAAAGCACAATTTCAGCAACAATGTCCAGTACACTTTTGGCGCAATTTTGGTCGCAGCTTGCGACAATCCTGGACAGTTCTCTATACACATTCCTGCATAGGGGGAGGACTAGTGGCACTTGCAATAACGGTATACACCCGTTGTTTGTTGCGCGTAGACTGGTTGGCTGAATTATTAAAGGCACACACCCGTATCCTGTACGTAGGACGCCAAAAGAGATTTCGTGACTGGGGTGTTGCAGTATGTAGCAGGGTCAGGTGGTATTAACCCTGGGGGGCAAGATGTTGTTAACCCCTTAGTGTTCGTAATGCCAGGATGTAGTTATTCCGTTATGGTAACTGCTGTCAACCAACCCAAAAACGGTGTAATAAAGGAATGTCCACAGCAAGGATTCTAAATAAACTGGAACTTTTACTTGAAATGTTTAGGGAACAGGCAGGCCACTGTACTACTAATATATTCCTTAGCTGAGTAGTAGTCACTGGATTTGTAGAGAGAATTGTAACTCACATTTTAGAAGTGGCTGCGTTTCTTTAGGCTTTGGCCTAGATGAGATGAATTTGCAGTATACAGGACTTTATGCTTTCTTTAGGTCCAGGAGACAATAGAGAAGAGAGCTAACTGAGAGACTACAGCCCCTTATATACTAGGGGGCTGGACTAAAGCTCATTGGTTGCTAATGCCTGGGGTTCCTGTGCCCATGGAACTCTGGGTATATCACATGACCAAGGAAGGTCCTATACATTTTATACAAACTGTACAACTTTATGCATATGAACAATAGATGCACATAATGAATATACATTGCATTTATATATGACAACACGGGAGGAGCCCTGCAGGAGAGCCCAATGGACCAAAGGGACTCTTCCTGAGGGGACTAAAGGATGGTATAGGACAGGTCCTGTATTGGGAAACCACAACACCATTACAGAAAGTACCCACCCTGAGCAGGGGTCAAGTCCTGGAAGAAAAAGTGTGGGAATTCACCCAAGATTTCCATTCAAGGACTGATCCTGCAGAGTTCTTGCAGTGGAAAAGGTGCAGGAACTCCATTCCCTTGAGTTCCTGCAGGACTTGAGCCCTGACCCTGAGTAATGGGTATGAGGCTAAAGAGGAAATTTTGAACGCACAGGTGTTTCCTAAATTTATTTTCCAGGAATGGATAAAGGGTAGCTTTTGAAAATTGCAATTTTCAACCTATGCTCTGCTTCATTTTTCTGGGAACAACTAACATGGGTCTCCGAATTGTCGCCTGGAAATACAAGAGAGATCATGAGTGAGAACTCTTCGCATTTGAGGCAGATGTTTCTTACAGACCTAAAAGTTACATACATTCAGAGGAAAATAAAAGAAAGGAACACCCACATGTGAGCCTATTACAAACAGTACACCCCCTAGGGAAGGTGTATAGGGGTGAGGTGGACATTTGAAACAGACGGGTGTTCCCTAAATTTATTTTCCAGGAATGGATGAAGTGTAGTTTGGGGGAAATGAAAATAGCAATTTTACTACTGATATGGCAATAATATTCCTAGAATGATGAGTATAGCCAAAAGTAAAAATGATGCCCGCCCAAAACCCCCAAAAAAGCACCCACCTGAACCCAAATCACTGACAGCGGTGGGGCAGGCCGAACACAGAGGTACAGTCCGTCCACACAGCACAGGCCTGCTGCTGGTGGCACGGACCGACTATAGGTGCAAAAAATAAAAAAGCTGCTTATAATCCGCAGTGGATGGCCAATTGGCTAACAGTGGCCAGCCGCTCTTTTATACATAAGAGGGTCGGCCACACAGTTAGCAAAAATAAATGAAAGGTGTGTGCCCAAAAAAAGGCTGGGGGCAGACCACAGCAACCCTGTAGGGCTGGGGTCACGCAGCTAAAGGTTCTATGGACCAACGGACAACTACAGTAGCGGTGGGCTGCAAAAAAAAAATTATATAACTACTTTCCCTGCCTAACTTAAGCTGTATAGTTCAGAAAAATCCAGCTCGCTCCACCAATGCGCCCCCGACACGGATCCGCACCCAGCCCGGTGCACATGAATTCAAATAAGAAGAGGAGATGATCCAGCGTGGGTCAGTAGAAATCCAGACTTTATTAGAACTCACAGTAAAAGCAGTAAAAGCAACCAGCAGATCAGACGCGTTTCAGGCGCATGCGCCCTTCGTCAAGCTGTCCCTGCAATCTAATGTGCCAGCGGGGGCACAGAGAGGGTGCCAGGGGGCACTTTTTTACAATGAGGGGGGAGATGCAGCACGGGACTCCGTCCTGGTCAACACCTGGAACAAAATGGTGCTGAGCAGAGCGGAGCAATGAGCTCCTCACCCTCCTCCAATACTGCTGTGATTGGTGCGGTCACTATGACCGGCCACTCACAGCTGTCCTGGGGGGTGGCAACAGTGCCTCCCGGTACAGTACGGAGAGTGATTGGTGGTGTATATTACACCACTGGTCACTCTCCTTTTCTGGCTCATTGGATCAAATGTGACCTGAATGACCCAGAATCACCGCAGATCACCTGTTTAATTTGACTGGCGATCTGCAGCGATCGCCGATATGGGGGGGTCTCAGGACCCCCTCGGCGATGTGCCGGGATGCCTGCTGAAGCATTTCAGCAGGCATACCGGTTCATCCCCAAGAAGTTAAAAATGAAAGAAGCAATCTGATTGGTTGCTATGGGCAACTGCACTACTCTTCTTCTACACAAGTATAGATAAATCTCTCCCTGTGCAGGGGTGGACTGACTACTTTCACGGCCCCTGGACCAAATAAAGCAAGGGCCCCTTGCTAGACTCTGCTGCTGGACACACCTCTGCTCCTATCCCACTCAAATCCCTCCTCATGCCCCACCCTTACACATGTGATAGCCTGGGGGATGTAAGGTATGGGGAGAGCAGCTGTGCAGTTATTAAAGGGTGCTTGTTAACCCTTGCTATTCATGACGCCAGGGTGTGGGTTCCTCAATAAAGCTTTTCCTACCGCCACCCTTCCCAAGAGCGATAGGGAGATAGATAAGAAGAATAGATTGTCCACAACCAGAGAGTTTTCTTAAACAGCATTAATGTTTACTGAAGGTTTCTGTAAGGTTCAATATAACAACAGTCTCTGGGTATAACAACAGCTTTTCCTTGATGATTGACAAAGGTTGGGACTTTAGCATTAAGAGTCTTTAGTACTATGCGTTGCTCCACTGGATTTAGGGGTTAGTTGCGGTCCAGTAGTCATGCTAGCATTAGCGGGGATTTAGATTTGAACTCACGGTTTTGGTTCCGCTCAGGCCGGAGGTTTTGAGGCCTAGCGTGTCTTTGAAAGTTGCGTAGCACCGTCCTGTTAGTCCGGCATCCACGAGAGCAGCAACCCAAGAGAGCGATAATTGGATGCAGCTCCCTTATAAGGGCAGGGGCTGGACTAAAGCTAATTGGTCCATACTGATGTCAATCACCATTACAAAGGACCTCCTAAGGTCCTGCAACATACCATAGAGGTTATCAACATGGTCACATGACCGAAGGTCCTGCGACGCTGAACAAGGTAAGTACTATACATTACTATAGAATATATATATATAATTATTAAATATATACATTTATTATTATTAAAGATAAACTTTAGGAGAGGTGACTAGGGGCTGTCCCACCTGAGGAACCCTACCTGAACGTAGTTACTCTGACTTTGGGGACCTCTACACTAGGTACTGTATGCAATACTGTACCGGGACACCTCACACACAAAATAAAACAAAAAATTATATGTATATAAAACACGTTAACGTAGGAAAGATAATTTTTCATGATCAATAATAACGGTATACAAGGAGGGAATATATACCACCATACAATAATTGGATAATACTGCCATACTGTACTAAATAAAATCACTATGCACAGACCAGTATTTCCCCATACAGTGCCCATATAGTGGTATATACCAGCTGTACACAGTTCTGTATACCGTATAAGTGATTATATACAAGATCATATAGAGGTAGATGCCAGCTGTACATAGGATCTGTATACCAGATTAGTGATTACATACAGGACCATATTTAGGATACCATCTGTACACAGGATATATACAACATATAAGTGACTACAGCTACATCTAGGGAACTCACAGACTTATTTTCTGAAAGGCGGCATCCCCTTTTCTTTTCTTCTCCATTTTTTTTTCCAATCCAAAAGTCATCTCTTGACATAATCTGCAGGACAAACATGTTAGACATTTTTCCAGTGCCCTCCCCTCCTTTACACAATCTCCCTATCTATAGGCCCCGAACTGTTATAATGCCCTCCTTGGTGTACTGCACAGAAAAGTTAGTAGGTAGCCAGGTAGGTAGCTATCTATGTAGTTAGGTAGCCAGATATGTAGGTAGGTAACTAGCCAGGTAGTTAGGAAGCCAGGCATGTAAGTAGGGTAGATAGCTAGGTAGTTAGGTAGCCAGGTATGTATGTATGTAATTAGGTATTTAGGTATCTAGGTATGTAGGTATCCAGGTAGTTATCTAGGTAGTTAGGTAGCCAGGTATGTACATAGGTAGTTCTGTAGCCAGGTATGTAGTTAAGTAGCCATGTATGTAGCTAGGTAGTTAGGCTGCCAGGTATGTGGGCCAGGTAAGGCAACCAGGTATGGGGGGGCAGCCAGGTATGGCAGGGGGGGGGCACCCAGGTATGTGGGGGCAGCCAGGTATGCGGGGGCAGCCAGGTATGCGGGGGCAGCCAGGAATGTGGTGGCAGTCAGGTATGTGGTGGCAGCCAGGTATTTGGGGGGCAGCCATGTATGTGGGGGCAGCCAGATATGTTGGGGCAGCCAGTATGTGGGGCAGCCAGGTATGTGGGGGGCAGTGGGGGCAGCCAGGTATATGTGGGCAGCCAGGTATGTGGAGGACAGCCAGGTATGTGGGGGCAGCCTGGTATGTGGGGGACAGCAAGGTATGTGGGGGCAGTGGTGGTAGCCAGGTATGTGGGGAGCAGTCAGGTATGCCCTGCCCTCCCCTCCAAGTTAAAGCAAAAAAAAATAAAAAACAAAAACAGATACTCACCTGTCCATGCAGCGATCTCCTCTGTGCTGGCTAAAAAGTGTCTCAAATGCACAATAAATGTGGCGGACATCCTTTAAGACAGTTTTGTGAGTTGTGTAAGTGGTGTGAGTTTTGCTAAGATTGCACCAAAAATTGGGATTTGCTATAGTCTCCAGAATACATGACTGAAGTGCTCTGGTGGCCTCCTAGTACACCGTGCATGAGATGCTGCAGCCAATGATTGGCCTTAGTAGACATGTGTGAAGAGGAAGTGTACATGACCATTCAGCCTAGTGTATGGCTGCAGAATGCCATATGGCTTAAAGTGGTACTCCGCCCCTGTACATTTTATCCCCTATCTAAAGGATAGGGGATAAGATGTCTGATCTCGGGGCGTTCGGCCGCTGGGACCCCCTGAACATGGACTTCAGCTTGGGGCTTCCATGTTTATGACGTCACTCCACGCCTCCTCTGTTCATGTCTATAGGAGGGGGCATCACGGCTAGTACACAGCCTTTGGATAAGGGATAAGCTGTATAGGGGCAAAGTTCCCCTTTAACTGGACCTACACAATTACAAGAGGGTATTGTAGCATGTGCACAAAGTATGTGTGTATATATATATATATATATATATATATATATATATATATATTGCTGGGGATATCGTAAAAATAAATGATACTCATCTATCCCATTCCAACAACTTATGTTCCTCTGCACATTACCTCTTGTTGCTACTTCTGAGATGAGTCTTCTCAGCAGCATCTGCCTGCTCAGCCAATCATAACTGAAGCTGGATGCCATTGCAGGCAGTGATTGGTTGACTAGATGAGTCCTTAAGCATTGATGAGTGAGAAATTGAAAGTCATTGGGACAGGAAATGTGAAGGAACAAGGTAGGTGAGTATCATTTACTTTTTTATTTTAACAACACCTCCGCAACATATGAAAACTTTTAGTGTAAAGGATTACCCCTTTAAAAATGGGGGAACTCTGTGGGTACTACTGATAATCGGGGCACCCTGCTGGCACTGTATTGGTAATACTACACCAGTTTTACTCCAAAATTCACCACACAGACATAACAAAAATTAAACCTGAAGATTTTGAAATGTTCTTCAGCATACAAAGGGTTAATGCATAAAAAAAAACAAAAAAAGGAACAGAACTATCAGCCCTGCATTACAATGAGTGCGAAATAGGACTCTGCTCCCTGTATAAATATTGCAGCAGTGAGCGGCCTGACCTCCTGGAGGTCTCCTCGGCTCATGTGGGACCTTTCCCCTGCACAGGGAAGCATCAGTGTGTCTGTGCCTTGTGCTTATCTGACCATGGTCAAGGGCAGATAAATAGGGACTATGGGGGAGATTTATCAAAACCTGTGCAGAGACAAAGTTGCCCAGTTGCCCATAGCAACCAATCAGATCGCTTCTTTAATTTTGCACGGGCCTTTTAAAATGAAATAAGCGATCTGATTGGTTGCTATGGGCAACTGCACAACTTGTCCTCTGCACAGGTTTTGATAAATCTCCCCCTATGAGGGATATGTATGAAGGCTTTTACACAGTTTTTTTTTACTGTGTTTTGTGGCTATTTTCTTTATTCTTTTTGTGACAATCAGTCTCGCCAAATGGTTTAGAACATTATCAGTGATTTGACGGTGTTAGTCGTGATTTCAGTTGAAATCATGTATTGGTTTGGAATTTGTTAATTGCGACTCTTCAATTTGGTGCAAATTTTGGCGCAAATACCTTCATTAAGGTGCAAATCCACACAAAAAATTAAATGACAGAGAGCTACAGCAATAGATTTTGGCGCAAATACCTTCATTAAGGTGCAAATCCACACAAAAAATTAAATGACAGAGAAAATAGCTACAGCAATAGAACGTAGAACATTGGTGCCCAACCAGAAAGTGGAAAAGGGACCCTGAGCGATAAAAGAAGCAACCTGATTGGTTACTAGGGGAAAAGGCAACACTTATCCAAGTCAGAGGTCTGGATGAATATCCCCCCCTAATGCGCAAATTAAAAACAGCAAAAAAGGCCCTGGCTGTGTGAGCTTTACCTCTGTAAACCAGCCAAAGTCCCAAGGTCAGATTTAACTGCCTCACAGACAGAAAGTTCTGCCTGGAATTCTGGGGCAGGAGTCTGCGCCTTTTGGTAGGGTGCATTTGTGCCAAAATTACAAACTTGTGTGCGACAATTGATAATTCTGGCGCAACTACGCTCCATTTGACGCAAAACACATACATAAAATCACACATTGCAACACCATTTATGATACGTACCCCCCCCCCCCCCCCCTATGTTTGGGGGAGGCACCATATAAATGGGAATATCTACATTCCTGTCTGAAGGACATTGGACATTGTTGAATAAATGGAAATCGTTGTAATTAATCTATTTCCGACCTCCTTCTCCCAGTTTTTATTTTAATTTATTATTATTGGGAGGGGGGCATGGAATTATTTTTTTCTAATATTAAAATTTCTTTAGTACAGAGTGTCATTTCCATGTTCTCCTATACAGAAAGTAATAATGTAACTTGATTGTTGCCACTACTGTGTATATATGTGTTCTCTGTAAATCTTATTTGATGTATCTGTCCATCGATGTCCCCAAGATGTGTTACTACAGCATAGTTTTTATTGTCTAATTTGGAATACGTCTCTTATAGATTATACTAGGGTTTTCCAAACAGGGTGTCTCCAGCTGTTGCAAAACTACAGATCCCATCATGCCCGGACAGCCAAAGGCTGTCCGGGCATGCTGGGAGTTGTAGTTTTGCAACAGCTGGAGACACACCATTTGGAAATCACTAGATTATTCAAATGAATTATTTGTCAAGGGACCATACTGCCCTCTGCTGGGTAACATGGCACATTACCTATGACATACCATGCTTAGTTTCTTTATGTAAGTCTATTCACACATACAGTATCCTGCACAGATTTGATGCGCAGGATTTGTTACTGCAGATTAGAAGCTGTGCTCAGTCATTTAATTTACATTGAAACCTGCAGCAGAAAATCCTGTGCATCAAATCCCACGCATCAAATCTACACATGATATGGTACACGTGAACACACCCTATTAATATGTCTCTCTCTCTCTATGTATATATATATATATATATATATATATATATGTATGAAGGTATTTTAGTATACAGTATATAGCTCCATGTACTTACCTGAATATGATCACACAACTGACGGATTTTAAATTTTTTTTTCAATGGACTAGAGATTAGACAACAGCTCAACTAGATGCACACTTTATTAGGGTAAGCTCACACGGAGAGCATCCACAACGTATTTCATGCTGCGGATGTGCTGATGGCAGTCACAAAAGAGAGCTTTCTGTTGCAGCTGGGCTTTCTGATGTTAGACTAGGGCTGGGTGGTATGACCAAATGTGTGTATCACGGTATTTTTGTAACTTTTGGCGGTTCCACGGTATGTAACAGTATTTCCTCCTCCGCAGCGCTGGGCTGATTCATTCATTCCCGAGGGGGAGTGGCTAAACCGGTATTGCGGTATTGGTTAAAATTCATATCATGCAGCACAAAAATGTCAGTATTCGGTATGAATCGGTATACTGCCCAGCCCTACGTTAGACTAGTGTTTTCCAAAAAGTGTGCCTCCAGCTGTTGTAAAACTACAACTACAAACATGCCCGGACAGCCAAAGGCTGGGAGTTGTAGTTTTGCAACAGCTAGAAACACACTGTTTAGAAAACATTGCAATTAACTAATTGTAATGATAAATGTGTAATGTTACCCGTCATTTGCACATTGATTATTAAAGGGATTTTGTGACCTATTTAAAAATGTCCCTACTGCCTAACATGGTGCATAAAGCGGTTGGTTGAATTTTTAAATAAGCTGGAAAACCTGTGAATGCCTTATGGCATTGTGTGTTCAATGATGCCATCTTGTGGTTATTTGTGGCGGTAATCCTGTCATTTACTACTGGTTATGTCTCTATTGGAAAAAAAAAATAAAAATCTACAGCTCAATGCTGAAAAAAATTAATTCTGTAGTATACTACAAAGACACATGCACACATGTATTGTGAATATACACTGTAATCTAAGGTCACATGGGGCACAGTAGAAACCCGCCGTTACGAGTATAACTGATACAGAGAAAAACGGTAATGAGCTCTTGACTCGATTGGAATTGCAACAGGCTCTACCTCGTTGAAGGCTGAAGAAGGTAGCGAGTCTGGACTGGCAGGACTTGGACTTGTGGGCATAGACATAAGGGAGACAGGTGGTCTGGAGACCGGAGTATAGACTGGTGCCAACGGTGACAGGACTTGAGCTGGTGAGGTGACTAGAGTTGGTTGCACTGGCCCCTGAGATGGCATAATACCAAAGATTGAAGGTTGGCTGGGAGAGAACATGGGGACATCATGGATGGGTGAATCTGCTCTCCTGGCACATACTCCCTTGCAGGTCTGACTGTTGGTGGATAAGTTACGGGGAGCACAGGCAGGTCTTTGTGACATAACTTGATTATGTTACGATGGAAGACTGGCGGCTCGTACCCTTGCTTCTGGATTGCGTACACATCTGGGTAGGGTATGGCCGTCACCGTATAAGGCTCCGTTTCTCAGATGTCCAGTTTGTGGGTCCTCGGGAACTTCTACAGCCAGACCTTGTTGCCTAACTGGAGAGGCATGACGGTTGTAGTCTTGCTATGGCCTCTGTTGAGCCTCACCCATCTTTTTGTTGACAATCTCTTTTCTTCCTGTTACTTCTTTGGTGGTCGGAGACCCCACTCCATAGAAGCTTGTGGAGAGTTGTTGAAGGGAGCTAGTAGTCAAAACGTCCAGCCTTTTGGCAGCTGTAGTCCCACAGATCCCCTATGACTCGACTTTCGTCTTGTAGAGTCTTCCAGGTGTATAGGTCTTCCTGGACCTTCCCGGACCTGGGTTCACCCTCTTCAAGGGTGGTCACAGTATTCTGACGAACTTCTGGTAAAATGGAGACATCTCCACGTCTTCCCACTCATCTTCGACAGGTGGTTCCTCGCCGGGGGTCAATCGAGACAGTACATCGGCATTGACATTGGACTTGCCGCTTCTGTACTTGATGGTAAAGTTGTAGTTGGCCAATCTCAAGGCCCAACACTGTTTGATGGCACCCAGTTTGCCAGTATTCAGATGGGCAAATGGGTTATTATCCATGTAGACAGTGAAAGGCGTGGCAGCCAAGTAGTCTTTAAACTTTTCAGATAAGGCCCACATGAGGGCGAGGAGTTCCAGTTTGAAGGATGCTGTAGTTGGCATCCTTCTTCTCTGCTCCTCGCAGATTACTACTGGCATAGGCTATCACTCGTTCTTGCCCTTCATGGATTTAGGATAGGACAGCTCCCAGACCTTCAAAACTAGCATCAGTATACAACCAGAATGGGTGACTGTAGTCTGGATATGCCAGAATGGGTGGCTCTGTCAACAGGTGTTTAAGAGCTTGGAACGCTGTTTCTTACTCTTCGGCCCACTCTACAGGTAGTCTTCCACTGTAATTCTCCTTCGCCGTTGCTTGATCTCACTGACTTATATCTTGCATCTGTCCCTGTATTCCATGTTGCACCGTGTATACCATCTCCAGTCATCTGTTGTTGTCACCTGCAGCACCTTTAATTAAATGTTCTGCCTATTTTAAATGTATGTCTCTTTTGATATATGTTCAATAAAATAACAAGATTTTACATAATTGGTTCTTTGTGAATATCAGTCCTTGACAACCTCTATCTTTTCAGGATTAGGCTGGACTCCCTCTGTGCTGACAACATGACCTTGGTAATGTACCCTAGGTTTAAGCAGATGACACTTGGACGGCTTAATCTTCAGCCCATGTTGGATCAAGACTCGGAAGACGTCTGACCAATGATCCAGGTGCTCCTGATAGGACTTAGAGTACACAATGACATTATCTAGGTATAACAGGATGCTCTGAAAGTTTAGATGACCCTGGCACTGCTCCATCAGATGCTGGAAAGTAGCAGGGGCATTGCACAGCCCGAATGGCATACTCTTGAATTCGAACAGTCCCATGGGTGTCACGAAGGCTGTCTTCTCTCAGTCTCCCTCAGTCATAGGCACTTGCCAATACCCGCTGGTTAAGTCCAAGGTGGAGAAGTAGGCAGCCGACCCAAGGGCTGCGACGCATCGATTCTTGGAAGGGGATCAGTGTCTTTATGTGTGACAATGTTCAGTTTCCTATGACACAAAAACGGATTATCCAATCCTTCTTCTTGACCAAGACAAGGGGCGCCGCCCAGGGAATCTGACTCTCTTGAATGACGTCTGTGTCCTTCATGTCAACCAGCATCTTCTTAATGGTTAGATACATGCCTGGCATGACTGGACGGTGTCTTTCTTTGATAGGTGGGCTGTCGCCTGTCAGAATCCGGTGCTGGATCATGGATGTACGTCCAAAGTCTGTAGGATGCTTGCTGAAAGCCTTGTGATACCTCTTGGCGACATTGATGACTCCATTGACTTGATCTCTCGGAGTGGCTTTGTCTCCCACATTGAGTTGTGCCCACCAGGGCTCAGGGGGACTTACAGTAGTACAGTCGCTTGGGCTGTCCGCTGTCGGCCATGTTGCGTTCTGTTAAGATGTCCCTCGATTCTAGAAGGTACAGCTGGGCGACTGGAGTTTATTTAGGTAAGACTGTAGCCACATCGGACAGATTGACCAACTAGACTGGAACTCTCCCATTGGTAACTGTAACAAGGCTTCTAGAGGCTTGGACCAGAGGATGGTGTTCCAGCTGCATAGGTTCTAGCAGAGCTTGATAGTCCTTGTTTCTTACTCCAGGACATGCACGGCACCAAATTATTGTTGGTTTGCAAGGTCACCGACCTGATGTCTTGAATTCGAACTCTGCAAATTTTGCCTTGTTGGTTGGCAAACTTCTGCTCAGCTTGTAGAACCTTTAAGTGGTGCTGTGCAGCCTTCTGGCCTGAGCGGGACATGTAGGGGAGAGAGGCATGCAAAGAATCTACGATTTCAGCAAAACAGTGTTTCATGATATTCATCCCTTATATAAATTCCGCAGACCCTTTATGAGACATATCAGTTACAATCACTTCCGGCCTCTGAGTACATGTTTCCCCAACTGGATGGTGGGCTCCCAATATCCATGTCTGGGTATTGGTTTCCCGTTGCCTGCTACTACTCTAAAACCAACATCATCAGGCTCACACAACAAATTAGCATTCCAGTACTTCTTTAGATATAGTAAACACTTGGGATCCTGTATCTATTAGTGCCTCCAGCTGTACACCATCCACAATGACCTTTACATATGGGCAGGGGCGACATAAAGTGAGAGTCCCGACTTAGGTCGTTCTGGATTCGGACCTGGCGCCTGTTCCTTGAGGACCAATCCACGACCTCAGGGGAAATCCGTTTAAATCCCAACATTGTACTTTCCAATGTCCAGATTTATTGCAATAGGTACAAAAGGGCCTCTGAGTCCCCGGGGGCCTATTGGGACGAGGATTGCAAGGTTAACAGGACGGGGAGCAGAAACAGAGACGGGTTCCCTATGTAGGGGCGGTTCACAGTCAGGTGGAGCGGCCTGACTGGCAAGTTCTTTCACAGCCTGAGTCAATTGTTCAATGTCCTGCTTAACACTCTGGAATTCTGAGGCTGTTGCAACTGGTAGGGCACTGAACACTGGGGCGGGAGCCGGTGGTGGTGGCATGGGTCTGGTTCCCGCCCCTAGTGGCTCTGGGACAGGGGCACAATTTTCTTCTGACACAGTCCCGGAGTCTATGACCTGAATAGCCAGCCTCTTAAAAGTGGGGAAGGACAGACTGAGGTTTTGTACTCCTAACATCCTTAACTGAGCTTTGTCTCACTTATTATGAGCTCCATAAATACATCTGTCCATCAATACTTTGTTACTCTTATTGGGAGTGATACCATCTAGCTTTTGAACAGTCTCTAGGGTATTCTGAAAGGCTACGGCATAAGCTCTCAGAGTCTCACCTTGTTTTTGCCATCTCTCATACAATCAGAGACATACCTCTGACAGAGAATGTGACTCAAATACCTGGTACAGCCTTTCAAAGATCTGCTCTACAGTCACCTTCTCGGGGGCGGGCCAGGTGTGGGCTTCCTCAAATGCTGGTCCTTGTAGTTGTCCTGTGAGCAATGGCACCTGTTAATTAGGAGTGAGAGAGTAAAAGACAAACAAACTCTGGATCTTCTCCTTAAAATCTGTCAGGGTGAAGGGGTCTCCGTTGTAGATAGGGAGGACAGGATTCCCCAAGAACACTGGTGCTGACGCTGCAACACCCACATTGTTGACGTGAACTGCAAGTGGAATCGGCAGCATTCCAACCGCTGGAGCAGCAGATGTTCCCACTGAAGGGGCACTGTTGCCGGGTTGATCTGGAGAGCTAAGTGTTGACATCTTGTAGTTCTCCTTGAGTGCCCTGTCACTTTAAGACGATTTGAGTGCGTTGTCTCTTTAAGATGATTTGGGTGCGCTGGCCCTTTAAGATGCTTGGCAATATGCTGCAGCAACTTAATCTTGATTAACTGTAACCCTCTGAGCGACGCTCTCCCACTATACTGCAAGTACCTGGAGACACTGTTGGGCACTAAGGGGTTATTGCGAGTCGCCACCGGTGCCGGAGACTTACTGCAGGAGATCGTTGGTTTATGCAGAGTCTGCACTGCAGCGGGTACTAAACTGTAGATCGCAGGGTCGGACGAAGCTGCCGGAACCTTCAATATGGCTGTGCCCAGGGGACTTCCTGTTTGGTCCTGCTGGTAAAGTCTTCCCCCGTGCAACACGGGGTGGATCTTTAGTTCCTCCTCGCAGACTGAAGAGGCGTCACCACTGAGGACTGCCGGGTTGGAGCTGCGACTTCTTGGGCGCGGGGAAAACACCAGTCTACGTTTAACCCTTTCAGGTACTAACTTTACACACTTTGCAGAGACAATTAACAGTTTTTCCTTCACCTCCCCGACTCCTTCACCAGCGCCTGCCAATAACACTTTGCAATGAGAACAGTCCCGTACACTTTTCTGGCGCAAACTTTTTTGCATTGGCATGCGATTTTTCTCGGACACAATTCAGACTCAGACTAGGGGGGAGACTTCTGGCTTTATGGCTATAGCACACACCCGAATCCTGTTTGTGACGCCAAAGATAGTTGTGGTGCTGGGGTGTGATGGGAGGTGTAGGGGCAGATGGTGTTGCCCAGGGGTAGATGTGTTAACCCCTTAATGTTCGTGACGCCAGGGCGTTGTTTGCCTATGTAACCCCCCGAAGGTAGCAACGTTAGTCCTAGGTTAGGCAGGGCAAATAATAGTCCAAGGCCAGGTTAGGTTAATGGTAGTTTTTACTGAGGTAGAAAGATGGTACAGTCTTTACAGCTAGGCCAGGATCCCAGAGAGGTGACCAGTAACACAGGGGACCTCGCAGCTTGCAGGGACGTGCAGTGACTTGACAGACTTTAACACAGCCACGCTGACTATAATTGACTTGACTTGACTGAATATAGGGACAGCAGACATAGATGATTTGACAGCAGACATAGATGATAGCTGCAATTTAGGCTTGAGGCCTCCAGATGTTCTGAACACTAGCTCTGAGACGTCTGGACTAGACTTGACCTCAGGATCTAAGAGCAAGTGGGGGGCTGTGCAAGGAGCCCATAGGCTAGCTGCGGGTCATCTGGTCACCTGAAATCCTGTACTGGGATATCACATATGAAACTACAATGCCGTAAGTTCATATTCCTGTGAGCTGGCCAGGGAGCGCTTGTCACCTGCCGCACCTCACAACTACAACTCCCAGCATATCCTTACTGTAAGGGCATGCTGGGATTTGTAGTCATGCAGCGCAGATGACAAGCGCTCCACTCCCTGGTCGGCTTCCATGAATATGAAACTACGACACTGTAGTTAAATTTTTCCCTCCAGAAGCTGTGATTGGTCGAGACCCCTCAGCCAATCACAGCTCCAGGCGGGGAATATGAAATGACAATGCCTTAGTATTATATTAAAGGTTCCCGGCCGTCTCCGCTCCCCACCACCCACCCACATCTATCACCCACTGCCCCTCCCATGTACCACCCGCCGCCCACAGTATGCCACCACGTTGCCCGGTCGCATTTAACACCCGCCAGCTAGCAAGACTACAACTCCCAGCATGTCCTCACTGTAAGGGCATGATGGGAGTTGTAGTCTTACAACAGCGGCTGGTATATGTGGGCAGCCAGTGATCAACGCAGGCAGCCAGCGGGTGTTAGATGAGGGCGGGACTTTACACTACTTTTTGTAAGCCAAGTTTTTTTTTTGGGTGTAGATTTGCGACTTTTTAACCCACTTGCGACTTTTTTGCAACTTTTTACCAAAAGTTGCAGTTTGTAAATCCCTGCCTACAGCTAAGCAAAAAACAGATCTCAAGTAAAAAAGCTGGATTGTGAGAAATTGCGCAGGCTGGCATACCACTAAAAGTCCCCCCCCTAGTTTTGGCTAACAATACTGACCAAAATTAGCTCCAAAATGGGGACCAAATATTGACTAAAATACTATGGGGAGATTTATCAAAATCCGGCAGAGGAAAAGTTGACCAGTTGCCCATAGCAACCACAGGACTTGGAGTACACGATGACATTACCACAGTGCTCTCTTCTGACACCTCTGTCCATGTCAAGAACTGTCTAGAGCAGGAGTGAATCCCCATAGCAAACCTCTTCAGTTTTTGACAGTTCCTGACACAGATAAAAGTTTCAGCAGAGAGCACTGTGGTCAGGCAGAAAAGAACCATACAACTTCCTCTGTAGTATACAGCAGCTGATAAGTACTGTAAGGATTAAGATTTTTAAATAGAAGTAATTTACAAATCTGTTTAACTTTTTGGCACCGGTTAACTTTAAAAAATTTGTTTTCCACCGGAGTACCCCTATAAGCCTCTTGGGCATGGAGTTCACTAGAGCTTCACAGGTTGCCACTGGAGTCCTCTTCTACTCCTCCATGATGACATCACAGAGCTGGTGGACATTAGAGACCTTGCATTTCCCAAACTTCCATTTGCGGATACCCCACAGATGCTCAATAGAGTTTAGATTTGAAGATTAGCCAGTCCATCACCTTTACCCTCCGCTCCTTTAGCAGGGCAGTGGTCATCTTGAAGGTGTGTTTGGGGTCATTATCATGTTGGAATATTGCCACCCAGCACAGTCTCCAAAGGGAGGGGATCATGCTCTTCTTCAGTTTGTCAGAGAACATGTTGGTATTCATGGTTCCCTCAATGAACTGTAGCTCCCCAATGCCAGCAGCACTTATGCAGGCCCAGATCATTAGAATCCCACCACCATGCTTGACTGTAGGCAGGACACACTTGTCTTTGTACTCCTCATCTGGTTGCCGCCACACGACTTACACACCATCTGAATCAAATAAATTTATCTTGGTCTCATCGGACCACAAGACATGGTTCCAGTAATCCATGTCCTTAGTCTGCTTGTCTTCAGCAAACTGTTTGTGGGTCTTCTTGTACTCTCTCTTTAGAAGAGGCATTCCTTCTGGGACAAAAGCTATGCAGACCAACTAAATGCAGCGTACAACGTATGGTCTGAGCACTGACAGGCTGACCCCTCCACCAATCTACCTCTTTGAGGGAGATTACCTACTTACTGAGGGCTTGGTTATTTACACACCAGGGCATTTACCTAACAGGGAATTACCTACCCACTGGTGGATTTTACCTAATGGGGATTACCTACCTACTGAGGTCATCTACCTAAGGGGTGGGGGGGGGGATTATCTACCTACTAGGGGCATCTACCAAATAGGGGAATTATCTACTTACTGGGGGAATTTATCTACAAAGAGCCTCTTCCTAATGGGGGAGACGGTAATTAACAACTTACTTTTGGCATTTACCTAATGGGGGGAAATTAACTTGATCTACCTTATTGAGGGGGGGGGGGTTATATACCTACTGGGGAAATTATCTAATTAGGTTATGCACATAAATCCGGGCTGAGATTATGTATTAAATGGGAGAATACTTGGTACGACTGACATGGAAAAGGACTTAGGAGTCTTAGTTAACAGTAAATTTAGCTGTAGCGACCAGTGTTGGGCAGCTGCTGCCAAGGCAAATAAAATCATGGGGTGCATCAATATGGGTATAGATGCCCATGAAAAGGAAATAATTCTACAGCTGTACAAATCACTATAGAATACTGTGCACGGTACTGGGCACCAGTGTACAAGGAAGATATAGTGGAGCTGGAGAGGGTTCAAAGACGGGCAAACAGAGTAATGGGAGGACTACAGTATTCAGAAAAATTATCAGAATTGGGGTTATTTAGTTTAGAAAAAAGAGGGCTTAGGGGCGACCTAATAACTATGTATAAATATATCAGGGGACAGTACAGAGATCTCTCCCATGACCTATTCATACCCAGGACTGTATTCATAACAAGGGGGCATCCTCTACGTCTAGAGGAAAGAAGGTTTCTACATCAGCACAGATGGGGGTTCTTTACTGTAAGAGCAGCAAGACTGTGAAATTCTCTCCCGGAGGGAGGTGGTCATGGTGAGCTTGGTAAGAGAGTCCAAAAGGGCCTGGATGCATTTCTGGAGAGTAATAACATTACAGGTTATGGATAGTAGATTTATAGGGACAGAACGTTGATCCAGGGATTTATTCAGATTTTTACCTCTTGTATGAGGGATTTTTGCCTTCCTCTGAATCAACTCAGCAGGGACTCAGTAGGCATATAGGTTAAACTTGATGGACTCTGGTCTTTTAAACCTTGTAAACTATGTAACTATGTACTGGGGGCATGTACCTAATGGGAGAAATGTCCTACCTACTGGTTACATCTACCCCTGGAAAAATACCTACTCAGCCCTGCCCACTTCCCCTGCCTGCACCCATAGAAATATCAGCCCTGCCCTGTGTAATCTGACCTGTTCTAAACAATAATGTACAGTATATAATAGCATAGCTTAATAATTACTTCTAATACTGTAATAGTTACTGTAACAGTAATAATTACTGTACTAAATTATAGTGTAATGGTGATAATTGCTTGGAGGTACAGGGTAGAGGCAGGCTTGATATCTTATCTCCAGCTTCTCCGTGGCACTCTCATAGTACAGGCATCTTACTCACTCAGCTCGAGCTCCACTAGACTCCAGTGATACTCGTGTTTACAGCCCATAATGATAACAATTACAATGTAAAAGAATTAAATAGAAGTCATTTACAACTGGAAAATAGAAATAGATTAAAGTGTTTCAGTATCTGGCAATTAAAAAAAAAAGGTGACACATTAACTTTAACCCTATTGAGATGCTGGGTCATGACCTGGAAAGGGTTTCCTGGATATATAGATAAACTGAGAGGAACTGTCCAAAATTTCTCCTCAGTTTTGTTCAAATCTTATTAACTTACTTTTTCTTTCAACTGTAACCCCCTAAACAACTTCGACCATCTCATGTAAGCACGAAGCTTCTAGTCAGAGACATCTGGGCATTTCATCTGGTTGGTTTCCTGCAGAGATGACAATTCAGAGTCATAAGAACTTTATGAGGACTGTGTCCCGGGTGATGTTCTGTCCATGCACAACGCAGGTGAACAATGTTCTTTTATGTTTCATATCAGATAAAGGATTTCTTTCCACTAAACACTTTCCTGACACATCAGCTACTTTTCCACAGAATCTTCTGACTGTTGACACAGCACATCCATCAAGGCACCATCTAGTCTAGAAAGACATCATTTTTCCTTATTTCCGAATACCTTAAAGGGGTATTCCGGTGGAAAACTTTTTTTTTTTAATGAACTGGTGCCAGAAAGCTAAACAGATTTGTAAATTACTTATATTAAAAAAATCTTCATCCTTTCAGTACTTTTTAGCAGCTGATTGCTACAGAGGAAAATCTTTATTTATTTTGTAAGAAATGTTTTGTGTTATCCACAGTGCTCTCTGCTGACACCTGATGCCTGTATCAGGAACTGTCCAGAGCAGGAGAAAATCCCCATAGCAAATATATGCTACTCTGCACAGTTCCTGACACCGACAGAGGTGTCAGCAGAGAGCACTGTGGACAACACAAAAAAGAAATGAAAAAAGTAAAGAATTTCCTCTGTAGCATACAGCTGCTAAAAAGTACTAAAAGGATTACGATTTTTTAATAGAAGTAATTTACAAATCTGTTTAACTTTCTGGCACCAGTTCATTTAAAAAAAAAAAATCCACACGGAGATTCCACAGCAGCAGAGTGCCATTAATATCAATGGGATTCTGTTGTACTGTGCACACGGCAGAATTTTCGCAGCAGATGTTTCTGCTGTGGAAATCCCGATTCCGGAGTCTGCAGAAAGAATAGATATGTCTATTCTTTTTGCGGAGTCCACACAGAAATACATTTTTGAGAAGTCCTAGCGCTGGAATGTTCTGCCGGCGCTCTTGGGGTAATGTCCGCATAGAAAATTGCCTATGTGAACATAGCATAATCCAGAATGGACATGTTGGATTTAAAAGCATAAATGTCATATCATTTTATTTTATTTTTTTAAAAGGTCACACAGACATGTTAAAGGTCAAATTGTTTGTGGTGATGAGACTCCCACCGATCACTAAATACACAATAGAGGAGAGACTTCAGCACTATCGTCTATACTTTTGTGTATGATTAAAACTTCACCTTTATTTTAGTCCATGTTAAAACAAATACATTAAAACATAAAACAATGTACACAAGCTATAAAATACAGCTGTTTCATGCTGCATGGCTCTATTGAATATCTTCTGATTACCAAATTAACGTGTCTCTACACCTAAATCCAAAGGGAGTTCCAGATATACTATTTAAAGGATAGCCATAATATTCTTACATTCTTGGTGTGTGTATAAGTGTGGTAGCCACTAGGGGAGATGATGAGGATTATGATGGGAGTAGTAGTTGTGGTGTCCCGGCACTGTATTTCATACTGTGCGTTAGTTATTAGTCCCCAAAGTCAGAGTCCCTAGGACTGTCGGGGTTCGCTTCCCTAATTAACCCCTAGTCACCCCTTAGTAACTTGATATTTATAAATATTATCTATGTAAATATGTATATGGTGTTACTCACTTGTTTTAGCGTCGCAGGACCTGCGGGTCATGTGACACGGTTCAGAACTCTATGGTATGTTGAAGGACCTTAGGTGGTTCTTGAGTCATGTGTTATCCCATAATGCCGTGTAACGGTGAGTGACAGTTGTTTCGGACCAATCCAAAATGGCCCTCCCCAGCCCATATAAGGGAGTTGCGGCCATTGATCGCTCTCTTGGGTTGCTGTCACTGAATGAGGTAGGACCTCCGCAACTTTCAAGTATGTTTACTAGGCCAAAGCCTTGCGGCCTTGGCCTACATCACTGCTGTTATAGATTTCTAATTCCCCACTACTCACCGCAAGATCACAGGACCTAAACGCACTCTAAATCCAGCGGATCTGTGCAACGTAATCCTCCTAAAGCTAAATTGAGCTTACCTGATCTCAACCAACTGTCAATTGCTGCTCAAATACAAATAGACTTTGTTAATGGACTGTTATTGCTATTGTCTGCTTCAGAAAATCTTCAGTAAAAGTTCCTGCAAGTTTCAGTTGCTTCAGAAAATCTTCAGTAAAAGTTCCTGCAAGTTTCAGACATTGGTTGTGGACAATCCATTTATTACGCATTCACCTATCGTTCTTGGGAAGAGTGGCGATAGGCCCAGCACCATTACAGTATTTAACCCTCACCCTGGCGTCACGAGTGACAAGGGTTAACAGCGCCCTTTATAATTCAAGAAAAGCAACACCCCAACTACCCTATACCCCCACCAAGGCACCACATAGTCCTCACTGTATATCTGACATGGCAGAGTGGCATACTAACCCCATGTTCCTCAGTGAACCCAATCCTTTTGCCAGTGAAACTGTTTCCACATGCAAAGTGCAAGAATAAGACATCCTAACACTAGGATTCTGTGAGACAACTTGTAAATTTTAGAGAACTCTGCGTACAAATCTAATGAATTACTACAACTTTAAAGGCTACAACCTTAAAGTCAGAAGAATAGATATTTGGTCACTGTCCCTTTAATTAGTGCTTTAACACTAGCTTGGATAAATTCATAAATCTTTAGGTGTATGTGTAATATCTACAGCAGATATAGATGCAGGTATATATGCTTTCTTGTTCTCATGTTCTCAGTCCGAAAATACTGAACCTGCTGATTGAGGATTTTTTTTACAAATTGGTTCATAGTGGTATAAGGTGCAAAATGTAGACCACACTTTACGGTAATCTGTAATACAACACTCAGGTGCATCCAAGGAAGTCTTTTCCTCTACACAGGTTTTGTTATAGCTCCCTTTATATATGCTTGAGAGAAGGGTAGTCCCCAATACATGTCTGTTTATCACAATTTTTATTTAAACATGTGTTTTATTGCTATTTTATAAATTAGAAAATAAAACTTTTAACTTTTGGAAACTGGTTGCCTCTCTGAAGTTCTTCCGGCCTAGGAAATACAGTAGACACCTGGCATACCGATAGCTACACTGTGTAAGAGGGCAGGGAATAAGCTTCCTCCCCTCAGTCATAATAGGTAGAGAGGTGGACGGCAACCTCGGAGAAGAGTCAGGGATATTTCTTTTTTTAAGTTTGTTTTAATGAAGAGTGAATATAGAAAATCACAGCATAATCACAGACCAGTACAATATACGACAATGGGCCTCATTTACTAAGGTTATTAGTTTTTTGAATAGTCTGAAAGTGTTTGCAATTTCGTTTTTCTCAATGTTATTTATTATTTTGTCTCCCAACGTTTTGTATTTTCTCATGTCGCATATTTATTTTTGTGGCAGAGAGTGTGATGCAGGACAGATGGAATTACCCTAGGGGCAGATGGCATTAACCCCTTGTGTTTGTGATGCCAGGGCTTGGTTTATAGTCAATACCAGCCGGAGGTATAACGCTGGATCCTAGGCATGGGGGCAATAATGACTCCGATGCCAAGTTACGGAACAACGACAGCTTTACTAAGTTAGACAGGTGGAATAGTCAATACAGCTTAGCCAGGCCCACGGAGGTGACCAGTGACTTCAGAGACCTTTTGGCTTGCTGGGACTTGCAGTGGACCTGGTCAATTTTAATGCAGGCCACGCTGACTGATGATAGGTTGACTTTGACTGACTTGACTGAGACTGACTATACCCCGTTTGTAGCTTACCAGGCTTTGAATGGGACCTGGGGGTAGTGGACTTGTAGACTCGTGGCTGTGTGGTTGACTTGAGGCCTCCTCTGGAATCCAGACACACTCTTAGGACTTGACTGCACTGGATCTCAGCAAAGACTTAACTGGAATTGAAGAGCAAAAAAGAGCGAGCTAGCTCCTCCCAGGGCTTAAATGGGGGAGACTAGGAGTGGTCCTATAGGTCACCCTAAGGTCACATGGTCACTGATACCTCACTGGGTTACAATGACACTGGGTAAACACATGACAACTGTTCTGAAAGACATAACACTTTACAGCTATAATACACTGGATAACATATACAGTAGATATACTGTATATTTTTTATTATTTTTAATAACTTTTTAGTATTAAAAACTGTTTTCCAAACTTAGATACATATATAAATTAAAAACAGAATAAAACTACATTTATAAAATAAATACAGTAAATAATCAAAATGCAATTGACGGACCTTGGAAAAAATGGAAATACCGACACAGGTTTTACAAAAACCGACCTGCTTTATTTTTGTGGAAAAAACTAAACGAAAACCGATGAAAAAGAGCCTGAATAATTCATAAATCCATGTTGATAGTCTAAATACCATGCCCCTTTTTCGGTAAAACAAAAGCCAATGTCGGGAATAGGGCATTTCTCAGAGAAAGTTGGTCAATATGAAGGTACTTACAATAAAAGCATAACAAGTAGGAAATACAGTATGGTACAGTCAGTATGCAAGAGACAACAAATATATAGCACATGTCATGAACTAAAACAGAACATTTAAATGCCTCTGAAATCTTATGTCAAATAGGGACGACACCCTGCTAGCAGTACCCTACCCATGGGTCAAAGAAAATGGGAGGTACAAAAGGAGAAGGGATAGGGAACGGAGGATTAAAAAGGGAAGCAGAGAAGGCCGAAGGTGAGTACTGGGTTGAGGGAGAGCCATGCCAATCCCCTGACACCTTAAGAAAGGGATGCTCGTATTCACTAAATGTTTCCATTGTGGGAGAGATGGAGGTTGGGGGTCCATCCACCTTAGGGCCACTGCCTTTCTGGCTAAGAAAAGTACCTATCAGGGATGTTTCTGTTTGGAGTGGACAGGAATGTGTTTGTCGGGGGATGTAATATGGGATGTTCAGCCGAGAAATAATGGAAACGGGGTGATGAGTTGTAAGGCCCTTCCTCACACTAGGCTCTTTACAGCACGCATGAGGACACATTATAGGGCTCTCAACCAGGCCGCTTTCCCAAGAGCTCACAACAAATTTTTCTTAGCACACACTGAGGCCAACTTTATAGGATGACAATTAACCCATGAGTTAAGATTATCCAGCATTTGACTACCGTATATACTCGAGTATAAGCCGACCCGAGTATAAGCCGAGACCCCTAATTTCAACCCAAAATCCCAGGAAAAGTTATTGACTCGAGTATAAGCCTAGGGTGGGAAATACCTCATCCCCCCCTGTCATCATCCAGACCCGTCATTAACATCCTCATCATCCCCTTGTCATCATCCCACACATCCCCCCTTCATCATCCCCTTGTCATCATCCCACACATCCCCTTATCATCCCACACATCCCCCCTTCATCATCCCCTTGTCATCATCCCACACATCCCCTTATCATCCCACACATCCCCCCTTCATCATCCCCTTGTAATCATCCCACACCCCCCCCCCTTCATCATCCCCACCCCCCTTCATCATCCCCACACCCCCCCCCTTCATCATCCTCTTCTCATCATTCGCCCTCAGTGGTCTTCAACCTGCGGACCTCCAGAGGTTTCAAAACTACAACTCCCAGCAAGCCCGGGCAGCCATCGGCTGTCCGGGCTTGCTGGGAGTTGTAGTTTTGAAACCTCCGGAGGTCCGCAGGTTGAAGACCACTGCGGCCTTCAACATGCGGACCTCCAGAGGTTTCAAAACTACAACTCCCAGCAAGCCCGGGCAGCCATCGTCTGTCCGGGCTTGCTGGGAGTTGTAGTTTTGAAACCTCCGGAGGTCCGCAGGTTGAAGACCACTGCGGCCTTCAACATCATCCAGCCCCCTCTCACCCCCTTTAGTTCTGAGTACTCACCTCCGCTCGGCGCTGGTCCGGTCCTGCAGGGCTGTCCGGTAAGGAGGTGGTCCGGTGAGGAGGTGGTCCGGGCTGCTATCTTCACCGGGGGCGCCTCTTCTCCGCGCTTCCGGCCCGGAATAGAGCCGTTGCCTTGACAACGACGCATCTGCGTCGTTGTCAAGGCAACGTGACTATTCTGAGGCCGGGCCCGAAGCGCTTAGAAGAGGCCTCCCCGGTGAAGATAGCAGCCCGGAACCACTATCCCACCGGACCACCTCCTCACCGGACAGTCCTGCAGGACCGGACCAGCGCCGAGCGGAGGTGAGTACTCAGAACTAAAGGGGGTGAGAGGGGGCTGGATGATGTTGAAGGCCGCAGTGGTCTTCAACCTGCGGACCTCCGGAGGTTTCAAAACTACAACTCCCAGCAAGCCCGGACAGCCGATGGCTGCCCTGGCTTGCTGGGAGTTGTAGTTTTGAAACCTCTGGAAGTCCGCAGGTTGAAGACCACTGCGGGTGGGGGAGTTCACTCGAGTATAAGCCGAGGGGGGTGTTTTCAGCACGAAAAATCGTGCTGAAAAACTCGGCTTATACTCGAGTATATACGGTATATGTGTTCTGGAGCTCTGTCACAAGTACTGTAACTTACAAAGTCCAAGGCACACATGCTCAGGAACCACTGTACAGACCCAAGCTATACCACTGCCCCTTGTATACAGCATATCGAGGCTCATGTGAAAGCTAAAAATAAGTAAGCAAAGAGAAACATTGTCTCCATTTATGATTAGCTTTGATCTTCTGTGGTTTGACCTGTCACCTAAATACTGAGATTTGCTACCTGTCTGGACCCCTTGCTTTGACTTTTGAACTCCGTGTCTGATCTGACCATGTGTCACGGATCATATTTTTTACTTTCTTGTTATCTGGCCTGTCTGATCTTATCTTGGCAATGAATATGCATGCTGTATGCAAACTAGGACCTCATGTGCAGGCTTATTGGGGGGATTGGGGGCAATAGCTGTCTTTTGCTTATAGGTACTTTATAATAACTACTGCCTGAATGATCCTTCAGAATCAAGTCTTCCCTTTCTTTTATTGCATAATGAAAATTTATGAGAATTTGTAATATATTTTGTGTTTGAATTAATTATTTTCAAGATTTTAACTTGCTTTTGGTAAAAAAGCACAAATCTATATGGACGTATTACACATCACAGGCTGCCCAGCTGACAGTATCACACTTAGCACATAGCTTAGCAGTTGATCGTCCCAAGAGATTAAAGGGGTACTCCGGTGCTTACACATCTTATCCCCTATCCAAAGGATAGGGGATAAGATGCCTGATCGCGGGAGTCCCGCCGCTGTGGACCCCTGGGATCATGCACGCGGCACCCCGTTTGTAATCAGTCCCGGAGCGAACACGCTTTAAAGGAGATCTGCAGACTTATCCCCAGTGCAGGAGGCTGCGGCCGACACACCCCCTCCATGTATCTCTATGGGAGAGGCAAAGATACAGCGTTAGCGCCTCCCCGCCTCTCCCATAGAGCTGTATGGAGGGGGACATGTCAGTGAGGTTGACGACATGTGCATTAGCCATGCAGAGCCGCGGCAATGCTGGGTCCTCGTACAGAGATCGCACAGGGTCCCAGTGGTCAGACCCCCGCGATCAGACACTTATTTCCTATCCTTCAGACAGGGGATGAGTGTCTAAGACTGCTGTACTTCTTTAATATATTAAAAATTCAGTAAGGATTTAGTATATAATTTAGCGAAAGTCTTATGATCAGACACTTGTACGTGTAGTGTAGTATGGGGAGGAGACTTATAGACTGGTGTAATGTATACATATAGGTATGTATTTACAAACAGGACATGACAGTCTGTTCCTTTAATCAATAACTTCTCATGTCATTTACATTCACAATTATTAACTTTGTCCTGAGAAGTGTTTTTATTTTGGTTCCACAGATGAGAAATGTCCCACAGGATCATGCGCTGATCATGCTCTTCCTTTCTGATCATAAAAAGTTCCTATTTTAAAATAGAAAGCTACAACTAGAAGTTCTAAGGTTGCATGCACACTGTGTAAAACAGAAGTAGAAAATGACATGTATTTTTCATGGCAGAAATACAAATTTTATATGCGGAATTCTCATTTGCAATCATTTATGCTGATTTTCATTTGTATTTGATGCTGATTTTCATTTGTATTTGATGCTGATTTTCATTTGTATTTGATGCTGATTTTTATTTGTATTTGAAGCACATTTCATGTGTATTAGTGATGTTTAGTGTTTTCATTGATATGTTGCTTTTTCTTTTTTAACATGATAAAAAAAAACACTGGAAAAATGTAAAATGTAAACAATGGTGTGTATTTTCCATTGAAATAAATGGGACATGGTATATTACACAGGTGTTTAGGTGCAAAATACTATTGTATTCTATTAAAAAAAAAAAAAAAACACATGAAAAAACTCAGTGTGAATCTGGCCTCACAAGTAAGCATTCCCCCTAAAATCATAGAAGCCTCAGTAAAAATAAAAATGTCCACAAGCATTAGATCAATGCCAGCTGAACCCCACAATTTGGGCAGGACCAAACCCTAATGTGTATTCTCTCCTGACTCCTGATGTCAGGGGAAAGAAGGTTTGACTTCAGGTCTGGGTTTGACTTCATCTGTGTTTTCTTCATTGCATATGTGTCTGTCTAGATTTTTCTGTCATAATATGCATACACTGTGTTCTCCAGCATGCAAAGGGATAAAACCTGTCTCACAATGCATTGCATTTCTGTATAGTAGAAGCAAGAATCTGGTCAAATGTAAAACTCCTAGCCAATTAGTACAAGAGTTGTCCCAACTCCACTCCCTAAGGGTCTATTCACACATACAGTATTCTGCACAGATTTGATTCACAGGATTTCAAGCTGTGTTTAGTTTACATTGAAATCTGCAGCAGAAAATCCTGCTCATCAAATCTGCACAGAATACTGTACGTGTGAATAGACCATTAGTCTGGAAAAGAAGGTGAATCTTGTGCTGTCTAGTTCAGTTCTGCACTATAGGTGATTGCGCATGTTAGTTCCTCAGCTCTTGTCACACATCACATTCCTGAGGAGAATACAAGCCTGTGAGCCTTGGTATAGGTCATGTCAGGCATACCTCCAACAATTAGGCCACACTTTCACTAGTCCTGTCTTCAATTAAGTTTAAGCTTGTGTCAAGCCCAAAGTCTCACTGCAAGAATTGTTTAGCTCTTCAGCATTCTTCTTCAAGGGGTATCACGAGATTAAAGCTGTCTTTTGTCACGTTCACCCCTATTCAGGATCCTTGTTCAGTTAGGTCAAATGACTAAAGAGTTGTAAACATGTGTCTACACCTGCATTAGAGATATGCAAGTTATGTGCAGAAGCACCACAGTCATATTTCTGCTACAAAAAAAACCCTAATATGCGAAAGTCTCAGAATCTTAAAGGGACAGTAACAAAAACCTGTTTAGTCTAAGTCTCAAGTTGTATTCTAAAGCTGTACTTCCACAAGCAACAAACATTTCAACTATATGCATTGTATTGAACTGGATCAGGAATTAAAGGGGAACTCCAGTGGAAACAAGGGGAAAACAAATGTTTTTTTAAATCAACTGGTGCCAGAAAGTTAAACAGATTTGTAAATTAGAAGAAGAAAAGGGGTTGATGCCAGCGGATAAGAAACTTCACCTTTATTTCGTCACATTAAAAGCATAGACATGGAAAGACTTCAGTAGAGCACATGGATAAAATCCTTGGAAGAAGCGCCAGGCATGACACGTTTCAGGTCATGTGACCTTTCATCAGATGAATGGTAGGAAGCCGAAAGGAGGGGAATATATTGGGCCAAACAAATGGAACAGGTGAGTGAAACACTAACCTAGGATTAACCCCATATGTTCCAAAAAGTGCAGTTTCCTCTCGGCTAAGCACCTTGACCACAAGCAATTACAATGTATGAATTGCATAAGAAAAACATGCCGTTAAGACCTCGACAATAGAAGTTCCAGACTCAAAACCTGTTTCCATTAAACAATTCATTAATTGTGAGTCCACCTATGTAGTTTACAAAATTGATTGTATAAGTTGCAATGTTTCTTACATTGGCAGCACTAAAAAATCATTAAAGAAGCGAATTCAGGAACACTTGAGAGGAATTAATGGCACTTCATACACAAATGCATTCAATGTATCTAAACATAAAAAAAATGTCCATGGAGGTAATATTTCAGATTTTTCATTTTATCGAAATTGTGCATTTATCAGATAGGGGAGGTGATCATCTAAAAATGTTACATAATAGGGAAGTCTTTTGGATTTATTCCCTACGTACTTTTCAACCGCATGGTTTGAATTTAAGGTCAGACGTTATTCTACACTATTGAATGTCCTTGTAATTTGAGTCAAACCAAATGAATATCCCCATGTTTGATATGTATGTTTAAATTATATATTTTGTTATTAGACTTTGACTGCTATGTATTTAGTTTCGTAACATATACAAGTAAGAACTTTTTTCTTATGTTTGCAATTCATACATTGTAATTGCTTGTGGTCATGGTGCTTAGCCGAAGGGAAATTGCACTTTTTGGAACATATGGGGTTAATCCCAGGTTAGTGTTTCACTCACCTGTTCCAATTGTTTGGCCCAATATATTCCCCTCCTTTCGGCTTCCCACCATGCATCTGATGAAAGGTCAGATGACCTGAAACGCGTCATGCCTGGCGCTTCTTCCAAGGATTTTATCCATGTGCTCTACTGAAGTCTTTCCATGTCTATGCTTTTAATGTGATGAAATAAAGGTGAAGTTTCTTATCCGCTGGCATCAACCCGTTTTCTTCTTCTACACTTGGAGGATCATTTTGCCGTGCGGAGACCCGGTGAGCTGACTATCTGTATTGTGCTTCTTTGTTCTTGAGATTTGTAAATTACTTCTATTTTAAAATCTAAAGCCTTCCAGTACGTATCAGCTGCTGTATGCTACAGAGAAAGTTGTGAAGTTCTTTCCAGTCTGACAACAGTGCTCTCTGCTTACACCTCTGTCCATGTCAGGAACTGTCCAGATTAGAAGCAAATCCCCACAGAAAACCTTTAATGCTCTGGACAGTTCCTGACACGGACAGAGGTGTCAGCATAGAGCACTGTGGTCAGACTGCAAAGAACTTCACACATTTCTCTGTAGTATATCTGTAGTATATAGCAGCTGATAAGTACTAAAAGGGTTAAGATTTTTTAATAGAAATAACTTACAAATCTGTTCAACTTTCTGGCACCAGTTGATTTGAAAACATTTTTTTTTCCACTGGAGCTCCCCGTTAAGTAAAGTTATAGTTGTTCACCGAAATCCTGAAGTCTCATTCCTTGGCTTTGGATAAGGGAACAGCTACATTGAAAAAGCACATTGTGGGGTTCACACAGGGACATTGGATTAACACCATTTAGCCGCATGACACCTATATCAGGGACCGATATCCCATCATAACCTACTACACTATCCCCATGACTACCACAGATCTAAGCCAAGCACACATATTTTGGGGGATCAGGAGGGATAGCTGTAGGTCGAACGAGCACTTGGCCAACATCTATCTTATACTTATGGCAGCTTTAGAGACAATTTATAAGATTGTTATCAAGGCATGTATGTTGCAGTACCTTTCCTACCTTAAAGATGACATTATTCAGGGGCATTTTTAAACAGTCCGTAAAATTAAACAGTTGTCAGAAAATAATCAATTTGTGTCATCATATAAAGAGGAAAAGAGCCCAAAACATATTCACTTACTAAATGCAGGATGAGTAAACATGGGGATAGAAACACATGGATGGACAGACAGTGAGATTATCCAAGCTGTAGCTTCTGAAAATGTGAACAAATGCCAAAGAGGGCTCCTGGCCAGAAAAGTATGTGAACCTTTAGGTATGTTTTCCAATACCTCAGAAAGTAAGGTACTATCCATTCAGAAAACTGCAGCAGATCGTTCCCTGGTATTTTGGCTAAATGCAGTATTCCAATAAAGCATGTAAATTATGAGGGTAAAAAATACAGTTATATGAAAATACAGTTGTATGTAAAGCTTTCTAGGACACCTGTAATCACTGTATCTACTGTACATTATTGCCAGTAATACTAGTCTATAGAGGTGCGTAGAATGGCTTGTATGGAAACCATAGAACCTGATAATGGTTGCCATGTAGCCGTGTAGCCTGGGCCTAAAGGAAGACTAAACATCTCTGAACTATTCCCAAACAAACACTAATTAGATACCAAAGATTTTGGAGATTAAAGGGACAACAGATCCGGAACAACAGGCTGCGGATAAGACATCAGAGCAATCTGGTGCAGCCTGATCCTGTCTGTACCAGTTCCCTGTTGAGATACAACACATGGTGGACACATTTGTGGTGGCCCAGTACGGGAGGTGTTACCCTGTATGCTTGCTGCCCTATCAAGCATCCTCCTGCCCCCCCCCCCCCCCCCCCGGACCTGCATCTGTTTATTGTAATTGTATATAATCCCTATGTTATACATGTAGGAGTGTTATATCTTTAAGACTGTTTACCATGTGATTTGTCATGTGATTGTTACCCAGGAGGTATTAGTGACCAGGTGACCTAGGGGTGACCAATGGGACCCCACCAGAGCCTCCCCCATATAAGCCCTGGGTGGAGCCCCTGCATGCTTTCTTAGTCTTTGCTGAGGTTCAGTCAAGTCGTGCCTAAGTGTGTATCCAGAGTCATAGGATACCTCAAGTCCAGTCTGCAGCCACAAGCTACAAACCTGCAAGTAAGCCACAGTCACAGTCTTGTCAGTCAAGTCAAAGGCGTCTGTCTAGTCAACATGGCCTTCACTAAATTGTCCACCTCTACTACAGGTCCCAGCAAGCCCTTAAAGTCTCTGAGTCACTGGTCACCTCTGTGGGCCATGCTGAACTGTATAGACTTTTCCACCTGTCTATCCTCAGTAAAGCTACCATTGTCCGTAACTTGGAGTCTGAGTCATTATTGCCCCCCGTGCCTAGCCCATAATTCAGCAGTATCCCTTCGGGTGGTACTGAGGATAAACCACGCCCTGGCGTCATGAATACTAGGGGTTAATGCCATCTGCCCCTAGGGTAATTCCATCTACCCTTTGCATCACACCCCAATACTACAACTTTTGGCATCCTATGAACAGGATACGGGTGTGCGCCTTATGCGACAAGTCTTCCCCCAGTCTGAACTTTGTCCAGTGTTGTTAGAAAATCGCATACCAATGCAAATTAAATTTGCACCAGAAAGTATATGGGACATTACCAGTGAAAAGTGTTTTACCTGAGGCGCTTGTGAAATAGAGGGGGAGGTGAAGAAAAGACTTTTATCTGCTACTGTGAACTGTGTGAACTGTATAGAGGTGGCACCTGAAGGGTCAATTTGGTCCGGCATTTCCCACGCGCTCTGCCGCGTTAGTCCCCGGCGGTGACGCCTCTTCAGTGCTGCGAGGAGGAACCAAAGAGCTGCCCAGTGTTGCACAGGGGAAGATTTTGCCAACCGGACCAAAACAGGAAGTTCCCTGGGTGCAGCTACGGCTGCTGCGCTCGTCTCTGTTGTTACCTACCTGTCAAGCACCCACTGCAGTGCAGACTCTGCAAACACCAACGATTGTCAGTATCAAGTCTCCGGTGCCAGTAGCTATCAGTATTAACCCATTAGTTCCCGCAAGTCTGTTCGCAAGACGAATTACAACCGGGTGCCTGCTGTGGTGGGCCAGTATGGGAGGTGTTACCCCGTGCTCCTGCTGTCCTATCAGGAAGCCTCCTTCAGTGTCCCCAAGGCCCCCTGCACTTGTTTCCCTATTGTAAATATGTTTTACCATATAAAGTGTTATAAAAGGTAATGTTGCTTTAAGAGTTATACCATGTGATATGTCATGTGATTGTTACCCAGGAGGTACCAATGACCAGGTGATCCCAAGAGTGACCTATGGGCTCCCTACTAGTCTCCCCCATAGAAGCCCTGGGTGGAGCTAGCTTCTCTCTCTTTGAGCTCTGCTCCTCTGCTAAGCTGGGGTCCAGTGCAGTCGTGCCTAGTGTGTGAGTCCAGAGTGTTGGAGACCTCAAAGTCAAGTCCTGCAGCTACCATCAAGTCAAGGAAGCTAAAGTCACAGCTTTATGAGTCAAAACAAGTCAGTCCCTGTCATGTCAGCATGGTCTGCATTCAATTGTCCAGTCCTACTGAAAATCCCAGCAAGCCCTCAAAGGGGTACTCCGGTGGTTAAGATTTTTGGCTAGATTGCATCTTCTTTTAATGTTCATGTTTTTTTGCAATTGACATGTATTATGTTTGTGTAGCATGTGTCTTTTTTTCTTACCTGTTTGTGGGCCAAGAAGTTCTGTAGTTCTGTATTGGATCTCTTACTGTTGTCCACAACGTCAGCCATGTTAGGATTAGGCTGTGGACAACATGTCATGGCTTTTTTCTCTGTTCTTTCAGAACTGCATGAGAGATAAGCCACGCCCCCTCATCTTCCCCTCCCGGAGGACGGAGATCTGCATGAGAGCAAGAAGCCAGAGCAAGGAAGAGAGAGGACATACTTCTGAGGATGCAGGTCTGCACTGAAAGGAGACAGAGAAGATAAGAGTGTTATCTGAAGGGGAGGATAACAAAGTGCACAGGCTGGGGATGTATAGACTGCAGGGGAATAGCCTATTCAGCATACACATCATGTTACACCAGTGTTTCCAAACCAGTGTGCCTCCAGCTGTTGTAAAACTACAACTCCCAGCATGCCCTGACAGCCTTTGGACATGCTGGGAGTTGTAGTTTTGCAACAGCTGGGGGCACACTGGTTGGGAAACACTGTCCTAGCCTATTCAGCATACACATCATGTTACACCAGTGTTTCCAAACCAGTGTGCCTCCAGCTGCTGTAAAACTACAACTCCCAGCATGACCTGACAGCCTTTGGGCATGCTGGGAGTTGTCATTTTGCCACAGCTGGAGGCACACTGATTGGGAAACACTGGCCTAGCCTATTCAGTGTATTGCAAACAAAGTGCGTTGTTTCCCAACCAGGGTGTCTTCAGCTGTATCAAAACTACAACTCCCAGCATGCCCGGACAGCTTTTGGTTGTACGGGCATGCTGGTAGTAGTAGTTTTGCAACAACTGGAGGCACTCTGGTTGGGAAACACTGGTGTATGCCCTACAGAGGTGTGGTGAACTACAACCCCCAGGAGACTACAGAGGCAGCATGCTGGTGTTATACCACAGACTGAAGACTCCTGAATGACACATGCTGGGAGTTGTAGTCCCTTTTGTGTGTGTATGACAGTGTATCCCAACCAAGGCTGATTATATTAGTGTGCTGTGTATAAGGGGGCTCACCCGGGAAAATAGTAGGGTGGCTAAAGGGCGGAACAAACAAAAAAATAAAGGAGCCACCCCAAACCAGCAAGGTGTGTGGCATGCTGGGATTTGTAGTTTTCAGCACAGCAAGAAACAGGAAATAGAAGCAAAGATAGGAAAACAAAGTGGGGGATAAAAAAACAACAAAGAACCGAAAAAGAGTTGCCTAAACAACAAGAATAGAAATGAAACAAAACAAATAGGGTAAGTCAACTAGGGTAAGTCAACGAAAAACACGTTGAGCACTAGAGTACCCCTTTAAGGTCTCTGCGTCCCTGGTCACCTCCTTGGGCCCTGGCTGAACAGTACAAACTTTACCAACTTTCTACCTTCAGTAAAGCTACCGTAGTCCATAACTTGGCGTCGGAGTCTTTATTGCCCTGGTGCCTAGCCCAGGATCCAGCAGTATACCTTCCGGTGGTTATAGGCTAAACCACGCCCTGGCGTGACGAATACAAGGGATTAAAGGGGTACTCCACTGGAAAACATTTTTTTTTATTAATTGGTGCCAGAGATTTAAACAGATTTGTAAATGACTTCTATTAAAAAATCTTAACCCTTCCAGTACTTCTCAGCCGTTGTATACTACAAAAAAGTTCTTTTCTTTTTGACTTTCCTTTCTGTCTGACCACAGTGCTCTCTGCTGACACTTCTGTCCATTTTAGGAACTGTCCAGAGCAGGAGCAAATCCCCATAGCAAGCCTATCCTGCTCTGGACAGTTCCTGAAATGGACAGAGGTGTCAGCAAAGAGCACTTGTGGTCAGACAGAAAGGAAATTCAAAAATAAAAGAACTTCCTCTGTAGTATACAATGGCTAATAAGTACTGGAAGAATTAAGATTTTTTAATAGAAGTAATTTACAAATCTGTTTAATTTTCTGGCACCAGTTGATTAAAAAAAAGAAATGTTTTCCAGTAGATTACCCCTTTAATGCCATCTACCCCTAGAGTAAACAACATCTGCCCTGCACCACACACCCCGCCTTCACACTGCAAAATAGAGGGGGAGCATCCATTTCAGTACCCCCATCAGTCAAGTCAAAGCCGCTGCCGTGCTACAGTAAGCATCTTAAAGGAGAACGCACCTTATTTCCCTTAAAGCGACAGCGCACTCAAAATTCCACAGGATGTCAGAACCCAGCTCTCCAGATCAACCAGGCGACAGCGCTCCTTCATGTCCAGCGGCGAGGTCATCACCTGCCCCAGCAGCCAGGATCTTGCCTGCAGTCAGCATCAACAGTCCTGGTGTTCCAGCATCTGCATCGGAATTCTTGGGGAACCCTGTCCTCCCTACCTAGAATGGAGACCCCTACACCATGAGGGATGTTATGTTGCCCAGTGGCGTCCAAAGGTGCCTGTATCCCGTCCCTGGTGGTCCAGTGGGGTGAATCGCCCCCCCCCCCCACAGTGCGATCGCGGGGGGGCGATCCACTGCTGAGGTAGCCTGAGGGCTTACCTCTCCTTTCATGCCGAATCCGGTGTTCACAAAGATAAAGCCTGGCAGGACCAGGCTTTATCAATCGAGCGCAGATTATATGTAACCCCATCGATCTGTATGAGGAATCAAAGGATTCCTCCTAAAAGTCCCCTAAGGGGACTAAAAGTGTAAAAAAAATTAAAGTTTTAAAAAAGTTTTAAGATACACACACATTAACCTTTCCTTTAAATCACCCCCTTTTACCATGCATGAATACTGCCAAGTTGGGTGCCATCGAACAGCATTGGGCTTCAAGATTAGCCAATTACAGTTTCACCATCAAGTACAGAAGTGGCATGTCAAGTGAATGTCAATTCAGATTTTCTGTCTCAGATGACCCCCAGCGAAGAACCCCCTGTCGAAGACGTGTGGGAAGACGTGGAGATGCCCCCATTCTATCAACGGTTCGTTAACCAGAATGTTGTGACCGCCCCCGTGGACAGGAAACCCAGGTCTGAAAAGGTTAAAGAGGACCTATACTCCGGGAAGACTCGAGTCATGGGGGATCTGTTGGACTACCTTCTGGCGAAATAGGTACCAACCCATCTATGCCGGGCCCTGTGTGACTACAAGCTGAAACATCTGTGGCGACAGAGGAAGCGACTGTTTGTGCACAAAGGACTGTTGTACCAAAATTCTTTGGATCCAGTCTCTGGTGATCGACTTCATCAGATTCTGGTTCCCCGAAGAGATGCGGCAATGGTCCTCAACGCATACCATGATCAGTCGGGACACTTTGGAGTCCACAATACCGAAGCAACTGTCAGACGAAGATTCTATTGGATCGGAATGCGGAGCAACATTGAGAAATGGTGCAGTGATTGTGCAGTTTGAAACATCACCAAGAATGTGCGCAAGGATGCAAGAGCACCCCTCCATTCCATCCAGAGTGAAAGGCCTAACCAGTTGGCCGTGCTAGACCATGTCAAATTGTCTCTTACCCAATCCAGGTACACTTATAGAGCATAAGTGTACCTGGATTGGGTAAGAGACAATTTGACATGGTCTAGTACGGCCAACTGGTTAGGCCTTTCACCATGGTGGATCACTACTCCAAAAGGGTTGTCGTTGTAACCGTTAAAGATGTTCTATTCCAATTGGGTGCAAACCCTTGGGTGTTCGGAGTCTGTCCTAATGGACCGTGGAATGGCCTTCGAAGTCCAACTCTTCCAAGACCTGTGTTGATTCCATGCCTGCAAGAAACTCTGGACTACTGCTTACCAACCCCAGGGGAACGGGCTCTGTGAACGCATTAATCAAGTCTTTATCCTCATGTTGCGAGCAGCCTCTGTGTCGAGACAAGAGTGGCCCCGACTGCTGCCCAAACTATTGAAGATCTATAATGACACAGTCCGCTGTTCTACGGGGTACACCCCTTTCTATCTGATGATGGGGCGACATGGGTAGCTGCCTAAAGACCGAACATTTGGGCTCCAAGCCCTGTTCAACAACTCTCCGCAAGCCTCCCTGGAGTGGATCTCTGACCACCAGAGAAGAATCCTAGAGGCCAAGGAAATTGTCAGCAAGAAGATGGGCGAGGCCAAGCAGAGACAACCGGAGGACTATAACCGTCATGCCTCTGCAAAACCACTTCAGTTGGGCGATAAAGTCTGGCTGCAGAAGTTTCTAAGGATCCCCAAGTTAGACTCTATTTGGGAGACAGAACCGTACACTGTAACGGCCATACCTTATCCTGAATCAGGTGTATATGAGGTACAAAAGCCTGGGCATGAGCCGAAAGTTGTCCACCGAAACCGGATCAAGTTATGTCTGAAAGATGATCTACCAGTGCTCCCAGCACCACCTCCTCCAGCTGTTAGACCGGTGCATTGCAGTGGATTGCAATTTGCCATAGAATGTAATGTTAGACTCAGCACTTTTCTCGGCTTGAGCTTTTCTGAGGCTCCGCCTCCATTACATTCTATAGGCAGACACTCGCACACCAGCCCCCAACCATTGGTTACTGCGGGGGCTGGGGGGGGGGGGTGTTAGAAAGTAATGTGTGACTCAGCACTTTTCTCGGCTTGTGACATTAAACAGTAAATACAGTGAAGAGCATATGGCTTAGCTTGTGTGGCCCGATTCCGCTCTCGGAATCGGGCCAGAGGAGCCAAGAGAGCTGCATGAAGCTTTGGGTTATCACAGGGAGAGGAGATCCTCTCTCCCTGTGATAACCCAAGTGAGACTGCAGTGAGGAGCGATGCGGTTACTATTAAATATGTCACGTGACACTCGCATCCCCCCCCCCAGCCCCCGCAGTAACCAATGGTTGGGGGCTGGTGTGTGAGTGTCAGCCTATAGAATGTAATGGAGGCGGAGCGCTCAAGCCGAGAAAAGTGCTGAGTCTAACATTACATTCTATGGCAAATTGCAATCCACAGCAATGTATGTCCCAGGTGAGGAAATCCACCCCTCTATGGATTTCTCTATGTTCTCCCCAAGTCAGCCTGCGATCTTCTGTATCTCACTAACCCCGGGGCTGGTTCAACCCACACTAGTCTCCCCACCAGTCCCAGTCTTGTCACGATTGGCTCCAGCCTATTTGCGAATCTCCAACTCTGTCTCCAGCCTCTCCAGCACAGCTGCCAGACTCTCCAGAGGTGGTGTTGCACAGGTCCCAAAGGTCGACACAAGGACAAATACCAGCCTGGTACAAAGAGTAAGTCATAGTATATTGTATAAAGTTGTTCCACATAGTCAGTCTAAGTATAACTAATTTAGTCTAGCCATATGTAATGTCTAGATTGGGACTGGGACACAAATAGTGACAGAGTACAGCATGGAAAGGTAACCCGATTGTATAGTATAAATTGCCTATCGAGTTCTGGGAAGAAGTGGTTAGTGCCAAGGGGCCCCAGCAGCTGAGGCATTGGGTAGATAGCCTCCGGCAGCCCAATCCGCACAAATGTGTTCAAGTGTCGTAATTGTGTTGAAGTTGCAGTTACAAGGGTAATGAATCCCACATGTTTACCACAAAGAGCATGTGTGGACATTTCTCATCAAGTGCCACATGGACTTACTGATTGTGGGAAACAGACCTGGGAAGGACATTACACCAATATGCCCCAGGAACTGTTCTCACTAGGCCTCAGTGGCCACTGTTAGTTGTCCTCCTTCCAGGACTGGGTGCCGAGGATGGCTGTGTTTAAGAGAGGGGAGTTTGTGGTGGCCCATTATGGCAGGTGTTACCCCTGTACCCTTGCTCCCTGTCAGGCAGCCCCCTGTACCCTTGCTCCCCCCCCCCCCTCGCATCTGTTTATTGTAATTGTATATAATCCCTATCTTATATGTGTAAGAGTGTTATATCTTTAATACTGTTTACCATGTAATTTGTCATGTGATTGTTACCCAGGAGGTATCAGTGACCAGGTGACCAATGGGACCCCAACAGAGCCTCCCCCATATAAGCCCTGAGTGGAGCCCCTGCATGCTTTCTTAGTCTTTGCTGAGGTCCAGTCAAGTCATGCCTAAGTGTGTGTCCAGAGTCATAGGAGACCTCAAGTCCAGTCTGCAGCCACAAGCTACAAACCTGCAAGTAAGCCACAGTCACAGTCTTGTCAGTCAAGTCAAAGGCGTCTGTCTAGTCAACATGGCCTTCACTAAATTGTCCACCTCTACTACAGGTCCCAGCAAGCCCTTAAAGTCTCTGAGTCACTGGTCACCTCTGTGGGCCTTGCTGAACTGTATAGACTTTTCCACCTGTCTAACCTCAGTAAAGCTACCGTTGTCCGTAACTTGGCATCAGAGTCATTTTTGCCCCCGGGCCTAGCCCAGGATCCAGCGGTATACCTTCGGGTGGTATTGAGGATAAACTACGCACTGGTGTCACAAATACGAGGGGTTAATGCCATCTGCCCCTAGGGTAATTCCATCTGCCCTTTGTATCACACCCCATACCACACATCCCTACCTGCTTCATGGTAATAAATAAAATACAGTAACACAGCATTGTCACATGTTACCATCTGGCTCCAGCTAAGATGTGAGCTCCTCCAGGCACAGCAGGGATTGGTGCAGTTACATAATGCTAAAGATATATTATAGGTGCCAAAAAAACCTGTCCTAAACTTGTATGACAACCAGTTTAAGCAGGAACCACAATGTTAACTGAATCTCTGGTACCTGACAGAGAAGACACAAGGCAAATCTGCAGCAACAGGAACAGCAGGTAATGGATAAAATGCCAAAGAAAAGTTACATATATTTTATAAAATATAACAGGGAATTGCTGAGTCTGGGTATACACCTGAGTTGGAAGCCTCAGTTACAGGTTCCATGGAAAAAATACCAGATGAAATAGAGCAGCGTGCTGTGCTGTTTTGTCTGGTAAAATGCTGCATATCCCCAAAATTCGCTTGGAAATGCATTGCTGTCTATGGAAACGGTGCATTTCAAAGTGGTCCTAGCACTGACATTCCGATGTGTGAACATACCCTAAGCTTGAGTGTTTTTTTTTTTTTGGGACAGGTACACTTTAAAGGGATACTCTGCCCCTAGACATATTGGGGGGAATTTATCAAGGGATTTACACAGGATTTTTGGAATATATTTGTTGCCAAAAAGTTGCATGTGCGACTTTTGTGCGACTTTTAGTGGCACGTTGGGCTGCACGATTTCTCACAATCCAGCTGTTATACACAAGTTCTGTTTTTTACTTTGTTGTAGGCAGGGATTTACTAACTGTGACTTTTGTCACCCGCCACCCACTGTTGTAAGACTACAACTCCCAGCATGCCCTTACAGTGAGGACATGCTGGGAGTTATCGTCTTGCAGTAACTAGCTGGCGGGTGTTAAATGTGGCCAGGCGGCGGGTGGTATATGCGGGGGGGGGGGGGGGCGTGGTGGCATACTGCGGGCCGCAGGTGGTAAATGTGAGGGGCAGCGGGTGATAGATGCAGGTGGGCGGTGGGGAGGGGAGCCAGCAGAGCCGGGATCCATGAATATAATACTACGACATTGTAATTTCATATTCCCCATCCGGAGCTGTGATTGGCTGAAGGGTCTCGACCAATCACAGCTTGCACTTGTCACCTGCGCCACATGACTACAAATCCCAGCATGCCCTTACAGTAAGGACATGTTGGGAGTTGTAGTTGTGTGGTGCATGCAGGTGACAAGCGCTCCTCTCCCTGGCCGGCTACCGTGAATATGAAACTACGGCACTGTAGTTTCATATTTCCCTCCCGAGGGGCCAATCACAGCTCCAGGCGGAGAATATGAAATTACAATGCTGTAGTATTATATTCATGGTAGCCGGCCAGGGAGCGGAGTGCTTGTCCTTGCTGTAAGGGCATGCTTGGAGTTGTAGTCATGCAGCACAGGCCGGTGGGAGATGTGCGAGTGGGTGACAGCTGTCACCTGCCCGCACATCTCCCACCAGCCCACATCTCACAACTACAACTCCCAGCATGCCTTTACAGTGAGGACATGCTGGGAGTTGTAGTTTAGGAACAGGGTGCCTCCAGCTGTTGCTAAAGTAAAACTCCCATGATGGGAGTTGTAGTTTAGCAACAGGGCACCTCCAGCTGTTTCTAAACTGGAGGCTTGCTGTTACAAAATTACAACTCCCGTCATGGGATGGGGGTTGTAGTGTAGCAACTGCTGGAGGCACCGTAAATTCGATGGACTACGTCGATGACCAGCATTTTTTTTTTTTATATTAATTCAAATGTTAACGAGGGCTTGTGGGGGAGTGTTTTTTGGAATAAAATTTTTTTAAATGTGTGTTTTTTTTAAAGTTTTCTTAGACGGCTTCCACTACTAATCCTGTTAAGAGATGGAATCCATTACTTAGCCAGGCTTAGCGTTAGCCCCAAAAACAGCTAGCGCTAACCCCCAATTATTACCCTGATACCCACCGCCACAGGGGTTCCGGGAAGAGCCGGTAAAAACAGGTCCAGAGCGTCAAAAATGGCGCTCCTGGGCCTAGACGATAACAGGCTTGTGTTATTTAGGCTGGGGAGAGCCAGTAACAATGGTTCTCGCCAACCCTGGTAACATCAGGCTGTTGCTGCTTGGTTGGTATCATGCTGAAAATGAAATAGGGGGAACCCAATGCATTTTTTTTTAAATTATTTAGTTATTTATGCAAAAAACGTGTGTGGTTCCCTGTATTTTAATTCTCAGCACAATACCAACCAAGCAGCAACAGCCAGGCTTACCCACCCTGTCACCAGGGTAGGCGAGGACCATTGTTACTGGCCCTCTCCAGTCTACATAACACCAGCCTGTTACTGCCTACAGGGCCGGCCTTAGGTGTTCAGGCACCCTGTGCAAGCTAGCCTTGTGGTGCCCCCCCCCCCCCCCATACACGTACACAAAGAGGAAAAAAATCTCTGTGAAAAATATATATTTTTTATATTTAATCAGTCCCCTGCCCCCTTAATCAGTCCCATGTACCCCTTCACCAGTCCCCTGCCCCCTTAATCAGATGCAGTATAGTTCCCCCACATTAGGTGCAGTATAACTCCCCACATTAGGTGCAATATAGTTCCCCCACATTAGGTTGGCAGTATAGTTCCCCCACATTAGGTGCAGTATAGTTCCCCCACATTAGGTGCAGTATAGTTCCCCACATTAGGTGCAGTATAGTTTCCCCACATTAGGATGGCAGTATAGTTCCCCCACATTAGGTGCAGTATAGTTCCCCCACATTAGGTGCAGTATAGTTCCCCACATTAGGTGCAGTATAGTTCCCCCACATTAGATTGGCAGTATAGTTCCCCCACATTAGGTGCAGTATAGTTCCCCCACATTAGGTTGGCAGTATAGTTCCCCACATTAGGTGCAGTATAGTTCCCCAAATTAGCAGGTTCCCCACATTAGGTAGAAGCAGGTTCCCCACATTAGTTAGAAGCAGGTTCCCCATATTAGGTAGTAGCAGGCTCCCCACATTAGGTAGTAGCAGGTTCCCCACATTAGGTAGTAGCAGGTTCCCCACATTAGGTAGTAGCAGGTTCCCCACATTAGGTAGTAGCAGGCTCCCCACATTAGGTAGAAGCAGGCTCCCCACATTAGGTAGAAGCAGGTTCCCCACATTAGGTAGAAGCAGGTTCCCCACATTAGGTAGAAGCAGGTTCCCCACATTAGGCAGTAGCAGGTTCCCCACATTAGGTAGTAGCAGGTTCCCCACATTAGGTAGTAGCAGGCTCCCCACATTAGGTAGAAGCAGGCTCCCCACATTAGGTAGAAGCAGGCTCCCCGCATTAGGTAGAAGCAGGTTCCCCACATTAGTTAGTAGCAGGTTCCCCACATTAGGTAGTAGCAGGTTCCCCACATTAGGTAGTAGCAGGTTCCCCACATTAGGTAGTAGCATGTTCCCCACATTAGGTAGAAGCAGGTTCCCCACATTAGATAGTAGCAGGTTCCCCACATTAGTTAGAAGCAGGTTCCCCACATTAGGTAGTAGCAGGTTCCCGACATTAGGAAGAAGCAGGTTCCCCACATTAGGTAGAAGCAGGTTCCCCACATTAGGTAGCAGCAGGTTCCCCACATTAGTTAGAAGCAGGTTCCCCACATTAGGTAGTAGCAGGCTCCCCACATTAGGCAGTAGCAGGTTCCCCACATTAGGCAGTAGCAGGTTCCCCACATTAGGCAGTAGCAGGCTCCCCACATTAGGTAGAAGCAGGCTCCCCACATTAGGTAGAAGCAGGTTCCCCACATTAGGTAGCAGCAGGTTCCCCACATTAGGTAGAAGCAGGTTCCCCACATTAGGTAGTAGCAGGTTCCCCACATTAGGTAGTAGCAGGCTCCCCACATTAGGTAGAAGCAGGCTCCCCACATTAGGTAGAAGCAGGTTCCCCACATTAGGTAGAAGCAGGTTCCCCACATTAGGTAGAAGCAGGCTCCCCACATTAGGTAATAGCAGGCTCCCCACATTATGTAGAAGTAGGTTCCTCACATTAGGTAGAAGCAGGTCCCCCCCCGGACTCACCCACACACAGACACCCACACATGCACACGCACACAGACAGACACCCACACATCACAGACAGACACCCACACACACACACACACACACACACACACACATAGACACACTTACCTGTCCTGCGCTGCATTCTCCTCTCCGGCGTTGGCCTGACGAGTGACGTCACTGATGTCCTCCTGTGCGGGTCTGCGGAGGGACGTCTCATGTGCGACGTCCCTCTTCAGACTCGGGCCGGCCAGCCAACCAGAGACGCGGAGGAGGGCGGGGTAAGTGCAACCTCCCTGTGTAATGAAGAAAACTGTGCCCTGAAGCAGAATGTGACCCTCCGTATAGGGACACAGTTGAGGGAGGGTAGTGGGAATGGAATGAGAGGGAGCGGCTTGCAAAGCAGAAAACTGTGTCCCTGTGCTACAGGGCACAGTTTTCTTCATTACACCGGCATTTAGCGCTGCTTGCCTGAAGCAGCGCTGAATGTCTGAAGAAGTTACCTGCCCAGCAACTCACACCGGAACTGGACGTCGGGTAATACAAATTACATTTTCCTTTTGCGAGCTGTGTCGGCCGCCCGGCGCCCCTGTTGCAATGGGCCCTGTGCAGGTGCACAGCTCGCACACCCCTAAGGCCGGCCCTGACTGCCTAGGCCCAGGAGCGCCATTTTTGACACTCCGCTAGCTGTTTTTCTGGCCCTGGCTTAGCGATGGATTCCGTCTATTAGACAGCTTCCACTACTAATCCTGTTAAGAAAGCTAAAAAAAAAAAAAAAAACACAACACGTTTAGTAAAATTTTATTCCAAAAAACACTCCCCCACAATCCCTTGTTAAACATTTTATTAATATTAAACAAACAAAAAAATATGCTGGTCACTGAAGTAGTCCTTTGCATACATGGAACTGAAATGAGAAAAAAAAAAACATTAAAACATGGGTTAGTACATTTAGGGGGGAAAAGTGGTAAAAAAATGAAATATATATATATATATATATATACATATATATATATATACATATATATATATATATATATATATATATATATATATATATATATATATGGCACAATAGGTGGTGTTACAAAGTGGTGTTCTGAAGTCATTTCTTGGTTTTTGCTTATGTATGCTAAAAAGTGTTTTTGCTTATGTGAGCCAAATTTATCAACCCCCCTGTGATAGTATGATAAATGTGTCACATGTAAGAAACACCTACCCCATGGAAAACAGTGTACGTAAGTCGTGTACGTTAGCACAGCTTGATGAATTACCCCCATTATCCCCTATCCAAAGTATAGAGGATTAGATGTCTAAACGCAGGGGTACCAGCAGTTCCGGCCCGGCACCCCGATGTTCTGAACCGCTTCCAGCGGTCGTGGTCGATACATCACACCCCCTCTATTCATGTCTATTGACCCTGTGAGATCAGACATCTTATTGCCTGTTCAGATAGGGGATAAGATGTCTACGGGCGAAGTTCCCCTTTAAGGGGGCATTCCTAATTAATATCATACTTTAGAATGAGGGAAGGTTCGACAGATAGTGAGAATGAAGGCCGCAGTAATTATTCACACTCTTTCCCTGTGCTCCAGTGCTTGGCCACCCGCTGTGCAAAATAACTTTACAAGTTAATAGGATTAGCTGCTGCTGTGCAAGAAGATGTTCTCTCAGGTTCTGTGAAAGGACCAAAAGGTCGGACCCCTATGGTCACTTTATTAGGTTAAGATTAGTATAAACAAAGGTTTTCACATGTGTTTGCACGTGTATTTTGAATGCAAGTCCAAAAATGTGCTGAAAGACATCCCACACAATTGCATGATCCGGGAGGTGCTAAAACCACTTGGAAATGCGCGGCAATGCATTTAAGAGTGGAATCCGCAGAAAGAATAGACAAGTCTATTCTTTTTGCAGATGATGGAATTGGTATTTCGGCAGCAGATGTGTACACAGTGCAGCAAAATCCCTTGAAATCAATGGGACTATGCTGCAGCGGAATGTCTGTGCGGAATAATCCAGCTGAATTCCACATGGACATTCTTCAACATAGCCTAACAGAGAGGATCACAGTTAACTATAATGCTTTTAGTTCTGGTGTCTAGACCCTTGGTCGGGCTGTGATGCAAACACAGGCCTGTGTAACACTTGTGTGTACATAGCCTTAATCAAATTCCAAGTATACTTTGTGTTTTACTCCCTATGCAGAATCAAGATCTCTTCTTGCTGTAGTCGCTACCTCTTTCTTTAGTTACAGCGAGACCAAACTAGAACAGACCTTCCTGATGGGGCAGTTTACAATTATATACCACGCCACTTATGGTTTTTCTATCTCAAGAACTCCTGCATTGAGGATTACCCTTTTAGGTTATGTTAACACGATGGAATATCCACATGGATAATCTCTGTGTAGAGTCCGCAGAAAGAATGGACATGTTCATCCTTTCTGCGGACACGGAAAATGGAATTTCTGTGGCGGAAAAATCTGTCACGAAAATTTTGCTATGTGCATACCACAGCAGAATCCTGTTGAATCTCTGTGCCCAATCACAATGCAGAATCCGGCACAGAAATTCTGACGTGTGAACATGGCCTGACTGTGGTGCCCACAGAACTGACCTGTTACATGGGCTGTTATCCTGTCCTCTGTCTCACAGGAGCGGGGGGGGGGGGGGGGGGGGGGGGTGTTTAGGGGTACATCTTATCCCCTATCCAAAAGATAGGGAATAAGATGTCTGATCCCAGGGGTCCCACCGCTGGGTACCCCCGCGATCTCTCCGGCAGCACCCCCGTCTCTCAGCAGCACAGAGCGATCCTGGAGATGACGGGAGATTCAGGGGATGGAATATTGTGACGCCACCGCTTCACCCCCCCTTGTGACTAGGGACGGAGTACCCCTTTAAGTTGTTTTATCGCCCGTATTTTATGTGATTTTTTTTTTCTGATGTGTATGTGTTGATGTCGTGTTAACTTTTTTGCTCGTGTTGTGCTTGCTAGAATCATAGAAGCAGAGTTCTCATGGTTTGGGCTGTGTTCACACATTGCATTTTTGCAATTGCAGTAAAATAGCGTCATTTTGGAAAAATTTTGGGAAAAATTGGGCCAAAACCATCAGTGAATACAGTCAAAGAGGTAAAGGTGTAAAAGGTGTATGACTTTTAAGGTGAAAACTATAGTAAGGATGAGTTCACACAGTGTAATATTAAAACAAAACCAACAAAATGGGAGTAAAAGTGTGAACACACCATATAGGGTGAGATTTATCAAAACTTTTGTGCAAAGGAAAAGTGGTGCAGTTGCTCATAGCATCCAATCAGATTGCTTCTTTCATTTTTCAAGTTTTTTTTAAATGTAAGAAGCAATCTGATTGGTTGCTATGGGCAACTGATCAACTTCTCCTCTGCACAAGTTTTGATACAGTAAATATCCCACTATGTTTCTGCCCCTGCCAAAAACGGTATGTCGATGTATACTGTTATCGGTAGAAGCAGACCCCCATTCACTTCTATGGCTCCTAGTGACTCCGTTAAGGTTGTATACGCCATTTTAAATGGACTCATGGGGCTGTTGTGCTTTTGGAATAGCACATATGTCCCAAAAAAAGTCACTAGCCTTCGACGATAGAAGTGAATGGGGTAACAGTATACGTCAGCACCCCATTTTCGGTAGAGTGGTAGTACAGTGTCCCATAGCAACCAATCAGATTCTTCTTTCATTTTTACTAGGGCCTCTGAAAAAGGAAAAAAAAAACTGCACCACTCTTCCTGTACACAAGTTTTGATAAATCTTCCCCATTGTATGCAAATACAGTCACAATTGCAGTAGAGGCTCCAGTAGAAGTTGTTTGAGAAGCCCTGATCAAGTATGTAAGTGGGGGGATGTTACAAGACACGTGTCCCCAGGCCAATTGTCTATGCTAATACAGAGTTAAAATGACTTCCCTTGTTTCTACAGGTAAGCGCCCATTTACCATAGAGAACAGATAAAATCTCATGTACTACCTTTCCAGTTTGAGAAACCCTGATCTAGTATGTAAGTCGGGGGTTGTTACCAGACACCTCTACTCAGACCAAATGTTTGTTTATGCTAATATGGGGTCCATATTACTTCTTTTGTTTCTAGAGGTCAGTGCTGAATTACCATAGAAAACAGATGAAAGCTAAGGGGGAGATTTATCAAAACCTGTCCAGAGGAAAAGTTTCCCAGTTGCCCATAGCAACCAATCAGATCGCTGCTTTCATTTTTAGCAAGGCCTCTGCAAGATGAAAGAAGTGATCTGATTGGTTGCTATGGGCAACTGGGCAACTTTTCCTTTGCACAGGTTTTGATAAATCTCCCCCTAAGTTTCCACTGTTTTTTTTTCCGGCAGTTTTTGGATATCTGCCACTGCAGTTTTTGAGCCAAAGCCAGAAGTGTATTCAAAAGGAATAGGACATATAAAGGAAGGACTTACACTTCTCCTCCCTTATGGATCCACTTCTGACTTTGGCTCAAAAACTGCAGTGGCAAATATCCAAAAACTGCCAGAAAAAAACCAAGTGGAAACTTAGCCAAAAGCTGATGTTCCACCCTTCAGTTGCATTTCTAAGGGTGGGTTCACACCACGATTTTGCTAAACGGTTTCGGAATACGGTTTCATAAAAAAAACGTATGCGACCATACAGGAAACCGTGTCCATAGATTTCCCATTCAAAACCGTTTGCACCATAATTTATACCGTTGTCTCGAATTTCAAGCCATACGGCTTTTTACTTTTTTTTTTCCGGACAGAAAACCGTGGCCTACCACTATTTTTGGTCCGGGTGAACAACCGTATTAAACCGTATACGTTTTTTTTAAACATGGGAGTCAATGGGAACCGTACAGAACCGTATGTGCATACGGTTCCATCCAGTTTTCACCAGTTTTTGACTTTCCATAGTTTTTTTTCTTGGAATTTCAATCAAACAAGTGAAACTTTATTCATAATGGAGTGAAAAGTTCAAAACATATACATTTTTTTTCTTAAAAAACGGATGCAACCGGACATGATTTTTCAAACCATATACGGTTTTCAACTGTATACAGATAAAACTTTGTACACACGTTTTGATACAGTTTAGTCAGGTTTTGCAATACAGGAACTGTATTAGGCTGGGTTCACACTACGTTTTCTCCCATACGGGAGCGCATACGGCAGGGGGGAGCTAAAATCTCGCGCTCCCGTATGTCACCGTATGCGCTCCCGTATGTCATTCATTTCAATGAGCCGGCCGGAGTGAAACGTTCGGTCCGGTCGGCTCATTTTTGCGCCGTATGCGCTTTTACAACCGGACCTAAAACCGTGGTTGACCACAGTTTTAGGTCCGGGTGTAAAAGCGCATACGGCGCAAAAATGAGCCGACCGGACCGAACGTTTCACTCCGGCCGGCTCATTGAAATGAATGACATATGGGAGCGCATACGGTGACATACGGGAGCGCGAGATTTTAGCTCCCCCCTGCCGTATGCGCTCCCGTATGGGAGAAAACGTAGTGTGAACCCACCCTCACAAAAACGTGGTGTGAACCCAGCCTAACAGTGTATTCTCAGTAACATTACAGAACATACACTTGTCTTTATTTGTACCCTCAAAATTGTCAAGTGCTGCGGAAACTGTTGGTGCTATGTAAATATTATATATATATATATATATATATATATATATATATATATAAATAAATATAATTTTTATTATTATTAATTATTACATTGGTGAGTTTCTATCAGATAAATATTTAAAAATATTTTCAACAAAGTTTTAGTGTAGGGTCTCGTGTGCCATATTTTGCTGCGTATTTGCTGCTGCGTATCTTTCTACCTTGTGACCTCAAAGAGTAGCAAAATAAACAGCAGCAAATACGGCACGTGTGACCCTACCCTTAGGAGCAAGTTCTCACATCCAGGTTTTTAGATGCCATTTTTGAAGCCACGAACAGTCAAAAATCTACAAGTGTGACTCCGGCTTTATGCATTATACATGAGAGGGCGAGGGCGGGTGTGTATAGATCTTCTTCAGCTTGAGGTATGTCTTCCCTATTGTTGTCAGTGCTATAGAGGAGGAGGGGATCATTACAGGGAAGGGGAGGACCCGGACGTAAGGGCTTGGCTGCCAGTTCCAATCCATTTTTAGAATCTGCAGTGTGTGAGAGCAGAGCACTGAGAGGACTGGCAGTCTCCATATTGACCCCCATCCCCCTCCCCATTCTGGTAAGGAAATTCACATTTGATAGATTTAGCAGCCAAGACAAACTTGTGTGAGCACTTAGGCTTTATATGTCATATTATTGATCTAGTTTCCTGTATACTAGTCTATAAGGGGTAATGGGGCTGGAGGCATGTGCCAGTAGTCACCCTATGCATTGAGGAAGGTCTGCAGGAGGAGCAACCTCAAGCTTACTGCAAAACTACAATTTACAGCATGCCCGGACAGCCTTTGGCTGTCCGGGCAGGCTGTAAGTTGTAGTTTTGCAACAGCTGGAGGCACACTGGCTGGAGGTGTTACTGGGACTATTCTAGACCTTCGAACAGTAGAACTACTGATCTCAGGAAGGAGGCGTCTCCTCTGGGTTTTGTAGAAACTATGCGGTGACAGCGACTGACTCATAAGCATTGGATTATTTAATAGACATCTGCCTAAGTATTTGTTATGATATCTACAGCTGTCTGCGCCAAGTACTGTATACAGGCCCGGGGTGATAAGGGAGGTAGGGAGCCGGAGTCTGGTTTATTTACATGGCAGATCATTGCTTACAAGACAACTATATATATATATATATATATATATATATATATATATATATATATATATATATATATATATATATATATATATATACACACACACACAGCTATAGTAGAAACCCCACATTCCTCTGTGGCAGCCCTATTACCGCTTAGTACAAAATAGAGCTGTAATACGGTCGTGTGTGTGTGTGTGTGTGACCAAAGATCCCAGTGGCCTTATGGGTTATATATATATATATATATAATATATATACTATAGCTTTATATGTATGGTACCTAGACTGCAGAAAAGAGACATGTATGGCTATGTACTAGAGACCCCACTTGCTGCCATACAGCCTTCATTCTGTGTGCATGAAGCCCCTATGGCCATACCTTCCAAGTGTCCCTCTATTGGAGGCACAGACTCTCCTTGCTTTCTAAGGGTCCATTCAGACTGCGGAATGTCTGCCTGATAAAATTTCGTCTTGGCGGAATAGACGGTAATTCGTTTCTGAGCGGATTCCGTAGAAATAACTGACCTGTTCATACATTCTGCGCAGTCCAGAATATGAAGTATTGCGGCAGATGTTTCTGCTGTGGAAATACTGCAGAATTCCATTGAAAATCAGTCTACTGCAAAGAAATGTGTTTCGGAAATTCTAAATACCCCCTCTCCCCTCCCCCCCTTTTTTTTTTTGGCCTGAAAAACAGATTTTCTCAGGCCAAATTCATAATAATCCATTGTGCAATTTTTGGATTTTTTAAATTGTTATATTACAATATATCCTGTCCTAATGTCAAAGTTAAGGCATATAGAAATACATTTAAAAATAGAACCTTTTATACGATGTCCCATAAAGGTCTATTCACACGGGTGGAATTTCAGCTTACAGAATTCCGCCTGAAATGAAAGTCCAATAAACTTCTATGGGATTCCACACTTGTGAATTTCCGCATGCTCACCAATTCCCACACAATCCGCACAAGCCAGAAACCACCCAAGCAAGCAGAAACGAAATCGGTGTGGAAATTCTGCCCGTGTGAATAGACCCTAAGGCTGAGTTCAGACTACGTAATTTCCGGGCAGAAAGTTTCCGCCCGGAGATTCTGAGTGTGGCCAGCACTCAGTCGGCGCTAGAACCACGCGGACACTGCAGTCTCCAATAGACTGCAATGTGTTCCGCGAGTATTTCCGCCTGAAGAATGAGCAACCCCATTCTTCAGGCGGAAATTTCCAAGCAGATTTTCCGCTTCACAAATTCCAAAGTGTGAATTTGTGAACGGAAACCCATTCACTATACTATACATTTTATCAAGCGGAATTTCCGCCTGCAATTTCAAAGCAGAATTGCAGGTGGAAATTCCGTAGTGTGAACCTAACCTAAGTATTCCTGTTTGGCCATCCATAAAGTTGAGAGATATGCTTTTGGCCAATCTCATTGAGCCTTTTTTAAAGTTTCAAGGCTGAAGTGTTGTGAAATGTGATGTCTTAATAATGACGGCATGGCTGGGATTTTTCACAATACCACAAATTACTTCCTAATCATGGGACCTCAATTATTTTAGACAGACCTGTTATGGAGGACAGTCATCATAATTCTCACATACATGATATCTTAGCGAGTTGCGCACTCGCACTACCGTTTCCAAATCTCTCCACAGACGGTGGTAATAGGAAATTAAAATCCCGGAAAGTTTCCCTTTCACTTCAAAAGTTTTGATCGGATGAGGTCTGGGTGTTTATACCCCAACCGATTTCTTGATAGAGCCAGGAAAAGCCCTCAGCTGTTTTTGCTAAGATCAGTCTCCTGCAGAGATCCTGGGGAAAAACTGCACATCCTAGATCTTCTGTGATCTGGGTGTTTGGACCCCCCCTGATTGGTACATACAGCCCAATCAAAACTTTTGACTTTTCTCAATTTTTTCCTTTCTACTCTATGGTCTCCTGGAGGCACTCAGATGAACACGTTTTACAGCACCCTGCATTCTTCTCTTTGGTGGCCAGGCCATACAGTAGATCTGCAACATAAAGAAGGTGTATGTGCACTCACCACTCGGTACAGGTCACTGCGTTCTGGGTCACTGGTATCTGGGTATCAGTGTAGACGCATCTTTGTAGCACTCAGAGGCAACGCCGGCAGTTTCGCACGTGAGTGCGTGCTTTTTCAGGCCGGAAGAAGCATGCACTCATGTGCGAAACTACCAGCATTGCCTCTGAGCGCTACCAAGATGCGTCTACGCATAGCCAAATAACTTATAGCCGATAATTTATACCGGATTATCGGTATAAATTATCGGCTATCGGCCTGAAAGGTCGCAGATTATCTGTATCGGCCCTAAAAATCTATATTGGTCGATCCCTAATAGGGACTTCTGCTCTTTAGGTTCAAGGGATTATACCTGAATGACTATGAATGAGTTAAGAATGGAATTTTCCTTCAGACTCATACTTGTTCTCTTATTCTGGAAAAAAAAGTGTAATTTTCTTCTTTTATTGAGCTGTAGATAAGGTTCCTATGAGAAGTGTTATAACAGGAGGCGAGACTGCTGCACTGTATCAGCGGAGGAGGAGGGGGGGGGGATATGAACTCGGTCACCCGTCACATTCCTCTCTCTACGCCCCTAGTGGTGACATTGATATAAAATGTGACGTATACAAAGAATAGCTTAGTTATAGAATACTCCATATATTACAAAATACAGTTATATAAAAGTTTAGCATGTAGCTAAGCCTATGATATGAAATGCTATCTGCTGAGCAGTAACTAATCCAGTAAAGTATAATATAATTGCAAAACTGGACTGCCTATCATATGTGATATGGGTTGTGGAGAACCATACAGCACTATATTCACTATCCTGAATGGCTACATTGTTTCATTCTAAAATACTTAAAAAATAAATAAATACCTTTTTAAAAGAGTTTATTCAACTTGTATGATGACGGGTAATGCTAGGGTGGTCTAATTCCTTATGGGGGAAAAAACATAGAGGAGGCTGAAATAAATGTGTAAAATGCAGATTTTCTTGTGTTAGACAGAAATGGAGAAGCTTATATGCGAAATGATGACATTATTTAATGAAAAAAGGAAATAAATTAAACTTTTTAAATTTTATTTATACAGAGATTTTCGGAATCATTGTTCAAGAGGCTACAACGACACCATAGTTTGGAGCCCGAGTTATAATGTCAAGACCCTTCTCTGGATGGATTCTCAACACCGTTAAACAAAGCACTGTCCTGTTGAGAAGTGGAAGATGCCAGTATTCACAGTGTATGACCCATAGATGGAGGAGGACACCCTCGGTTAAGACAGTCTCGCCAATATGTCTGTGCTACCCAGTACAGCAAGCCAACATCTCCCAGGACAGTTCCTACACGGCAGAGGATGTCCATTTCCAGCTGGATCCAGAGCAAATCAACTACACCCTCAGAGCCAATGAGCAGTCTCAAAAGTTACCAGATAGTGACTGCAAAAATACAGTTCTGAAGTTTGAAAGCAATATTTTGGCTTCTAACACCCCTTGTGAAGATAGACGGAGTGCTGCCACCTGCCTACAGACCAAAGGTCACTTGTTCGGCATTTTTGATGGCCATGCCGGCTCCGCTTGTGCTCACTCTGTCAGTGAGCGCCTGTTTTATTATATTGCAGTTTCCCTAATGTCTCAGGAGACTCTGCAGGAAATTGAGTTTGCCACAGAACAGATGAAGCCAGTTTTGCCAATACTTCAATGGCACAAGCATAAGAACGACTATTTGTACCGAGAGATTGCATCGCTCTACATTGACCACCTACGGGTTTATTGGCAAGAGTTGATTGATCTGGACAATGAATCCGGAATGAGCGTAGCTGATGCCATGTCCTTCGCCTTTCAAAGACTTGACTCTGATATCTCATTGGAAGCTCAAGTGCCCACAGAGAATGAAATGGTCAAGAATCTCACCTTACAAATTGCATTTTCTGGAGCAACGGCCTGTGTGTCGCACATAGATGGGGTGAATTTGCATGTGGCTAACACTGGGGACTGCCGGGCTGTCTTGGGCGTTCAGGATGCAAACGGAGTCTGGTCAGCAGTGCCACTTACTGTTGACCACAATGCCTTTAATAAATCTGAGGTACAGAGAATACATTCCGAGCACCCAGCTTCTGAAGAGGAGACTCTAGTCACTGATCAGCGGTTACTAGGTATTTTAATGCCCTTTCGGGCTTTTGGTGATGTCCGGTTTAAATGGAGTGCAGAGTTGCAGCAGAGTGTTCTGAAAAATGCTTGCAACATAGAACCTCTGAATATATATCAGTATTATCCTGCCAACTATCATACCCCACCATATCTGACTGCCAAACCAGAAATCACCTATCATAAGTTACGACCTCAAGATAAGTTCTTGATCATGGCCTCTGATGGACTTTGGGACATGCTTGAAAACCAAGAGGTGGTAAGGATCATAGCAGAATATCTCTCCGAAATCCGTTTACAGGAACCTCAAGTGTCCGTAGAGAAGCGTAGCCTTGGGTACATGCACAACCTGCTGCTTAAGAGAAGAACAAGGAGACTTAGCATACAGGATCAGAATGTTGCCACACACCTGATCCGACAAGCTCTAGGAAACAACGAGGATGGTGAGATCAATCAGGAGAGACTGGCTGCCATGCTGAGTTTGCCAGAGGACTTGTCCAGGATGTACAGAGATGACATTACCGTTACTGTTGTCTTATTTAACACAAATGCTATTGAAGCTTATTACAGGGAGAACGAAAGGGAATAAAATAGAAGTCGAAATTTTAATATAGTTTATTTCATCTCTAAAAGGAATATCTGGTATAGAGAATCCACCCAATAATACAGTCACTGGTCAGAATGACTTCACTGAAGTACCTGACACATTGCTATCTCTATTATCTATATGGATGTGTCTGGTGGGTACAGCTTAGCCTCATTCAAGAAAATGGGCTGAGCCGGATTGCCAGATACAGCTACTTGTACATGTGTTGTACTGTGCTGGTTACTGATGTTGGTGCGGCAGTTTGTTTTGCTAAAAAAAAAATTTAAGATCTTAAAGGGGTACTCCGCTGCTCAGCGTTCGGAACAAACTGTTCCAAACACTGGAGTTGGTGCTAGGAGTTAGTGATGTCATAGCCCCACCCCCTCATGACGTCATGTCCCACCCCCTCAATGCAAGTCTATGGCTGTCATGCCCCCTCCCATAGATTTGCATTGACGGAGCGGGGCGTGACATCATGAGGGGGCAAGGCTATGATGTCACAAGCTCCCGGATCCAGCATTTGGAACAGTTTGTTCCAAATGCTGAGCAGCAGAGTACCCCTTTTAAGGTTAAACCTCAAAACCCCATTATAAGAATAGTGCATCAATGTTACATAGAGGAAATGTTTTTTTTCTGTAATGTAACAAATATGTATAAATCTGATACAGGTACTGTATGATGTATAATGTGTAATTTTGCACACACACAACATAACATTTACATTTTTTTTTTATTTTTATTTTTTTAATCTTTTTATTTTTTTTAAGGAAATCATACATAGATTATTATTGGCCTCAATGGGGGAAATTTTATGAAAACCTGCCCAGAGAGAAAGTGGAGCAGTTACCCATAGCAACAAATTAGATTGCTTCTTTAGTATTTAAAAATGCCTTTGAAAAATGAAATTAAATAAACAAACTGTCTGTTATTGGAAACTACACCACCCTTCCTCTACATAGGTTTAGATAAATCTCCTCAAATGTTCTTGAGAGATGAGACTTTTGCAGTTTATATATTCTACCTACATGTTAAGTTGCCAATACCAGAGATGAGCGAACTTACAGTAAATTCGATTCGTCACAAACTTCTCGGCTCGGCAGTTGATGGCTTATCCTGCATAAATTAGTTCAGCTTTCAGGTGCTCCGGTGGGCTGGAAAAGGTGGATACAGTCCTAGGAAAGAGTCTCCTAGGACTGTATCCACCTTTTCCAGCCCACCGGAGCACCTGAAAGCTGAACTAATTTATGCAGGATAAGTCATCAAGTGCCGAGCCGAGAAGTTCGTTACGAATCAAATTTACTGTAAGTTCGCTCATCTCTAGCCAATACCCATAACTGTTAGTGATCTCACCATGTTCTAGAACTCATAGGAACTGGTCATCCATTAGGCTTAAATGTTTGATACTGAGTGTTATACATTACAATAAATTTTTATTTTTGCACATCCACAGTGTTTCCCTATTTACATGACTCCTATGTTTGGTTCCGCTCTCTGCATTGCATAGCTTCTTGTTGGTAATGTGGCAAAGGGTACGTCGGTAACCACCTCACCCACTGGTGTAATGGCACAGCCATAATTGGACAGTCAGTCTTTTGGTAACAAACAGTGGAACACATTACAGTGATCCCTCAACTTACAATGGCCTCAACATACAATAGTTTCAACATACAATGGTCTTTTCTGGACCATTGTAACTTGAAACCAGACTCAACATACAATGTACAGACAATCCAGATCTGTGAAACGTGTCAATGGCCGGAAGAACTGACCAAGCAGAATGGGCATTCACTGGTAAAATCCCTGTATTCCTAAAGTACATGCACTGACTGGCTGTCTGGTAGCGCCCCCTACAGTACAGGGAGGTACTACATGTTCTGTACTACTTTTAACCTATGCCAGGGTTAGCTGCTTGGACACCAAGTAAGGGCGGCTCCATTTTTACTTTTTTAGGACATTGCATGTACTGTACAGGACCCTGAAGAAGCTCCTGTCCTCTACATAGACAGTGTTTCTCAACGAGGGTGCCTCCAGCTGTTGCAAAACTACAACTCCCAGCATGCCCTGTCCGGGCATGCTGGGAGTTGTAGTTTTGCAACAGCTGAAGGCACCCTGGTTGGAAAACACTGAAATAGACAGTGATTTACAGCTCCCAGCAGATCTTTCTTACTTTTATATCTAAGGACTTGCTTAATCCTCACTTTCTCCTATTTTTGGATGACATTTTGGTGCTTCAGAACCAATTACCAGGTTTTCAAACATACAATGGTTTCAGCATACAATGGTCGCCCTGGAACCAATTAATATTGTAACTTGAGGGACCGCTGTACATGACAGAGGCACTTAAATGGGCACTGTCATTAACCCCTTAAGGACCGAGCCCATTATGACCTTAACCTCTTAAGGACCAGGCACGTACTCATACGTCCGTGGGAATTTCGGTCCGGTGACCCGGAATATAAGGGGGATCGCGGGTGTCTAAGACACCCACAATCCCCCTGAAGAGATAAGAGTGAGGTGGCAGGGGTGCCACCCCTCCTATCCCTGCTATTGGTGGTCTAGACGTGACCACCAATAGCAGATCGGGGGCGGGGGGTTAACTTTTTCGTTTTCCCCGTCCTGCCCACCCACAATAGGCGGGGCAGAACGGGGAAACGACAGAGGACCGGCGCCGGAGTCCACTTACCGATCTGCGGAGGCTGCGGGCGACGATCGGCGTCGGAGATCGGCGGGCGGCGATGCCGTGCAGCAGGCTCCCTGGATCCGACGGAAGCCGGTAAGTTGCCTAGCAACATCTGGAGGGCTGCAGTTCGAGACCACTATATAGTGGTCTCTATACGGTAGTACTCCAGCTGTTGCAAAACTACAACTCCCAGCATGCCCAGACAGCTGTTTGGGCATGCTGGGAGTTGTAGTTTTGCAACAGCTGGAGGGCTACAGTTTGAGACCACTATATGTAGTCTCTGAACTATAGCCCTCCAGATCTTGCAAAACTACAACTCTTAGCATGCCCACACAACTGTTTGCTGTCTGGGCAAGCTGGGATTTGTAGTTTTGCAGCATCTGGATGGCCACAGTTTGCAGTGGTCTCTATACTGTAGCTCTCCAGATGTTGCAAAACTGCAAATCCCAGCATGCCCTTCGGTGATCAGTACATGCTGTGAGTTGTAGTTTTGCAACAGCTGGATGCACACTGGTTGGAAAATATTGAGTTAGATAACAGAACCTAACTGAAGGTTTTCCAACCAGTGTGCCTCCAGCTGTTGCAAAAGTACAACTCCCAGCCTGCATGGTCTGTCAGTACATGCCGGGAGTTGTAATTTTGAAACAACTGGAGGTTCCATCTCCCCCCCCCCCCATGTGAACGTACAGGGTGCATTCACATGGGCAGGCTTAAAGTAAGTTTTCTGCTTTAAGTATGAGCTGCGGCAAATTTTTCGCCGCAGCGCAAACTCCTAGCAGGGAACTCACTGTAAACCTCCGCCAGTGTGAATGTACTCTAAAAACACTACACTAACACGTAGTAAAGGGTAAAACACTACATATACACCCCCTTACACTGTCCCCCCCCCCCAATAAAAATTAAAAACGCATTGTATGGCGGTGTTTCCAAAACGGAGCCTCCAGCTGTTGCAAAACAACAACTCCCAGCATTTCTGGACAGCCACTGACTGTCCAGGCATGCTGGGAGTTTAGCAACAGCTGGAGGCACCCTGTTTGGGAATCACTGGCGTAGAATACCCCTATGTCCACCCCTATGCAATCCCTAATTTAGTCCTCAAATGCGCATGGCGTTCTCTCACTTCGGAGCCCTGTCGTATTTCAAGGAAACAGTTTAGGGCCACATATGGGGTATCTCTGTACTCGGGAGAAATTACACTACAAATTTTGGGGGGCTTTTTCTCCTTTTACCCCTTATGAAAAGGAAAAGTTGGGGTCTACACCAGCCTGTTAGTGTAAAAAAAAAAAAATTTTTACACTAACATGCTGGTGTTGTCCTTTTACTTTTTATTTTCACAAGAGGTAAAAGGAAAAAAAGACCCCCAAAATTTGTAACGCAATTTCTCCTGAGTACGGAAATGTGGGTGTAAAATGATCTGCGGGCGCATAACAAGGCTCAAGAGTGAGAGCACACTATGTACATTTGAAGCCTAAATTGGTGATTTGCACAGGGGTGGCTAATTTTAAAGCGGTTCTGACATAAATGCAAAAAAATAAATACCGACATGTGACCCCATTTTGGAAACTACACCCCTCACGGAACGTAACAAGGGGTATAGTGAGCCTTAACACCCCAAAGGTGTTTGACAAATTTTCATTAAAGTTGGATGGGAAAATGAAAAAAATTATTTGTTTTCACTAAAATGCTGGTGTTACCCTAAATTTTTCATTTTCACAAGGGAAAATAGGAAAAAAGCCCCCCATAATTTGTAACCCCATTTCTTCTGAGTAAGATCATACCCCATATGTCGATGTAAAGTGCTCGGCGGGCGAACTACAATGCTCAGAAGAGAGGGAGCGCCATTGGGATTTTGAAGAGAAAATGTGTCCGGAATTGAAGGCCACGTGTGTTTACAAAGCCCCCATAGTGCCAGAACAATGGACCCCCCAACATGTGACCCCATTTTGGAAACTACACCCCTCACGTAATGTAATAAGGGGTGCAGTGAGCATTTACGCCCCACAGGTGTCTGACAGATTTTTGGAACAGTGGTCCGTGAAAATGAAAAATTACATTTTTCATTTGCTCAGCCCACTGTTCCAAAGATCTGTCAAATGCCAGTTGGGTGTAAATACTAACTGCACCCCTTATTAAATTCTGTGAGGGGTGTAGTTTCCAAAATGGGGTCACATGTGGGGGGGGGGGTCCACTGTTCTGGCACCACGGGGGGCTTTGTAAACGCACATGGCCCCTGACTACCATTCCAAACAAATTCACTCTTCAAAAGCTCAATGGCGCTCCTCCTCTTCTGAGCATTGTAGTTCGACCGCAGGGCACTTGACGTCCACACATGGGGTATTTCCATACTCAGAAGAAATGGGGTTACAAATTTTGGGGGTATTTTCTACTATTAACCCTTGCAAAAATTTGAAATTTGGGGGGAAACACATTTAAGTGAAATTTTTTATTTTTTTTTACATATGCAAAAGTCGTGAAACCCCTGTGGGGTATTAAGGCTCACTTTATTCCTTGTTACGTTCCTCAAGGGGTCGAAAATCCAAAATGGTATGCCATGAGTTTTTTTTTTTTGCTGTTCTGGCACCATAGGGGCTTCCTAAATGCGATATGCCCCCCGACCAAAATTTGCTCTCAAAAAGCCAAATATGACTCCTTCTCTTCTGAGCATTGTAGTTTGCCCGTAGTGCACTTCAGGTCAACTTATGGGGTACCTCCATACTCAGAAGAGATGGGGTTACAAATTTTGGGAGATATTTTCTGCTATTAACCCTTGCAAAAATGTGAAATTTGGGGGGAAACACACATTTTTTTTACATATGCAAAAGTTGTGAAACACCTGTGGGGTATTAAGGCTCACTTAATTCATTGTTACGTTCCTCAAGGGGTCTAGTTTCCAAAATAGTATGCCATGTGGTTTTTTTGTTGTTGTTCTGGCAGCATAGGGGCTTCCTAAATGCAACGTGCCCCCCAAAAACCATTTCAGAAAAACGTACTCTCCAAAATCCCCTTGTCACTCCTTCGCTTCTGAGCCCTCTACTGCGCCCGCCGAATAATTTACATAGACATATGAGGTATGTGCTTACTCGAGAGAAATTGGGCTACAAACACAAGTATAAATTTTCTCCTTTTACCCCTTGTAAAAATTCTAAAATTGGGTCTACACGAACATGCAAGTGTAAAAAATGAAGATTGTGAATTTTCTCCTTCACTTTGCTGCTATTCCTGTGAAACACCTAAAGGGTTAAAACACTGACTGAATGTCATTTTAAATTCTTTGGGGGGGGGGGGGGGTTGCAGTTTTTATAATGGGGTCCTTTATGGGATATTTCTAATATGAAGACCCTTCAAATCCACTTCAAACCTGAACTGGTCCCTGGAAAATAGTGAGTTTGAAAATTTTGGGAAAAATTGGAAAATTGCTGCTGAACTTTGAAGCCCTTTGGTGTCTTCCAAAAGTAAAAACTTGTCAATTTTATGACGCAAACATAAAGTAGACATATTGTATATGTGAATAAAAACATTTATTTGTAATATCCATTTTCCTTACAAGCAGAGAGCTTCAAAGTTAGAAAAATGCAACATTTTCAATTTTTTCATAAAATTTTGGGATTTTTCACCAAGAAAGGATGCAAGTTACCACAAAAATTTACCACCATGTTAAAGTAGAATATGTCACGAAAAAACACTCTCGGAATCAGAATGATAACTAAAAGCATTCCAGAGTTATTAATGTTTAATGTGACAGAGGTCAGATGTTCAAAAAACGCTCTGGTCCTAGGGTGTAAAATGGCCTGCTCCTTAACCCCTTCATGACCCAGCCCATTTTCACCTTCAGGACCTGGGCATTTTTTGAAAATCTGACCACTGTCACTTTAAACATTAATAACTCTGGAATGCTTTTACTTATCATTCTGATTCCGAGATTGTTTTTTCGTGACATATTCTACTTTATGTTATTGGTAAAATTTCACTGATATTTGTATCCTTTCTTGGTAAAAAATCTAAAAATTTCATGAAAATTTTGAAAATTTAGCATTTTTCTAACTTTGAAAGTCTCTGATTGAAAGGAAAATGGATATTCCAAATAAATTACATATTGATTCACATATACAATATGTCTACTTTGTGTTTGCATAAAAAATTGACAAGTTTTTACTTTTGGAAGACACCAGAGGGCTTCAAAGTTCCGCAGCAATTTTCCAATTTTTCTCAAGATTTTCAAAATCGTAATTTTTCAGGGCCCAGTTCAGGTTGGAAGTGGATTTTAAGGGTCTTCATATTAGAAATACCCCATAAATGACCCCATTATAAAAACTGCACCCCCCAAAGTATTCAAAATGACATTCAGTAAGTGTTTTAACCCTTTAGGTGTTTCACAGGAATAGCAGCAGAGTGAAGGAGAAAATTCTAAATCTTCATTTTTTACACTCGCATTTTCTTGTAGACCCAATTTTTGAATTTTTACAAGGGGTAAAAGGAGAGAAATCACCCTAAAATTTGTAACCCAATTTCTCTCGAGTAAGGAAATACCTCATATGTCTATGTAAAGTGTTCGGCTGGCGCAGTAGAGGGCTCAGAAGGGAAGGAGCTACAATGGGATTTTGGAGAGTGAGTTTTTCTGAAAGGGTTTTTGGGGGGCATGTCCCATTTAGGAAAGCCCCTATGGTGCCAGAACAGTGGACCCCCCCACATGTGACCCCATTTTGGAAACTACACCCCTCATGGAATTTAATAAGGGGTGCAGTGAGCATTTACACCCCACTGGCGTTTGACAGATATTTGAAACGGTGGACTGTGCAAATGAAAAATTTTATTTTTCATTTTCACAGACCACTGTTCCAAAAATCTGTCATACACCAGTGGGGTGTAAATGCTCACTGCACCCCTTATTACATTCCGTGAGGGGTGTAGTTTCCAAAATGGGGTCACATATGGATATTTATTGTTTTGCGTTTGTCAGAACTGCTGTAACAATCAGCCACCCCTGTGCAAATCACTTCAAATGTACATGGTGCACTCTCCCTTCTGGGCCTTGTTGTGCGCCCCCAGAGCACTTTGCGCCCACATATGGGGTATCTCCGTACTCAGGAGAAATTGCATTACAAATTTAGAGGGTCTTTTTTCCCTTTTACCTCTTGTGAAAATGAAAAGTATAGGGCAACACCAGCATGTCAGTGTAAAAAATTTATTTTTTTACACTAACATGATGGTGTAGACCCCAACTTCACCTTTTCATAAGGGGTTAAAGAAGAAAAAGCCCCCCAAAATTTGTAAGGCAATTTCTTCCGAGTACGGCGATACCCCATATGTGTCCCAAAACTGTTGCCCTGAAATACGACAGGGCTCCAAAGTGAGAGAGCGCCATGCGCATTTGAGGCCTGAATTAGGGATTTGCATAGGGGTGGACATAGGGGTATTCTACGCCAATGATTCCCAAACAGGGTGCCTCCAGCTGTTGCAAAACTCCCAGCATGCCTGGACAGTCAATGGCTGTCCGGCAATACTGGGAGTTATTATTTTGCAACAGCTGGAGGTTCCATTTTGGAAACAGTAGCGTACCAGACGTTTTTCATTTTTTGGGGGGGAGGGGGGGCTGTGTAGGGGTATGTGTATATGTAGTGTTTTTTACTTTTTATTTTAGGTTAGTGTTAGTGTAGTGTAGTGTTTTTAGGGTACAGTCACATGGGCAGAGGTTCACAGCAAGTTTGCCGCTGGGAGTTTGAGCTGCAGTGCAAAATTTGCGCCATCTCAAACTTGCAGCACTCACTGTGAACCTCCGCCCATGTGAGTGTACCCTGTACATTCACATTGGGGGGAGGGGGCAAACATCCAGCTGTTGCAAACTCTGAGCATGCCCTTTGGCTGTCCGTGCATGCTGGGAGTTGTAGTTTTGCAACAGCTGGAGGAACACTGGTTTGGAAACACTAAGTTAAGTAATAAACTTTCAAGTGTTTTGCAAACAAACTTAGTGTTTCCAAACCAGTGTGCCTCCAGCTGTTGCAAAACTACAACTCCCAGCATGCATGGTCTGTCAGTGCATGCTGGGAGTTATAGTTTTGCAACAATTGCAACAGCTGGAGGCACTGAGGTAGGAAACGGACAATGTTTCCCAACTAGTGTGCCTCCAGTTGTTGCAAAACTACAACTCCCAGCATGCCCAGACTGCCCAGGCATGCTGGAAGTTGTAGTTCGGCAATATCTGAAGGATCAGATGTTACCGAACTACAACTTCCAGCATGCTTGGGCAGTCTGGGCATGCTGGGAGTTGTAGTTTTGCAACATCTGGAGGTCCACAGTTTGGAGACCACTGTATAATGGTCTCTAATCTGTGCTCTTCCAGATGTTAGAGAACTACAACTCCCAGCATGCCTGGACAGACTGAGCCTGCTGGGAGTTGTAGTTTTGCAACATCTGGAAGAGCACAGATTGGAGACCATTATACAGTGGTCTCCAAACTGTGGACCTCCAGATGTTGCAAAACTACAACTCCCTGCATGCCCAGAAAGCCAAAGGCTGTCTGGGCATGCTGGGAGTTGCAGTTTTGAAACTCCCAGAGGCAGCAGTGAGATCGCTTTACGGCGATCTCACTGCTGCCAATGAAGATGCCGCACTGCTGCCAGAAACTCACCCCAGGGACGCAGCGCCGCCGGGACCGCCTGGAGGACGCCAGGACCGCTCGGGACATCGCATGGCCGGGTAAGTGACGCCGGGGGACGGGTCAGGGACACTTAGCAGAGCGGTGTGTGTCCTGATCCCCGTGATCGGGACTCACACACCGCGCTGCTAAGTATTCTGATAGCGAAACGCTGCTATCAGCTAGTCAGTTTTGACCAGCTAATAGCAGCGATCGCTGGGGGGGGGACGAAACCCCCCTGTGGTCGCATGGTAAGATGGCTGGCTATCAGTGATAGCCACCATCTTACTGGGCGCTGCTGGATGCCGCGAGTAGCGGCAAAAATGTTCATGACGTACCTGTATGTCATGGGTCGGGAACACCTTGCCACCCATGACGTACAGGTATGTCATAGGTCGGGAAGGGGTTAAGGGGTTAAAGGGGTACTCCGGTGGAAAACATATTTTTTTTTTTTTTTTTTTTAATCAACTGGTGCCAGAAAGTTAAACAGATTTGTAAATTACTTCTGTTTAAAAATCTTAATCCTTCCAGTACTTATCAGCTACTGTATAATACAGAGGAAGTTCTTTCCTTTTTTGAAATTTTCTGTCTGTCCACGGTGCTCTCTGCTGACACCTCTGTTCATGTCAGGAACTGTCCAGAGCAGGAGAGGTTTGCTATGGGGAATTATTCCTGCCCTGGACAGAGGTGTCAGCAGAGAGCACCGTGGACAGACAGTAAAGAAATTCAAAAATAAATGAACTTCCTCTGTATTATACAGCAGCTGATAAGTACTGGAAGGATTAAGATTTTTATATAGAAGTAATTTACAAATCTGTTTAACTTTCTGGCACCAGTTGATCTGAAAAAAAATAAATAAAAAAAAAAAGGTGGCGTGGTCCAGGACGATCCCAGAGCTAATGCCCAAGAGGGATCGTCCTGGACCACGCCACAGGATGCGTTTCTTCTCAATAAACCAGCAAACAAACGCTTATAATGCAAATCTGGCACCTTGCCAGTTTTATTAGACAGGTTGCAGGGAAAGAAATAAACAAAAAGCAGGAACAAACAAAATCCTAGACCGTCTGGTCACTGACTAAACAGATCAGCTTGTCCTGACTAACAACCGCTGAGCTTCCCTCAGCCGGTTAAACATATGTCCCCTGCAACCTTCTACTCACAATTCATGTCACTCTCTTTGAGCCCCTCATAGCTCGGGCTGTGTACTCCTCAGCAGGCTCTGTCTCTTCCCTACAGCCCACATGCTGTCTCCTAGGAAGAGCCCCCATTAGACTGAGTCTCCATCTCATATACACCTCCCTTCACTCCTGCCTCATTACTTAAGAAGCAGGTGAGAGCTTCTGCAGGGTGAGCCAAGGAAATACACCCTTTCCTTGCCACAATGCCACAATGCACAGACCAATATATTGTACATATTCCTCACATGTTTTTCAATGCGACCACCATATTTTATCAATAACTATTATGGCTATCTCTTTCTTATACACCTATTTCACTACTTAACCTCTGCTTATTTTTTATTCTACTATAGTAACCAGCACTGTCTGATTATGCAAACTTTTCCCTGATTTGTCCTCCCCCTCCCTTTTGTTTTTTTCCTTCTTTTTATTAAACACTTGTTTATATATGTTTAATTCCATGAGTTCCTAAGTCCCTATTTATGTATAATACTAATACATGCCTAATCACCCCTGTATTATAATATATCTGTGTGTGTGTCATTATTATTACTCTTAATATATGTAACCTGCCATGTTCTTGTGGCCCGTTTGCCATCCTTGGCAGTGGCCATTTTCCTGTAGTCCTGTTGTTAGATTGCGGCGCCTGCACGGCCATTTTTCATAGTCTTTTTCTAAAACCTCCGGCGGCCATGTTTCTGTAGCCTGGAGGTTGCACATTAACAACAAGGCCGTGCCCGGCAGGGTGATGCCTTGCGCCTCTCACAGAGACCCGATACAAGTGCGTGTCCTTGTCCCCATTGGCTCTCTCCCATATACATTCTGACCCCACCAGTTGCCCACCACTCCTGGACAAAGCCTGCTAGGCGAAACGCGTCGGAGGTGTGGTGGGTAACTGTTGTTGGGGGAATGCCATTTTAGGCTCTCATTTACTCTGCATGCTTTTCTTCCTTTTGGGAAGTACCTTTTGCACTTGTTCTTACATTTTCCCATGTGTGCACTAGTCACTTTATCCATTTAGTACAACAGTTGCTGTATGGTCTCAGGGATAAGTGCAATATAACATGCTGGTGTAGACCCCAACTTTACCTTTTCATAAGGGGTAAAAGGAGAAAAAGCCCCCCCAAAGGAGAAAAAGCCCCCCTTCAGCTGTTGCAAAACTACAACTCCCAGCATGCCCCTTGGCTGTCCGTGCATGCTGGGAGTTGTAATTATGCAACAGCTGGAGGCACACTGGTTGCAAAACACAGAGTTTGTTACTTAACTCAGTGTTGCAAAACTACAACTGTCAGCATGCACTGACAGCCGAAGGGCATGCTGGGACTTATAGTTATGCAACAGCTGGAGGCCTACTACTACAACTCCCAGCATGCTTTTTGACTGTCCATGCATCCTGGGGGTTGTAGTTATGCAACAGCTGAAAGGACACTTTTTCATAGAAAAAATGTGCCTCCAGCTGTTGCACAACTACAACCCCCAGCATGCACAAACTACCAAAGGGCATGCTGGGAGTTGTAGTTGTGCCTTCTTCTGTTGCATAATAACAACTCCCAGTATGCCCTTCTGTGCATGCTTGGAGTTGTTGCTAAGCAACAACAGGAGGCAGCCTTACCTCCTGCTGCTGCGCTTCGTCACCGGGGACCCAATTGACTGGGAATCACTGTAAATCGCAGATCTGAATTCGCCAACATGGGGGGGCCTTAGGACCCCCCCCAGGGGTTTGCACGGGGTGCCTGTTGAATGATTTCAGCAGGCATCCCCTTCCGTTCAGCGCCCGGTTACCGACAGTGTATGGAAAGTGACTGAATGGATGTCACTGACGTCCCGTGCGCGCACCCATAGGAGAAAAGCGGAGCATCGAGGAGGAAGCGCGCGCATGGTAAGCGGGACGTCATCTTCAGTGTTCCGACCTCCTGTCCCGGGACCTACTGCTATGGCCCATAGGCCATAGCAGTAGTTCGTGACCCCGGTCCCCGGACCGGAGGAGCAGTGGTCAGAACACTGAGGCATCCTGAGGCAAACAGGTATACAGCCTCCTGCCATACACTGTATATGTCTGAAGGCTGTATGTCTGTGGGGGAGCTATACTGCACGTAGTGTGGGGGGAACTGTACTGCACCTAATGTGGGGGGGAACTATACTGCACCTAATGTGGGGGAACTGTCGGGGGGGGGGGGGGCAACATAATGAAGTGCTCCGTCTTCCAGGCAGCTTTAATCTGGCCCTGGGGGCATAGCTATAGAGGGAGCAGAGGGAGCAATCGCACCGTGGCCCTGGTACCTAAGGGGGCCCCAAAGCACATTTGCCAAATAATAGACCAGTATTATAATTTCCATATGGGGCCCTGTTTCAGATTTTGCATCAGGGCCCAGAAGCTACAAGCTATGCCTCTGCTGAAAGCAGCTGCACAGACTAAAAGCTGAACAGACTGAAAGCTGCAAATAGCCTCACTGAAAGCTGCTGCACAGAGCTTGAGGTCTCCTATTCATCACAACGCTGCAACAATGTGAGGGCGGAAGTGGTTCCCCAGCAGGCTTCAGTGATGTCATACCTGCTGGAAAACACCCACTTTCTTCTCCTGAGAGATTTAACTATGTGAGCAATAATAAAGGTGTGATACACAGCTTTTTAAAGCTCTAAAAAAAAATTCGGAGAGTGGGAGGGGTGTTAGGAGTAGTTAGGGAGTATAGCCTTAGTTAGTTTAGAAAAGTTTATTTGGTGACAGGTACTCTTTAAGGCTGACACAATGAAGCTGATGTAGTGGTTAGTTTAGTTACCGTCCCTGTGCCTGATCCAGGGTCTAGGTTCATACTTTTCTGCTGTTCTCCTGCTCCACTTCTTTGGGCATCACTCGCCACAGCTACTGGTGTGGCTATTGGCTCTCCACTTTAAGATCAGGCAGCAACTGCTGCAGCACAAACAAGGCCGCCTCACGTAATGTGAAAAGAAATTCTTCTGGGATCTAAAAATGTATAACTTTGTTTGCTACCTAGCCCTGTGCTTTCTTTCTTCTTGGAGGGGCCTGACTGTATCTCTGGCATATCCTAAGTTGAGACTCTGCAGTACATGCCCTGTGACCATCCTGCCCCCTACAAGCAGGGAGAAAACTTATGGGCAGTGTTTTTAATAGTAAAACTGCAGCAAAGGCTTGGAGCCTACGTGAAACTGGCAGTGGAGAGTTTTAGGCTAGGTGCACACTACAGAATCCACGGCTGGAGATTACGAGTGCGGCCAGTGCCATCTAAATCAATCGTTGCTAGGACTGCAATGTCAGTCAATATCTAAAATAGAAGTCATTTAAAAAATCTGTTTAACTTTCTGGCACCAGTTGATTTAGAAAGAAATGTTTTCCAGAGGAGTACCCCTTTAAATTGTCTTGCTTGTTACTTTTACTTTCTAGTTCCTTCTATTTTTACAGGCAGTGTGGCAACATAATGTCTGCCTTGTATAGGTAATAGAAATACATTTACATAAACTGTGGGATCTGCCAAAGCAGTTCCATGTTATATGACAGTCTATTTTTATAGTGGGACAATCTTAGTTACAGGAACTGCCGCCATTCTGTGTGCAGTGTTTATCCAAATTGTCTGCTGTTCCCTGCAGAGTTATTTCTGCATCTAAACAGCTGAAAAATTCTTATAACCTCTTCCTGGGCAAAGTGATCATCATAGTGTATAGGAATGAAGCAAAGGGGGAGATTTATCAAAACCTGTGCAGAGGTAAAGTGGTACAGTTGCCCATAGCAACCAATCAGATTTTCCCTCTTATTTTTTTTTAACCTATTAAGGACCAATGGCGTACATTTATGCCCTTGCATCCTGGTACTTAAGGTCCAAGGGTGTACCTGTGCGCCCTGAATTCTTAAGTGGCTTTGAAGTAGCCGGACACTCACTGCTAATGACGATCCCACCAGTGCCGGCCATTAACCCCTTAGATGGCCGTGATCAATGCTGATCATGGAGTTGAAAGTGAAAGATCATTGGTAACTCAGAGGGGCTCACAAAACCCGTGCAATGTGATTGCAGGGGTTCTGTGAGCTTAAATGGCGGAAAAGGGTCTCCTTATTTGCCTCCTGCCGCCAATCATTGATCTAGCTGATGTAGATAGGCATAGCATTGTAATAGGCATAGCATTATACAGTAAATGTAGATAAAAAAAAACACCCTTCCCTAATTAAAAAAAAATTACAATTACCCTCATTTTGCCCTTGTACAAAAAAAGAGAAAAAAATTACCATCTTTGGTATTGTCGCTTGAGTAAATGACCAAACTATTAAAATAGAATGTTTATGATTCCGTACAGTAAATGGCATAAACGTAAAAAAATCAAATATCAGACATCATATATCAGATTTTTCTTTTATTAAAAAGTGATCAAAAAGTCCCATCAAAGCAAAAATGGTACTGATAAAAACGATACAGATATGGAAGATACGGAAAAATAAAAAAGTTATAGGGGTCAGAAAAGGACAATTTTATGCATATGAATTTTATTTAAAAAAAAGTCTTTTTTTTTTTTTTAAAGTAGTAAAATAATAGAAAAACTATATATATATAAATCATTTTATTTGCATTGACCTACAGAATAAAGATGATGTATCATTTTAACAATAAAGTGCACTTCGTAAAAACCAAACTTTCCAAAAGTTGCAAAATTTCAGTTTTCTTATAAATTTCTGCCCACAAATATTAACCCCTTAAGGACACAGCCCATTTTGACCTTAACCCCTTAAGGACACAGCCCTTTTTCACCTTAAGGACTGAGCCCTTCTTCGCAATTCTGACCACCGTCACTTTACAAATTAATAACGCTTTTACCGAATATTCTGATTCTGAGATTGTTTTTCGTGACATATTCTACTTTATTTTGGTGGTAAATTTTCGGCGTTAATTGCATCCTTTTTTGGTGAAAAATCCCAAAATTTCATGAAAATTTTGAAAATTTAGCATTTTTCTAACTTTGAAGCTCTCTGCTTGTAAGGAAAATGGATATTCCAAATAAATTTTATTTTTCTTCACAAACACAATATGTCCACTTTATGTTGGCATCATAAAATGGACATACTTTTGCTTTTTGAAAAAATTAGAGGGCTTCAAAGTAAAGCAGCAATTTTCAAAAATGTCATGAAAGTTGCTAAATCTGAAGGGACAGATGTTACAGAACTACAACTCTCAGCATGCCTGGGTAGTCGAGGCATGCTGAGAGTTGTAGTTTGGCAACATCTGGAGGGCTACTGTTTGGGCACCACTGTAACAGTGGTCTCCAAACTGTGACCTTCCAGATGTTGCAAAACTACAACTCCCAGCATGCCCAGACAGCCTTTGGCTCTCTGGGCATGCTGGGAGTTGCAGTTTGGCCCCCCTAGTGGTTGCCACAGTAAAGATCGATTTACTTTCACTTTCAATCCCCCCCCCCCACTGTCGATTCCCTACCTGATCAGGATCCTGCAGGCTCCAGCGAAGATCCCAGGTCCCCAGGCATCTTCTCCTGCAGGTACAGCCTCCATCTTCTTCCCAGAGCCCCTCGACTTCCAGGGGCGGGCAGAACGGGGGGTTGCCATGGCAACCCCCTGTCCTGCGCTGCCATTGGTCAGAACTCCGTTCTGAGTAATGGCAGGGGATAGGAGTAGATCGCAGCTTTGCGATCTCACTCCAATCCTTTAGGCTGATCGGGGGTATTGCTGACAACTCCGATCAGCCCTATTTTCCGGGTGATCGGGTCACCAGAGACCCGATCAGCCCGGAATTGGAGGAAATCGCATGTCTGAATTGACATGCGATTTTCTCCGATCGCCGACATGGGGGGGTCTCAGGACCACCCTGGGCGATGTGCCAGGGTGCCTGCTGAATGATTTCAGCAGGCATCCGGCTCCGGTCCCCAACCGGCTAGCGGTGGGGACCGGATTTCCCACGGGCCTATGGATACGCCCTCGATCCTTAAGGACTCGGAATGTAGGGTGTATCCATACGCCCTGTGTCCTGAAGAGGTTAAGGACACACAACCAATTTTATTTTAGCGTTTTCATTTTTTCCTCCTTGTTGTAACGTGCAGTCCTGCGGTTCGGCACGCGGGCGCAGGGGAACTGTGGCAGGCTTGGATGTCGCTGTGGCTCGCATGCTGGGCCACGAGGGTGCCCGTGGTCCCTGCTTTTACTACCTCACCGTGTTCCATTGCTCTCCGACTGCCGGCACACGTGCATCGGCTCCCTAGTGCACACGCGCTGGCTCTCTGAGATTTAAAGGGTAATTGGTTATTGCCGGGTGCTGACCCTATAAAGGGCACGTACTTCCCCTTGATCCCTGCTGGATCTTTGTGCTACTGTGCCCTAGAGAAAGCATTCCCATAGTGTTCTGCCTTACCTGTGTTCCAGTTCTATTGCTACGTCTTCTGACTTCTGAACCTTGCCGCCTGCCCTGACCTTTGCTACATATCTGACCACTGTATCTCGCCGCCTGTCCTGACCTACCTGCCAGACCCCGACTCCAAGCCTGCCTAATGAATCTGTACCTCGCCTCACCTTGGTCTTGCTGCGAGCTCTGATGAAGACCAGCGGCTCCTTAGACTCCTCTCCCTGGTGCGGCTTTTACCATCGCCAACAGTGGTACAGCGGATCCACTACTCCAGCTTTTACAGTAAGATGCGGCCATGGATCCCGCCGAGGTCACTCTTTCTAGTGTTGCGGATCTCTCCACAATTGTAGCTCAACAGTCACAACAGTTAGCGCAACAGGCTCAACAACTGGATCTCATCTGGCATGATGCAGTAGCTCCTCTCCATTCAGCAACAGCAGCAGCAACAGCCGTAAACTGCTCCAGTGGCTCCTTCTGGGTCTGCAGCTTCCATTGTATCCCTTGGTCCCAAGCTTCGCCTGTCTCTGCCTTCTAAATTTGAAGGGGACCTTAAACTGTGCAGGGAGTTCGTTACCCAGTGCTCCATGCACGTGGAACTTATGGCTGACCAGTTCCCCTCTGAACATGCCAAGGTGGCATTCGTGGTCAGCCTTCTTTCCAGCAAGGCCCTGGGCTACTCCTCTCTAGTGATGAGCGGCATTGTCCATATTCGAATTTGGGATATTTCGCGAATATATAGACGAATATTCATCCTGTATTCGCGAATTTCGCATATTCGCATATTCGAGTATTTGAGGAAGAAAACAGTGAGGGGTGGGCAACTTTACTATTGGTTGCTAGGGATGTTGTTGATAACCTCTGACAAGTATATTTGTATCATTCTAATTGGCCCACAAGTGAAAAAAAGGAATATGCGAATATTCATATATGCGAATATGCGCATATGCGGAAAAAAAGCAAATATTCGCAATTTCAAATATATAGCGAATATATTCACAATATTCGTGAATTTGCAAGTTTGCGATATTCACGATAAAAATTCTAAATTCTAAATGCAAATATTCACGCCCAGCACTAGCGGTGGGGCCAACCGACAAGCCTTCCTTTCGGAGTTCCGCAGTGTCTTGAGGGAGCCAGCACGAGCCTCCTTGGCCGAAACCGCGCTCCTTTCCGCCAAGGGGATTCCTCTGTAGGCAATTACGCGGTCCAATTCCTTATCCAGCTCTATGTGCCACCTTCAAGAAGGGTCTTTCCAGCAGAGTATAGGATGCTCTGGCTTCACAGGACCCACCATCTTCTTTGAGTGAACTGATTTTGCTGGCTACCCGCATTGACGTGCGTTTTGTCGAAAGAAAGGAGGAACTCCATCAAGAACGTGAACCTGCCCGTTCATGTCATCTTCCTCTTTTGGCTCCGGTGTTCCAGCTGCCCCCTCTGCCTACTTCTTTGCCTTCAGCTGAAGAGCCTATGCAGGTGGACTGTGCTCACCTTTCTCCTCAAGAGAGGTTTTGCCGACGATAAGAATATTTGTGTCTGTATTGTGCCAGTCTGCAGCGTTTCTGCAGTAACTGTCCTCTTCGGCCTCAGCGTCTGGGAAACACATGCACCTAGGGCACGTGGGAGAGGCTTCTCTAGGTGTGAATACTCCCTCTCCTTAGTTGTACATGCTGGTCCAGCTCTTCACCCCTTCCGGGTCCTCTTTCCTTCAGCTTTTGTGGGCTTTTGTGGACTTCTGTTCAGCAGGAAATTTGGTAATGCCTCTCTGGTCCACAAATATCATCTCCCAGTCATTTAGCTTGTTGAGCCTCTTTACATATCTACTATCAATGGGGAATGCCTGAATTACGCAGCGAAATATCTCACTGAACCTCTGATGATGCAAGTGGGAGCTATGCACAAGGAGTGGATCAAGTTCTACGTGCTTCCTCACTGTCCCTCTTCAGTACTCCTCGGTCTGTCTTGGCCACAACGCCACACCCCAGTTCTCGATTGGCGATTCAGAGAAGTCTCTTGCTGTGGACAGGGCTGCCAGAATCGCTGTCTGGCGTCACTTCTACCGAAGCGTCCCATATCTCTTCCTTCTCTGCCGGGTCTTCCTCCACCTTACCAAGACTTTGCTGACATCTTTTTGCGAAAAACAAGCTGAGAGTCTACCTCCTCATCGGCCCTATGGCTGTCCAATTGATCTTCTGCCGGGTACTTCGTCCACACTAGGGAGAATCTATCCCTCATCGGCACCCAAAACGCAAGCTATGACAGAGTACATCAAGGAGAACCTCCAGAAGGGTTTTATCCGGAAATCTTCCTCTCCTGCTTGCGCAGGATTCTTCTTTGTGGAGAAGAAAGATGGGTCACTTTGCCCATGCATCGACTACCGGGGGTTAAATAAATCACGGTCAATAACCGGTACCCTCTGCCGTTGATCTCAGAACTTTTTGATCGCCTGCGAGGAGCCAAGGTCTTCTCCAAGCTAGACCTCCATGGAGCCTACAATTAGATTAGGATTCAGGAGGGAGACGAATGGAAGATGGCTTTCAATACTTGTGATGGGCATTTCGAGTACTTAGTGATGCCATTTGGTCTCTGCAACGCCCCGGCCGTCTTCCAGGATTTCGTCAACGATATCTTCCGAGACCTCCTTTATAGCTGTGTGGTGGTTTATTTGGATGACATCCTGATCTTTTCACCTAACTTGGAGGTTCACCGCTCTCAGGTACGCCTGGTCTTACGTTGCCTCCAGAGCAATCAACTTTATGCAAAACTTGAGAAATGCCTCCTTGAGAAGATGAGCCTGCCATTCCATGGATACATTGTATCCAGCCATGGTCTCCAGATGGACCCATCTAAGTTATCCTCAGTTCTTAACTGGCCACAACCTTCCGGCCTGTGGGCCATACAGCGTTTCATTGGCTTCGCCAATTATAATCGTCAGTTTCTTCCACACTTCTCCACGCTGATTGCTCCAATTGTGGCCCTCACAAAAAAAAAAGTAATTCCAAATCTTGGCCTGCTAAGGGAGAAGAAGCATTACTTTGATTGAATACCGCATCTGCCTCCGCACCTGTTTTGACTAGACCGGACCGAGAAAAACCCTTCTTTCTTGAGGTGGATGCCTCCTCTGTGGGTGCCGGTGCAGTACTGACCCAGAAAAGTCCCAAGGGCAAAATGGTGACCTGTGAGTTCTTTTCTAAAACCTTTTTCTTCTGCCGAGAGGAACTACACCATCGGAGACCAGGAACTCTTGGCCATTAAGCTCGCTCTGGAAGAGTGGCATCACCTTTTGGAAGGATCTCCTCATCCAGTTAATATTTTCATGGATCACAAGAATCTTTTACACTTGCAGTCGACTCAGAGATTGAATCCCTGAAAGGCCAGATGGTCTCTCTTCTTTTCAAGATTGAATTTTTAAATACATTTCTGGCCTGTGGATAAGAATGTTCGGGCTGATGCTCTTTCAAGGTCCTCCGATGTGGTGGATCTGGACTCTACCCTCTGGCATATTTTGCCTCCAGATCGTTTGATTACAGCTGCGCCACTTGATCTTCAACAAGTTCCTCCGGGGAAGTCCTATGTGTCACCTCGCCTAAGACAGAAAGTCTTGAACTGGGGACATTCCTCTTTGCTGGCCGGGCATTCTGGAATTCGGAGGACTCTTCTGCTCATCTCTCGCCACTATTGGTGGCCGAACCTGCAGCATGAAGTCTCAAATTTTGTTCGCTCCTGAATGATCTGTGCCTGTGACAAGACCCCTTGACTTAAGCTTGTGGGTCTTTTTCAACCATTGCCCATACCAGACTGTCCATGGACTCGCATAGCAATGGACTTTATCCCTGACCTACCTCCTTCCTCTAATAACACAGTTGTCTGGGTGGTCACTGATCGCTTCTCTAAGATGGCCCATTTCGTACCATTGCCTAGTCTCCCTTCTGCTCTTCAGTTGGCTGCCAAATTTTGGCTAGCTCTTTGCTCTCGCCTCAAGGTCAAGTTGGACTTTTCCTCGTCCTATCATCCACAGACCAATGGCCAGGTAGAGAGGGTGTACCAAGTCCTTGGAGACTATCTCTGCCATTTTGTTTCCGCACGTCAAGACGATTGGGCCAATCTGCTACCTTGGGCAAAGTTTTCATATAACCATCCCCATGGTTAGGTCATCTCCATTTTTTATAGTTTACGGTTGTCATCCTCATCCTCCTCTTCCGTTGCCAGTCTCTTCTGGGGTACCTGCCGGGGACGATCATTCTTTAGCTCTTGCCTCCTCTCGCATGAAGTCTCAAGCCGATTAGAAAAGAAGATCTTCTCCAGTCTACTCTCCTGGGGACAAGGTCTGGCTTTCTGCTAAATATGTATGGCTGAAGATTCCCAGTTGTAAACTGGGTCCTCGGTTCCTTGGTCCATTCAAGATTTTACACTATATTAATCTGGAGTTGTAAAAGCTTCATCATCCTCCATCACTTTGCATCCCGAACTCCTTCCACGTCTCCCTCCTCAACCCATTGGTCCTTAACCGCTTTTCTCAGAAAAACGTCTCTCCTACTCCTGTTTCCAGAGCCTCTGATGTGTTTGAAGTAAAGGAGATTCTTGCCACCAAGACCGTCAGGGTTAAGGGGTTCATTCTAGTGGACTGGAAAGGATTTGGGCCTGAGGAGAGGTCCTGGGAAACTAAAGAGAACATCTTGGACCAGGACTTGGTACTCAGGTTTCTGCGGCCCAAGAAGAGAGGGAGACCTAAGGGGGGTACTGTAATATGCAGTCCTGCGGTTCAGCATGCCGGCCGCGGACGCACACCTTCCCCGTTCCCCTGCACTGTGGCAGGCTCGGATGTCACTGCGGCTCACATGCCAGGCCAGTGCCCGCACACCCGCTCCCTAGTGCACACGCACCAAATATATATTCTACCACTGGGCCCTAGTGGTAGATAATTTATGATAGTAATCACTAGTTGTCCCGAATAGAAGTCCACTATAGATGGTAACAGTCCGTGGCTATATAGGATCCAAATGGAATAAAGTTCTTATATATAAGAGCACCCGTGCAGACTCGCTATTTCTGTAATTGGAACAGCTATAATAAACTCACCAGTGTGGTCCCGTTCTGCGACGGACCTCGTGGATGTGAAGTTGGCAATTTACACTGGGAGAGTTACTCACGGAGACAGCCGGTAATGCGCTGTGCTGGTATAAACAAACTCCGACGGCAGATGTCGCATCAGGGCTCTTCGGGCTAGGATCGTTGGGCTAGGACTCTGGCAGGAGCGCACTGGTCACAAGTACAGTCTGGCTGGAACTCCGGCAGATAGAGGAATGGAAATTTGCGGTCTCACTTGCAGCGGGTGACGTCAGCAGCTATTGAAGGCTCTGAGAATGGATAAATCCTGGGTGGCTCAGATGGTGGATCCTCGGGATAAATGCTGTTTGTGCTATATGTATATTCATCTAGACGCGTTTCAGGGTACTTAGAATATGTATACGACCCCTTCCTCAGTAGATAAACTTGTGTCCAAGTCCAAGAGGCCTCTGCAAAATGAAGGAAGCAATCTGATTGGTTACTATGGGCAACTCAGAAACTTTTCCTCTGGACAGGTTTTGATAAATCTCCTTCTATGGGGGAGATTCATCAAAACCAGTGTATAGGAAGAGTTGTGCAGTTGCCCATAGCAACCAATCAGATTGCTTCTTTCATTTTTGAAAAGGCCTCTGAAAAATGAAGGAAGCAATCTGGTTGCTATGGGCAACTCAGAAACTTTTCCAGGAAAAGTTTCTGAGTTGCCCATAGCAACAAATCAGATCGCTTCTTTCATTTTGCAGAGGCCTTGGGAAAAATTAAAGAAGCAATCTGGTTGCTAGGGGCAACTCAGCAGCTTTTCCAGGAAGGTAAAGTTTAACCACAACACTGTAACACTCTATCCCACCCCAGGACTCAAACCAGTGGTGGTCTCCCACCCACTGTGCTGCCAAGACATTCCTGCTTATCTTACTGTTTTACATGCCATGAGATCCCCATAGACCACAATAGGCCTATTGGTTTCAAAGGGCAGAAAAAATCACAGAGTTAATGCATTAGTCATAGTTAAAGAAGGGAGTACTCAATATTCGCGAATATGCGCATAAATTTTCGCATAGGCGGAAAAAAATGAATATTCGTAATTACGAATATATAGTGCTATATTCGCAAATTTGCGAATATGCGATATTCGCGATTAAAATTCGAATTGGAATATTCGCGAGCAACACTACTGCTCTGTAGCACCGGGCATGTACCTGACGGTCAAGAAGATGGTAGCTGAAATGAAGGATGACATCATCAAATGACATCATCCAAGAGAGTCAAAGTCCCCGGGCAGCTCCTCTGGTCCTTGTCAAAAAGAAGGATGAGACTATCCTCTTCTGCATAGACTGTCTGAAATTGACTAACGTCACGCATAAAGATGCCTATCCTCTACCCCGGATCGAAGAGTTCTTAACTGATTTAGGATCAGCCGCATACTTCTCCATATTGGATTTAACCAGCAGGTACTGGTGAGTGCCCATGGCTGAAGAGGACCAACAGAAGACTGATTTCATGACCCTGATGGGGTTGTTTGAATTCAAAAGTATGCCCTTTGGGCTATGCAACGCCCCTGCTACCTTCCAATGATTAATGGAGCGATGCTTGGGACATCTCAACTTCCATGGTGTCCTGCTATATCTAGATGATGTAATTGTTTACTCCAAAACTTATCAGGAGCATCTTAACCACCTGACAGAGGTGTTTCAAGTCTTGATCCGTCATGGGCTGAAGATTAAACCCTCTAAATGTCATCTGTTGAAACCTCAGGTACACTATGTCATGTTGTTAGCTCGGAAGGAGTTCAACCTGATCCGGGATGGAAAATTATAATGGAAGACTAGCTGTCAAGTGGGCCGAAGAGCAAGAGACAGCATTGCAAGCTCTGAAGCATTTGCTGACCGAACCACCTATCCTGGTGTATCCTGATTATAGTCAACCCTTCCGGCTATATACTGATGCCAGTTTTGAGGGTCTGGGCGCCGTCCTGTCTCAAGTCCAGGAGGGCAAAGAGCGGGTGATATCCTATGCCAGCCAAAATCTGTGAGGAGCGACCTTGGGATCGTTTCTCTGACCGACAACCACCTTGACCTGTTGGGCTCGTCCCCCCCTCTGTTTCTTTTTCTTCTTTTCCTTTTCTTCTTTCTCTTGACCTGTGTCTTATGTCTTGTTTGGTGTTTGTCTATATGGTACCTCTGTGTTTTTCCAGTATAGGCCAGTGTTTCCCAACCAGAGCGCCTCCAGCTGTTACAAAACTACACCTCCCAGTATTTCCGGACAGCCAATGGCTGTTCGGGAACGCTGGGAGTTGGTTTTGCAACAGCTGGAGGCACCCCTGGTTGGGAAACACTGACCTATACTATTAACTACTGTGATGGCGGGGTGTGTGGTAAAGGGAAGATGTTGTTACCCTAGGGGTTGATGGCATTAACACCTTGTATTTGTCACGCCAGGGCGTGGTTTAGCCTATAACCACCTGAAGGTATACCGCTGGATCCTGGGCTAGGCAAGGGGCAATAAAGACTCCGATGCCAAGTTATGGACAACTGTAGCTTTACTGAGGGTAGGCAGTTAGTAAAGTCTATACAGTTCAGAAAAGGCCCAAGGAGGTGACCAATGACTCAGAAACCTTAAGGGCTTGCTGGGACCTGTAGTAGGACTAGGAAATTTAGTGCAGGCAATGTTGCTTGAGAATTTGACAGAGACTGACTTGACTTGACTGATGACGGACAAAGCTGCAGGTTTAGCTTAATTGCACTTGACTGTGGCTGCAGGACTTGACTTGAAGCCTCCAATACTCTGGACACACACACTAGGCACGACTGACCTCAGCAAAGACTTGGTGCCAAAGAGAGAGAAGCTAGCTCCACCCAGGGCTTATATTGGGGAGACTAGCAGGGAGCCCATAGGTCACTCTTGGAGTCAGCTGGTCACTAGTACCTCCTGGGTAACAATCACATGACATATCACATGGTATAACTCAAAGTGATAACACATTTTATACAGTACAACATATTTACAATGGGGAAACTAATGTAGGGGCCCTGATGACACTGAAGGATGCTGCCTGACTGGGCAGTGAAGGTACGGGGTAACACCTCCTGTACTGGGTGACCATACTACTATATAGTCCGATTTGCTGGGAGTTGTAGTTTTTATTTGGGGCAGCTGCTGACCCACAGGCTATATCAGGGCATGCTGGGAGTTGTAGTTAGTAACTAACTGCAACTCCCATATTTGCTTAAAAAAAAGCGATCAAAAAGTCACATCAAAACAAAAACTGGTACTGTTAAAAACTACAGACCAGGGTGCAAAAAAATTAGCCCCTATACAGGCCCATATAAGGAAAAATAAAATATTTATAGGAGTCAGAATAGGACATAATTTCCTCCGCATATGTGTATCCTGTGATGTTATGCATATATAATTAATTATGCAAATTAGCATGGCCAGTAAAAATGGCATATAAAATCATGGCTTCGTCCAAGCTGAAGCACAGGCATGAACAAAGTCCAGTAAGTGAGGGTGGGCTAGCACTCCTCTGTGCTCTCTCCTGTCTGATAGGACTCCTCTGTGCTCTCTCCTGTCTGATAGGACTCCTATGTGCTCTCTTCTGCCTGATAGGACTCCTCTGTGCTCTCTCCTGTCTGATAGGACTCCTCTGTGCTCTCTCCTGTCCGATAGGACTCCTCTGTGTTCTCTCCTGTCTGATAGTACTAATCTGTGCTCTCTTCTGTCTGATAGGACTCCTCTGTGCAGTCTCCTGTCTGATAGGACTCCTCTGTGCTCTCTCCTGTCTGATAGGGCTTCTCTGTGCTCTCTCCTGTCTGATAGGACTCCTCTGTGCTCTTTTCTGTCTGTTAGGACTCCTCTGTGCTCTCTCCTGTCTGATAGTACTCCTCTGTGCTCTCTCCTGTCTGATAGTACTCTTCTGTGCTCTCTTCTGTGTGATAGTATTTTCCTGTGCTTTCTTCTGTCTGATAGTACTTCACTGTGATCTCTCCTGTCTGAGTACTCCTCTGTGCTCTCTTCTGTCTGATAGTACTCCTCTGTGCTCTCTTCTGTCTGATAGTACTCCTCTGTGCTCTCTCCTGTCTGATAGTACTCCTCTGTGCTCTCTCCTGTCTGATAGTATTCCCTGATAGTATTCCTCTGTGTTCTCTCCTTTCTAATAGCACCCCTTTGTGCTTTGTCCTGTCTGATAGTACTCCTCTGTGCTCTCTCATGTCCGATAGGACTCCCCTGTGCTCTCTCCTGTCTGATAGCACTCCTCTGTGCTCTCTCCTGTCTGATAGGACTCCTCTGTGCTCTCTCCTGTCTGATAGCACTCCTCTGTGCTCTCTCCTGTCTGATTGCTCTCCTCTGTGCTCTCTACTGTCTGATAGTACTCCTCTGTGCTCTCTTCTGTGTGATGGTACTCCTCTGTGCTCTCTCCTGTCTGATAGTACTCCTTTGTGCTCTCTCCTGTATGATAGTACTCCTCTGAGTTCTCTCCTGTCTAATAGCACCCCACTGTGCTCTCTCCTGTCTGATAGGACTCCTCTGTGCTCTCTCCTGTCTGATAGCACTCCTCTGTGCTCTCTCCTGACTGACAGCACCCATCTGTGCTCTGTCCTGTCTGATAGCATTCCTCGGTGCTCTCTCCTGTCTGATAGTACTCCTTTGTGCTCTCTCCAGTCTGAGAGTACTCCTCTGTGCTTTCTCCTGTCTGATTGGACTCCTCTGTGCTATCCCCTGTCTTATAGTACTTCTCTGTGATCTCTCCTGTCTGAGTACTCCTCTGTGCTGTCTCCTGTCTGATAGTAATCCTCTGTGCTCTCTCCTGTCTGATAGTACTCCTCTGTGCTCTCTCCTGTCTGATAGCACTCCTCTGTGCTCTCTCCTGTCTGATAGGACTCCTCTGTGCTCTCTCCTGTCTGATAGCACTCCTCTGTGCTCTCTCCTGTCTGATAGCACTCCTCTGTGCTCTCTCCTGTCTGATATTACTCCTCTGTGCTCTCTCCTGTCTGATAGTACTCCTCTGTGCTCTCTCTTGTCTGATAGTACTCCTCTGTGCTCTCTTCTGTCTGATAGTAATCCTCAGTGCTCTCTCCCATTTGGTAGTAGTCCTCTGTGCTCTCTGCTGTCTGATAGGACTCCTCTGTGATCTCTCCTGTCTGATAGGACTCCTCTGTGATCCCTCCTGTCTGATAGCACTACGGCCGTCACACCCCCTCCCATAGACTTGCATTGAGGGGGAATTACTATGCCATCACGAGCCTCTGCCCTGCATCACCAGTCATCCGGCATGGAGCGAAGTTCACTCCGTGCACCGGATGTCTAGGGTGCCGCAGCCGAGATCGCGGGGGTCCCCAGCAGCGGGACCCCCGCGATCAGACATCTTATCCCCTATCCTTTGGATAGGGGATAACATGTCTAGGGGCGGAGTAACCCTTTAAGGGCTGGTCCTGCAGGACTCCTGCTAATGGGAACTGCGTTCCTGCTGTGGAAAAAGTGCAGGAACTCTGTTCCCATGAGTTTCTGCAGGACTTGAGCCATGTCCTGTCTGATAGTACTTCTCTGTGACATTTCCTGTCTGAGTACTCATCTGTGCACTCTCCTGCCTAATAGGACTCCTCTGAGCTCTCTCCTGTCTGATAGTACTCCTCTGTGTTCTCTCCTGTCTAATAGCACCCCTCTATGCTCTCTCCTGTCTGATAGGACTCCTCTGTGTTCTCTCCTGTCTAATAGCATAATAGCACCCCTCTGTGCTATCTCCTGTCTGATAGCACTCCTCTGTGCTCTCTCCTGTCTGATAACACTCCTCTGTGCTCTCTCCTGTCTGATAGTACTCCTCTGTGCTCTCTCCTGTCTGATAGTACTCCTTTGTGCTTTCTTCTGTCGGATATCCTGGGAAAAAAAGTGTGGGAACTCACCCTAGATTTCCACTTAAAGGGGTACTAGACATCTTATACTCTATCCAAAAGGATAGGGCATAAGACGTCTGATACCGGGGGTCCCGCTTCTGGGAACCCCCAAGTTCTCCCTGCTGCTCCCAGCGTTCGTTTAGAGCGTTGGTTGAAGTGCCAGAGGCTCATGACATCACGGTCCCTCAATGCAAGTCTATGGGAGGGGGCGTTACGGCCGTCACGCCCCCTCCTATAGACTTGCATTGAGGGGGCATTACTGTGACGTCACGAGCCTCTGCCCTGCATCACCAGTCATCCGGCACGGAGCGAAGTTCACTCCCTGCACTGGTTGTATGGGGTGCTGCAGCCGAGATCAGACATCTTATCCCCTATCATTTGGATGGGGGATAAGATGTCTAGAGGTGGAGTAACCCTTTCAGGGCTGGTCCTGCAGGACTCCTGCTAATGGGAACTGCGTTCCTGCTGTGGAAAAAGTGCAGGAACTCTGTTCCCATGAGTTTCTGCAGGACTTGAGCCATGTCCTGTATGATAGTACTTCTCTGCGATATTTCCTGTCTAAGTACTCATCTGTGCTCTCTCCTGCCTCATAGTACTCCACTGTGCTCTCTCCTGCCTGATAGGACTCTTCTGTGATTTCTCCTGTCTGATAGGACTCTTCTGTGATCTCTCCTGTCTGATAGTACTCCTCTGTGATCTCTCCTGTCTGAGTACACCTCTGTGTTCTCTCCTGTCTGATAGGATAGGTACCCCACAGATAGATGTATACAGTTAGAAAAGGGCCCCACATTTTAATTGCCGTAATATGGGTGCAGGAATGCACCAGTATAATGCTTGTGTATATGTGGCCTATGTGAGTCCTTTTTAAAAATAAAACAAGTGACCTGATTGGTTGCTATGGGCACCTGGTCAACGTTTCCTCTTCACAGGTTTTGATAAATCTCCCCCACTGTATTTAAGAGGATAGGAACAGATATATACAACAGGGTGAGTGATTTTCCCACAGCAACCAATCACAGCTCAGCTTTCACTTTACCAGTGCTTGTTAGCTGAGCTGTGATTGGTTGCTGTGGGAAAATCACTAAATTTTTCTCTCTCACACATTTTAATAATTTTTATTACTTTTTCTATTAATATTAACCCATTCCCGACCCATGGCATACATGTACGTCATTGGTCGGGTGGGCAGACATGATGTGGCCTGCAGGTCTGATGTAATCGCGGGGGGCTATGGGTTGCTAGGGAAGCCCGAGGTCGTACTGTGTCGTCTTCCCTGGCTCTTAGATTGCTTAGGGCTCCCTTTCGCAGCCCTTAGCAATCGAGCACAAGATTTAATGGATCAATGTAATGCAATAGCATTACATTGATCTATGTAAGCCAGCTGATGATAGCTTATGATAGGCCCCCAGGGGGGCCAAAAAGTGTGTATAAAAAAAGTAAACAAATGTTTTAAAAAATATTTTAAAAATCCCTCCCCTAATAAAAATTCTAATTACCCCCCTTTTCCCATTTTTTTAATAAATCACTGTACAAACAAAAAACTTAAAAAAATACACATATTAGGCATCGCCGTGTGCATAATTGTCCGACCTATTAAATTATGTTTCTGATCTTACACAGTGCACGGCGTAAACTCCAAAAAATTCCAAACACCAAAATTGCTGATTTTTGGTTACATTACATAAAAAAAATCATAATAAAAAGTGAGAAAAAAGCTAGAACTACACAAAAGGGGTACCATTAAAACTAGTCCAACTAGTCACGAAGAAAATAAGCCCTAATACAACTTTGTCAGTTGAAAAATAAAAAAGTTATGGGTCTTAGGAGGTAAGGAGGAAAAAAAACGTGAGCCAGAAACAAAAAAAATTGCTGGGTCATGAAGGTGTTAGTTGAACTAGTAGTAGTAATCTACATCTTGCAGTTGCAAAATACAAACACAGGTGGCAGAATGGGCAACTTTTACTTCCAAAATTTCATAAGACAATTGTAGGAGACAATTGTATTTAACTCCAGTATTGTCCACCAGGTGTCACTACTTCACTGAAATTGCATTAATCTAACAGTGTTGTATGCTAAAATATAGTTCTCTACTAATGGATAGTGAACTAATAATAAGACACCCAGCTCAACGAAAATGTGTGTCCAACCCAAAATGCAATGATAAGAGGTAAGATGTGCTACTATTACTTCTATAAGGAGATGTTTACCTGCCAAAAAATTTCCATAACTTGTCCAGATAATATTTTTCAGAGTCCTTTTTAAAAATAAAGGGAACAATCTGGTTGGCTGCTATGGGGAACTACTCCAGTGTCCCTTTACACAAGGAGGAATCATATGCTTCCCTGCTGTAGGCCTCAGCATCTAGTTTTTTATTCTGAACATCCACAGGATAACTTCTGACTTGTATGCTGACTGTACTGCTTAACCCCTTCCGTCTTTGTCGGTTTTTCATTTTTGCACTTTTGTTTTTTCCTCCTCACCTTCTAAAAATCATAACACTTAAAATTTTCCACCTAAAAATCCATATGAGGGCTTGTTCTTTTCACCAACAATTTTACTTTGTAATACCATTAATAATTTCACTACAAAATCTACATCAAAACCAGAAAAAAATTATTTGTGGGGCAAAATTGATCGCAAGGATACCCAATTTATATAGGATTGATTTTATTTTACTACTAAAATAAATTATAACTACATGCACCAAAATTAATACGTTGAAAAATGTCCTCTTCTGACCCCTATAACTTTTTTTATTTTTCCGTTTAAGGGGTTGTATGAGGACTTATTTTTTGCACCGTGATCTGAAGTTTTTATCGGTACAATTTTTGTTTTCATTGGACTTTTTGATCACTTGTTATAACTTTTTTACCTGTACGTCATTGACCATGCGATTTAATTAACAACATATTTTTAGAGTTCGGACATTTACACACACAGCAATACCACATGCTTATTTTTTTTACACAGTTTTCTATTTTTTAAATGGGAAAGGGGGGGGGGGGGGTGATTCTAACTTTTATTAGGGAAAGGGTTAAATCACATTTATTAACACTTTATTTTCACTTTTTTTTTGCAATGTTATAGCCCCCATAGGGGAATATAGCATTGCACACACTGCTTTCTTACACTGATCACTGCCATGCAATAGCCTGGCATTGATCAATGTTATCACCGCTCGACTGCTCCTGCCTGGATCTCAGGCACAAAGCAGTCGTTTGGTGATTGGACAGCCAGGAGGCATATAGGGATCCTCCTCGTGTACTGCAAGCTGTTCAGGACGCTGCGTTTCAAGTTTGAATCACCGCGTCTAAAGGTTAATGCCGGACATCAGCCCGATCGACGATGTCTGGCATTAGCTGTGGGTCCTGGTTGCATCATAGAAACCGTGAACCACCGGGTATGATGCGCGCTCACCTGCTGAGCGCGCGTCATACCTTGGGAGCCTCAGATGGGCGTTAATGAACGGCCATTTGCAGCAAGGGGTTAATATCCAGTATTACACTGTATATATAGACACTGCACAGGGCCACTTCTTCTGCTTTGTACACTGGCTGTCATTCTTAGTATACAGTATTATTCTATATGCAGGATCGGTGCACAGTACCATCTCTCCTGTCTTGTACACTGGCTGTCATTCTTAGTATACAATACTATTCTATATGCAGGATCAGTGCACAGTACTATTTCTCTTGTCTTGTATACTGGTTGTCATTCTTAGTATACAGTATTATTCTGTGGTAGCCCTTGGGGGGATATAATACAGTGGTGGTGTTGCTTTGGTATATGAGGGGTTAATTTAACCCCTGTCACTCGTGACACCAGGGTGAGGGTTAATACGCTGAGGTAAATCTTCGGCCTATCGCCACCCTTCCCAGAAACGATAGGTGCGTGCTTAAATGAATGGAGGTCCACAATAGGGATGAACTTGAACTTGCATAAACTTTACTGAAGTACTTGCGGTACATCCAATTAACAGCAACAGTCTTAGTAATACAGTCTCTATACAGCTCAGCAATGATTGACAGATGCTGCGGACCATTGACTTATCCAAGAATTAATAGAATTAGGATTTGTGCAGAGATCCGTCCGGATTTAGGGGTCTGTTTAGGTCCGGTGATCTTGCGAAGTTAACAGGGATTGAGATAACTCACAGTTTTGTATGAATGGCCGTTGCCGCAAGGCTTGGGCCTAGTCACTGCTGAAGACAGCTGCTCAGATCCTCCTCCATCAGCAGCCCACAAGGAAAGAGAGAGAGTAATATGGGCAGGGCCGTTTTGGATTGGTCCGTGTCAGCTGTCATTCACCGTTACAAGGCATGGTGGGTGAACATGTCACTGGGACCTCCTAAGGTCCTATAGCAAAACCATAGAGTTTTCCACCTGATCACATGACCCGCAGGTCCTGTTACGCTACAAACAGGTAGACAATTCACTATATACACTTTTTTTTCTTTCAATAGTTTTTTATTGAATTTTACCAAATTAGAAAAACAAACATGTATAAAGGACAGGCGCAGCTGTCAACTTATTATTTTACAACAACAAAAACAGCGAACATTTGTTTACTGCATATAGGAAGGCTTGATTGTTTATTCAATCTTACATATAAGATAGGCAGTTGTTTAACCAAACCAAAAGGAAAACAGAAATAAAAGACTAAAGTAAAATAAATAAAAATAAAGGAAATATAACATCTCCGAGATAACTTACGTAGTAGAATGCGTGCGTACCAATAATGTTATATATATACATATAAACATACATACATACACACCAGTTTTTATACTTATAACTGTATAAATATCAGATAAAACTACTATACATTTAGTGGCTAAGTGAAAGGTGACAAGGGGAAGACTAGAAAAGAGGGACCCCGACGTCCTAGGGACTCTGACTATGGGGACCTCTACACAGGTAACGTATAAAATATGGTACCGGGACACCACAAACCCCCTTACTTAAAATAAGTCGACCTTGACGCCTGTCCCCTAGGGCAGAGGAACTAGGACTAAAACAGGATTATATATATTTTTCTATACATCCTGACAAAACCTAAGTAAACATTAAACACCCTCTCTGGATACTCTGACTAGTATCTTGACTAGACAATAGGAATCTACCTAGACATTTTGATGCTACCTAGACAGTGATGAAGCAATCTAACCCTTAGTTTCTAGCTCCTTAAACATTTATTATAGCTTTCTATAACAATTATGAGGCTAACTAGACATTAGTACAGCTCTCTATACATTTAGCTTCAAGCTGACTATACATTTTGATATCTCACACATTTTTGCCAACAATAAGTTACCTGTTAGTACACGAGTGGTATACTGGCTAGCCGGAAGCTAGGTCACAGTAAGATGGCTGCTAGGGTCTATCTGCTACACGCTACTTACCCCTAGAGCACTTCCAAATAACCCACCTAGGTTACTTTTAGAAATACGTGTTCAATTCTATGCTCGCAAGAGCACCTACTGGCCAGGTAGAGCATCTCACACACATAATACAGAGAAAAGACATATGAGTGTACCTAACAGTGGCAGGAATTGGACATCAATAGGCTACAATTCCTAAGTGTTTCTTGAATGTGAGATATATTTTATTTTTGCGTATGTACTGAAATAGATTGAGGTCGTACATTTAAGTGAGTAGTTTAGGAGTACTATGTGTGCAAGTACCATCCCAAGGGTAAGTTACCCTACTGTTTTTGTTGAGAAAGGTGCTAGCGATTGGCCACAGCAGCAATACTACCCCCGGAGGAGCCGGGGTGGCACCTATTAAGTAACTACTAAAACACCTTTTAGCATTTTTATATCTTTGTATGTACATGTGTACAAGAGTTATTTACATTTTGGTGTTTGGTGTACACGTGCATATAGCGGACAATTTTTTGGGTACAACCTTGACTTACTTTTATGTACACAGACATGAAGCTATTCTTCTTGTGTACAAGAACCATATACATTTTTACTATACATTTATCAATACTCCAACAAGAGTCAGGCGCATACACCTGATAAGTGCAACATTTTTGCGAGAAAGTCCTATAAATATAGGGTCATGTACATAAAACGGTCGTGTAAGTATCTGCAGTCTACCTACACTAGGAGTCTATGGGAAACACGGCTTCACCACAATTAGCCGGGCACAAAACTTACGAATCTCCTACTGGCTAGGAGTCTCTTGACCTGATGGTCAGGCACAAAGCTTGATGGTTACGTTGCTGAACTTAAAACTGGAACAATCTTAGCACAGTCCTGCTAGGCACATGTCTTGAACTTTGTTACTGTAAAACAAAAGTGGTTAGCACAGAAAAGCAATAAACATTACTTTACAGTCCTTCAAAAGAAATTTCTTCTGGATCTTCTTCTGCCTCTTGTAGATCCTCTATATCTGCCAACATCTGGAGCAGGCGAGGAGTTAATGTAACTCTCCCACACCACATTGGTGAGAGTAGAAGGGGCAACAGTAGGATTCAAGGTGACCAGAGGCTTACTAGCCGGAATGTAAGTGGGGCAATAGGGCTTGAGCACCATCTCCAAATTAGGAGTGGGGCAAAACACTTTCGTCTGTACCCTGGAAGCAGGCAAACTCTCCATGTCAGAAGAGGGCCTTAGTACATAGGTTGGTACCTGTGCAGGAGGCAAACTCTCATTGCTCCGAGAGGGCCTAGGTACGTAGGTTGGTACCTCTGGAACAGACAAACTCTCATTGCTCCGAGAGGGTCTAGGTACGGTCTTTGGTGCCCGCAATTTAGGCTTACTTTCTTGAACTTGAGCAGGACTTGGCACTTTTCTGTACACAGAAGATGATTGATGTTGCAGAGGCTCCTCCTCCTTGAATACATTGGTGGAGGCATCAGGAGCAGACCATTTTGGCCTCAGGTTGAAGGGATCTGATTCCCAATCTGTAGACGGAAAGTATTTGAATGGAAGCTGTGTTGGGGCTGTTGGTCTTGTGACCGCTGCAGCCCATTCTCCATGCAGGGTCTGGACGGGGGTGTAGTCCACAATTTCCCCCACCTCCAAGGAGTAGAACTTTTTATGAAGATATGGCCTCTGTATTGCTCGCCGGTTTACGAGGAGGGTTTGCCCAGTGTGGCAATCAAGAAGTGTCCCATAACCTCTGACCTTGTCGAACTTGGCCACAGTTGCTCTTCGTCGTTCTAGAGGCTCCTCCCCTTCTCGGGGATGGTCCCACTTGAGGATGAATAAAGCTTCCATTTCTTTAGTATTCGCCTGGTAGCGGATTCTTTCTTCAGGAGGCAAATGCACATGCTTAGGGGCATACAATTCTCTGTGTCGGGCCTTTAATCTTTATACCAGTTCAGCCAGCTCGGCTTCTTGACGGGGCTGTCTTTGTGCGGCTGGAATTGGTGGGAGTGGCTTCCCAGGTATAGGTTGTAGAACCGCGTGCATATACTCGATGAGTCCCGGCTCATCCAAAGATCCACTGGGGTAAAACAGGAGAGCACGGTCGCGCACTTGGCAAATTTGATCGAGGTACAGCTTCAGGGCTGGAGGAGGAAGAAAAGTCCGCCTCTGGTGGGGTACTCACTGCAGACTCCTCCGATGGGATCTCGGCCCACGAGCCCCAAGTTCTGTGGTGAGGGGACAGTCTCACTGGCGATGCACCTCCAGGTGACCCTGCGCTCTCCGCTGGAGGTGTCTCTGGCCAATCGTCGTCATCGTCACGCAGTGGGGGAAGATTGTAGGCCCCTTCTTCTTCTAATGACAACCGCTGCAGACGGTCAGCAAGTTCATGGAAAAGTTGGGCTGTGACTGCCACAACTTTCCGCTGTTCCGGTGCCATTTTGTCATCTTCACCACATGGAACGCTGCTCTCCGCCATGTCTGTACTCTCCGGCTCCCTGTGCAGACTGAAGAGGTCTCTGTGCGTGGTGTCTTTTATAGTGGGCTTCCCCAAAATGGCGGCCGGCAGGAAGGACGTCATCGGTGCAGCCCCGACTTCCGGTCCTTCCAGAGACAACTCCTGTATCTCCAAGTTCCCTTTTGGCTGTGATACAGCAACCTGGCAGCCACGCCCAGGGGCGGGGCATGGCACAGCGCGGGCCTTCTTCGCTAGCTTTTCCGGCAGCAGTTCAGCTCCGCCTGTACTGACCGGACTAGAGGATCGCAGCATGAATTCATTGCGTAGTTTACACATCCTAGTTGCAGAAATTTTTTTGCCTCCCCCCTTTCTTTTCTTGTGGCCCCCTTGTATGGCGCACCACGGACACCGCTCCTGTACACGACAACACGGTTCACAGCACATGAATAAAGTTTGTTACTTGGGGAGAGTACACTTTCACTAGTGGCAACTGTAGTAGGCACACACCCGAATCCTGTTCGTGCGACGCCAAAAAGGCTTTGTGGTAGCCCTTGGGGGGATTAAATACAGTGGGGGTGTTGCTTCGGTATATGAGGGGTTAATTTAACCCCTGTCACTCGTGACACCAGGGTGAGGGTTAATACGCTGAGGTAAATCTTCGGCCTGTCGCCACCCTTCCCAGAAACGATAGGTGCGTGCTTAAATGAATGGAGGTCCACAATAGGGATGAACTTGAACTTGCATAAACTTTACTGAAGTACCGTATATACTCGAGTATAAGCCGAGTTTTTCAGCACGATTTTTCGTGCTGAAAACACCCCCCTCGGCTTATACTCGAGTGAACTCCCCCACCCGCAGTGGTCTTCAACCTGCGGACTTCCAGAGGTTTCAAAACTACAACTCCCAGCAAGCCAGGGCAGCCATCGGCTGTCCGGGCTTGCTGGGAGTTGTAGTTTTGAAACCTCCGGAGGTCCGCAGGTTGAAGACCACTGCGGCCTTCAACATCATCCAGCCCCCTCTCACCCCCTTTAGTTCTGAGTACTCACCTCCGCTCGGCGCTGGTCCGGTCCTGCAGGGCTGTCCGGTAAGGAGGTGGTCCGGTGAGGAGGTGGTCCGGGCTGCTATCTTCACCGGGGAGGCCTCTTCTAAGCGCTTCGGGCCCGGCCTCAGAATAGTCACGTTGCCTTGACAACGACGCAGATGCGTCGTTGTTAAGGCAACGGCTCTATTCCGGGCCGGAAGCGCGGAGAAGAGGCGCCCCCGGTGAAGATAGCAGCCCGGACCACCTCCTCACCGGACCACCTCCTTACCGGACAGCCCTGCAGGACCGGACCAGCGCCGAGCGGAGGTGAGTACTGTACAGAACTAAAGGGGGTGAGAGGGGGCTGGATGATGTTGAAGGCCGCAGTGGTCTTCAACCTGCGGACCTCCGGAGGTTTCAAAACTACAACTCCCAGCAAGCCCGGACAGCCGATGGCTGCCCGGGCTTGCTGGGAGTTGTAGTTTTGAAACCTCTGGAGGTCCGCATGTTGAAGGCCGCAGTGGTCTTCAACCTGCGGACCTCCGGAGGTTTCAAAACTACAACTCCCAGCAAGCCCGGACAGCCGATGGCTGCCCGGGCTTGCTGGGAGTTGTAGTTTTGAAACCTCTGGAGGTCCGCATGTTGAAGGCCGCAGTGGTCTTCAACCTGCGGACCTCCGGAGGTTTCAAAACTACAACTCCCAGCAAGCCCGGACAGCCGATGGCTGCCCGGGCTTGCTGGGAGTTGTAGTTTTGAAACCTCTGGAGGTCCGCAGGTTGAAGACCACTGAGGGCGAATGATGAGAAGAGGATGATGAAGGGGGGGGGGGGGTGTGGGGATGATGAAGGGGGGTGGGGATGATGAAGGGGGGGGGGGGTGTGGGATGATTACAAGGGGATGATGAAGGGGGGATGTGTGGGATGATAAGGGGATGTGTGGGATGATGACAAGGGGATGATGAAGGGGGGATGTGTGGGATGATGACAAGGGGATGATGAAGGGGGGATGTGTGGGATAAGGGGATGTGTGGGATGATGACAAGGGGATGATGAAGGGGGGATGTGTGGGATAAGGGGATGTGTGGGATGATGACAAGGGGATGATGAAGGGGGGATGTGTGGGATGATGACAAGGGGATGATGAAGGGGGGATGTGTGGGATGATAAGGGGATGTGTGGGATGATGACAAGGGGATGATGAAGGGGGGATGTGTGGGATGATAAGGGGATGTGTGGGATGATGACAAGGGGATGATGAAGGGGGGATGTGTGGGATGATGACAAGGGGATGATGAGGATGTTAATGACGGGTCTGGATGATGACAGGGGGGGATGAGGTATTTCCCACCCTAGGCTTATACTCGAGTCAATAACTTTTCCTGGGATTTTGGGTTGAAATTAGGGGTCTCGGCTTATACTCGGGTCGGCTTATACTCGAGTATATACGGTACTTGCAGTACATCCAATTAACAGCAACAGTCTTAGTAATACAGTCTCTATGCAGCTCAGCAATGATTGACAGATGCTGCGGACCATTGAATTATCCAAGGATTAATAGAATTAGGATTTGTGCAGAGATCCTTCCGGATTTAGGGGTCTGTTTAGGTCCGGTGATCTTGCGATGTTAACAGGGATTGAGATAACACAGTTTTGTATGAATGGTCGTTGCCGCAAGGCTTGGGCCTAGTCACTGCTAAAGACAGCTGTGCAGATCCTCCTCCATCAGCAGCCCACGAGGAAAGAGAGAGAGAGTAATGGCCGATGCTCCCTTATATGGGCAGGGGCAGGGCCATTTTGGATTGGTCTGTGTCAGCTGTCACTCACAGTGACAAGGCATGGTGGGTGAACACATCACTGGGACCTCCTAAGGTCCTAAAGCAAAACCATAGAGTTTTCCACCTGATCACATGACCCGCAGGTCCTGTTACGCTACAAACAGGTATACAATTCACTATATACACTTTTTATACTTATAACTGTATAAATATCAGATAGAACTACTATACATTTCGTGGCTAAGTGAGAGGTGACAAGAAAACTAGAAAAGAGGGACCCCGACGTCCTAGGGACTTTTACATAGGTAACGTATAAAATATGGTACCGGGACACCACAATTCTATATGCAGGATCGATGCACAGTACTATTTCTCCTGTCTTGTACACTAGCTGTCATTCTTAGTATACAGTATTATTCTATATTCAGGATCGGTGCACAGTACTATTTCTCCTGTCATGTACACTGGCTGTCATTCTTAGTATACAGTATTATTCTATATGCAGGATCGGTGCACAGTACTATTTCTCCTGTCATGTACACTGGCTGTCATTCTTAGTATACAATATTATTCTATATAGTAAACCACAGGGGTCCCTAAACAATGTGAAAAATCCCACGCATAAAACAAATGTAAAAAACCACAGAGAAGAAGCGTGTAGAGATAAACAATTAATAAAGTTTTATTGAGAAAAAAAATTCATAAAACATACATATTGCAAATGAACACCATGGTTCATCAAATATGGAAAACATAAAAGGAGACACAGACAGGACACTGAAAATATGGAGGTGGGCGCTCACTCAACTGTATTGTATTGGTATAACAATACATAAATGATAAGGTGCATAGCAAAAATATGAATAATTAAGGTGCTGCCATGTTGCAAATAATACAACAAATGAACAACATAAAATCAGAACAAAGTGCATTTCATAATTACCAAGTGGTACAGAGGAGCAAAACCACACCGCCAAAACCCGACGTTTCGCCACGGAGGCTTCTTCCGGGGTGTGACACCCCGGAAGAAGCCTCCGTGGCGAAACGTCGGGTTTTGGCGGTGTGGTTTTGCTCCTCTGTACCACTTGGTAATTATGAAATGCACTTTGTTCTGATTTTATGTTGTTCATTTGTTGTATTATTTGCAACATAGCAGCACCTTAATTATTCATATTTTTGCTATGCACCTTATCATTTATGTATTGTTATACCAATACAATACAGTTGAGTGAGCGCCCACCTCCATATTTTCAGTGTCCTGTCTGTGTCTCCTTTTATGTTTTCCATATTTGATGAACCATGGTGTTCATTTGCAATATGTATGTTTTATGAATTTTTTTTCACAATAAAAATGTATTAATTGTTTATCTCTACACGCTTCTTCTCTGTGGTTTTTTAATATTATTCTATATGCAGGATCGATGCACAGTACCATCTCTCCTGTCTTGTACACTGGCTGTCATTCTTAGTATACAGTATTATTCTATATGCAGGGACGTGCACAGTACTATTTCTCCTGTCATGTACACTGGCTGTCATTCTTAGTATACAGTATTATTCTATATGTAGGATCGGTGCACAGTACTACTTCTCCTGTCTTGTACACTGGCTGTCATTCTTAGTATACAGTATTATTCTATATGCAGGATCGGTGCACAGTACTATTTCTCCTGTCTTGTACACTGGCTGTCATTCTTAGTATACAGTATTATTCTATATGTAGGAACGTGCACAGTACTATTTCTCCTGTCTTGTACACTGGCTGTCATTCTTAGTATACAGTATTATTCTATATGCAGGATCGGTGCACAGTACCATCTCTCCTGTCTTGTACACTGGCTGTCATTCTTAGTATACAGTATTATTCTATACGCAGGATCTGTGCACAGTACCATCTCTCCTGTCTTGTACACTGGCTGTCATTCTTAGTATACAGTATTATTCTATATGCAGGATCGGTGCACAGTACCATCTCTCCTGTCTTGTACACTGGCTGTCATTCTTAGTATACAGTATTATTCTATATGTAGGAACGTGCACAGTACTATTTCTCCTGTCTTGTACACTGGCTGTCATTCTTAGTATACAGTATTATTCTATATGCAGGAATGTGCACAGTACTATTTCTCCTGTCATGTACACTGGCTGTCATTCTTAGTATACAGTATTATTCTATATGCAGGATCGGTGCACAGTACTATTTCTCCTGTCATGTACACTGGCTGTCATTCTTAGTATACAGTATTATTCTATATGCAGGAACGTGCACAGTACTATTTCTCCTGTCTTGTACACTGGCTGTCATTCTTAGTATACAGTATTATTCTATATGTAGGATCGGTGCACAGTTCCATCTCTCCTGTCTTGTACACTGGCTGTCATTCTTAGTATACAGTATTATTCTATATGTAGGAACGTGCACAGTACTATTTCTCCTGTCTTGTACACTGGCTGTCATTCTTAGTATACAGTATTATTCTATATGCAGGATCGGTGCACAGTACTATTTCTCCTGTCATGAACACTGGCTGTCATTCTTAGTATACAGTATTATTCTATACGCAGGATCGGTGCACAGTACCATTTCTCCTGTCTTTTACACTGGCTGTCATTCTTAGTATACAGTATTATTCTATATGCAGGAACGTGCACAGTACTATTTCTCCTGTCTTGGACACTGGCTTTTATTCTTAGTATACAGTATTATTCTATATGCAGGATCGGTGCACAGTACTATTTCTCCTGTCATGTACACTGGCTGTCATTCTTAGTATACAGTATTATTCTATATGCAGGATCGGTGCACAGTACTATTTCTCCTGTCATGAACACTGGCTGTCATTCTTAGTATACAGTATTATTCTATACGCAGGATCGGTGCACAGTACCATTTCTCCTGTCTTTTACACTGGCTGTCATTCTTAGTATACAGTATTATTCTATATGCAGGAACGTGCACAGTACTATTTCTCCTGTCTTGGACACTGGCTTTTATTCTTAGTATACAGTATTATTCTATATGCAGGATCGGTGCACAGTACTATTTCTCCTGTCATGTACACTGGCTGTCATTCTTAGTATACAGTATTATTCTATACGCAGGTTCGGTGCACAGTACCATTTCTCCTGTCTTGTACACTGGCTGTCATTCTTAGTATACAGTATTATTCTATATGCAGGAACGTGCACAGTACTATTTCTCCTGTCATGTACACTGGCTGTCATTCTTAGTGTACAGTATTATTCTATATGCAGGATCGGTGCACAGTACTATTTCTCCTGTCTTGTCCACTGGCTGTCATTCTTAGTATACTGTATTATTCTATATGTAGGATCGGTGCACAGTACCATCTCTCCTGTCTTGTACACTGGCTGTCATTCTTAGTATACAGTATTATTCTATACGCAGGATCGGTGCACAGTACCATTTCTCCTGTCTTGTACACTGGCTGTCATTCTTAGTATACAATATTATTCTATATGTAGGATCGGTGCACAGTACTACTTCTCCTGTCTTGTACACTGGCTGTCATTCTTAGTATACAGTATTATTCTATATGTAGGATCGGTGCACAGTACTACTTCTCCTGTCTTGTACACTGGCTGTCATTCTTAGTGTACAGTATTATTCTCTATGCAGGATCGGTGCACAGTACTATTTCTCCTGTCTTGTACACTGGCTGTCATTCTTAATATACAGTATTATTCTATATGCAGGAACGTGCACAGTACTATTTCTCCTGTCTTGTACACTGGCTGTCATTCTTAGTATACAGTATTATTCTATATGTAGGATCGGTGCACAGTACCATCTCTCCTGTCTTGTACACTGGCTGTCATTCTTAGTATACAGTATTATTCTATACGCAGGATCGGTGCACAGTACCATTTCTCCTGTCTTGTACACTGGCTGTCATTCTTAGTATACAGTATTATTCTGTATGCAGGAACGTGCACAGTACTATTTCTCCTGTCTTGTACACTGGCTGACATTCTTAGTATACAGTATTATTCTATATGCAGGAACGTGCACAGTACTATTTCTCCTGTCTTGTACACTGGCTGTCATTCTTAGTATACAGTATTATTCTGTATGCAGGAATGTGCACAGTACTATTTCTCCTGTCATGTACACTGGCTGTCATTCTTAGTATACAGTATTATTCTATACGCAGGTTTGGTGCACAGTACTATTTCTCCTGTCATGTACACTGGCTGTCATTCTTAGTATACAGTATTATTCTATATGTAGGATCGGTGCACAGTACTACTTCTCCTGTCTTGTACACTGGCTGTCATTCTTAGTGTACAGTATTATTCTATATGCAGGATCGGTGCACAGTACTATTTCTCCTGTCTTGTACACTGGCTGTCATTCTTAGTATACAGTATTATTCTATATGCAGGATCGGTGCACAGTACCATCTCTCCTGTCTTGTACACTGGCTGTCATTCTTAGAATCCAGCATTAGGCTAGGTTCAAATTTAATCTGGAGCATATTTTTGCGGTTTATGATGGCAAACCGGGAGAGTGGCATGTTGGTGCATAGGCCAATGTGCCCAACAGCTCCAATGCTTTAGAATCCTACGGAAAAAAAACAATATATGTTTAGAAAACTGTGCAAACTACTATTTCTCCCAACTTGTATTGTGACTGTCAATTGAAGTATAGACTTTTATTTTGTATATAGGAAATGTGCACAGTACCACTTCTCCTGTCTTGTGTACTAGCTGTAATTCATAGTATCCAGTAACATAATGTAGGAACCATGCACAGTACCACTTCTCCTGTCTTGTACACAGGCAGTCATTTGTAGTATCCAGTATTATTCTGTATGTAGGAACCTTACACAGTACCACTTTGCCTGTATTGTGCTTCAGCTGTAATTGCTTACCAATTGTATTTTGTATATAGGAACCACGCACAGTACCACTTCTTCCATATCATCTAGTACATCTGTTGAATAATGTGTGTTCTGAGGATGACAGTGGTGGGCTTAGTGACCCCTTTATAAACGACGCTTATCTGATTCATCTTTTATGAATACTTCAGCATCATAGTACATCATACATTGCAATAACCTCCTCTCCACCTGCTCAGCCATCCCACTCGCACATCTGTAAATTTCCATTGTCATTTAGTATCCCCTATTTCATCATTTGCAGCATCTCACATACACAGGGCTCTCGTGGTAAGCTGTATACATGTCTATAATTTGTCAAGCCTTATTCGGCCTTGAATTGATTCATTGTAACTATGACTGCGGCGAGCGGGCGGCGTCAGCGCAGATGAATAGATAAGGCTTGCTTTGATTTGAGGAACTATTAGATGTGATGGTTAAATAGGATTTAATAACACATTATGCCACATCATCTCCTCATGACTCATAACCGCGTCTCTTCAATGTAGAGTGTGCCCTCTGTTGCCACCATCTCTGCGTGTTCGTACATCATAAGGATAATCGCCACTTAGCTTAAAGGCTTGTGACAAGTTAAAAGAATAGGTGATATATGGGAAGGAGTTTTGCTGGAGATAATAAATTGATAAAAAAATAAACCCGAGACCTCTGAGAACCTTTCGTCAAATACCAGAACAAGGTTATGACTGATGCGGAGGGGCACAAACTATTTTTGCTCTATTTGCATAAGTGTTGCTATTTGCATAAGCAGCCAGTGGATCTCTACATAGCGGGAATTTGTTTTGTTTTCCTCAAGTATCTGAGTTGAAATACCTATATATAGCTCTGAGGTAAGCAAAGCGGGCACTTAACATGCAAAGCAGCAAGTGTGTCTTGACTGACAGCTCTGTTCAAGTGTTTTTTGGGGAAGAGAGATAAGTTTAAAAGACTTACTATGCTCAGAAGTAGCAAATACTATGACATTCACTCAGGTTTTACTGGCACCCACTGGGCATAGGTGCGTGACAAGGGGCAGGACTGAAATTTAACGGAACATGCTGGAAAACACATTTACACAACAACCATCTGAAAGGCTGCACATCTTTATAGCAGGACCACAGAGTAACTTATACTGCATAAGGATGAAATCCAGGCTTCTATCCTTGGCTCTGTGTTTTCTTCATTTGTATAGTAGTTCTGATGTGTAACACCCAACATGCAACACCAAAGACCCCTCGTTTTGATAAATCAAAATATGATAATTAAAGATATCCACAATCATGTGAGAAAATATGAATTTTATTAGTCACTTTGATACAGAAAAGCCCATTGGTTCCCATACCCATAAAAAAAACATACATGACAACAGACAGGTTAAAAAACAAACGGTGGGGGAACACCAGTAAATTCACAGTATATTATGATAAATATAGCAGCATCAGAGGTAAGCTATATAATAATAACTATCGAGTATATAAGGCTGGCATATAATAAATCCCTACCAGGGGATAATATAGTACAGTTATATGAAGGTACTAAGTAGTATAACTGTACAAAAGTACTATATAAAGGTACTGACTGGAAATGTTAAGACAGTGCTTATAACCTAATAGTTGCCATCCATTTGGGGCCAACAAACGTCTGTGAGCCCAAATCTATCAATAACAGTCTGATGCAAACATAGACAATAAAGATGATAGCAACCACATGGGTCGCAGTGTATGCTCCGGTGTTCCCCCACCTCACACTCCAACGCGTTTCGCTCCACTCCCGGTTATATAGTGCTTTTGTACAGTTATACTATTTAGTACTTTCATATAACTGTACTATATTATCCTCTGGTACTGATAAAAACTAAAGAACATATGTCCCTGTATACAGAAAAAGTTATAGGAGTCAGTGGAGGAATTTTAAGCATCCTAATTTTTGTGCAAAAAGTTATGATCTTTTTAAAGTAGTAAAATAAAACAAACTCAAGAAGTGCACTGTGTGAAAACAGTACCCCCAAAAGTAGCAAAATTTAATTTTTCCATAGTTTTGCCCCACACAATTTGATTTTTGTTTCGCCGTAGATTTTGTGGTGAAATTGTTGATGTAATTCCAAAGTACAATTGGTGGCACAATTAAACAAGCAGGGTCTGTAGGTGAAGAATTGAAAGTGTTATGATTTTTAGAAGGTTAGGAGGAAAAATTGGAGTTTAAAAAGTTAGAAGTTGGTTGCAAATCTACACCAGTCCAGACATGGCTTCTAAAACTTGGTGTGGAGAGCATTTGTAAAAAGAAAAAGAAAAAAAGGTGCACATCTTTTGCACAATGGGCAATCTCTTTTGCAGAGAAATCGCAGGGGAGGAACCATACAAAGTGGTATTCTGAAGCTATTTACTTATGTGCGCCAAAGTTATCAACCCTGTGTGATAATCTGATAAATATTGCAAAGATTTCTCCCTGGGGGATAGCTCTGGGATCGTCCAAGACACCGCCACAGGACACGTTTCCACTTCAATCAGCAGGCAAATAACAGTTGTTTATGCAAGTCCGGACCCTCGCCAGCTTTATTAGACAGGTTGCAGGATAAATAAAAACATAGGACATGAACAAACAAAACCATAACCTGTCTAGTCACTAACTAAACAATCCAGCATGCCCTGACTACCAACTGGTGGGCTTTTCCCGGCCAGTTAAACTGATGCCTCCTGCAACCTTCTACTCACTGTTCACACACAGTGTTTGCAACCTCTTGCTGTGTGTCTCGTCCACACTTGGGGCCACTCACAGCTCGGGCTGTGTGTTCCTCAGCAGGACCCCTGCCTCTCTCTACAGCCACCTTGCTGTCTTCTGGGGAGAGCCCCAACTATTGTGTCTGTCTTCTTTTTAACCCCTTAAGGACTCAGCCCATTTTGGCCTTAAGGACTCAGACAATTTAATTTTTACGTTTTCATTTTTTCCTCCTCGCCTTCTAAAAATCATAACTCTTTTATATTTTCATCCACAGACTAGTATGAGGGCTTTTTTTTTGCGCGACCAGTTGTCCTTTGTAATGACATCACTCATTATATCATAAAATGTATGGCGCAACCAAAAAACACTATTTTTGTGGGGAAAATAAAACGAAAAACGCAATTTTGCTAATTTTGGAAGGTTTTGTTTTCACGCCGTACAATTTCTGGTAAAAATGACATGTGTTCTTTATTCTGAGGGTCAATACGATTGAAATGATACCCATTATTATATACTTTTATATTATTGTTGCGCTTAAAAAAAATCACAAACTTTTTAACCAAATTAGTACGTTTATAATCCCTTTATTTTGATGACCTATAACTTTTTTATTTTTCCGTATAAGCGGCAGTATGGGGGCTCATTTTTTGCGCCATGATCTGTACTTTTTTTTGATACCACATTTGTATATAAAAAACTTTTAATACATTTTTTATAATTTTTTTTTTAATAAAATGTATTAAAAAAGTAGGAATTTTGGACTTTTTAAATTTTTTTTCGTTCACGCCGTTCACCGTACGGGATCATTAACATTTAATTTTAATAGTTCGGACATTTACGCACGCGGCGATACCAAATATGTCTATAAAAAATGTTTTTTACGCTTTTTGGGGGTAAAATAGGAAAAAACGGACGTTTTACTTTTTTATTGGGGGAGGGGATTTTTCACTTTTTTTTTACTTTTACTTTTACATTTTTTTACATTTTTTTTTACACTTGAATAGTCCCCATAGGGGACTATTCATAGCAATACCATGATTGCTAATACTGATCTGTTCTATGTATAGGACATAGAACAGATCAGTATTATCGGTCATCTCCTGCTCTGGTCTGCTCGATCACAGACCAGAGCAGGAGACGCCGGGAGCCGCACGGAGGAAGGTGAGAGGACCTCCGTGCGGCGTTATGAATGATCGGATCCCCGCAGCAGCGCTGCGGGCGATCCGATCGTTCATTTTAATCGCGAACTCCCGCAGATGCCGGGATCTGTATTGATCCCGGCACCTGAGGGGTTAATGGCGGACGCCCGCGAGATCGCGGGCGTCGGCCATTGCCGGCGGGTCCCTGGCTGCGATCAGCAGCCGGGATCAGCCGCGCATGACACGGGCATCGCTCCGATGCCCGCGGTTATGCTTAGGACGTAAATGTACGTCCTGGTGCGTTAAGTACCACCTCACCAGGACGTACATTTACGTCCTGCGTCCTTAAGGGGTTAAACACACGTCCCCTTTCTGCTACCTCATTAATTTGGCCACAGGTGGAGGTTTCTCCAGGGGGAGCTAGGGAAATACATCCTTCCCTTGCCACAGTGTCACAATATGTTGTGCATAAGCAAAACACACTTTCTAAAGACACAGAATGATAAACGTTCCTCCCTGTCTATTAAATCCTCTCTTTCTGCCATACGTAGGAGATAGCTGTATTTTATTCAGTCTAATTAATCAATATATAGAAGCTCAATGAAGCGAGGTTGCACCCTACATATTTCCCAGCATTCCCTCTTGCTGACTGACAGTATCTGCAAGGGGCCAGTAAATGGTATTAATAGAAGTGCTTTCTATGTTTTGCTGGGTTCAGCATGTTTGATATTATTTTCCTAGCAATGCAACCTACATGTAACATTTCCAAGTAAGCATTATGCATCCACACTACACCCTTTATATTCCGAGATCGTGAGATCCAGTGTGAATAGCTGTTGTTGCACATTGCCAGCTACCAGCAAGCAGAGATCTTAAACACTGTGAGAAATGTTTATAATCAACAACTGCAATAGAAATCCTGAATACACCCTTAGAGGACTCTTACATTGTGCTCTACTGGCTGCGGCTAGCAATAATGATAATTGAAGGCAATATCTGGACAGTAGAAACCAAGGAGGAAAGCTTATAGAGACTGAAAAGAGAAGGGAGAGCAAATACAAGACAGTCAACTGCGAGCAAGCATAAAGAGAGAGTACTTACCCAGCACATTGTAGAGGCTGTACAAGCAAATGTAAGCAAAATCTTTAATGAAGACCCATGGTGAAAAAAAATTTCTTATACCATAATCAGTACAAGAATCAAAAAATACTTTTCAAAGGTATCCATAGTCTTTAAGCTTTATTAATTTAAAACTATTCAATATGTAGGTGTCCATTTAAAGCACGATTGCTCTAATTTGACCAAAAAACCTCATGGTTCTAAGACCATTTGAAGGCAAAAATATCAACCATAAAATTACAATCACTGACAGGTGAAATTAATAACATTGTTTATCTCATGACAATCGCACCTGTCAAGGAGTGTGATATATTGGCAAGTGAAAAGTATTTGGTATTCATTTGGAAGTTACTTTACCACCTGTCTAAACATTGTTGTAGACCAAGCACACCCTTCAAGGCAGTATTTCCTAATCCTAATAGCAGTGGCCTCTTTCAGCAGGGTAATGTGCCTAATGCAGTGGCCTAGTACGGGAGGTGTTACCCCGTACCCTTGCTGCCCTGTCCAGTAGCCTCCCTTCAGCGTCCCTTGGGCCCCTTGTACTTGTTTCCCCACTGTATATATGTTTTACTATGCATTATAATATATCATGTGTTGTTGCTTTAAGAAATGTACCATGTGATTGTTACCCAGGAGGTACCAGTGACCAGGTGATCTCAGGGGTGACCTATGGGCTCCCTGCTAGTCTCCACCATATAAGCCCTGGGAGGAGCTAGTTCGCTCTCTTTGAGCTCTGTTCTTTCTGCTAAGCTGAGGTCCATTTAAATTGAGTCCTAGTGTGTGTGTCCAGAGTCATTGGAGGCCTCAAGTCAAGTCCTGCAGCCACAGTCAGTTGCAAGTAGGCTACAGTTATAGCTTTGTCAGTCATCAGTCAAGTCAAGTCAGTCCCTGTCAGCAACTGTCAAGTCAGCGTGGCCTGCATTAAATTGCCCAGTCTTACTACAAGTCCCAACAAGCCCTTATGGTCTCTAAGTCACTGGTCACCTCTGTGGGCCCTGGCTGAACTGTATAGACTTTACCATCTGTCTACCCTCAGTAAAGCTACTGTTGTCCGTAACTTGGCTCGGAGTCATTATTGCCCCCGTGCAAACCCCCCAGATCTAAATCTAATCCATTTGTTGGATGTGATGGAAGACAAATGTGATCTATTGAGGCCCCACCTAACAATTTACAAGACTTAAAAGATCTGCTGGTAAAGTCATGGTGCCAGATACCACAGGAAACCTTCAGAGGTCTTGTGGATTCCATGCCCATGTACACATAAACCTTTTAGCCTAACCAGTCTTTCCATAAACAACAAATGTTACCCATATTTTAGGGAATTTCACATCCCAACCTGCAAAGGAGTTTCCTAGCAAGCCAGCATACCGCTTTTGGGATTTGTTAGTGTAAAGTAATTTAAAAGCCCTTTACAAAATCCGTCTAATGACCTTAAAGCATCCCTCCCTGCTTGCTGCTTATCTGTGCAGCTATTTAATTTCAGTCGATACTTTCCAGGATAGATGCTGTCACGATGCCGGCTGGCAGGTGGTGGATCCTCTGTGCCAGAGAGGGATTGGCGTGGACCGTGCTAGAGGATCGGTTCTAAGTCACTACTGGTTTTCACCAGAGCCCGCCGCAAAGCGGGATGGTCTTGCTGCGGCGGTAGTGACCAGGTCGTATCCCCTAGCAACGGCTCAACCTCTCTGGCTGCTGAAGATAGGCGCGGTACAAGGGAGTAGACAGAAGCAAGGTCGGACGTAGCAGAAGGTCGGGGCAGGCAGCAAGGATCGTAGTCAGGGGCAACGGCAGAAGGTCTGGAATCACAGGCAAGGAACACACAAGGAACGCTTTCACTGGCACTAGGGCAACAAGATCCGGCGAGGGAGTGAAGGGGAAGTGAGGTGATATAGGGAAGTGCACAGGTGTAAACACTAATTGGAACCACTGCACCAATCAGCGGTGCAGTGGCCCTTTAAATCGCAAAGACCCGGCGCGCGCGCGCCCTAGGGAGCGGGGCCGCGCGCGCCGGGACAGAACTGACGGGGAGCGAGTAAGGTACGGGAGCCGGGGTGCGCATCGCGAGCGGGCGCTACCCGCATCGCGAATCGCATCCCGGCCGGAGGTGGTAACGCAGCGCCCCGGGTCCGTGGAACCGACCGGGGCGCTGCAGTGAGGGAAGTGTAGCGAGCGCTCCGGGGAGGAGCGGGGACCCGGAGCGCTCGGCGTAACAGTACCCCCCCCCTTGGGTCTCCCCCTCTTCTTGGGGCCTGAGAACCTGAGGATCAGACTTTTGTCCAGGATATTGTCCTCAGGTTCCCAGGACCTCTCTTCTGGACCACAACCCTCCCAATCCACTAAAAAAAAAGTTCTTCCCCTGACCTTTTTAGAGGCCAAAATCTCTTTGACAGAGAAGATGTCCGAGGAGCCGGAAACAGGAGTGGGAGGAACAGATTTAGGAGAAAAACGGTTGAGGATGAGAGGTTTAAGAAGAGAGACGTGAAAGGCATTAGGGATACGAAGAGAAGGAGGAAGAAGAAGTTTGTAAGAGACAGGATTAATTTGACACAAAACTTTAAAAGGACCAAGATAGCGTGGTCCCAACTTATAGCTCGGGACACGGAAACGGACATATTTAGCGGAGAGCCATACCTTGTCTCCAGGGGAAAAAATGGGAGGAGCTCTTCTTTTCTTATCTGCGAATCTCTTCATGCGAGAAGAAGCCTGTAAGAGAGAATTTTGGGTCTCTTTCCATATGGTGGAAAGATCACGAGAAATTTCATCCACAGCGGGCAGACCAGAGGGCAAGGGGGTAGGGAGGGGGGGAAGAGGGTGACGGCCGTACACCACGAAAAACGGAGATTTGGAGGAAGATTCAGAGATTCTGAAATTATACGAGAATTCGGCCCAAGGTAGAAGATCTGCCCAGTCATCCTGGCGGGAGGAAACAAAATGTCGTAAATAGTCACCCAAGATCTGGTTAATTCTCTCTACTTGTCCATTGGATTGAGGATGGTATGCAGAAGAAAAATTTAATTTAATCTTGAGTTGTTTACAGAGAGCCCTCCAGAATTTAGACACAAATTGGACGCCTCTATCCGAGACGATCTGTGTAGGCAACCCGTGAAGACGAAAAATGTGTACAAAAAATTGTTTAGCCAACTGAGGCGCTGAAGGAAGACCAGGAAGAGGGATGAAATGTGCCATTTTGGAGAATCGATCAACGACCACCCAAATAACAGTGTTGCCATGGGATGGGGGTAAGTCAGTAATAAAATCCATACCAATCAGAGACCAAGGTTGTTCGGGGACAGGTAGAGGATGAAGAAAACCAGCGGGCTTCTGGCGAGGAGTCTTATCCCGGGCACAGATAGTGCAGGCTCGCACAAAGTCCACCACATCAGTCTCTAGAGTCGGCCACCAATAGAAGCGAGAGATGAGTTGCACAGATTTCTTGATGCCCGCATGACCTGCGAGATGGGAGGAGTGACCCCATTTGAGGATCCCAAGGCGTTGGCGTGGAGAAACAAAGGTCTTTCCTGGAGGAGTTTGCCTGATGGAGGCTGGAGAAGTGGAAATCAGGCAGTCAGGAGGAATGATGTGTTGAGGAGAGAGTTCAATTTCAGAGGCATCTGAGGAACGAGAGAGAGCATCGGCCCTAATGTTTTTATCAGCAGGCCGAAAGTGAATTTCAAAATTAAATCGGGCAAAGAACAGAGACCACCTGGCCTGACGAGGATTCAGCCGTTGGGCAGACTGGAGGTAGGAGAGGTTCTTGTGATCGGTGTAAATAATAACTGGAAATCTTGATCCCTCCAGCAGATGCCTCCATTCCTCAAGTGCTAATTTAATGGCTAGAAGCTCTCGATCCCCGATGGAGTAGTTCCTCTCCGCCGGAGAGAAGGTCCTGGAAAAAAAACCACAAGTAACAGCATGCCCGGAAGAGTTTTTTTGTAGAAGGACAGCTCCAGCTCCCACTGAGGAGGCATCAACCTCCAATAGGAAGGGTTTAGATGGGTCAGGTCTGGAGAGCACGGGAGCCGAAGAAAAGGCAGACTTGAGTCGTTTAAAGGCGTCTTCCGCTTGAGGAGGCCAAGACTTGGGATCGGCATTTTTTTTTGTTAAAGCCACAATAGGAGCCACAATGGTAGAAAAATGTGGAATAAATTGCCTGTAATAATTGGCGAACCCCAAAAAACGTTGGATGGCACGGAGTCCGGAGGGGCGTGGCCAATCTAAGACGGCAGAGAGTTTATCTGGGTCCATTTGTAGTCCCTGGCCAGAGACCAAGTATCCTAGAAAAGGAAGAGATTGGCATTCAAACAGACATTTCTCTATTTTGGCATAGAGTTGATTATCACGAAGTCTCTGAAGAACCATACGGACATGCTGGCGGTGTTCTTCAAGATTGGCAGAAAAAATCAGGATATCGTCCAGATATACAACAACACAGGAGTATAGTAGATCACGAAAAATTTCATTAACAAAGTCTTGGAAGACGGCAGGGGCGTTGCATAGACCAAAGGGCATGACCAGATACTCAAAGTGTCCATCTCTGGTGTTAAATGCCGTTTTCCATTCATCCCCCTCTCTGATGCGGATGAGATTATAAGCACCTCTTAAGTCCAGTTTGGTAAAAATATGGGCACCTTGGAGACGATCAAAGAGTTCAGAGATGAGGGGTAGGGGGTAGCGGTTCTTAACCGTGATTTTATTAAGACCGCGGTAGTCAATGCAAGGACGTAGAGAGCCATCTTTTTTGGACACAAAGAAAAATCCGGCTCCGGCAGGAGAGGAGGATTTACGGATAAAGCCCTTTTTTAAATTTTCTTGGACGTATTCAGACATGGCAAGAGTCTCTGGGACGGACAGAGGATAGATTCTGCCCCGGGGTGGAGTAGTGCCCGGGAGGAGGTCAATGGGACAATCATAAGGCCTGTGAGGAGGTAGAGTCTCAGCTTGTTTTTTGCAAAAAACGTCCGCAAAGTCCATATAGGCCTTAGGGAGACCGGTTACATGAGGAAGCACAGGGACACGGCAAGGTTTACTGGGAACCGGTTTTAAGCAGTCCTTGGAACAAGAGGGCCCCCAACTCTTGATCTCCCCAGTGGACCAATCCAGGATTGGGGAATGGAGTTGAAGCCAGGGAAGTCCAAGAAGGATTTCAGAAGTGCAATTGGGGAGGACCAACAGTTCAATCCTCTCGTGATGAGATCCGATGCACATTAGAAGGGGCTCCGTGCGGAAACGTATAGTACAGTCCAATCTTTCATTGTTTACACAATTGATGTAGAGGGGTCTGGCGAGACTGGTCACCGGGATGTTGAACCTGTTGACGAGAGAGGCTAAGATAAAATTTCCTGCAGATCCAGAGTCCAAGAAGGCCACAGCAGAGAAGGAGAAGGCAGAGGCAGACATCCGCACAGGTACAGTAAGACGTGGAGAAGCAGAGTAGACATCAAGGACTGTCTCACTTTTGTGCGGAGTCAGCGGACGTCTTTCCAGGCGGGGAGGACGGATAGGACAATCCTTCAGGAAGTGTTCGGTACTAGCACAGTACAGGCAGAGATTCTCCATGCGGCGTCGTGTCCTCTCTTGGGGTGTCAGGCGAGACCGGTCGACCTGCATAGCCTCCACGGCGGGAGGCACAGGAACAGATTGCAGGGGACCAGAGGAGAGAGGAGCCGGGGAGAAGAAACGCCTCGTGCGAACAGAGTCCATATCCTGGCGGAGCTCCTGACGCCGTTCGGAAAAACGCATGTCAATGCGAGTGGCAAGATGGATGAGTTCATGTAGGTTAGCAGGGATTTCTCGTGCGGCCAGAACATCTTTAATGTTGCTGGATAGGCCTTTTTTAAAGGTCGCGCAGAGTGCCTCATTATTCCAGGATAATTCTGAAGCAAGGGTACGGAACTGTACGGCATACTCGCCAACGGAAGAATTACCCTGGACCAGGTTCAACAGGGCAGTCTCAGCAGAAGAGGCTCGGGCAGGTTCCTCAAAGACACTTCGAATTTCCGAGAAGAAGGAGTGTACAGAGGCAGTGACGGGGTCATTGCGGTCCCAGAGCGGTGTGGCCCAAGCCAGGGCTTTTCCAGACAGCAGGCTGACTACGAAAGCCACCTTAGACCTTTCAGTGGGGAACTGGTCCGACATCATCTCCAAGTGTAATGAACATTGGGAAAGAAAGCCACGGCAAAACTTAGAGTCCCCATCAAATTTATCCGGCAAGGATAGTCGTATTCCAGAAGCGGCCACTCGCTGCGGAGGAGGTACAGGAGCTGGCGGAGGAGATGATTGCTGGAGCTGTGGTAGTAACTGTTGTAGCATAACAGTCAGTTGAGACAGCTGTTGGCCTTGTTGCGCAATCTGTTGTGACTGCTGGGCGACCACCGTGGTGAGGTCAGCGACAACTGGCAGAGGAACTTCAGCGGGATCCATGGCCGGATCTACTGTCACGATGCCGGCTGGCAGGTGGTGGATCCTCTGTGCCAGAGAGGGATTGGCGTGGACCGTGCTAGAGGATCGGTTCTAAGTCACTACTGGTTTTCACCAGAGCCCGCCGCAAAGCGGGATGGTCTTGCTGCGGCGGTAGTGACCAGGTCGTATCCCCTAGCAACGGCTCAACCTCTCTGGCTGCTGAAGATAGGCGCGGTACAAGGGAGTAGACAGAAGCAAGGTCGGACGTAGCAGAAGGTCGGGGCAGGCAGCAAGGATCGTAGTCAGGGGCAACGGCAGAAGGTCTGGAATCACAGGCAAGGAACACACAAGGAACGCTTTCACTGGCACTAGGGCAACAAGATCCGGCGAGGGAGTGAAGGGGAAGTGAGGTGATATAGGGAAGTGCACAGGTGTAAACACTAATTGGAACCACTGCACCAATCAGCGGTGCAGTGGCCCTTTAAATCGCAAAGACCCGGCGCGCGCGCGCCCTAGGGAGCGGGGCCGCGCGCGCCGGGACAGAACTGACGGGGAGCGAGTAAGGTACGGGAGCCGGGGTGCGCATCGCGAGCGGGCGCTACCCGCATCGCGAATCGCATCCCGGCCGGAGGTGGTAACGCAGCGCCCCGGGTCCGTGGAACCGACCGGGGCGCTGCAGTGAGGGAAGTGTAGCGAGCGCTCCGGGGAGGAGCGGGGACCCGGAGCGCTCGGCGTAACAGATGCATTAAACTTTTATAGGAGTTAAGTGGAGGAGACAAATTTAGCCAACATAAAAATAATAGTATTCTAAAAAAAGCCTTTTAAAAATCCCTTGTGGCCAACACATAATGTTGGCAGCTTCTCCGGTAAGACTATTCCTGAGCACTGGGATTTCTCCCTCATTAAGTAGATAGAAATACGTCATGACCTTTTACTGCTGCAATCCTGGATTCTCCTCTGTATAGATATCCCGTGTACATATCATATATCTCTCTGTATATATATAAAGAATCACTTCCAGTAAGAGAGCTGTCTAATGGTTGCCATGCATTGATCCAGTAAGTGGTACTATTACCTACTATATATCAGACTGACTACGTAGGCTGAATTTACCCCTTTATTAAAAGTGGTGTTCTTTTCTGCTGCACTTAGAGAATCGTTTGTTCCTTCAAATGTAAATCCCCAAAATTCTGTATACACTCTATAAAAAAATATATTGTCACTAGTGCAATAGAGGTATAGTAAATAAAAGAATGCCCCCTATTACAGTGTACTACAATAGATTACTGCTATATCCAAAAGATGGCCAATTAGCTAAAGAAAATAAATAAATCTGCATCCATTTCAGAATAATGGAGCATACATTATCCACAATTCCTGCATCTTTACCTATATGATGCTATGACGTAACTGAATTCAAGGCTGTGATTAGAGATGAGCTAACTTTAGAAAAATTCTATTTGGCCGATTCGCCAAATTTTTTGAAAAAATTTAGTTCGATCTGAATTTATTCACAGCAAATTTATATTAAAAATGGCTATTTATGGACTACAGAGAGCCTCAATAGGGGTGTAGAACACTTTATTGTGTTCTAACACACATATGGAGTGTGCTGGGGGTAGTGAAATAAAACTGTTATTCAGTATGACATGCAGATTACAGGTAGTGCTTTTAGAACCACTGCCGCAGAGCAGCACAATGACAGAGCCTGGAGGTGGCATCAGTATGAGGAGACCATATAGTGGCTGAATGACACAGCGTGGAGGTGTTGGTAGCATGAGGAGACCATATAGTGGCAGAATGACACAGCGTGGATGAGGCTAAAGCATGAAGAGACTATATAGTGGCTGAATGACAGAGCGTGGAGGTGTTGGCAGCATGAGGAGACCATATAGTGGCTGAATGACAGAGCGTGGAGGTGTTGGCATCGTGAGGAGACCATATAGTGGCTAAATGACACAGTGTGGAGGTGTTGGCAGCATGAGGAGAGCATACAGTGGCTAAATGACACAGCCAGGAGTTGACAGCAGCATGAGTAGACACTAGGCCTTCACAATCCCTAAGATTAAAAAATGAATTCTGAAATTTAAACCAAAGATTTTGGGTAGCTAGTGCTACCATAACAAAAGTTTTATTCCCAGACCCAGTCCCAGCAGCATCAGTAAACCATATATTGCCTGAATGACACAGCCTGTAGTTGACTGAAGCATGAGGAGAGCATATAGTGGCTGAATGACACAGCATGGAGGTGTTGGCCGCATGAGGAGACCATAAAGTGGCTGAATGACATAGCGTGGATGAGGCTAAAGCATGAAAAGACCATATAGTGGCTGAATTGCACAGCTTGGAGGTGTTGGCAGCATGAGGAGACCATATAGTAGCTAAATGACACAGTGTGGAGGTGTTGGCAGCATGAGGAGACCATATCGTGGCTGAATGACACAGCGTGGAGGTGTTGGCAGAATGAGGAGAGCATATAGTGGCTGAATGACACAGCGTGGAGGTGTTGGCAGCATGAGAAGAGCATAGAGTGGCTGAATGACACAGCGTGGAGGTGTTGGCAGCATGAGGAGAGCATATAGTGTCTGAATGACAGCGTGGAGGTGTTGGCAGCATGGGGAGACCATATAATGGCTGAATGACACAGCTTGGATGAGGCTGAAGCATGAGAAGACCTTATAGTGGCAGAATAGACACTAGGGCTTCACAATCCCTAAGAATAAAAGATGAGTTTTGAAATTTTAATTGAAGATTTATGGTAGCTAGTGCTACCATAAATTTTTTTTAGGCCCAGACCAAGGCCCAGCAGCATCAGTAAACCATATATTGGCTGAATGACACAGCCTGTAGTTGGCTGAAGCATGAGGAGACCATATAGTGTCTGAATGGCACAGCCAGGAGTTGGCAGCAGCATGAGTAGACACTAGGACTTCACAATCCCTAAGATTAAAAGATGAATTCTAAAATTTAAACCAAAGATTTTGGGTAGCTAGTGCTACCATAACAAAAGTGTTATTCCCAGACCCAGGCCCAGCAGGATCAGTAAACCATATATTGCCTGAGTGACACAGCCTGTAGTTGGCTGAGGCATGAGGAGACCATTTAGTGTCTGAATGGCACAGCTAGGAGTTGGTTGCAGCATGAGTAGACACTAGGACTTCACAATCCCTAAGATTAAAAGAGGAATTCTGAAATTGAAACCGAAGATTTTGGGTAGCTAGTGCTATCATAACAAAAGTTTTATTTCCAGACCCGGTCTCAGCAGCATCAGTAAACCATATATTGCCTGAATGACACAGCCTGTAGTTGACTGAAGCATGAGGAGACCATATAGTGTCTGAATGGCACAGCCTGGAGTTGGCAGCAGCATCAGTAGAAACCAGGGCTTCACAATCCCTAAGAAAAAAAGAAGGTTGAAATTTAAACTGAAGATTTTTGGTAGCTAGTGCTACCATAACAACCTTTTTATTCCCAGACCCAGGCCCAGCAGCATCAGTAAACCATACATTGTCTGAATGACAAAGCCTGGAGTTGGCTGAAGCATGAGGAGACACAAGGGCTTCACAATCCCTAAGAAAAAAAGACACATTTTGAAATTGTAATTGAAGATTTAGGGTAGCTAGTGCTACCATAACAAATTTTTTATTCGCAGACACAGGCCCAGCAGTATCAGTAACCCATATATTGCCTGAATGACAAAGCCTGGAGTTGGCTGAAGCATGAGGAGACACCAGGGCTTCACAATCCCTAAGAAAAAAAGACGAATTTTGAAATTTAAATTGAAGATTTAGGGTAGCTAGTTCTACCATAAAAAATATTTAGGCCCAGACCCAGGCCCAGCAGCATCAGTAAACCATATATTGGCTGAATGACACAGCCTGGAGTTGACTGAAGCATGAGGAGACCATTGAAATTTATGATTTTTAAATTTAAGATTTTTAAATTGAAAGTGAGGGTTTTGAAATTTAACTTTTAACTCCCAACTTTCCCGGGCCCCTTTGTGTGGGTACAAAGGACAAAATCTAACAAGGAGTTACATGTCACATGGCAGCACAATGAAAGAGCCTGGAGGTGGCATCAGTAGGAGGAGACCATATAGTGGCTGAATGACACAGCTTGGAGTTGGCTGTAGCATGATAAGAGACCACATAGTGGATGAATGAGACAGCCTGGAGGTGGCATCAGTATGAGGAGACCATATAGTGGCTGAATGACTGCCTGGAGTTTGTGGCAGCATGGGGAGACCATACAGTGTCTGAATGGCACAGCCTGGAGTTGTCAGCAGATGAGGAGACAATAGTGCCTCACAATCTCTAAGAATAAAAGATGGATTTTGAAATTTCCATTGAAGATGTATGGTACCTAGTGCTACCATAAACATATATAGGTAATATCCTAGGCCCAGCAGCATCGCTAAACCATGTAGTCGCTGAATGACACAGACTGGAGCTGGCTGAAGCATCAGTAAAATATATATTGGATGAATGGCACAGCCTGGAGGTGGCTGAAGCATGAGGAGACAAAGAGTGGCTGAATGACACAGCCTGGAGTTGGATGAAGCATGAGAAGAGACCCTATAGTGGTTGAATGAGACAGCCTGGAGGTGACAGCAGCAGCATCAGGAGTCCTGAAAGTGATCCGGTGACAGAATGGTGCGGTGGGTGGCAATACCAGTACCTGGTGACAAAGGTGGGTGAAAAAAGGTCTGATGCAGAGGAATGTTTGTAACTGGGGATCAGCGCCTTAAATCTGTTTGGCATTATCCATATTTGTGAAGTGTTGGTGTGGCACCATAGTCAATCTACTCTCATGCATCAGGCATTGGTGGGTGGAAATCCTGGCTGATCCATGCCAGATTTATCTACACAAAGGTAAGTCTCTCCACATTTTTCGTGGACAGACAAGTTCTCCTTGGGGTGACTATGGCCCCCACTGCACTAAACACCCGGTCTGATAGCAAACTACTGGCCGGGCAGGACAGCTTTTTCAGGGCAAACTCTGTTAGTTGAGGCCACAAATTAAATTTGGCTGCCCAGAAGTCCAGCAGATCTTCAAGGTGTGTTGGCATGGGCATGTCAAGGTATGCCACCACCTGCTGGTTCAGGTCCTGCTCCAGGTCTACCTGCTGCTGATGAGTTGCTTCACTATGCGGGTGAAGAAAGCTACTCATCAGCGACTGTAGACTCAGGCTGCTGCTGATGGAGCTGGTAATGCTCCTGCCACCCCACCCCTCCCCAGCAGCAGTGGCTGTGGAAGGTGAGCGCAGGGGGCCCCCTGATTAAGACCTGAGAGAGGATGGACAATGGCACCGATAGGCATCGGCCAACTGACTACATAGGATGCCTCTGTAGCAGATCATTCTGTCCTCCCTCTCAGTGGGTGTGAAAAAAGGCCCCTATTTTGTGGCGGTAGCGAGGGTTCAATAAGGTGGAGATCCAGAAGTCATCCCACTGCCGAGTGGTGACAATTCGGCTGTCACTACGCAAACAGGTGAGCATGCATCGTGCCATTTGTGCAAGTCACTCGGAGGGACCCCCTGCCTCCATCTTCACTGCATACTGCCACGGTGTGTCTGGGTCCTCTGTCTCGCCTTCCTCATAACCCTCTAGCTCCTCTGGTTGCTCCTGCTCCTCCTCTTCTGTCAGATTACTAGAAAAAACGCCCATTTGGCAAAACCTAAACTGCGTTCCACTGTGCCCCTCCCCCCTCCTCCTCCAGTTCAGCCCCCCCAGGGCTCATGTGGCCGAGAAATGTAGGCACCACATCTCCAGTGCCCAGACCAGCCATTGTTTCCAACACGTGTTGTAAGAAATGAAGCAGTGGAATGATGTCATTCATCCTATAATCCTGGCGACTTTCTAATAATGTGGCTTCCTCAAAGGGCCTGAGCAAATGGCAGGTGTCACGTATGAGGTGCCACTAGTTCACATTGAAGTTACACAGGGGAGCATGTTGTGGGATACCGTTCTGACCCTGCAGCTCAAGGAGGGTGTGCTTTGTGGTGTACAAGTGGCTGAAGTGCATGCAAAGCTTCCTTCCCATTTTTAGGATGTCTTGCAAATGGGGGGAACACTTCAGGAACTGCTTCATAACCAGATTCAACACGTGTGCCATGCAGGCCGCATGGCTCAGCCTTCCCAGTCGCAGCGCATGCAAGATGTTCTTCCCCTTGTCAGTCACCATGGTTACCATTTCCAGTTTTCGTAGAGTAAGCCATGCTCTGATTTCTTTACAAATGTCTTTTAGCAGTTCCTCCCCTGTGTGATTTTTTTTTGCCAAAACAAACCATGTGATGAACAGCATGACACAGTTGTGCCCTGCACAGATGTTATGCTGAAGGGCCACTGAGATTTGTCTGGGCAGTGGAGGCTGAGGACACGGTGGAGGATGAGGAGGCGGAGTCGCACACTGTCAAAGGACCAATGGGCTGAGAGAGTGGAGGAGGAAGCGGCGTGACCTGTCCAAGTAGGGGTTGTGGCTGTGCAGGAACCACATTCACCCAGTGAGCCGTAAAGGACATGTATTGTCCCTGACCGTAGTTACAGCTCCAGACGTCGGTGCTGCCATGCACTTTGGTACACAGCGACAGGCTCAGGGACTGGACCACCTTCTCTTCCACAAAATTGTGCAGGGCTGGTACTGCCTTCTTCGCAAAGAAATGACGGCTTGGCACTCTTCACCTCGGCTCGGCACAAGCCATCAGTTCTCTGAAAGGTGCAGAGTCCACCACTTGAAAAGGGAGGGATTGCAGCATCAGCAACTTAGACAGGAGCACATTCAGCTTATGCGCCGTTGAATGAGTGGGCGCATACTGTTGTCTCTTGGACATGGCTTCTCCAATAGATTGTTGGCAGAATGGCTGACTAAAAGTAGGAGGAGCAGGAGCATCTGGAGCAACAGAAGGAGGGTATGACACAGAGCTCCCTTTGGCTGAGGTGGTGGAGCCTTGGCCTGCTGAAAGAGGGAGCGGCGTGCCACTGGGTGATGCAGCAGGCTGGACCACTACATCAGAGCCACGGTTCTCCCAGGCCGCTTTATGGTGGCGAAGCATATGTTGATGCAGGGCTGTGGTGCCAACATATGGACCCTGGCCATGCTTCACCTTCTGCCGACATATCTTGCACGTGAACCTACTCCGGATGCTTGATGAAAAACTGCCACACTGCAGAGTAACTGATTTTCCCACCAACAGTCCGCACTAATTGACTGCTACTGCCGCCGTTTCCAGGAACCCCTGTTCCACTACCTCCTGAGAGGGTAGGCTGCCGTGAAGCAGGTGGTCTCCCCCGGGCATGTTTGGCTCTAGAATTTCCACTTCTGCCACCACGCTGACTGCCAACCATGCAACTGCCTTGCTAGCTCAGCTGCTCTTTCACGGGCAACCTGCAACTCTGTTCTCCTGATGATGATGAAGCCCCTTCTGCACCCGGCTCCCAATTGAGATCAGCTTCATCATCATAAACAAGTGTCTGCACGTCACTGATGTCCTCCTCAGGTTCCTCAACAGTGTCTGCTTCAGGACCCTAAACCCTGGCAACACCGCCTCCCACGTCACTCTCCTCATCACCACTGGCCTGCCTAGAGGAGGAAGCGGTGGATGCTTCCTCCACTTCTTGGCTAGGCAGTAGCTGCTGACTGTCCTCTATTAGATCATCCTCAGTGAATAGTGGAGCTGAACCCACAGCATAAGATACTTCTGTAGGAGAGGGAACAGCATAGGGTTGTGTCTGAGGAACCCACCGACTGTTGACTGGGGGTGTCAGATGTCACTTGTGATGAAGTGGATGACCGTGTTAACCAATCGGCTTTGGCAGATGGGTTGCTGGTCGAGACATGACCGCTAGCTGAAAAAGGGAGCTCAGGCCTCTCGCTGCGACTCCTGCTGCCACTCGCCCCTAGTCTGCTGCGACCTGTGCCTGAAGGATTTAGGCCTCTGCCAATCCTCTGTGCACGTCCTGGCACTTCTCTGCCTGACATACTTGTGCATATATGAGGGGAGTACAGCTTCACTATGCTTAAAACAGTATTTGTCTAGAACAGCAGCAGGTGTGCATTTTTGGCTGGCCATTCACAGTATCTAGGCCCTTGACAGGTTAACAGGAACAAAATAGTACACTACTTAGATGTAGGTATGTGGTAAGCACTGATGAGGTCAGAAAAATGCTCTACAGTACACTTACAAAAGTATCTGAGTACAACACCAGCCGATGAGTAATTTTGCCTGGACTTTCACAGTATTAACAGATTAACAGGTAAAAAATAGTACACTACTTAGATGTACACTACTACTTAAGAGGGCAGAAAAATGCTAACACTAATCTTTTACACAGATCACTGATCAGTGTTATCGGCGGTTGATTGCTCAAGCCTGGATTTCAGGCTTGGAGCAATTAATCGCTGTTTGGACGTGCAGGAGGCAGGTCAGGCACCCTCCTGCTGCGTCCTAGCTGATTGGAACATCACGATTTTATTGCGAGGTCCCGATCAGCCCGACTGAGCTGCCAGGATACTTTTACTTTCACTTTTAGACATGGCGATCAACTTTGATCGCCGTGTTTAAAGAGTTAATGCCGGACATCTGCCGGAACGGCGATGTCCGGCATTAGCCATGGGTCCTGGCTGCTGATAGCAGCCGGGACCGTGCAGGTATGATGCAAGCTCAGCGCCTGAGCTCGCTTCATAACCCTCCTTTGCCGCAGCGCCGTATAAACCCAGCGTTCTGCGGCAAGGGGTTAATCAGCAGGAGACTGCAAAGGTTAATGCCAGTGTTAGTTTAGGAACCGAATCTTATCAGGTGGCCTTGACCAAGTGGGCTTGCATGTTTTAATCTAAAGGTACACTAACAACCTGTTAGTTTGAAATTATGCTGAGAAGCAATTGGATCATAGTACACATTGTAGATGTGTGGCCATGTTCTGTTCAGATCACTGTGGCCAGGAATTAGCTGATCTGCAGCGTGACGCATTGACCACAATGTCCTGGAAGAGAATCGCTATGGAGAATGGGAGTACGGAGGCACCAGGGGAGTGACAGTAGGTAAGTGCAGTCTCTTTTTTTTTTTTTAACCTCTTCAGGACATAGGGCGTATGGATACGCCCTGCATCCCGAGTCCTTAAGGACCGAGGGCGTATCCATACGCCCGTGGGAATTCCGGCCCCCACCGCTAGCCGGTTGGGGACCGGAGCCGGATGCCTGCTGTCATTATGCCCCCCATGTCGGCAATCGCCGCAGATCGCTGGACAATTCAGTTCAGCGATCTGCGGCGATTCCGGGTCAATCTGGTCTCCAGTGACCTGGTGACCCGGAATTACAGGCTGTTCGGGGCCGTCTCCGACGGCCCCGAACAGCCAGAGCCTGCAGGGGTGAGGTGGCACTGGTGCCACCTCACGATCGCCCTGATTCGTCGGCCGGATTACCGGCCGACCAATCAGGGCGCCTGCTGCGGGTGTCACTCCCGCACCCGCTCCGCCCCTCTTCCGGAGGACGTGAGCGGGACGTGCACCCCGGGTGCTGGGGACCCCGATCCCCGGCGTTAATGTTGGGATCGGGGCCCCAGGAGCAGCGGCGGCGGCGGGACTGACTCTCCGGCGTGGATCGTTGGAGGTGAGTGACAGCCTCCTGCTGTTGCTTAGCAACAGCTCCCAGCATGCAAAAAGGGCATGCTGGGAGCTGTAGTTATGCAACAGCAGGAGGCAGACCACCACAACTCCCAGCATTCCCTTATGGGCATGCTGGGACTTATGGTTTTGCAACAGCTGGAGGCACATTTTTTCTATGGAAAAGTGTACCTTCAGCTGTTGTGTAACTACAACTCCCAGCTTGCACAAACAGCTAAAGTGCATGCTGGGAGTTGTAGTGGTGCATCTGCTGGTTGCATAACTACAACTCCCAGCATGCCCGTTGGCTGTCGGTGACTGCTGAGAGTTGTAGTTTTGCAACAGCTGAAGGCACACTGGTTGTGAAACTCAGAGTTTTTTTTACCTAACCCAGTGTTTCACGACCGGTGTGCCTCCAGCTGTTGCAAACTACAACTCTCAGCAGTCACCGTACACCATGCACCGTACATGCTGGGAGTTGTAGTTTTGCAACAGCTGGAGGCACACTGGTTGTGAAACACTGAGTTAGGCCACAAACTCAGTGATACATAACCAGTGTGCCTACAGTTGTTGCAAAACTACAACTCTCAGCAGTCACCGACAGCCAACGGGCATGCTGGGAGTTGTAGTTATGCAACAGCTGGATGTCCCCCCCAATGTGAACGTACAGGGTACACTCACATGGGCGGAGGCTTACAGTAAGTATCTGGCTGCAAGTTTGAGCTGCCGCAAACTTTCTGCTGCAGCTCAAACTGCCTGCGAGAAACTACTGTGAACCCCTGTCCGTGTGACTGTACCCTAAAAACACTACACTAACACAAAAAATAAAATAAAAAGTAAAAAACACTACGTATACACATACCCCTACACAGCCCCCCTCCCCTCCCCAATAAAAATGAAAAATGTCTGGTACGCCACTGTTTCCAGAACGGAGCCTCCAGCTGTTGCAAAACAACTCTCAGTATTGTCGGACAGCCGTTGACTGTCCAGGCATGCTGGGAGTTTTGCAACAGCTGGAGGCACCCTGTTTGGGAATCACTGGCGTAGAATACCCCTATGTCCACCCCTATGCAAGTCCCTAATTTAGGCCTCAAATGCGCATGGCGCTCTCACTTTGGAGCCCTGTCGTATTTCAAGGCAACAGTTTAGGGCCACATATGGGGTATCGCCGTACTCGGGAGAAATTGTGTTACAAATTTTGGGGGGTATTTTCTGCTTTTACCCTTTTTAAAAATGTAAAATTTTTGGGAAAACAAGCATTTTAGGTAAAAAAAAAATATTTTTTTTACATATGCAAAAGTCGTGAAACACCTGTGTTTTTTTTTTTTGCTGTCCTGGCACCATAGGGGCTTCCTAAATGCGGCATGCCCCCAGAGCAAAATTTGCTTTCAAAAAGCCAAATGTGACTCCTTCTCTTCCGAGACCTGTAGTGCGCCAGCAGAGCACTTTTCACCCCCATATGGGGTGTTTTCTGAATCGGGAGAAATTGGGCTTCAAATTTTTAGGGGTATTTTCTGCTATTACCCTTTTTAAAAATTTACAATTTTTTGGAAAACAAGCATTTTAGGTAAATTTTTTTTTTTTTTTTTTACATTTGCAAAAGTCGTGAAACACCTGTGGGGTATTAAGGTTCACTTTATCCCATGTTACATTCCCCGAGGGGTCTAGTTTCCAAAATGGTATGCCATGTGTTTTTTTTTTTTTTTTGCTGTTTTGGCACCATAAGGGCTTCCTAAAGGTGACATGCCCCCCAAAAACCATTTCAGAAAAACGTACTCTCCAAAATCCTCTTGTCGCTCCTTCCCTTCTGAGCCCTCTACTGCGCCCGCCGAACAATTTACATAGACATATGAGGTATGTGCTTACTCGAGAGAAATTGGGCTACAAATACAAGTAAAAATTTTGTCCTTTTACCCCTTGTAAAAATTCAAAAATTGGGTCTACAAGAACATGTAAGTGTAAAAAATGAAGATTGTGAATTTTCTCCTTCACTTTGCTGCTATTCGTGTGAAACACCTAAAGGGTTAAAACGCTGACTGAATGTCATTTTGAATACTTTGGGGGGTGTAGTTTTTATAATGGGGTCATTTATGGGGTATTTCTAATATGAAGACCCTTCAAATCCACTTCAAACCTGAACTGGTCCCTGAAAAATACTGAGTTTGAAAATTTTGTGAAAAATCGGAAAATTGCTGCTGACCGTTGAAGCCCTCTGGTGTCTTCTAAAAGTAAAAACTCATCAATTTTATGATGCAAACATAAAGTAGACATATTGTATATGTGAACCAAAAAAATTTTTATTCGTAATATCCATTTTCCTTACAAGCAGAGAGCTTCAAAGTTAGAAAAATGCTAAATTTTCAAATTTTTCATCAAATTTACGGATTTTTCACCAAGAAAGGATGCAAGTATCGACAAAAATTTACCACTATGTTAAAGTAGAATATGTCACGAAAAAACTATCTCGGAATCAGAATGATAACTAAAAGCATTCCAGAGTTATTAATGTTTAAAGTGACAGTGGTCAGATGTGCAAAAAACGCTCCGGTCCTTAAGGCCAAAATGGGCTCCGTCCTGAAGGGGTTAATGCTGCCATTCTTAACAATTTTTTATTTTTTATTTTTTTAATGTCTATCCCAGAGTACCCCTCTAAGGCTCCTCTACTACTTTCCTGGGCATCTCACCAGATGTCCTAACTTCAATTGCAGAGAACATGTGTTAATGTGTGTATGATGTGTTTGGATGTAATGAGTAGTGTTGAGCACGAATTTTCAAAATGCCAATTTTTTATGTATCAGGGAGCGGAGTCTAAGGTGCTGCTGGTATTCACCAGAGCCCGCCGCAAAAGCGGGATGGACTTGCTGCGGCAGGCAGCACCCAGGTCGCTACCCCTGGCACGACTCATCCACACAGGCTGCCGAGGAGACACGTGGCACTGGAAGGATGAAGCAAACTGGTAGTCAGGAAAAGCAGAAAGTCAGGGCAGGCGGTACAGGAGCGTAGTCAGGAACAAAGCAAGTGATGTATTTTTGGGAAAACCGATTGATGATGAAAGGCTTGAGGAGGGAGACGTGGAAAGAATTTGGAATTCGCAAAGAAGAAGGCAGATGAAGTTTGCATGACACTTGGATTAATGTGATGCATAACCTTGTAAGGACTTAGGAAGCGAGAACCCAACTTGCAGCTGGGAAGCTTAAAATGGATATATTTGGCCAAGAGCCAGACCTTGTCGCCAAGAGAGTAAGTTGGAGGGGGTCTTCTCTTATCTTCCTGAGACTTCATACGAGAGGCGAGAACTAAAGAGCGCTGGGTCTCTTGCCAGATGGTCATAAAATCCCATAATTGGTCATCAGCAGTGGGCACTCCAGAAGAGGCAGGAAGAGGAGGATGAGGGTGATGGCCGTAGACTATGAAGAATGGTGAAGTTTATGTAGACTCAGAATCCTTGTGGTTATAAGAGAACTCCGCCCAAGGTAAAAAGTCCACGCAATCATCCTATCAGGCTGAAATAAAATGACGAAGATAGTCTCCAAGGATTTGATTCACTCTCTCAACCTGGCCGTTGGTCTGGGGATGGTAGGCAGAAGAAAAGTCCAGTTTGATTTTAAGATGTGAACAGAGGGCCCGTCGGAACTTGGAGACAAACTGAACTCCTCAATCAGAGACGATGTGAGTCAGAAGGCCAAATAGGCGAAAGATAAGCTGAAGGAAGTGTTTTGTCAGCTGTGGAGCAGAAGGAAGACCAGGCAGAGGCATGAAATGAGCCATTTTGGAGAAATGATCAACAACCACCCAGATGACTGTGTTGTTACAGGAAGATGGTAGATCAGTGATGAAGTCCATAGCAATGTGAGACCAAGGATTTTCCAGAATAGGCAAAGGCTGTAAAGGCCTTTAAGCTGAGGAGTCTTGTTGCGAGCACAGGTAGCACAGGAATGGGCAAAATCAGTGACATCGCGTACAAGGTTCAGCCACCAAAAAATGCCAGGAGATTAGTTGTATGGACTACGTACTCCAGAATGCCCAGCCAGCAAAGAGGAATGTCCCCAGTTCAACACTCTGCAAGTAAGTTGAGAAGACACAAAACACTTCCCCGGAGGAACATGCTGAAGTTTGGCAGATGCTGCTGACAATAAATGCTCAGGTGGTACAATATGCCGTGGGGTGGAGTCCAGTCCTACCACATCAGAGGACCTAGTGAGAGCATCGGCTCTGACATTCTTGTCCACAGGACGAAAATGAATAAAGAAATTAAACCTGGACAAGAATAGAGACCATCTAGTCTGTTGAGGGTTCAGTCGCTGTGCAGACTGGAAATAGAAAAGATTCTTGTGATCCATATAGATGCTGACTGGATAAGACAAACCTTCCAAAGCAAGCTTAATTGCAAGAAGTTCCCGATCTCCAATAGAATAGTTAATCTCTGCAGGAGAAAAGGTCTTGGAGAAGAAGACACAAGTCAGATGAGGCTTCAACCTCTAGGAATAAAGGTTTCTTAGGATCGGGTCTTGACAAGACTGGCGCTGAGGCAAATGCCGGTTTTAATCGGGAGAAGGCTTCTTCAGCCTCAGGAAACCAGGATTTGGGATAACTGTTCTTTTTAGTAAGAGCCACAATCGGTGCAACCAAAGAAGAAAAGTGTGGAATGAAATGACGATAATAATTTGCAAACCCCAGAAAGTGTCATATTGCCATTAGGCCAGTAGGCCGAGGCCTGTCCAAAACTGCCGACAGTTTATCAGGGTCCATCTGGAGACCTTGGTTGGAAACAATATAACCAAGAAATGGAAGACTTGACTTGTCAAAAAGGCCTTTCTCGAGTTTGGCATATAAATGATTGTCTCAGAGGCGTTGTAGGACCTGTCGCACATGTGAACGATGCACCTCTAAATTGGGTGAGAAGATCAGGATGCCATCAAGGTACACAACAACACACGTGTAGAGTAGATCATGGAAGATGTCGTTGACAAATCTTGGAAGACAGCCGGAGCGTTACAGAGGCCAAAAGGCATCACATGGTTCTCATAATGCCCATCACGTGTATTAAAGTCCGTCTTCCATTCGTCTCCTTCTCGAATTTGAATGAGGTTGTATGCTCCCCGCAGATCCTGTTTGGAGAAGACCTTGGCACCCCGTAGACAATCAAAGAGTTTTGAAATCAAAGGTAGAGGGTAGTGATTCTTGATCATGATTTTATTTAGTCCCCAATATTCAATACAGGGGCAGAGTGACCCATCCTTCTTTCCCACAAAGAAGAATCCAGCTCCGGCAGGAGAGGTGGACTTCCAGATGAAGCAATTTTGTAGGTTTTCTTTGATGTATTGAGCCATAGCTTGCAACTCAGGGACAGACAAGGGGTAAATTCTTCTCCGGGGAGGCGTAGTCCCAGGCTGAAGGTCGATTGGACAATCATAGGAACAATGCTGTGGAAGACACTCTGCCTGCTTCTCGCAGAAAACACATCTGAATAATCACGATAAGGAATAGGCAGAACCAGCAGGAAAGTAGTAGTCTTAGGCTGAGTAGTCGTCAGACAGTGAATTTGACAGTAAGGTCCCCAGCGGGTGACCTTACCAGTATGCCAGTCGAGATGCGGAGCGTGACATTGTAGCCAGGGAAGACCGAGAAAAAGCTCAGAAGTACAATGAGGAAGCACATAGAACTGGATCTTCTCCTTGTGTAACATACCCACTTATAAGAGAAAAGGTTTAGTGTGGAATTGCAGCGCACGATTCAGGGATTCTCCGTTGATATAATTATTTAGGCAAGTATATACTTGGACCGTATATACTTTTACTGGCATGGTCAAACGAGGAGTGGTAGAAATAACACCTAGGAGCGCCTCTCCCCCAAGTGCCCTATTTGCGAGCGTTTCCCGGACGAGTTTGTCGTATAGAACAATCTTTGAGGAAATGCTCCGGGCTGGCACAATAGAGACACAAGTTTTCATTGCACCAGTGGGACTTCTCCTGTTTGGTTAATTGAGCACGATCCACCTACATAGCCTCTTCGGCAGAAAGCAAAGAGGATGGTTGAGGTGGACGCTGGAACACAGGTGCCAAATGGGGAAAACGGTGTGTCCAAGTAGGTTCACGCTCTTGACGAAGCTCCTCCTGCCTCTCGGCAAATTCAATTCGAGTGGCACACTGAATAAGATCACTCAGTGAAGACGGAGGTTCCCGTGCAGTGAGAACATCCTTGACTCTACTAGAAAGTCCCTTTTTAAAGGTGGCACACAGGGCCTCGTCATTCCAGGCCAATTCGGAGGCTAGGGTGCGAAATTGAACTGCGTAATCACCAACAGAAGAATCTTCTTGGCGTAGGATCAGTAGTGCAGTCTCAGCTGAGGAGGCCCATGCAGGTTCTTCAAAGACACAGCAGAATTCCAAAAGGAAGGCCAGCAGATTGGAGGACACCGGATCATTTCTTTCCCATAGAGGAGTAGCCCAGGCCAGGGCTTTTCCAGAAAGAAGACTTATCACAAACGGCACTTTAGCATGCTCCATCGGGAACTGATCAGCCATAAGTTCCAAATGCATTGAACACTGGGTCACAAACCCTCTACACAATTTAGGGTCGGCTGTTGTGTGGTGAGAAGCTGCCGCATCATTGCGGATAACTGGTTCAGTTGTAGTGCTTGTTGCTCTATCTGCATAGACTGTTGTGCAACAATAGCAGAAAGATCAGTGACATTCGGCAGAAGCACCTTGGCTGGATTCATGGCCGGATCTTACTGTAAGTAGCACTGAAGAAGTGGATCCTCTGAACTTGTGTGGATGATGGCGTGAGCCGTACCAGGGATCGGAGTCTAAGGTGCTGCTGGTATTCACCAGAGCCCGCCTCAAAGTGGGGTGGACTTGCTGCAGCAGGTGGCACCCGGTCGCTACCCCTGGCACGACTTGTCCACACAGGCTGCCGAGGTGACATGTGGCACTGGAAGGATGAAGCAAACTCGTAGTCAGGAAAAGCAGAAGGTCAGGGCAGGCAGCACAAGAGCGTAGTCAGGAACCAAGCAAGGAGGTCAGAACACAGCAAGGAAATATAGAACAGGAATGCTTTCTCTAGGCTAATGAGCACAAAGATCCGGCAAGGGGAAACAGGATGTATTAAAACTTATAGCGTCAGCGAGCAACAGTAACCAATTGAGGATGTTCTCACTGCACGGGAACCTCCGTCTTCACTGAGTGATCTTATTCAGTGTGCCACTCGAATTCTTCTGTTGGTGATTACGCAGTTCAATTTCGCACCCTGGCCCTTTAAACCACAGAGAGCCGGCGCACGGACCCTAGAGGGCGGGTACACACACGATGGCGACCTGGGACAGCAGAGGAAGCAGGAGGTGAGTAAAGGCCCGGCATTTGCATGTGGGCGCATCCCGCGACACAAAGCGCGGCACCGAAGGCAGAGGAGGACGGGGCAAGAGAGCGCTCGTGGCCAGCGTGTCCTCCGGAGTGCTAGTTGTAACAATTTGTACTGAATATGGCCCCTGCTGCTCATCATTAGTAATGAGTGTAAAGTATACATATGTATATGTGTGTAATGTTTATATGTTTATAATATGTGTGTAATATGTATGAGATACATGAGATTTGGCAGGTGGAGTTTGAAGTCAGGGCTTCATTCCCTAAGCAGAAATTAACATTGGCTGCAATGTTCCCACTGTGAGGCCCATGTTAACAGGGCTTACCCAGTTACACTTTTTTCAGAAGATGGTATAGATTGGTATATAAAGTTCAGTAAACAGGAAGTTTCAGGTTAAAGTGTTGACAAATTCACTTGCTTAGTGGTTACAATGTCTGTATATTTAGAGGCATAGTACATGCAGAACAGTATCAACAACAGTGGCTGATGGTTTTCCCTCTTGCAACTTAAGTTATCTAGGCTGTACTCCCCCTCTTCTTGTTAGCTTGGGCGGGTTAACTCACTACTGTAGCTGGTGTAAGGGTTTAAGGGAATCTGTCCGCTGATATTTATTATATGAACTGTAGACAACATCACATAGGTAACAGGTGGAGGATTTCAAATATAACTTTTTTTGTGTTCTTGGGTTTGCCACTTTACAAGGCTCAAGTGTCAATGAAGTAGGGTAAACTGCTTCAGTGCCACAACATGGGATTTGGAGACCGGGCTTGGCACTGTTAAATCCAATCAGTCAGGATAGTGGACCTGTCGTAATCTAGGGAATGTATTGTGTGTACCAAGTATTTGGGTAGTAGTCCCTCATATGTCCCTTGGCTAGGCCGTGTAACCCAAAGTTGCTCAGTAGACCACACAATGGTCTTTTTCAAATGTTTTTTTTCCCTTTCACAAAGCCCAGGAAAAAGCCTTCTGATAGCCATGGTTTGTTGGAAAACTGTTACATTTACTTAACTCCTAAAGCAGATCCGATACTTTGAATGTATCTTCACTCTACTTACTTTGTATGGGCAATGCTGCAATATGACATTTGGAAAGGCACATCTCAGAGAAGTTCCCCAACTTAATGGTGAGGCACTCGATCAGGACCTTCAGCAAAACATATTCAGTATATTTTCAACTAAGTACAACTTCACTTAGCTGTTAACTCTGTAGGTAACATTTTTTGGGAAGTATGCCAGTCAAACAGGCTTGGATATGCTTTTTTTGACGAGACTAGTGGGATTGTGGCCATTTTGTAAAAGGTATGCCTAACTTTTGGATACCCAGGCTCACTACGGCAGTCCCCTTTTGAGTATGATAGGAGTTGCAGAGCAACATGTGCTCTCCTTACTCTGCTTAGAACTAGACTCAACAAACTTGAGAAACTAGAACCATCTCTTCCCATGCTAGGGATAGTAGAGGTAGGACATCTTCTGAATCTGTTGGCTAGGAGCTGTACATGTGACTAGATTCTGCTCTGTTCACGTTTTTCAAATGCAATGCAAGCCAATTTTAGCAAAACCCTCTGCATGCTGGAAGACTCAATGTATGCATGTAATGACTGTTAATTACAGGAAATACAGTTATACAGGCCTTCAGCATTTTAGGCACACTCTCTAGAAAACTTTATAATACTTCAGCCACCCAAGTGAGTCCGGGCGTAGGGCCTGGTACAGTTTTCACTGGGCCACCATAGACCCAGGAGCAGTGCAGTGTTGTGGCACTTAAGCATTTTTCCCCCCTGACACAGACTGTACAAGCAGATCTGCCATAGAAGGTACAGAGGCTTTCATAAGGGCTCTGGCTCTCAACTAGAGATGAGCAAACTTACAATAAATTTGATTCGTCGCAAACTTCTCGGCTCGGCAGTTGATGACTTTTCCTGCATAAATGTGTTCAGCTTTCAGGTGCTCCGGTGGGCTGGAAAAGGTGGATACAGTCCTAGGAAAGAGTCTCCTAGGACTGTATCCACCTTTTCCAGCCCACCGGAGCACCTGAAAGCTGAACTAATTTATGCAGGAAAAGTCATCAACTGCCGAACCGAGAAGTTCGTGACGAATCGAATTTACTGTAAGTTCGCTCATCTCTACTCTCAACATCACCCATCCTTGACATGTACTTCATCTGTCAGTTGACTTGCTCCATGCTGTGATCTCTATTGATTGTGGCATGCAGAAGATTAACTGCTGGGGTAAGACTGAAGTCTGATGCCGGTAGTTGCAGGCTTGTGTCGTCTATAAGATACAGCCAGAAACCACCACATATAGAATGGGATCTGCTTGTGAACATACTGTACATTCAGTGACTGCTGAGTGCCACAAAAAGGGGTATAGGTGGTCATTAAGAGGTTAGGCATGCTGTGTCTCTCTCATAGTGGACTCTATGTATACACATTTGATTACACTATTGATTCAAATTTCTAATATAAATGTGAAAATAAAGTAATACATTGTGAGAAAGTGACATAAATCGCCATCAGGGGTCGCTATTTTCCCCCAAAATACCTGTTGTATCTGGACACTAGGTTTCAGGAAGCCCATATCCCATTTAGGAAAAGCTGGGTGAGATATGGGGAATCCAGGAAATAGTTAAAATTCCTGATGAGACTTAGCTCGCTGGGGAATTTGGTAAATCCTGTTATCAGACCTGGTGTGAACAGGTAATATTTGCATGGCATTGTAGGGTAGACCACCAGAGTCAATCTTACTAGTAGACCATTGACAGTCCAGTCTGATAATAATCATATAACCATGCATCTATATACACATAATCATGGATCCAGGGCAATTTTGTGTTATTTGACATTGCATAAAATCTTCACCTCTTTTTGTCCATCTAAACCTGGCCACACAATCGTTGTCCTACTCCATATGCAGAATTTGCCATTATAGTCTACTTCCACTAGATGGCAATCACTTGCAGGGATTAGCAGTTATTAGTCTATCATTGTAGAATTAGGTCGGTGGACAACTGCACAGGTGAGGGATGCTGCTTCATTTTTCAGAGGTTCCGCACTCTTCACTAGATCGGATATTCAAAAAATGTCTGATCAGTGGCAGTCTGACTAACTATTCCACAACACACCAAGAAATTCTGCAAAGACTGGTCAGTTAGATCCAGAGAACCCACACGGGAGTTCCACACCTCCCATAATGCAAATAACCGTTCTTGTTCGCATTGAAATTAAAAAAACGCATGAAATGTTGCAAAATTACTACAAATCTTATATAAATAGAAAAAGGCATGCTATAAAAATGCTATAAAGTTGCACATCTCATTGAGACCCTGTGGGAAAATACAATTTAATTCTGTAATCCAAAAACATTCTCTTTGTAACAGGCGTCTTTTGTTCAGGTTCTCATTTGCTTGTACTGGTATTTCTTCTAAAACTAACCATTTTAATGTAGTTACAGGATGGTTACATTCACGAAAGTGTCTTGCCACTGTGCTTTCACCGAATGTAACAATTTCTTCTATCTTCTAATAACCGATTTATGTTCGGTCAGTCTGGTCTTAATCATTCTAGCTGTCTGACTTTTCTTAGATACATCACTCCTAATATTGTTAAAAATGCTATTTTAAAAAACTGGCATCTCCTCCAAACTGATAAAGATTATGGTAAATTGTTTAAGAACCCTCCTATGTTCACTTACAAAAAAGACCAATCCATAGGCGAAAAATTAATTAGGAGTGATGTATCTAAGAAAAAAAGTAGTCGCCAGACATTTTTAACAAGTAAACGCAAAGGCACCTATCCGTGTCTGAATTGTGGCCACTGTAGTGGTATTATAAAAGGAGAAAAATGCAACCATCCTTCTAAAGGCTATCCAATTGCACATAAAGGTTTTTTTTTACCTGTTCATCTAAAAACTTAATTTATTTGCTCAAATGTCCGTGCGGACTCACTTACGTCGGTCAGACAGCTAGAATGATTAAGACCAGACTGACCGAACATAAATCGGTTATTAGAAGATTTTTGGATTCAGAGATAAAAGAAGAAATTGTTACATTCGGTGAAAGCACAGTGGCAAGACACTTTCGTGAATGTAACCATCCTGTAACTACATTAAAATGGTTAGTTTTAGAAGAAATACCAGTACAAGCAAATGAGAACCTGAACAAAAGACGCCTGTTACAAAGAGAATGTTTTTGGACTACAGAATTAAATTGTATTTTCCCACAGGGTCTCAGTGAGATGTGCAACTTTATAGCATTTTTATAGCATGCCTTTTTCTATTTATATAAGATTTGTAGTAATTTTGTAACATTTCATGCGTTTTTTAATTTCAATGTGAACAAGAACCTACCTGCTATTCCTATATAATTCTCCCTCCCTCTACACCTGGTACGCATGACTAAGGGGGCACGCCCCCGAAACACCGTCGCTTCCAAGGTGTTGAGAAGATGGAAGATCTGAGTTCTGTGTCTGCTTACAAGTTTTGCTCCACTTTGTTAAAGAATATCTACGTCTACAGAAGTATGAAATAAATAACTTAAAGCGTTGGAAACGATCTGCTGATCTGAGCTCTGTGTCTGCTAACAAGCTTTGCTTGGGTCTGATAATGCTTGGACAGTATAACTGAATACCGTCTTGCCCACTGTGTACACGGTTAGTCTGACTAACTACACAGATCCTGAAATCATAGACTCTAATAAAGGGTGATGTATATAAACATCTGCTTCTCTGCGGGACCTCAGTGCCTTCTAAATAATTGGGTCTCAGCAGTTAGGTGCCAATAGTCAGAAATGTATGGCACAATGTCACTATAGATGACAAGCCACAGTGCTGCTGAGGTCACATGACATGGTGATTGATGCCACATCAATGCGCAGTGATTACAACAGGAATGGCCATTTGCAGATTTTTTTTTTAAAGAAAACATTAATTTTGACTGAGTGACTGACACATCATGAAACAAAACAACAAAATCAAAAGAATAGCTTAATCTAAAAAAAAAAATTTTTAAAGAGAAAACCAGAGTAGCCAGAGTAGCAAGGCAACAGTGTTAGCAGTGATCCACTGTACTGCCCCAAAATTAGTTACAAGAAATTATTTTTGTAGAAAATTGTTTTGACCTGTGCCTGATCTCTTGATTCTGACTCCTGTGTACTGTATTGACACTGTATTGATTCCTCCTGCCTGTTCCTGCCTATGGTTCTCTACTGCCCACCATGACCCACACCTTGACCAAAATCCTATGCCTATGTCTGATTTCTTGATGCCTTGCATCAGTGTCTTCTGGTCTGCTAAACCAGCAGCTCCCCACACCAACGCAACTCTTTGGAAGGACCTAGTACCCTCTATCTGGTAAATTTAGCTTTCCCATCCTAGAGTGGCATAAAGGGTCACTATGGCTGCATTTACACTATGAAAAATTCAAGAATTCCGCTCTGAAATCTCGCTCAAAAATTCTGCTGCATGACAAAAACATTGAAGTGAATGGCCCTCATTCACTAAGAGTGGAGTGTAGGTTTCTCTGTGGGTTTTAATTCCCAACAATTTATTTTCTACTGTATTTACTAAGGTTTCTCTACATTTTCCACTTTCCCTACACTTTGCTTTTTGTTTACACATGCTCTGATCTGTCTGGATTTCCTTAGCTCAAATCCACCACATTTTATGTGGAAACCTTAGTAAATATGTTGGGTTTTTGTGAAAATGTCGGGAACACGCCCCTTTTCTGAGACCACACCCCCTTTTCCGGGCATCCATGCCCCTTTTCGGGTATACTTAGCAAAATGGAGTTAGTCGGGTTTTTTCAATTCTGGAGCTAAATCTGTCACAGACAGAATTTCAGGCGCAATGCGACAGAATCTGGCGCACAACCCGACAAAACATGTCAGGTTTGCAATAGTAAATGAGGGCCAATGGGTTTTCCATTTACCCATTCACGCGGCTGAATTTCTGCAATGGAAAAATGATCTGTGGAAATTTCAGACTCTGGACCAGCTGAAACAATAATCATGTTCATACTTTTATTAGATTTCCCCAAGGACTTCATGGCTGTCAATGGTGACAAAACATGTCCGCGTGGTATTAGCGCTAGTGGATTTCCGTGGCACCCACTGCAGACAGGATTTTGACCTCGAATATCGGGTGGAGATTTCTTGGTGAGAATTTACCCTTAGATTCTGCTCCTGAGTGTGACCCATAGCCGAATCATTTGGGTAACACAGGAGGTTCACACCCATTTCTACATTACAAAGATAGAAATGTCCTTGACTGGACCTATGTTCTGCATGATGGTCAATGATGGATCTTTTCAGGTGTGGATTAGAAAAAACATCTTGGAACAGAAACCACACACAAGCTTCTTTTTGTTGTTTGAGGCTTACTAACATCTACAGTGGGGAGAACAAGTATTTGATACACTGTTGATTTTGAAGGTTTTCCTTCAAACAAAGCATGTAGAGTTCTGTAATTTTTATCTTAGGTACTATTCAACTGTGAGAGATGGAATCTATTAGTATTTGATACATCAGAAAAGCATAACTTTATATTTGGTACAGAAACCCTTGCTTGCAATTATAGAGATCAAATGTTTCCTGTTGTTCTTGACCAGGTTTGCACACACTGCAGCAGGGATTTTTGCCCACTCCTCCATACAGCCCTTCTCCAGATCCTTCAAGTTTCAGGGCTGTCGCTGGGCAGTATGGATTTCAGCTCCCTTTAAAGGAGAATTCCGGAATATAAAAATTGTCCCCCATACTGCCGGCAATAAAAAAATAAAGATGTACATACCTTCCTCCGCTCCCCCGGGGCCTCCGGTAACCGGCTGCGGTCTCCGCCGCGATCCACTTCCTGGTGGTCGGATGAATCATACTGCGCGCAGCGAAGTCAGACTCGGCAGGCGATAGGCTGAGCGGCAGTGTGAAAACGCTTCAGGACACAAAATTCTTCACTACACCGGCACCTGTGGCCGGGGCTGAAAACATCACACTGCCGCTCAGCCTATAGCCGGCCGAGTCGGGACTTCACTGTGGCCGGTGATTGGCTGAGCGCAGTAAGACTCTCCAACCACCGGCAACCAGGAAGAGGATCACGGCGGAGGCCGGAGCCGGTTACCGAAGGCCCCGGGGGCGCGGAGGAAGGTATGTACATCTTTATTTATTTTCTGCCGGCACTATGGGTGACAATTTTTATATTCCGGAGTTCTCCTTTAAAGATTGGGTTCAGGTCTGGAGACTGGCTAGGTCACTCCAGGACCTTGAGATGCTTCTTACAAAGCCACACCTTAGTTGCTCTGGCTGTGTGTTTCTGGTTAATGTCCTGCTGGAAGACCCAGCCATGGCCCATCTTCAATGGTTTTATTGAGGGAAGGAGGTTGTTGGCCAAGATCTCGGGATACATGGCCCCATCCATCCTCCCCTCAATACGGTGCAGTCGTTCTGTCCCCTTTGCAGAAAAGCAGCCCCAAAGAATGATGTTTCCACCTCAATGCTTCATGGTTGGGATGGTGTTCTTGGGATTGTAATCATCATTATTCTTCCTCCAAACATGGCGAGTGTAGTTTAGACCAAAAAGCTCTATTTTTGTCTCATCAGACCTCATGACCTTCTCCCATTCCTCCACTGGATCATCCAGATGGTCATTGGCAAACTTCAGACGGGCCTGGACATGTGCTGGCTTGAGCAGGGGGACCTTTCGTGTGCTCAGGATTTTAATCCAGGATGACGTACTGGGTTACTAGTTGTTTTCTTTGAGACTGTGGTCCCAGCTCTCTTCAGGTCATTGACCAGGTCCTGCCTTGTAGTTCTGGGCTGATCCCTCACCTTTCTCATGATCATTGATGCCCCATGAGGTGAGATCTTGCATGGAGCCCCAGACCAAAGGAGATTGACCGTCATCTTGAACTTCCATTTTCTAGTAATTGCACCAACAGTTGTTGCCTTCTCACCAAGCTGCTTGTCTATTCTGCTGTAGCCCATCCCAGCCTTGTGCAGGGCTAAAATTTTAGACCTGATGTCCTTATACAGCTCTCTGGTCTTGGCCATTGTGGAGAGGTTGGAGTCTGTTTGATTGAGTGTGTGGATAGGTGTCTTTTATACAGGTAATGAGTTCAAACAGGTGCAGTTAATACAGGTAATGAGTGGAGAACAGGAGGGCTTCTTAAAAAAAATAACAGGTTTGTGAGAGACAGAATTCTTACTGGTTGGTAGGTGATCAAATAATGATGTCATGCAATAAAATGCAAATTAATTTTTTTTAAATCATACAATGTGATTTTCTGGATTTTTGTTTAAGATTCTATCTCTCACAGTTGAATGATATGATAAAAATTTACCAATGATAAAAATTACAGACCTCTACCTGCTTTGTAAGTAGGAAAACCTGCAAAAACGGCAGTGTATCAAATACTTGTTCTTCCTACTGTAACTCTAGGATGCGAGACAACATTTATATTAACCACTTAAGGACTCAGGGCAAACCTGTATGCCCTGAGTCCACTCCCTTTCTACAATGCAGGTCGGGCCCGGCCTCTAACAACGGCCGGGACCCGTGGCTAATAGCGTGCGGCACTGATCGCGGTGCCGCGCGCTATTAACCCTTTAGACGTGGCGTTCAAAGTTGAAAGTGAAAGTAAACATATCCCAGCCAACTCAGTCGGCTGTTCGGGACCGCCTCGGTGAAATCACTGCTTCCAAAACAGCTGGAACACACAAGGAGGGCCCCTACATTGCTCCTGTGTGTCCGATCGCCGAATGTTTACTCAGTGCCTGAGAGCCAGGCATGAGCAGTCAAGCGGCAGAATCATTGATCAAAGTTATCCTATGGGATAACAATGATCAATGTAAAAGATCAGTGAGTGCAGTGTTATAGCCCCCTATAGGGGCTATAACATTGCAAAAAAAAAGTGAAAAACAAAAAATTTGAAAAAAGATCATTTAACCTCTTCCCTAATAAAAATTTGAATCACCCCCCTTTTCCCATATAAAAATAAAATACAGTGTAAATAAAAATAAACATATGTGGTATAGCCACGTGCAGAAATGTCCGAGTTAATTAAACCACACGGTCAATGGCGTACGCGTAAAAAATATTCCAAAAAAGTCCAAAATAGCATATTTTTGGTCACTGTCTATATAATGAAAAAATTTATAAAAAGCAATCAAAAAGTCCAATCAATACAAAAATGATACTGCTAAAAACTTCAGATCACGGCACAAAAAATTAGCCTTCATACATCCCCGTATGCAGAAAAATGTAAAAGTTATAGGGGTCAGAAGATGACAATTTTAAAAGTATAAATTTTTATGCATGTAGTTAGGATTTTTTCCAGAAGTACAACAAAATCAAACCTATATAAGTAGGGTATCATTTTAACCGTATGGACCTACAGAATAAAGAGGTGTCATTTTTACCAAAAAATGTATTGCGTAGAAATGGAAGCCCCCACAATTTTCAAAATGGCATTTTTTCTTCAATTTTGTCACACAATTTTTTTTTCTGTTTTGCCGTAGATTTTTGGGTTAAATGACTGATTTCATATGGATTTTTTGGTGCAAAATTGAAAGAATTATGATTTATTAAAGGTAAGGAGGAAAAAACGAAAGTGCAAAAACGGAAAAACCCCGAGTCCTTAAGGGGTTAAAGACATACCATACCAGCGTTAACTTATTGAACATCAAAGAAAGAGCCCCCTTCATACATGACAGCAGAAATCAACATCTAGATAGCAGTAAAAGCATCTAACACACACAAATTCTAAATTACAGAGCAAGAGGTCAGAGACATAAGAACATAACTTCCCCCAGCATCAGGCTCCACTCTGTCCATGGTATAGGTACTGTACTAAGCATTAAGCTGACTCAACATAAAACTGTATGTTACCTTAACTGGCACCCTGAGAATTTGTAGACCCCCATACTGTATTGTTGGATTTCATAGTTGTGGTATTGAGGGCTATGATCAGTGGGAGCTCAGGGTGACTCAGTGTTGGCTTTCTCATAATAAATCTCCCATAAACAACCATGGATCATTTGCTTGTCCATCCATGACCTAGCAGGCAGCATGACTCATATATCATTATGTCTCCAAGTTGTTCAGACAGAGAAGGATAAACATAGGATCAGTTGTGAAGACTCATGGAAATTTTTTAACACACTAAGGCCCTGATTTATCAAAATGTATAAGAGAAAAACTGGAGAGATTTTGCCCATAAAATAACCAATCACAGCTCAGCTTTCATATCTTACTGAGCTCTGGTAAAGTTAAAGCTGAGCTGTGATTGGTTGTTATGGGCAAAATCTCTCAACTTTTTATTTCACACATTTTGATAAATCAGGGCCTAAATCTATGATTTCTATATCAGGAAACCTACCTGAAGAATTACATTTCATCAGATGGATGATGGCATAGCGGTATCCATTATTTGTCCGGAAGCTCATGTGATCAGATGTTATTGTCAGCTTTTCATTCTAGTTGATTTCCATGTATGAATGATTTCATAGAACCCATGTATTACTTATCACTTTAACCCCTTGAAGACACATACTGTACATTCATAGCATGTCTGCTTGGTATACATGCATGGCCTGGTGTTAAGGATAAAGATGGGTGCTGTTACTAACAGCACATCATCTTCACCCATCGTCTAGGGGGGAGCCAAGCTTCACCCATAGCAGCAATCACTGTGATCGGCTGGTCAATTGTGATCCGAGACAGCACCCATCACCGTGGTGATGTAGTAGGGAGGTAGCTGTGGTGCCATGATTGTTTGGTCACTAATCACCATGATTGTATGGTTGGTACCGACTGATCACTTACAGTAGAGGCAGCAATCTAAAATAACAATGTATACCTCTTTCCCAGCATGAGTTGTACCCCGCTATGAGCAGGGACTCCTGTCAGTATAGTGATGGGATTCCCAGCTCCTGTGGGGTATACATTGGTGCTCTATTGGTCGGGCGAACTGCATCTGACCCTGTGGTACCCTGAAAACAGTGAAAAACTACCACAGGGTACAAAATTGTCTGTTTCTACACATCTGCGGAAACACCAGAAAAACTGCCAAAATGCAGGGAAAAGCAGTGGCAGTTTTTCTGGCATCTTTGTAGGTAAAAAAAAAAAAAAAAAGTTAACCTAGCCTTTGGTGGTTTCCCCTTCTGATGGGCTTCACCCAAAATGCTTTTATAAATACTTAATAAGAAGACAATAGGGAGCCAATAATACAGGTATCATCTTGCTATGTATAAAACACGTATTTTGCATTGATAAATCATAAATGTACAAAAACATGACAAATTAAATTGTACCTGTCATTTGCAAAAACTGTTTATATATTGTAAATATACATTGGTTAAAAACTATGCATATTTTTGGGTGAAAAAAATCCTAGCTTGCCCCTGCAGCTATTGCATGTGTGTCTCTGTGCAAGTGTAGATGAAAAACAGGGCTCTGCACACTGAGGACAAGCAGGGCCCTGTACACTGAGGACAAGCAGGCCTCTGTACACTGAGGACAAGCAGGGCTCTGTACACTGAGAAAAAGCAGGGCCCTGTACACTGAGGACAAGCAGGTCTCTATGTACTGAGGACAAGCAGGGCTCTGTACACTGAGGACAAGCAGGGCTCTGTGCACTGAAGAAAAGCAGGGCCCTGTACACTGAGGACAAGCAGGGCTCTATGTACTGAGGACAAGCAGGGCTCTGTACACTGAGGACAAGCAGGGCTCTGTACACTGAGGACAAGCAGGGCTCTGTGCACTGAGAACAAGCAGGGCTCTGTACACTGAGGACAAGCAGGGCTCTGTACACTGAGGACAAGCAGGGCTCAGTGCACTGAGGACAAGCAGGGCTCTGTACACTGAGGACAAGCAGGGCTCTGTACACTGAGGACAAGCAGGGCTCTGCACACTGAGGACAAGCAGGGCTCTGTACACTGAGGACAACCAGGCCTCTGTACACTGAGGACAAGCAGGGCTCTGTACACTGAGAACAAGCAGGGCCCTGTACACTGAGGACAAGCAGGTCTCTATGTACTGAGGACAAGCAGGGCTCTGTACACTGAGGACAAGCAGGGCTCTGTGCACTGAAGACAAGCAGGGCCCTGTACACTGAGGACAAGCAGGGCTCTATGTACTGAGGACAAGCAGGGCTCTGTACACTGAGGACAAGCAGGGCTCTGTACACTGAGGACAAGCAGGGCTCTGTGCACTGAGAACAAGCAGGGCTCTGTACACTGAGGACAAGCAGGGCACTGTACACTGAGGACAAGCAGGGCTCAGTGCACTGAGGACAAGCAGGGCTCTGTGCACTGAGGACAAGCAGGGCTCTGTACACAGAGGACAAGCAGGGCTCTGTACACTGAAGACAAGCAGGGCTCTGTACACTGAGGACAAGCAGGGCTTTGTACACTGAGGACAAGCAGGGCTCCGTGCTCTGAGGACAAGCAGGGCTCCGTGTAGTGAGGACAAGCAGGGCTCTGTGCACTGAGGACAAGCAGGGCTCTGCACACTGAGGACAAGCAGGGCTCTGCACACTGAGGACAAGCAGAGCTCTGTGCAGTGAGGACAAGCAGGGCTCTGTGCACTGAGGATGAGTAGGGCTCTGTACACTAAGGACAAGTATGGCTCTGTGCAGTGAGGCTCTATGACACGCCCCTGGCTCACAGAGTAGGCTGATTGACAAACCATAAGCCTGCACAGAGCCCTTCTTGTCCTGCCCTCACTTCCTGTATTTTGTATTTTGTCTCTGCACAGAGACACACAGCCAATAGCTGTAGGGACACAACAGCATTTTTTATGCCAAAAATATAAACATTATATAAAAAGTTTTTGCAAATGAAAGTTACACTTTAATAATTATAATGTGTAGCTAGCCGCAAGTCTTGCTCTGATATGGTCAAACGGAAGCGCTCCTGCTAGCTTGCTTTTGGCTCGAGTTATACACCCGAATAACCTCAAAGGGATGAGCAATCTCAGGTTGGATATAAAAGACACATACATTTGACTGCTCTTTTTGCTATATCTATTCCTGTTTTCAGAACATGGCAGCAAAAAAAAAAAAAATATTAAAAAGCGTATATGAGAACTAAATTACTTTATGAACATACGTATCAAGAAATAACAAGCATTTGAAACCAATAAAAAGAGAATGTGGTGGAGAAATCCCCAATGATATCAAAGACATGAAAAGGTGGTTCACAGATCAAAGGTGACAAAGCCAGTAAGCGTGAAACATTGGATGGTGGCGGCTCACCCTCTTTCTCCATTCCACTTGGTAATACTTATTTATTGTCTTTCTTTTTCATTGTTGTCATCATTGGTGCATTGATTACTATGCTGTTACATTTTTATAACATTTGCTATTGTTATCTTATGCCACAACTTTGGGTTTAGTAATTTTTAAGTTTCATATACACAATTTTTTTTTGTTTTATACTCACCTTTGATCTGTGAACCACCTTTCCGTGTCTTTGATATCATTTGGGATTTCTCCACCACATTGATTGGTTTTAAATGTTTGTTATTTCTTAGTATTCGTGTTCATATTATTTAGCGTATGATCAGTAACTTTAAGTTTTTTTTTTGTGTTGAGTATTACTTTTTAAACCTGCAAGACTCCCAGCTGCCAATTTTGTCAACTAAATCTTACTAAGGCCTAATTGAGTCTTTCATTACTACCCTAATTTATGGGATGGCATATTGCAACTTACTAAACTACTTAAAAATAAGCATTTCTAGCAATACAAAAACATAACATTCTTATAAAGTTTAATAAATATTTAATTCTTTACAGCTTTGTCTAGGCCCAAATCAGAACCAAAAAGCTAACAAAATTGTCAGAAATAGAGTTCGGTTGGTGACAAACAGGTTCTCTGCAAACTGGCAATGAAAAAAGCCTCAAAACATCAGTATAACACTGCCCAAGGCTAGGTTTCTACATTTTTCTGGTGTTTTTTGGTCAGAAAAAATACCACAAAAACTGCGACTGCTTTTTCCTGTGTTTGTGGCGGTTCTTCTGGCACGTTTCCACCTGTGAGGACATATTTGACTTTGGGCTTCAGAGTGTTGAAGAGTTATTGACAGAAAGGACTGTTTAGGATTTTGGATACAAAAATTTGCTAGACAAATTAAAGGACATTTGCTGTACTTATGTATATGATACAAATGATTATGTTTTAATAGACAGATGTACATAACATTGCCTATGTATATATAATAATTGGAAAGTAGCTGAAGTTTATTGTTAATAAAAAAAGAGAGACACTTTTCTGTTTTTGAACTGTATATACAGTGGGGCAAAAAAGTATTTAGTCAGCAACCAATTGTGCAAGTTCTCCCACTCAAAAAGATGAGAGAGGCCTGTAATTTTCATCATAGGTATACCTCAACTATGAGAGACATAATGAGAAAAAAAAATCCATGAAATCCCATTGTCTGATTTTTTAAGAATTTATTTGCAAATTATGGAGGGAAAATAAGTATTTGATCAATAACAAAAGTTCATCTCAATACTTTGTTATATACCCTTTGTTGGCAATGACAGAGGTCAAACGTTTTCTGTAAGTCTTAACAAGGTTTTCACACACTGTTGCTGGTATTTTGGCCCATTCCTCCATGCAGTGATGTTTTGGGGCTGTCGCTGGGCAACACGGACTTTCAACTCCAAAGGTTTTCTATTGGGTTGAGATCTGGAGACTGGCTAGGCCATTCCAGGACCTTGAAATGCTTTTTTACAAAGCCACTGCTTCATTGCCCGGACGGTGTATTTGGGATCATTGTCATGCTGAAAGACCCAGCCACGTTTCATCTTCAATGCCCTTGCTGACGGAAGGAGCTTTTCACTAAAAATCTCACAATACATGGCCCCATTCATTCTTTCCTTTACACAGATCAGTCATCCTGGTCCCTTAGCAGAAATACAGCCCCAAAGCATGATGTTTCCACCCCCATGCTTCACAGTAAGTATGATGTTCTTTGGATGCAACTCAGCATTCTTTCTTCTCCAAAACCGACAAATTGAGTTTTTACCAAAAATTTCTACTTTGGTTTCAACTGACCATATGACATTCTCCCAATACTCTTCTGAATTATCCAAATGCTATCTAGCAAACTTCAGACGGGCTTGGACATGTACAGGCTTAAGCAGGGGGACACGTCTGGATACTGCATGATTTGAGTCCCTGGTGTTACTGATGGTAGCCTTTGTCATTTTGGTCCCAGCTCTCTGCAGGTCATTCATTAGGTCCCCTCGTGTGGTTTTGCTCACCATTCTTGTGATCATTTTGACACCACGGGGTGAGATCTTGCATGGAGCCCCAGATCGAGGGAGATTATCAGTGGTCTTGTATGTCTTCCATTGTCTAATAATTGCTTACACAGTTGATTTCTTCACCCCAAGCTGCCTGCCCATTGCAGATTCAGTCTTCCCAGCCTGGTGCAGGTCTACAATTTTGTTTCTGGTGTCCTGCGACAGCTCTTTGGTCTTGGCTAGAGATAAGCAAACTTTTGAAAAATTTGATTTGGCCAATTCGCCGAATTTTTCTAAAAAAATTTGGTTCAATACGAATGTAGTCGCGACGAATCTACAGGGTGGGCCATTTACGTGGATACACCTTAATAAAATGGGAATGGTTGGTGATATTAACTTCCTGTTTGTGGCACATTAGTATATGTGAGGGGGGGAACTTTTCAAGAGGGGGGTGACCTTGGCTGCCATTTTGAAGTCGGCCATTTTGAATCCAACTTTTGTTTTTTCAATAGGAAGAGAGTTATGTGACACATCACACTTATTGGGAATTTCACAAGAAAAACAATGATGTGCTTGGTTTTAACGTAACATCATGGAGAATTTCGGCGGGGACCAGACCGGGATGACTGCTGATATCGATCAGCAGGCACCCCGCGCAAATGCCCAAGGGGGTCATCAGACCCCCCCATGTCGGCGATTGGCGCAAATTGCAAGTGAATTCACACTTGCGATTTGCACCTATTCCGGGTCATACAGGTCTATGGTGACCCGGAATATAAGGTAGATCGCGGTTGTCTAAGACATCCCCAATCCCCCTGAAGGGATAGGAGTGAGGTGGCAGAGGTGCCACCCCTCCTATTCCTGCTATTGGGCGTCAAAAGCGACAACCAATAGCAGATCGGGGGGCGGGGGGGTTTACTTTCGTTTTCCCCGTTCTGCCCACCCACAATAGGCGGGGCAGAGTGGGGAAACGAAAGAGGACCAGGGGCCGAAGTACACTTACCCGTCGGCGATGCCAGCGGGACGCGATCGGCGGTGGCAGCAGGCGGCAGAAGAGGACGGCTATGCGGCTCCCTGGATCGTACGGAAGTCGGTGAGTTGCCTAGCAACATCTGGAGGGCTGCAGTCTGAGACCACTATACTAACCTTTAGCCCTCCAGATGTTGCAAAACTACAACTCCCAGCATGTCCAGACAGCTGTTTTGGCATGCTGGGAGTTGTAGTTTTGCAACAGCTGGAGTGCCACAGTTTGGAGATCACTTTGCAATGATCTCTATACTGTAACACTCTAGATCTTGCAAAACTACAACTCCCAGCATGCCCACATAGCAGTTTGCTGTCTGGGCATGCTGGGATTTGTAGTTTTGGAACACCTGGAGGACCACAGTTTGGAGATCACTGTGCAGTGGTCTCTAAATTGTACCCCTCCAGATGTTGCAAAACTGCAAATCCCAGCATGCCCAAACAGCAAACAGCTGTCTTGGCATGCTGAGAGTTGTCTTTGCGTACCTACAGCTGTTGCATAACTACATCTCCCAGCATGCCCTTCAGTGATCAGTACAGCTGGGAGTTGTAGTTTTGCTACAGCTGGAGGCACCCTGGTTGGAAAATACTGAGCTAGGTAACAGAACCTAACTGAAGTTTTTCCAACCAGTGTGCCTCCAGCTGTTGCAAAAGTACAACTCCCAGCATGCACGGTCTGTCAGTACGTGCTGGGAGTTTTAGTTTTGAAACAGCTGGAGGTTTGCCCCCCCCCCCCCCATGTGAATGTACAGGGTTTACAGTAACTTTCCTGCTTCAAGTTTGGTCTGCAGCACAAACTCCTAGCGAGATACTCACCGTAACCATCCAGTGCGAATGTACCCTAAAAACACTACACTACACTAACACATAATAAAGGGTAAAAACTACATATACACCCCCTTACACTGTCCCCCTAATAAAAATGAAAAACGTATTGTATGGCAGTGTTTCCAAAACGGAGCCTACAGCTGTTGCAAAACAACAACTCCCAGCATTTCTGGACAGCCACTGACTGCCCAGGCATGCTGGGAGTTTAGCAACAGCTGGAAGCACCCTGTTTTGGAATAACTGGTGTAGAATACCCCTATGTCCACCCCTATTCAATCCCTAATTTAGTCCTCAAATGCGCATGGCGCTCTCTCACTTCTGTCGTATTTCAAGGACATGCTGATGTTGCCCCATACTTTATATTTTTCACAAGCGGTAAAAGGAAAAAAAGACCCCAAAATTTGTAATGCAATTTCTCCTGAATACGGAAATACCCCATATGTGGGTGTAAAATGCTCTGCGGGTGCATAAGAAGGCTCAGGAGTGAGAGCGCACTATGTACATTTGAGGCCTAAACTGGGGATTTGCACAGGGGTTCTGACATAAACGCAAAAAAATAAATACCCACATGTCACCCCATTTTGGAAACTACACCCCTCACGGAACGTAACAAGGGGTATAGTGAGCATTAACTACCCACAGGTGTTTGAAGAATTTACATTAAAGTTGGATGGGAAAATGAAAAAAAAAACATTCTCACTAAAATGCTGGTGTTACCCTAAATTTTTCATTTTCACAAGGGAAAATAGGAAAAAAGCCCCCCAAAGAACATACCCCATATGTGGATGTAAAGTGCTCTGCTGGCGAACTACAATGCTCAGAAGAGAGGGAGCGCATTGGGATTTTGGAGAGAGAATGTGTCTGAAATTGAAGGCCACTTGTGTTTACAAAGCCCCCATAGTGCCAGAACAATGAACCCGCCCCCCACATGTGACACCATTTTGGAAACTACACCCCACACGTAATGTAATAAGTGGTACAGTGAGAATTTACGTCCAACAGGTGTCTGACAGATTTTTGGAACAGTCGTCCGTGAAAATGAAAAATTTTATTTTTCATTTGCACAGCCCACTATTCCAAAGATCTGTCAAACGCCAGTAAGGTGTAAATACTCACTGCACCCCTTATTGAATTCTGTGAGGGGTGTAGTTTCCAAAATGGGGTCACATGTTGGGGGGGGTCCACTGTTCTGGCACCACAGGAGGCTTTGTAAACACACATGGCCCCTGACTCCCATTCCAACCAAATTCACTCTCCGAAAGCTCAATGGTGCTCCTTCTCTTCTGAGCATTGTAGTGCACCAGCAGAGCACTTTACCTCCACTCGGGTATTTCCATACTCAGAAGAAATGGGGTTACAAATTTTGGGGGTCATTTTCCCCTATCACCCCTTGTACACATCCAAATTTAACGAAAAGTTGTCAAACACCTGTGGGGTGTTAAGGCTCACTGGACCCCTTGTTACGTTCCTTGAGGGGCGTAGTTTCCAAAATAGTATGCCATGTGAGGTTTTTTTTGCTGTCCTGCCACCATAGGGGCTTCCTATGGGACATGCCCCCCAAAAACCATTTCAGCAAAATTTGCTTTCCAAAAGCCAAATGTGACTCCTTCTCTTCTGACCATTTTAGTGCACCCGCAGTGCACTTGACGTCCACACATGGGATATTTCCATACTCAGAAGAGATGGGGTTACAAATTTGGGGGGACATTTTCTACTATTACCCCTTGTAAAAATGTAAAATTTGGGGGAAAAGCAGCATTTTAGTGGAAAAAAAATATTTCATTTACACATCCAACTTTAACTAAAAGTCGTCAAACAACTGTGGGGTGTTAAGGCTCACTGGACCCCTTGTTACGTTCCTTGAGGGGTGTAGTTTCCAAAATAGTATGCCATGTGGGTTATTTTTTGCTGTCCTGGCACCATGGGGGCTTCCTAAATGTGACATGCCCCCCCCAAAAACCTTTTCAGAAAAACTCACTCTCCAAAATTCCAGTGTCGCTCCTTCCCGTCTAAGCCCTCTACTGCGCCCGCCGAACACTTTACATACACATATGAGATATTTCCTTACTCGAGAGAAATTGGGTTACAAATTTTAGGAAGATTTCTCTCCTTTTACCCCTTGTAAATATTCAAAAACTGGGTTTACATGAACATACGTGTGTAAAAAATGAAGATTTAGAATTTTCTCCTTCACTTTGCTGCTATTCCTGTGAAACACCTAAAGGGTTAACACACTTACTGAATGTCATTTTGAATATTTGAGGGGTGCAGTTTTTATAATGGGGTCATTTATTGTGTATTTCTAATATGAAGGGCCTTCAAATCCACTTCAAAACTGAACCGGTCCCTGAAAAATTCTGATTTTGAAAATTTTGTGAAAAATTGGAAAATTGCTGCTGAACTTTGAAGACCTCTGGTGTCTTCCAAAAGTAAAAACATGTCAACTTTATGATGCAAACATAAAGTAGACATATTGGGGGATATTTATCAAAGGATTTAGACTGGTTTTTACTGTCTAAATTTGTCGCACAGAAAGTCGCAGTCTAAATATGTGCGACTTTTCTGCGACTTTTACTCTAGAGGATTTTTAGAATATGATGCATGCTAATCTATTTTGGACTGAAATGCATAGAAAAATGCATTGGTGCTGAATTTATCAAAAGCAAATTTTCAGCGACAAGTCGCATCAGCTGAAAGTACGCCGAAATGTCAGACCATGTTGGAGCAGGTTTAAATATAGACTAAAGCATAGATCCCGAAGTATGTGCAGAGAATTTATCAAGAGCCGTGCCCCATTTGATAAATTAGGCGCACAATAGAACAACCTAACCCTCTGTAGTTTGGTCTATATTGATGCGGGACATAGACAGCTTCGATAAATATCCCCCAATGTATTTGTGAATCAATATATAATTTATTTGGAATGTCTATTTTCCTTACAAGCAGAGAGCTTCAAAGTTAGAAAAATGCAACATTTTCAATTTTTTTAAATCAAATTTTGGAATTTTTCACCAAGAAATGATGCAAGTATCGATGAAATTTTACCACTAACATAAAATAGAATATGTCATGAAAAAACAATCTCGGAATCAGAATGAAAGGTAAAAGTATCCCAGAGTTATTAATGCTTAAAGTGACAGTGGTCAGATGTGCAAAAAACGCTCTGATCCTTAAGGCCAAAATGGGCCTGGTCCTTAACCCCTTAAGGATGCAGCCCTTTTTTACCTTAAAGGGGTATTCCAGGCGAAACCTTTTTTATATATATATCAACTGGCTCCGGAAAGTTAAACAGATTTGCAAATTACTTCTATAAAAAAATCTTAATCCTTCCAATAGTTATTAGCTTCTGAAGTTTTCTGTCTAACTGCTCAATGATGATGTCTGCCTGAGGAGGTAGTCATGGTGAACTCTGTAAAAGAGTTCAAAAAGGGGCTGGATGCATTTATGGAGAATAATAACATCGTTGGTTATGTATACTAGATTTATAGGGACATAACGTTGATCCATGGATTTATTCTGACTGCCATATTTGGAGTCGGGAAGGAATTTTTACCTCTAGTATGAGGGTTTTCTGCCATCCTCTTGATCAACTCAACTCAGTAGGGACTTATTAGGGGTATAGCTTGAACTTGATGGACTCTGGTCTTCTTTCAACCTTATGAACTATGCTACCATTTTACTATGTTACTATCCTTTGGATAGGGGATAAGATGTCTAGGGGTGGAGTACCCCTTTAATAAAGGTGCCCATACATCTTAGACACCTTTTATTAATTATTGTGAGTATAAAATTCAGACAGGCTTCCCGACTCTCATCTGACAGATGATTTTGGTGGAGAGAAGGATTGGTACGTAGGATTTTCACCAATGAACCCTTTTCTTTTGGGAGAAATAATGTATTGTGAACAGCACCTCACGGAAAATGTATTTATTTAGTTTTTTCTTAATAAGGTTTGCTTAAAACTACATATAAGATGTGACTGTAATTATGACACAACTTTAGTATGAACATGACGTTTTTCTTCAACTTTCTATATCACAATTAAACATAAAAATAATTCCTAATAGTAGGAATAATGGGAAGGCCGATGACAACCCTTAGCATTTTCCAACAGCCACAGGTTGGTAAGCACTACTCTGGAAACATAGACAATTCAATTTTCATATATGTTTAGTGATATCTGCAGATCTCTTTTTTTAACCTCAAGTGTTGATTTTCCACATTGGAAGAGCCCTTATGCTGTATGCACATATACTCATTGCATGACAACAAGCACCCGTGACCACATATTTTCCATGTCATTTGGCTGTGCACATATCTCTGTGGGTAAGAGTGAATTGTGTTATATTTAGCCTACAACATATTGCCCTGCTATAAACAGTAAGCCTTTCTAATCACAGCACTGCTGCTCATTGAACTTTCTAAGTCTGAGTTCCATAAATAGCTGTAGGTCAATACCTCCCAATCAAAGAGTGACTATTAACAGGCCCTACTGAGTCCATAGAGTATTCTCATTGTTCAATCCACAGTGTGTTTTTTTTCTGTTTTATTGCTCGAGGTGTTGACTGCCACCACTTATATTCCAGGCTGATAGATCAACAGGCGGCTTTGTTGTTCCAAGGAAACCTGTGTGTAAAATCTGTCCTAATTCAAACACTCAACTGAGTTACATTGAAAATGTAACTCAATCGATATAACTGCTGCCATAAAACAAAACTGTGATCTGCAAATCTAAAACAAAGAGACAGAAGGATATTTTTTGTTTTGTTTTCCACAAATGATGGAATAAATGAGTTATTAAGTTAGTCCACAATATTAATGAATAGTCCAGTATAAAGGTTTACAGTGCTCTTCATAGTTTTGGGGCCACTGGTTTAAAGGGGTATTTCAGTACTGAACAACTTATCCCCTTCAATCTCCCAACTGCGTAGCGGAGGAAAGCAGAGCATGCGCTCTGAGCGGTAAAGACAACTGCGCATGTGCAGGGCTACACTAGCGCTACTCTCCTAATGCTGCCTACTTTAGCCCTATGCTGTCAGAGGAAAACTTTACATCAACGGCTGTTCTGCTGACATCTGAGGCATGACGGAGGTTTGTCTGAGAGCTGAGGGCTGAGGGAGGTTTGTCTGATGTATGACAGAGGTTTGCCTGAGGTGTGACAGAGGTTTGTCTGAGGAGTGACGGAGGTTTGGCTGAGAGCTGAGGGCTGAGGGAGGTTTGTCTGAGGTATGACAGAGGTTTGTCTGAGGTGTGACAGAGGTTTGTCTGAGGAGTGACAGAGGTTTGGCCCAGAGCTGAGGGCTGAGGGAGGCTTGTCTGAGGTGTGACAGAGGTTTGTCTAAGGTGTGACGTGTGACAGCTGAGTGAGGTTTGTCTGAGGTGTGACAGAGGTTTGTGTGACAGCTGAGTGAGGTTTGTCTGAGGTATGACGGAGGTTTGTCTGACCCCTGATGATGCCCTAATATGGACACCGTACGGCACAGCTCCATGCATGGAGCATTGCCTGTTCCATGCATGGGGAGAGCTGGGGCACCAGACAGGAGATTGCAAGGGGTCCCAGCAGTCTGACCCCCTGCAATCAAGGCATAAGTTGTTCAGTACTGAAGTATGGTGGGGGAAGGGTTCTGATAAAAAAAAAAAAAAACCTGCACCACAGGTCAATTTTCTTGGGGAAAAGTTTTTTGCAGCATGTGGGTAAGATTTTTAAAGTCTCATTCTCATGCCTGCTACTGTATTGCACTGTGGGGCAAATCTGTAAAGAGTCTGCCATGAGTAAATTTACTCGTAATCTTTTCAGATTTTTCAGAGTAACATTGAGGGTTGTGACCACCATTACCCACTTTCTTAAAACCCTGCTGAGTTGTAGAGCCTCAGAATAGAATTTTATATCCCTGGCAATAAATATAGTCCAGTAATCCCTGTTTGTTTACCCTGCCAGTGATAAGTGCATTACTAGAGGCCTTATGAAAGGTCCTTGTTTAAATATTTGTAAGATTTAATCTGTCAGGGGGCCACAGAGAGTGGTTCAAAGTCTTGTGGGATTTACAAGATTATATTTAAACATTTCTAAGCTGTTTTACACTTTCGTTTTTGGTGCCCATAGTGGTGACCACTTAACCTAATAATTCTCAGGATCAAACTAGGATCTTGTATAAGGGCGTGACTAGGTTCCGGTGTATTCCAGGGCAGACTAAATTAACAAGCTGTGGATTCGCTGCTGATTTTAGCTGCTGGTTAACACTGGAAATTTCTGCTGTGGGTTATAGTATAATACAAGTGAATGAGATTTTTAAAATTTTATCCACATTCTGTAGATATTTTCTACACAAAAAATCGATTATGCTATGGATTTTTACATCTGTCACTTATGCTGTGGATTTGTCAGAAAGTTTGATCTTGGATTTTACCCCTTCTGATGTGGCAGGGGTAAAATCCACAGAGAATCAACAGCAAAATTCTTGTTACATGTGCAAGATTTTTCTGTGGCTTTGCAGCTAAATTTGTGGTGGAAATATTGTGCCCACTCTAATCTCCATGAAGTGGAAACTAGACTTCAGCTAGAGGACACCCGGTCGCTGTCCCAAGAGTGGTCCTGGTATAGCTAAATTCTAGCCATTCAGGCCAGACAGCCATGATTCCAGACACAAGGCACACAGACAGAGACAGGTGCAAAAGGTAAGCCGCCATGAGGGAATAGCAGGTGACACAGCACAGTCCAGTGTGGGTTAAACAGTCAATAGCTGAAAGGAGCTCCAGATGGTAGTGCTGGTCAATAGCAGGTCATTCAGCTCAGCAACGGTTACACAGCCTCAAGGTGAAGATATAGCAGAGCTGAAGATGTTCTGGTAGCTGCAGGATGAATAGCTGGCTAAATACAGGCTCAGATTCAGTGTTGACAGTCCGGGACATGCACAGGAGGGTCAGCGCAGTACGCATGGGTCAAGCAGAGGAAATGTCAGGTAATCAGGCACAGATCAGTTACAGGATAGCAGACTAGAAACAGTACACCTTTGCTATTGCAGAACTGTAATACTGCTTAGGCACTGCATAAATAAGGATAGGTAGAGGGCATATAAGAGATGGGCACATTGGTCCAGTTGCAGCCAGTGCACGAGTACAGCCCGACTACAGCCAGAGGAGGAAGCCCAGACAGGCCAGCGTGAAGATGTAGCAGTGATTTCAGCCAGGGCCGGAATAACGCGGGGGCAGATGGAGCTGCCGCTCCAGGCCCCTACATGAAAATAGGCCCAGCCAAACGCCCGCCTGCCACTCTGACTACCCAAACATCCACCCACCCGCTGGCCCGCTTGGCTTCTTGTCTGACTAATCAACCCACCCCGGCTGCCTTCCTGTCTGACTAAACACCCACCAACCTGCCTGCCCACCTGTCTGACTACCCATCCACCTGCCCACCTGTCTGATTGCTCACCCGACCGCCTGTCTAACTACCTGCCTGCCCGCTTGTCTGACTTTACCCCCCCCCCGCCTGCCTGTCTGACTGACTAGCCACCAAGTCCGCCTGTCTGACTACCTACCCGTCGGACCACCTGTCTGACTGCCTACCCAGTCGCCGGCCCGCCTGTCTGACTGCCCAACCAACCCACCTGTCTGACTACCTGCCTGCCTGTCTGACTAACCACTCACCCGCCTGCCTGTTTGACTACCCACCCACCTGTCTGACTGCCCAACCCACCCGCCAGCCCGTCTGACTATCCACCAGAACACCTGCCTGTGTGACTAAACATCCGCCTGCCTGTCTGACTAACCACAGGCCTGCCCATCTGACTAAACAAACCACCTGCCTGCCTGTTTGACTAGCCAGCCACCCACCCGCCTAACTAACTACCCGCCCACTTGCCTGTATGACTAACCGTCCACCCACCGACCCACTTGACTGACTACCTACACACCTGAATAGCTTTCTACTTAGCTCCCTACGGACCTACCCACCCATGTAGCTACTTGGCTATCCACCTACGTAATTACCTTCTGTGAGTCCTTAGATGTCATTTTAATCCCTTATATGGTATACAGAGCCTGTGTACATCTGGTATTTACCTCTATTTGGTCCTGTATATAATCATGTATATGGTATACAGATCTGTGTACAGCTGGTATCTACTTCTATATGGTCCTTGTATAGATATGAGAACAAATGAGTTTAAACTACCACCTTTTATATTTCTTAAAAACCTAAATTTATTATGTCATAATTAAAAATATATAACTATGGTAGACACAATATTACAAATCAAAATGATAGTCCAGTGCAATACATAGTAGTTTAAACTCATTTGTTCTCATATATGTATACAAGGTGTTATATGAGTTCCCCTAGAGATATAGGACCAATATTGACGGGTATATACAGGATGCACATTACTTAAAATCGGATGTCTGTTCCCTGTCTTTTAGGAGTGTGGTATTTACTCTATATGGTCCTGTATATAATTACTTATATGATATTCAGATTTGTGTACAGCTGGTATACACCTATATGATCCTGTATATAATCACTTATATGGTATACAGATCTTGCGTTCAGCTTGTATCTACTTATATATGGGCACTGTAGGGGGAATACCAGTCTGTGTACAGTGGTTTTATTCAGTAACAGCACGGCATGATGTATAGTGTGTTCCTGATGCGCCGGTATTATCTGGTCTTTGTATTATTTGTATACTAGTATTATTGGTATTGTAAGTCTGTGTATAGTGGTGTTTACTCAGTATTGTGATATTATTCAATCTTTGTGTAGTGGTATAATTGGTTTCATGCATACTGTTATTATTGGTAATATTGGTCCTGGTACTATGGATTTGGTCGCTAACAGTATGATGGTAATATATATATAGTGAATGGTAATATTGGTCCCTGTGTATACTGGTATTATTGATAATATTGGTTGCAGTATACAGGATTTGATCAGTAACAGTATGGTGCTAATATGTATGGTGATAATATTCCTCTTTGTATACAGGTATTATTTGAAATATTAGTTGCAGTATACATGATTTGGTCAGTAACAGCATTATCGTAATATGTATGGTGATAATATTACTCCTTGTATCCTAGTATTATTGGTAATATTGGTCTCAGTATACAGGATTTGGTCAGTAACAGTATGATGGTAATATGTATGGTGATAATAATTCTCCTTGTATACTGGTAATATTGGTCTCAGTATACAGGATTTGGTCAGTAACAGTATGATGGTAATATGTATGGTGATCATATATTCCTCCTTATATACTGGTATTATTGGCCATGGAAAACTATTTTACCTATGTGTTTAACCTATAATGTTATATATTTATTTGAGTTGGGTTTGGGTGAAATAGGGGTTGGGTGGAGGTGGGGCCACATGTTGCTAGTCTATTTAATTATATAAAATAATGTATACGTTTTGGTTGGTGTTATTTTACAGCAAGGGGGGGAGCATTTTATTCTTGCACACAGGCAGCACAATGGGAAAGTGTCTGGCTGCACAGAAGAAAGGACTGGAGCCTTCCTAGTGCTCCCCACTCTACAGCCTGCCCCATCACCTGGGGGATGGCATCAGGCAGCAGCGATCATCTGCAGGAGCAGGAGATGTTAGTGCTGGGGCCTAGCACATGGGGCAGCCAGGCCTGGGCATTTTGTGCAGGGAATATGAGCACTATCTAGCTATTAGTAAAGAAAGTCCGTCCAGCGCAAGATGTGCAGGTAAAATCTTGCTTTATTGAAATATTCCAACAGAAGCGATCTGATTGGTTGCTATGGGCAACTGGTCAACTTTTACTCTGCACAGGTTATGATAACTCTCCCCCAATGTCTATTAGACATATTAAACATTGTCCTCTGTATGTGACTACTGTTGGAATATTTCAATGAAGCAAGATTTTACCTGCACATCTTGCGCTGGACGGACTTTCTTTACTGCAAGTTTGAGTCGGTGAGCGGTATACATGTTTGCACTATTCACTATCTAGCTATGTACCTATTTAGCTACCTGGCTATCTATCTATCTAGCAACCTACCTAGCTAGCAAACAACCAAATTAGCTAGCTACCTACATACCTGGCTACGTACCTAGTTAGCTAACAACCCAGCTATCAGGTCACAGCCACTTGTAGGCCCATCAAAATTCTCAGCACCAGGCCCATGATGCTCCGGCCCTGATTTCAGCCCAGCGGCATTGAGTGTCGAGACAAGCCATACGCTGTCCGTGGGCTATAAACCAATCAGGGAAAAATCTACTGAAAGTTTATATGTTCTCTTTTTGTCAAGGGGCTTTGCTTTAGGTACTTCCGTTTTTTGCCCCATGCTGCAAAAACAAAACGCTATGGAGAACACTCCTATCACCAGTTAAATTTTCTAATGCAGTTTCTTAAACCAATGGCGGGTAAGGATTCAAATGTAAATGCAAAATACAAAGAAAGGCTTTATAAACTGCTCAAAAAAATTAAGGGAACACTAAAATAACACATCCTAGATCTGAATGAACTAATCGTATGAAATACTTTCATCTTTACATAGTTGAATGCGCTGACAACAAAATCACACAAAAATTATCAATGGAAATCAAATGCATCAACCCATGGAGGTCTGGATATGGAGTCACACTCAAAATAAAAGTGGAAAACCACACTACAGGCTGATCCAATTTTGATGTAATGTCCTTTAAAACAAGTCAAAATGAGGCTCAGTTGTGCGTGCGGCCTCCACGTGCCCGTATGACCTCCCTACAATGCCTGGGCATTCTCCTGATGAGGTGAACTAAAGCATCCGCCAACTCCTGAACAGTCTGGTGCAACGTGGCGTTGGTGGATGGAGCGAGACATGAAGTCCCAGATGTGCTCAATAAGATTCAGGTCTGGGGAACAGGCAGCCTAGTCCATAGCATCAATGCCTTCCTCTTGCAGGAACTGCTGACATACTCCAGCCACATGAGGTCTAGCATTGTCTTGCATTAGGTGGAACCAAGGGCCAACCGCACCAGCAAATGGTCTCACAAGGGGTCTGAGGATCTCATCTCGGTACCTAATGGCAGTCAGACTACCTCTGGCAAGCACATGGAGAAATGCCAACCCACACCATTACTGATCCACCGCCAAACCGGTCATGCTGGAGGATTTTGCAGGCAGCAGAACGTTCACCACGTCTCCAGACTCTGTCACGTCTGTCTCATGTGCTCAGTGTGAACCTGCTTTCATCTGTGAAGTGCACAGGGCGCCAGTGGCGAATTTGCCAATCTTTTTCTCTGGCAAATGCCAAACGTCCTGCACGGTGTTGTGCTGTAAGAACAAACCCCACCTGTGGACGTCAGGCCCTCATACCACCCTCATGGAGTCTGTTTCTGACTGTTTGAGTGGACACATACACATTTGTGGTCTGCTGGAGGTCATTTTGCAGGGCTCTGGCAGTGCTCCTCCTGCTCCTCCTTGCACAAAGGCAGAGGTAGCGGTCCTGCTGCTGGGTTGTTGCCCTCCTGCGGCCTCCTCCACGTCTCCTGATGTACTGGCCTGTCTCCTGGTAGTGCCTCCATGCTCTGTACACTACGCTGACAGACACAGCAAACCTTCTTGCCACAGCTCGCATTGATGTGCCATCCTGGATGAGCTGCACTACCTGAGCCACTTGTGTGGGTTGTAGACCCGTCTCATGCTACCACTAGAGTGAAAGCACCGCCAGCATTTAAAAGTGACCAAAACATCAGCCAGGAAGCATAGGAACTGAGAAGTGGTCTGTGGTCACCACCTGCAGAACCACTCCTTTATTGGGGGTGTCTTGCTAATTGTCTATAATTTCCAACTGTTGTCTGTTCCATATGCACAACAGCATGTGAAGTTGATTGTCAATCAGTGTTGCTTCCTGAGTGGACAGTGTGATTTCACAGAAGTGTGATTGACTTGGAGTTACATTGTGTTGTTTAAGTGTTCCCTTTATTATTTTTTAGCAGTGTACTTCTCCATTCTGCTGAATCTTACACCTGTGGATTAAAATAAATATTGTCTCTTTGCTTTGCTTTGTTTTTAAAACCATCTTTTCTGTGTTTTTTTTTTTTTTAATGGTGGTGGTGGTAGGGGGACAGGAGGCAACTGGATAAACAGATTCATTGGGACTTTCATCCAGGGAGATTTTTTTTGGGAAATCTCATCCCTTTTGTGACTGACATTTTATATGATTTATTAGTATGGGATCAAGCACCACAAAGGCTCAGGAGGCCGATTGAACTGCTATATAATGATATTGTGGTGTCTCGGGGTGTGAAAGTGAGGTGAATGTGGCCGATGTTGTAGCCCAGGGGCAGATGTTATTAACCACTAAATGTTCGTGACACCAGGGCGTGTGTTTTTTTTCGCTAACCACCCAAACGGTAGCACCGCTTATCCTAAGGTTAGGCAGGACAATAATAGTCCAAGACCAGGTTAGGGTTAATGGTAGCTTTACTGATGTAGACAGATGGAAATAGTCTTTACAGCTATGCCAGGATCCCAGAGAGGTGGCCAGTAACACAGAAGGACCTCGAAGCTTGCTGGGACTTGTAGTGACTTTGACAGACTTTAGGGCAGCAATGCTGACTATAATGGACTTGACTTGACTGTAGGTAGTGACAGCAGATATAGAAGACTTGACTTACTGGCATGTGGCTGTAGGTTAGGCTTGAGGCCTCCCCTTTGGATAGGGGATAAGATGTCAGATCGCCGGGGTCCTGCTGCTGGGGACCCCCTGGATCTACCATGCAGCACCCACCTCCAGTGGTTCCTGAAGCCGCTACAGGTGGGTGCTGCATGGTAGATCCAGGGGGTCCCCAGCAGCGGGACCCCGGTGATCTGAAATCTTATCCCCTATCCTTTGGATAGGGGATAAGATGTCTAGGGGCGGAGTACTCCTTTAAATAACACTATACATTATATATATATATATATATAACTATCATTTAGGTAAAGAGTTAGATCTTGCTTGTTTGTCTATGTGTAGCATTTTTATGATTTTCTTGATCATTATACTTATTGGAAATGTTTATTTAAAGTTTTCCATAAGATCTTCCAGAAAAGCCAGACTGTGATGATCATCATAAGTGATCTTTATCCAAGCACTTAATTGTTACAGGTAACATTGATACCAGCCATCGTTGGGCGCCACGGATCGGGTGTCCTTCATACCTGAATGGTCTCCATGGAAAATCCAGTGTTTCGAAATGTAAATACAAAGACCTTGGGCGGATAAGTTTCACTTGACTATTCAAAACAGGCTGGAACATTACACCGGTATGGGGTCTTTTCTACAATCCCACCATGAAAGATAGATGAACTTCTGAAAGCCCATTATGATGTTCAAACTGTGCCAAGTTTCCAGGGAATGTAAGTGATAAGACCTGCAGAAGATACTAACCTTGTGTGTGGGAATAAGTCTTGGTGGAGCTGAAATAGAAACTGTTCTAAGTTTAATGCAGATAGCTAAAAAGAGGCGGCTTCACGCCTGCTATAATTGAGCTTCTCGTACAAGGTGCTTTTGTTAGAACCCATGTACAGGGTCCTATATTTGGAGTGGCACAGGGGCTGAAGTGATAGTAGCAGAAGCTCCTTGGAAACGCAAACAAACACAGTTAATCAGCATGGGTGGGAGACAGGCCAGAAACGAGAGTGTGATTCCTAAGCAGAGACAGGGAAGACACGGTGCCCCTGTCATGTAGTCATGCGGGTCTGACTTAGAATTAGAATATATTAATAGCAAAATTCCATTTATTAAGCACCCACCAGACCACTATATATATATATATATATATATATATATATATATATTCGCCTCAACCTATTTCCTATTTTAACTGGAGCATAGGACTTTTTTAGTTAACATTTATGACTTCCAAATGGTGTTACAGACTATTTCACTATAAAGTGAATACAACTCCAATTAAGCCTCATACACACAACCATATAATGTTATTACAGAGCCAGGGGTCTACATGATTTGCCATATGTAAGGAGCCCTTCTTCCTTAGGGTCATGAGTAGCAACACAACCTAGTTGTGTGACAGTATTGGTAACGTGAATCTACTACCGTATAACCAATTTGTTGGAGAGCCTCTCGGCTTGTGATGGACCGCATCCTCGTGCACGTTTTTTTTTAAATGTGACACATTTGCACTTTTTCTTGCTCTTGGGTGATAGAGAGCACGTGACTCAGCTCTTAAAAAAAATAACCAATTTTTACATTGTAACAAAGCTGACTGACAACCAGAAATCTATACATGTAACAATATTGTCTAATAGAAGAAGATTTAAAAACTTCCTATGACTTTGAATTGTTTTTTATTAATAGTGAAATACTAATCTTTTGTATCTCATTTTAGCATGGCTAATCTTTTCACACATATAGTCTAACATACTTACCTCTCCGTGTTACCTTTTCACCCCTCAGTGACCACTCCTAAGGTCTTTCTGCTGGTGCTATCTGGGTTTCTGGATAACTGGTGACCAGTGCACTCTGCCACCAAACCAATCTCAGTCTACACCTGACTACCCAATAAGACATTAGAATTAGAGAGCTCATGTGACCAGGGCTCTTGTCACAATATTTAAATCCCTAACTATGGGCTCAGGGACAGTTACTGTTTTTGCAGCCTGGTGCTATATAGTTGGAAAGTGACCAAACTGTTTGACTCACTGGATCCTTTATTACTTCTAAGTCAAGTTGGGGGTCTCCGGGTTAGACTTGGTTTTTCCTAACATTGATGATGGCCTTTGTTTTGGCAATGACTATTTCTCAGCTGTCCCCTGGTTCTGACCCAGGCTTGTTTATTTATCAATCTAGCTCACTCCACCAGTCAGCAACAACTAGGCAGATGCAACTTAGGTGTCCTATCAGTTCCCCCGATGCCTCCGGTATCGGTGCCCCATCCTGGGTAATCCCTTTAATGGGTGAAAACCTGGGAGTTCCTTAGACTAACCAGAGTAGCCCATGCCATGGTTGGCTATGGAAGCTGACAGATTTTGAGATGACAGATTGTTGGACTTTCATAATATATAGGTTCTCTTCCAAGCACATACAGTAAGATTATGGCCCTCATTTACTTAGAAAATCGGGTTGTAATTCTATCTTGCTTTCTTACCCGACTGCTTTTTTCCCCTGGTATTTATTATTATGTCACATCCTGTTTGTTGCATGTGGGTTTTGTTGGTTTTGGTTTCCAACTCCTCTGAGTTGTCGGGAAAAAATACACAACAATTCAACAAATTCGGGTTGGAAACCTTTATAAATACGTGGGAAAGCTCAGAAATATCGGGTTACGCCCCTTTTTCGGGTTTGGGAGAATCCACATCTGGTCCGTTGGGAAAAAATGTTGCATCGTGTCGCAGACTGGCGCACGATGTCTGCGACATGTCGCAGACAAAGATGCGCCAAAAAAAAAAACAACAAAAGATGTTGGGTTTAGAATAGTAAATGAGGGCCTATGTTGTTATCTTACAATTCATGACATTGGTTTGGGGAACAACATTAAACCTTTTCATTTGGCAACAGAATTTCATATCAACTTTTGCAGAAATATTGAGCTGCTGCCTCCACCTACTGTTGAGCTAACACAACATGTGACCCCTGCAGCTAATCACTGGCCCCATCAGTGACTTCAGAGCTGTTGACACATCACTGCTGCAGTAAGTAATTTACTGTTGCCGTCACATGTTCACACCACACCTCATCACTGGAGCCAAGTAAACAGAAACAGGTGGGGGAAAAGAAGTGTTTGCACAGTAGCAATAGGGGATTTGAATAGTAATTATTACTCTGGTTGACTTCTGTGCTGCAGGAGAGGTATTCTGTGCTCCACTGTTGCATTTATTTGGCACTGGGTACTCCGGTCAAAAAGTATTTTTTTTTGTTTTTTTTTTTAATCAACTGGTGCCAGAAAGTTAAACAGATTTGTAAATTACTTCTATTAAAAAATCTTAATCCTTCCAGTACTTATTAACTGCTGAATACTACAGAGGAAAATCCCCTAGCAAACATATGCTGCTCTTGACAGTTCCCAAAATGGACAGAGATGTCAGCAGAGAACACTGATTTCGTGATGTCAGCAGAGAGCACTCTGTTCCAAAAAGAAAAGCATTTCCTCTGTAGTATTCAGCAGCTAATCAGTACTGGAAAGATTAAGATTTTTTTTAATAGAAGCAATTTACAAATCTGTTTAACTTTCTGGTACCAGTTGATTTAAAAAAAAATAAATAAATAAAGTTTTCCACCGGAGTACCCCTCTAAGCTCCCTGTCACTTTCCACAGCATTATATTACAGAGAGGGGCAGAGAGCTGTGTGTTGCCTCATACATTTCAACAAGCTGCCTAAACTTCATAAACCTTAGCAGAGGAGGTAGGAATAATTTTTCAGCGCAATTCTGTGTCTTTGTTCTACAACAAATCATCTGCTGGTTATACTAGTCTTAGTCTTTGACAGAGTACAATTTTGTGTTTAGTACACAGCTTTTGTGTGCTCCAGCACTGTTGTGTAATGCTGGTGTTGTGCAAAACTAAGTTTTTTTAAGCGTACTGTAGCACATTTTTATGCCCTCATCAGTTCATAGAACATACCTACATCTAAGTAATGTACTATTTTGTACCTGTTAATCTGTCAAGGGCCTAGATACTGTGAAAGGACAACCAAAAGTACACACCTGCTGCTGTTCCAGACAAATACTGTTTTAAGCATTGTGAAGCATATTGTACTCCCCTCATATACGCACTAAGTATGTCAGAAAGAGAAGTGCCAGGTCGTGCACAGAGGATTGGCAGAGGCCTAAATTCATCAGGCAAAGTTTGCAGCAGACTAGGGGCGAGTGGCAGCAGGAGTCGCAGCGAGAGGTCTGAGCTCCCGGTATCAGCTAGCAGTCGTGTCTTGACCAGCACCCCACCTGCTGTCATCTATTGGTTAAGACGGTCATCCACTTCATCACAAGTGACATCTGATACCCCCAGTCAACAGTCGGTGGGTTCCTCAGACACAACCTTCAGTTGGCATGGCCCGGGAGCAGTACCTGTCCTCCCATTGCCTCTGTCCTATGCTGTTCCCTCCCCTAAAGAAGTATCTTATGCTGTGGGTTCAGCTACACTATTCAGTGAGGACGATCTAATATAGGACAGTCAGCAGCTACTGCCCATCCAAGAAGTGGAGAAGACATTCACCGCTTCCTCCATTAGGCGGGCAAGTAGTGATGAGGAGAGTGACGTAGGCGGCGTTGCCAGTATTCAGGGTCCTAAAGCAGGCACTGTTGATGAACCTGAGGAGGACATCAGTGACGTGCAGACACAACTCGATGATGATGAAGCCGATCGCACTTGGGAGCCGGGTGTAGAAGGGGCCTTATCATCATTAGGAGAAGAGGGTTGCAGGTTGCCCGTGAGGCAGCAACTGAGCCAGCAGGGTGGTAGCATGCATGGCAGTCAGCATGGTGGCAGAACTGGAAATTATGGAGCCAAATGTGGTGTCCCGGCACCATATTTCATACTGTGCCTAGGTTATTAGTCCCCAAAGTTAGAGTCCCTAGGACTGTCAGGGTTCGCTTTCCTCATTTAACCCCTAGTCACCCCTTAGTCATTTAATATTTGTAAATATTATCTATATAAATAAATGTATATGGTATTACTCACTGTTTTAGCGTCGCAGGACCTGCGGGTCATGTGACCGGGTTGCAGAACTCTATGGTTTTTGCTAAAGGACCTTTGGTGGTTTTGGACATGTGATCACCCACAATCCATTGTAACGGTGAGTGACAGCTGATTGGACCAATCCAAAAGGGCCAGCCCCTGCCCATTTAAGGGAGCTGCGCCATATTCTCGCTCTCTTGGGTTGCTGACTTTGAACGAGGTAGGACCTCCGCAGCTTACAAGACAAATTACTAGGCCCAAAACCTTGTGGCTTAGGCTAGCACTAGAGATGGATAATTCTTACAATTCCCCGCGATCTCAGCAAGACCTCTGGACCTAATCTAACCCCTAAATCCAGCGGATCTATGCAAATACAATCCTCAAAACCTAAAGGGAACTTTAAGCATCTGTCAATCACTGCTGTGCTGTTTGTAAAGACTCTGTTATCTGGACTGTTATCGTTAATGCATATACAGAAAATCTTCAGTAAAGATTCCTTCAAGTTTCAGCACTGCTGTGGACAATCTATTTATTCTACACTCACCTATCGCTCTTGGGAAGGGTGGCGATAGGCCCAGCATTATTACAGATAACCCTCACCCTGGCGTCACGAGTGACAAGGGTTAACAGCACCCTTTATTATATTGAACAGCAACACCCCTACTACCCTACACCCCCACAAGGCTTTCCACCTAGTGCTTCACCACAAAGCCTTTTTGGCGTCACAAACAGGATTTGGGTGTGTGCCTGCTGCTATTGCCACTAGTGAAACTGTACTCCCCCAATATAACGGACTTTATTCATGTGCTGTAAACCGCATTATTGTGTACGAGAGTGGTGCGTGTGGTGTACGTTACAAGGGGGCCACGCGAAAAGTAAGGGGGAGGCGAAAATTTATGCACAGCAAGAATGTGTAAACTGCAAAATGAATACATGCTACTATCCTCTGGTCTGGTCGGCACAGAAAGAGTTAACCTGCTACCAGAGAAGCACGCAAACAAGGCCCGCGCTGCGCCACATCCTGCCCCTGGGCGTGGCTATCAAGTTGCTGTATCACAGCCGGAAGGGAACTTGGAAACAGAGGAGTAATTTCTGGGGGACAGGAAGTCGGGGCTGCACCAATGACGTCCTTCCTGCCGGACGCCATTTTGGGGAAGCCCAATATAAAAGACACCATGCACAGCAACCTCTTCAGTCTGCACAAGGAGCTGGAGAGTACAGACATGGAGGAGAGCAGCGTTTCACGTGGTGAGAACAGCAAAATGGCACCGGAACAGCGGAAAGTTGTGGCAGTCGCAGCCCAACTATTCCAAGATATTGCCGACCGTCTGCAGCGGTTGTCACTGGACGAAGAGGGGGCCTGCAATCTTCCCCCACTGCCCGATGACGACGATGACTGGCCAGACACACCTCCAGCGGAGAGTGCAGGGACACCTGGAGGTGCATCACCAGTGAGATTGTCCCCTCACCACAGAACTTGGGGCTCATGGGCCGAAATCCCATCGGAGGAGTCTGCAGTGAGTACACCGCCAGAGGCGGCCTTTTCTTCCTCCTCCAGCTCTGAAGCTGAAATACCCCTATCCAGCTTGCCACGTGCACGACTGTGCTCACCAGATTTGCCCCAGTGGATTTTTGGGGACAAGCCGGGACTGATCGAGCAGTTCTACAGCCTATACCTGGGAAGCCACTCCCACCAGTTCCAACCGCATAAAGAGAAAGGGCCCGTCAACCGCTGAGTTGATGGACAAATTAAAGGCCTGATACAGAGAACTGTACGCCCCAAAGCATATGCATTTGCCTCCTGAAGAAACAATTTGTTATCAGGAGAATACTAAAGAGATGGAGGCACTCTACATCCACAAGTGGGATCACCCCCGAAAAGGGGAGGAGCCTTTAGAACGAAAAAGAGCAACTGTGGCCAAGTTCGACAAGGTCAGAGGTTATGGGGCACTCCTAGATTGCCATACAGGGCAAACCATCCTCGTAAACCGTCGAGCAGTACAGAGGCCATATCTTCATAAAAAGTTCTACTCTCTGGAGGTGGGTGAGATAGTGGAGTACACCGCCGTCCAGAGCCTGAGTGGAGAATGGGCTGCAGTGGTCACAAGACCAACAGCCCCAACACAGCTTCCCTTCAAATACTTTCCGTCTACAGATTGGGAATTGGATCCCTTCAACCTGAGGCAGAAATGGTCTGCTCCTGATGCCTTCACCACCGTACTTAAGGATGAGGAGATACTCAAGGAGGAGGAGCCTCTACAGCATCAGGCATCTTCTCCATACAGCAAAGTGCCAAGACCTGCTCAAGACCAAGAAAGTTGGCCCAAATTGCGGGCACCAAAGACCGTACCTAGACCCTCTCGGAGCAATGAGAGTTTGTCTGTTCCAGAGGTTCCAACGTACGTACCTAGGCCCTCTCGGAGCAATGAGAGTTTGCCTCCTGCACAGGTACCAACGTATGTACCAAGGCCCTCTTCCGACGTGGAGAGTTTTTCCTGCTTCCAGGGTACCAACGAAAGTTCTCTGGCCCACTCCTGGCATGGAGGTGGGGCTAAAACCTTATGCACCAACCTTGATCCCAACCAGTAAACCTCTGGTCACTTTGAATCCTACTGTTACCCATTCTACTCTCACCAATGTGGTGTGGGAGAGTTACATTAACTTCTTGCCTTCTCCAGATGTTGGAAGGTATAGGGGAACTACAAGAGGCACAAGAAAAGTTTGGAGGAATATTTTTTGAAGGACTGTAAAATATTGTCTATTGCTTTTCTTTGCTAACCAATTTTGTTTTTCAGTACCCAAGTTCAAGAAACTGTGCCTAGCAGGACTGTGCTAAGACTGTTCCAGTTCCAAGTTCAGCAACGTAATCATTAAGCTTTGTGCCTGACCATCAGGTCAAGAGACTCCTAGCCAGTAGGAGATTCATAAGTTTTGTGCCCGGCTGATTGTGGTAAGGCCGTGTTCTATCGAAAGACTCCTAGTTTAGGTGGACTGCAGATCTTTACACGCCAGTTTTGTGTATATAACCCAATATTTATGCGACTTTCTTGCAAAAAATTGCACTTATCAGATGTATCCGCCTGAACCTTGTTGGAGTGTTAATAAATATGTAAGCTTGTATAATAAGAATGTATATGGTTCTTGTACAACGAAAAAAAAATTGCTTTATGTCTGTGTGCATAAAAAGTAAGTGTTGTACACGAAAAAAATGTCCGCTAGATGTGCGTGTACACTAAAAAACTAAAAACGTAAATAATTCTTGTATACATGTACATTCAAATGTATAAAAATGCTAAAAAGGTGTTTTAGTAGTTACTAAATAGGTGACTCTCCCAGCTCCTCCGAGAGTAGCATTCCAGTCGCCAATCGCAAGCACCTGTCTCAAAGGACTGCACAGAGTAAACTACCCGTAAGATATCAAGATTCACATTCGGCACCTGCACACATAGTAACACAAGTAGCTCACTTAAAGGGGTATTCCGCCCCTAGACATTTTATCCCCTATCCAAAGGATAGGGGATAAGATGTCAGATCACCGTGGTCCCGCTGCTGGGGACCCCCGGGATCCCCGCTGCGTCACCGCGCTATCATTACAGCACAGAGCGAGTTCGCTCTGTGCGTAATGACTGGCGATACAGGGGACGGAGCCGCGTGACGTCATGGCGCCGCCCCTCGTGACATTACGGCCCATCCCCTTAATGCAAGTCTATGGGAGGGGGCGTGACGACCGCCACGCCCCCTCCCATAGACTTGTATTGAAAGGGGCGGCCCTGACATCACAAGGGGCGGAGCCGTGACGTAACGATGCTCCGGCCCCTGTACCGCCCATCATTACGTGCAGAGCGAACTCGCTCTGTGCTGTAATGATAGCGCGGTGCCGCAGCGGGGATCCCGGGGGTCCCCAGCAGCGGGACCGTGGCAATCTGACATCTTATCCCCTATCCTTTGGATAGGGGATAAAATGTCTAGGGGCGGAATATCCCTTTAAATGTATTACCTCTATCTTTTCAGTATACCAAATAGCTCACTTAAATGTACTACTTCAGTCTTCTTCAGTACATACACAAAAACAAAAATATATCTCACATTCAAGAAACACTTAGGAATTGTAGCCTATTGATATCCAATTCCTGCCACTGTTAGGTACACTCATATTTCTCTTCTCTTTATTACATGTGTGAGATGCTCTACCTGGCCAGTAGGTGCTCTTGCGAGCTTAAAATTAAACACATATTTCTAAAGGTAACCTAGGTAGGTTATACTGTTGTGTTCTAGGGGTAAATAGCATGTAGCCGATAGACCCTAGTAGCTAATCTTATTGGTAGAGAGCCTCAGGCAAGCCAATATACCCTTTTTGTGTACTAACAGGTGACTCATCGTGGCAAAACAAAAATAAATGTGGTGAGATTTCAAAAATGTTTTAGTCAGCTTGAAACTAAAGGTATAGAGAGCTGTACTAATGTCTAGTTAGCCTCATGTATAGAGAGCTATAAAAAATGTCTAAGGAGCTAGAAACTAATGTCTAGATAGCTTCATAATGTCTAGTAAGCTTCATAATTGTCTAGTAAAGATACTAGTCAGACTAAAAGAAAATGTTTTCAGAGTGTACATAGAATGTTTAATAATTCTGTCTTTGTCCTAGTCCCTCTACCTTAGGGGACAGGCGTCGGGGTCGACTTGTTTTAAGTAATGGTGTCCCGGCACCATATTTCATACTGTGCCTTGGTTATTAGTCCCCAAAGTTAGAGTCCCTAGGACTGTCAGGGTTCGCTTTCCTCATTTAACCCCTAGTCACCCCTTAGTCATTTAATATTTGTAAATATTATCTATCTATCTGTTTTAGCGTCGCAGGACCTGCGGGTCATGTGACCTGGTTGCAGAACTCTATGGTTTTGCTAAAGGACCTAGTGGTTTTGGACATGTGATCACCCACAATACATTGTATCGGTGAGTGACAGCTTATTGGACCAATCCAAAACGGCCGGCCCCTGCCCATATAAGGGAGCTGCGCCATATTGTCGCTCTCTTGGGTTGCAGACTTTGAACGAGGTAGGACCTCCGCAGCTTACAAGACAAATTACTAGGCCCAAAGCCTTGCGGCTTAGGCTAGCGCTAGAGACGGATAGTTCTTACAATTCCCCGCTATCTCAGCAAGACCTCTGGACCTAATCTAACCCCTAAATCCAGTGGATCTATGCAAATACAATCCTCAAAACCTAAAGGGAACTTTCCGGTCCTAAGCATCTGTCAATCACTGCTGTGCTGTTTGTAAAGACTCTGTTATCTGGACTGTTATCGTTAATGCATATACAGAAAATCTTCAGTAAAGATTCCTTCAAGTTTCAGCGCTGCTGTGGACAATCTATTTATTCTACACTCACCTATCGCTCTTGGGAAGAGTGGCGATAGGCCCAGCATTATTACAGAGTTTAACCCTCACCCTGGCGTCACAAGTGATAAGGGTTAACAGCGCCCTTTATTATATTGAACAGCAACACCCCTACTACCCTACACCCCCACAAAGCTTTCCACCTAGTGCTTCACCACACAAACGTGCCCAGGGGAGATCACCTGCTTCGCGGCAGCCTACCTTCCCAGGAGGTAGTGGAATTGGGGTTCCCAGAGACGGCAGCAGTAGCAGTCAATTAGTGCGGGCTGTTGGTGGGAAAATCAGCTATTTGGTGGTGTGGCAGTTTTTTATCAAGCATCCAGAAGAGGTTAACAAAGCGACATGCAAGATATGTTGGCAGAAGGTGAAGGGTGGCCAGGGTCCCAATGTTGGCCCCATGGCCTTGCGTCAACATGTGCTTTGCCACCATAAAGCGGCCTGGGAGAACCATGGCTCCGAAGTAGTGGTCCAGCCTGCTGCATCACCCAGTGGCACGCCGCTCCTCTTTCAGCCAGCCAAGGCTCCACCACCTCAACCGAAGGGAGCTGTGTGTCAGACTCTCCTTCTGTCGCTCCAGATGCTCCTGCTCCTTCTACTTTTAGTAAGTAATTCCGCCAACAATCCATTGGCGAAGCCATGTCCAAGAGACAACAGTATGCGCCTACTCATCCAATGGTGCAGAAGCTGAATGCGCTCCTGTCTTGGTGCTGCAGTCCCTCCCTTTTCAAGTGAACTGATGGCTTGTGCCAAGCCGAGGTGGAGAGTGCCAAGCCATCATATCTTTGCAAAGAAGGCAGTACCAGGCCTGCACAATTTTGTGGAAGAGAAGGTGAGCCAGTCCTTGAGCCTGTCGCTGTTTACCAAAGTGTATGGCAGCACCGACGTCTGGAGCTGTAACTATGGTCAGGGACAATACATGTCCTTCACGGCTCACTGGGGGAATGTGGTTCCTGCACAGCCACAACACCAACTTGGACAGGTCACGCCGCTTCCTCCTCCATGCTCTCAGGCCGTTGGTCCTGTGAGAGTGTGCGACTCCGCCTCCTCATCCTGCACCCCGTCCTCAGCCTCCACTGCCCAGACAAGCTTCAGTGCCCCTTCAGCATACCATGTGTGCAGGGCACGGCGGTGTCACGCTGTTCTTCACATGGTTTGCCTTGGCGAATGGAGTCACACAGGAGAGGAACTGCTAAAAGTAATTCGTAAAGAAATTGGCGCATGGCTCACTCCACGAAAACTGGAAATGAAAACCATGGTGACTGACAACAGGAAGGACATCTTGTCTGTGCTGTGACTGGGAAGGCTGAGCCATGTGCCCTGCATGGCACACATGTTCAATCTGGTTGTCAAGTGGTTCCTGAAGTGTTCCTCCCTCCTAACAATGGGAAGGAAACTTTGCATGCACTTCAGCCACTCATACACTGCAAAGCACACCCTCCTTGAGCTGCAGCGTCAGAACGGTATCGCCCAACAGAGTCTGATTTGTGAAGTACCACACATTGGAATTCCACCCTCAATAAGTTGCACCGACTGTACGAACAGAGGAAAGTCATCACCGATTTCTTGATGATCCAAGCGGATAGGGGTTCTCTCCTGTGTAACTTCAATGTGAACCAGTGGCAGCTCATACGTGACACCTGACGTTTGCTCAGGCCCTTTGAGGAAGCCACATTATTAGTAAGTCGCCAGGATTACGGGATGAACGACGTCATTCCACTGCTTCATTTCTTACAACACGTGTTGGAAACGATGGCTGGTCAGGGCACTGGAGACATAGCGACTACATCTCACGGCCACATGAGCACTGTGGGGGCTGAACTGGAGGAGGAGGAGGGGGAGAGGCACAGTTGGGCACAGTTAAGGTTTCGCCAAATGGGTGGTTTTTCTAGTAATCTGACAGGAGAGGAGCAGGAGCAGCCAGAGAAGCTAGAGGGTTATGAGGAAGGCGAGACAGAGGACCCAGACACACCGTGGCAGTATGCAGTGGAGATGGAGGCAGAGAGTCCCTCTGAGTCACTTGCACAAATGGCACAATGCATGCTCATTTGCTTGCAAAGTGACAGCTGAATTGTCACCATTCAGTAGCGGGATGACTTCTGGCTCTTCACCTTATTGGATCCTCGCTGCCGCCACAAAATGGGGGCCTTTTCTACACCCACGGAGAGGGAGAACAAACTGACCTACTACAGAGGCATCCTATGTAGTCAGCTGGCCGATGCCTATCCTTTGTCCATCCTCTCGCAGGTCTGAATCGGGGGGGGGGGCTCTGGGCTCACATTCCACTGCCATGGCTGCTGGGGAGGGGTGGGGTGGCAGGGGCAGTACCAGCTCCATCAGCATCAGCCTGAGTCTACAGTTGCTGATGAGTACCTTTCTTCACCCGCATAGTGAAGCAACTGATCAGCAGCAATTAGACCTGGAGCAGGACCTGAACCAGCAGGTGGTGGCATACCTTGACATGCCCATGGCAACACACCGTGAAGATCCGCTGCACTTCTGGACAACAAAACTTGGTCGCAACTAGCAGAGTTTGCCCTGGAAAAGCTGTCCTGCCCGGCCAGTAGTGTGCAAAAAGACCGAGTGTTTAGTGCGGCGGGGCCATAGTCACCCCAAGGAGAACTTGTCTGTTAATGAAAAATGTGGAGAGACTTACCTTTTGTGAAGATGAATCAGGCATGGATCAGCCAGGATTTCACACACCAATGCCTAAAGCATCAGAGTAGATTGAGCATGGTGCCCCACCAACACTTCACAAATATGGATAGTGTAAAAACAGATTTAAGGTGTTGCTCTCCAGTTACAAACATTCCTCCGCATCAGACCTTTTTTCACCCACCTTCATCACCGGGTACCGTTTTTGCCACCCACCACACCACTCTATCACTGGGTCACTTTCAGGACTCCTGATGCTGCTGCTGCCACCTCCAGGCTGTGCCATTCAGCCACTATATGGTCTCCTCATGCTTCAGACAATCCAGGCTGTGCCATTCAGACACGATATGGTCTTCTCATGCTTCAGCCACCTCCAAGCTGTGCCATTCAGACACTATATGGTTTCCTCATGCTTCAGCAACCTCCAGGCTGTGCCAATCAGACACGATATGGTCTCCTCATGCTGCCACAAACTCCAGGCCATGCCAATCAGACACTATATGTTCTACTCATGCTGCCACAAACTCCAGGCGGTCATTCAGCCACTATATGGTCTTCTCATACTGATGCCACCTCCAGGCTATGTCATTGCGCCGCCATGTGACATGTGACTCCTTATTAGATTTGGTCTTTTGTAACCACACACCAGGGCTCGGGACATTAAAACTTGGGAGTGTAATCTTAAATTTCTATTTCAAAATCTTCAATTTAAATTTTAAAATTCATCTTTTAATCTTAGGGATTGTGAAGCCCTATTGTGTACTCATGCTGACGCCAGCTCCAGGCTGTGTAATTGTGCCTCCATATAGTCTCCTTATGCTGTTGGCACCTTAAATTAAACTTTTAAAATGTTATCTAAAATCTTCAATTTCAAATTTCAAAAATATCTTTAATCTTCTCTATTGTGAGGCCCTATGGTCTTGTCACACTGTTGCCACCTCCAGACTGGGTCATTCTGCCACTATATGGTCTCCTCGTGCTGCATCCAATTCCATGCTGTGTAATTCTGACAGATTATGGTCTCCTCATGCTGCTGCCACCTCTAGGCTCTGCAATTGTGCCGCCATGTGACTCCTTGTTAGATTGGGTTTTGTGTTCATACAGTATTAGTTCAAAGTAAACACCGGGACATTAAACTTGGGAATCTAATATAAATCTTTAAATTTAAAAAAAATCGATGTAATACTTTCAAGACTGAGGCCCTATGGTCATCTACGTCATATTACCTGTGGAATTATCACAAGAATCCAATGGAACAGCTTGAAACGATAACAATGAACCACAACTGATTAAATGAAGCATTCTCATTCTTCACAGTCAGGGGGCGCTGAGAGGCACGGGCTGGAACAGGCTGCATCTCGCCTGGCGGAGGACCGCCAGCTCGATGCTCACCAGAATGGGTACTCAAAAAATTTAAATAAATTAAATTAAATTAAAATTACATTAAATTATCTTCAATTTTGATACCATATGGTCTCCCGGCTGCCACATCGACACTCTGCAGCAGTGATTCTAATAGCAATGCCTGTAATCTGCATGTCATACTGAATAACAGTATTATTTCACTAACACAGCACACTCTCTATGTGTGTTAGGACAAGGCAAAGTGCTCTACACTAGTGTTGCTCGCGAATATTCGCAATACAAATTTTATTCGCGAATATCGCATATTCGCGAATTCGCGAATATTCACGAATATAGCACTATATATTCGTAATGACGAATATTTTTTTTTTTTTCTTTTCTTCACAGTACACATAACAGTGATCATCCCTCTCTGCTGTTTCCAGCTTGTGTGGTGTAAAGAAGGCTCTAATACTACTGTGTGAGACTGGTGTGCGAATTTTCGCCTATGCGAAAATTTGTACATGCTAATTTACGCATATGCGAATTTTTGATTGTACGGGATTTTGTATATGCAAATTGTCGCATATGTTATTTTTCGCATACGCGAATATTTGCATATGCGAAAATAAACGCGAATATTCGCGAATATATGACGAATATTCGGCCATAAATTCGCGAATATTCGCGAATTCGAATATGGCCTATGCCACTCAACACTACTCTACACCCCTATTGAGGCTCTCTGTAGGCCAGAAATAGCCATTTTTAATAGCGATTCGCCACAAATAAATTCAGTCTGAAACTCATTTTTTGGCTAATCGGCCAAATCAAATTTTTCTAAAGTTCGCTCATCTCTAGTCTATACCAAAGAAAAGCACAATACCTAAGGTGTAAGGCTTTTTGAAAAGAAAATGGAAAAAAAATGGCACTATAAAAACAGCTTGCACATGTGTATATTAATGCACTATAGACTTTTAAAGTTATCCCCTGTTCAGAGGTTAGGAGGCAACAAGTTACTTTAAAGTAACACCATTCCACAGAAAACACAGTAAGAAAAAATAAAAAAAGGTCAAAACTTTGTGTGTTACAATAGCCTTAAAGTCTATCCTAACTGTGTATATTACAATCGTGGTCACAATCCAGTCCACTTATTTATATTGATGAATGATACTACTGAACTGGACATAGTGATTGCAATAAGATTGTGTGCAGATGGTGAGTTTAATTATCCTGACACTGTCAATCATCACCATTAACAACAGAGACTGTGACGCTGGTAATGGAGCCCAGTATACATAATCTGTCTGAAATATAATCCATTACAATCCCATGTCTGAGCCCAATGCCAGATGGTAAACTATTACAGTCAGATTCAGCAGACTGAAAGGTAGAGGAGCTCTGCACTGGATCAAGGTCCAAAGTGTTGTACAGTCACACAAAGTACTGAGTGCAAATACAATGGGATGGGTCTTTACTGAGGAAGTGGGGTACTCTTTACTGGCAAGAAGTATTCTAAAGGACTGTTTTTGTTTAACAAACTTTTCCACCCAGGAGATATGTATACTTGCATGCCATCAGCTTAAACATATTATGCCATTCAGCAAAATAATCATCACAAATATCACTGACTTGATGATGAAGTATGACGTGAGAAAATAACTTTCAGGTGCATCTACAGTTATCGCCATGAATGTTGGCACCCCTGAAAGTTTTCAAGAAAATGAAGTATTTCTAACAGAAAAGAATTGCAGTAACACGTTTGCTATACACATGTTTATTCCCTTTGTGTGTATTGGAACTAAACCATAAAAGGGAGGAAAAAAAAGCAAATTGGACATAACGTCATACCAAACTTCATAAATGGGCTGGACAAAATAATTGACACCCTTAACTTAATATTTGGTTGCACACCCTTTGGAAAAAATAACCGAAATCAGTCACTTCCTATAACCATCAATAAGCTTCTTACACCTCTCAGCCGGAATGTTGAACCACTCTTTGCAAACTGCTCCAGGTCTCTCTTATTGGAAGGGCACCTTTTTCCAACAGCAATTTTAAGATCTCTCCCCAGGTGTTCAATGGGATTTAGATCTGAACTCATTGCTGGCCACTTCAGAACTATCCAGTGCTTTGTTACCATCCATTTCTGGGTGTTTTTTGATGTATGTTTGGGGTCATTGTCCTGCTGTAAGACCTAAGATCTCGAATGCAAACCCAGCTTTCTGACACTGGGCTGTACAGTGTGACCCAAAATTTGTTGGTAATCCTCATATTCATGATGCCTTGCACACATTCAAGGCCCCCAGTGCCAGAGGCAGCAAAGCAACCCCAAATCTTCATTGAACCTCCACCATATTTCACTGTAGGTACTGTGTTCTTTTCTTTGTAGGCCTCATTCCATTTTCGGTAAACAGTAGATTGATGTGCTTTACCAAAAAGCTCTTTCTTGTTCTCATCTGTCCAGAAGACGTTTTCCCAGAAGGATTTTGTCTTACTCAAGTTCATTTTGGCAAAATATAGTTTTGCTTTTTTATGCCTCTGTGTCAGCAGTGAGGTCATCCTCATTTAAATGTCGACGGATAGTTCACGCTGACACTGGTGCTCCCTGAGCCTGCAGGACAGCTTGAATATCTTTGGAACTTGTTTGGGGCTGCTTATCCAACATCTGGACTATCCTGCATTGACACCTTTCATAAATGTTTCTCTTCTGTCCAGGGAGATTAGCTACAGTGCCATGGGTTGCAAACTTCTTGATAATGTTGCGCACTGTGGACAAAGGCAAATCTAGATCTCTGGAGATGGAATTGTAACCTTGAGATTGTTGATATTTTTCCATAATTTTGGTTCTCAAGTCCTCGGACAGTTCTCTTCTCCTCTTTCTGTTGTCCATGCTTAGTGTGGCACACACAGACACACAATGCAAGGACTAAGTGAACTTCTCTACTTTTTATCTGCTTTCAAGTGGGATTTTATATTGCCCACACCTGTTACTTGCCCCAGGTGAGTTTAAAGGAGCATCACATGCTTGAAACAATCTCATTTTGCCCACAATTTTGAAAGGGTGGCAATAATTTTGCTCAGCCCATTTTTGGAGTTTGGTGTGACATTGTCCAATTAGCTTTTTTTTCCCTCCCTTTTTGGTTAAGTTCCAATACGCACAAAGAGAATAAACGTGTATAGCAAAACATGTGTTACTGCAATCCTTTTCTGTGAGAAATACTTCATTTTCTAGAAAAATTCAGGGGTGCCAACATTTATGGCCAAGACTGTATCACTTGATTTTGTAATGGGATTTGTTGATTTATTTCGTATTAAAAATGTTTTAGAGATGGTCCCACCAGCTCCTCTCCTCTGACATCACACCTGTTTCTCCAATTGATTACCTACCATCAGCAGCTCTGTGTAGATTGCCTGTGCATGAGTTGTAAATTGATATAGCGGCACACACACAGTGAATCTGACAGGTTGAGAATCACTCACAGACTCAACATGTGTGCACAGTAGGCAATCTACACAGGGCCACCATGGGCAAGCTCCTTCTGTGTTTCAATCAACAAGAAAAGTGGGAGGAGAGAGGCATTTTGGTTCTGGGGCATAGCAAATAATTCTATATACAAATATATGGCTTGAATGGGGATACTAATCCCTGCTGAACTTTGTCAGCCCTTTAACAGGTGTAATTCAGGTGACAAATGAACTTTAATACCTTACACAAACCAGGAAATGCTAACTGTTTGTGTGTTTGTAGTGGGAACTTGTTAGTAAAGAAACTCCTGTGATCACAGCAGCATCAGCACTGCCTTAAAGTGTTCCTAAACTTTGACACAACTTCTGACATGACCTGAGCGATGTGTCACTTTGCTTTTTGACTTTCACTATATCTGTACACTGAGCGTTTTGATTTCCAAGGGAAGCTTAGCAAAAATGTAGGCACACCACTCACAGGGGATTGAGCAACTGAAGTTGTTTCAAAGTTTAGGTGCACTTTAAGGAGGCAGTCTCTCTCTGAAACCGTTGAAGGGAGCATGGAGGGTGGATGGCATGTATAATATAAACTGGCATATATACAGGCTACCTTTAGGGTGAGCTTAAGAAATGAATTCATATTTGGGAAAATGGGTCTAATTTGTGGACTTTGACAAGACAGTTTTTATGTTGCCTAGTCCAGGTTTGCACCATCTATTTTATGCCAAAAATGTGTTCCATAATTTGATGTATTTGTAGTACATTTAAGCCATGCCCGTTAAGCGAAGCCTTGCCCACTTTCTGGTAAAATGTGCAAAGATGTCTAAAAAGATTCTATAACACATTGAAAATATGGTGCTAGTCATGTAAGCCAAGTTTTTGGTGCAGGCAGATTCATTTGTCTCTTCCATTGTCACGTTATATAAGCAGTCTGATCTGCCAGGATCATCTTATAGAACAGGAACTGAACAGATCGATTAAATATATTTCAATCATTGACTGACAGCTACCGCTGTGCTCATACTTGCTTAGCCCAGATGTGATCTCATGGCTACCAAACAAGTATTGAGCCTTTAGTAAGCTATCATTGTTATTAAGCACTTGCAATGTTCTGATGGGAATCCAATCTTCTTGGCTGATGAAATTCTTCTTTTTATTATTATTATTAGTACAATGTGAAAACTTTTGAAACTTGAAGTTAATGTTGAGCATGATCAATACACATAGATCAGAACAATATTTGTCCCAGAGAGGAGGGCTGACATTTTGTACTGGAACATCAATGACTGTAGTGCCAGCCAGCGCAGGATTGAGTGGGTGTGACGGCAGCTTCTGAGTTACGGACTTTAATTAGAAATGTAGTTGCTTTGTCAGCTCATGTTTTTAATTGCTGGGGAAAGGTTAGAAAGGAGAAGGTCGCTGTTTTCTTGGATCTTTCTTGATAGGATTAGGAAATCCTTTGCGAGAAGAGAAAAGTACAGAACTTGGGAAACACTTATCACCTGAATTTCAATAAAGCAGCTGCAAAGAATGATACAACCCTTTTTTTCCCCAGAGTACCTGCTGACATATTCCATTACCAAACTCTTTTCTGTCTTGTATTGGCTCATGCCCCCATACCATTCATTGGTGGGCAAGAGTATCTGAAGAAGGAAGAGCAGAACCTAAATAACCAATAGTGATGAGCGGCATAGGCCATATTAGAATTTGCGATATTTCGCGAATATATGAACGAATATTCATCATATATTCGCGAAATTTGCATATTCGTTATATACATTTTTATTTTTTTATATGCATATGCGAAAATTTCTGTGCATATGCGCATATTCGCGAATATTGAGCCCTCCCTTCTTTATATGGAACTAATGGGCTAGTGGATTAACTTTGTGATTTTTTGGCCGTTGAAACCAATAGGCCCATTGTAGTCTATGGGGATCTCACGGTATATAAAACTGTAAGATAAGCAAGGGGGTCTCGGCAGTGCAGTGTATGGGAGACCCGTGCAGTGGTTCGAGTCCCGTGGTGGGACAGAGTGTTACAGTGTTGTGGTTAAATGTTACTTTCCTGGAAAAACTGCTGAGTTGCCCGTAGCAACCAATCAGATCGCTTCTATCACTTTTCACAAGGCCTCTGCTAAATGAAAGAAGCGATCTGATTGGTTGCTATGGGCAATTCAGCAGATTTTCCTGGAAAAGCTGATGAGTTGTCCATAGCAACCAATCAGATCGCTTCTTTCATTTTTCACAAGGCCTCTGCTAAATGAAGGAAGCGATCTGATTGGTTGCTATGGGCAACTGGACAACTTTTCCTTCGCACAGGTTTTGATAAATCTCCCCCTATGGGGGAGATTTATCAAAACCTGTCCAGAGGAAAAGTTTCTGAGTTGCCCATAGCAACCAATCAGAGGAAGGAAGCAATGAAGGAAGCAATCTGATTGGTTGCTATGGGAAACTCAGAAACTTTTCCTCTGGACAGGTTTTGATAAATCTCCCTCTAAATGGGATATTTATCAATACCTGTGCAGAGTAAAGGTTGCCCAGTTGCCCATAGCAACCAATCAGATTGCTTCTTTCATTTTTCAAAGGCCTTGTTAAAAATGAAAGAAGCAATCTGATTGGTTGCTATGGGCAACTGAATCTCCCCCTATGTTCCTTAACCTCCCATCCATTCATTCATTCATACCCAGCCTTACACATTACATCCAGTTTCAATTAACCCCAATACCCATATTTGATAGCCCATTAACTTAGTTTCCAAGGTTCAAACACTCAGTTAATTGCCATTTGACCTAGTTCCCACGGTTCAAAGGCTTTCTTAATTACCAATTTACCTACATTTGTCAATCACGAGTAAAAATGTTAAACCACAACACTGTAACACTCTGTCCCACCCCGGGACTCAAACCAACGCACGGGTCTCCCATACACTGTACTGCCAAGTCCCTCCTGCTTATCTTACAGTTTTACATACCATGAGATCCCCATAGACCACAATGGGCCTATTGGTTTCAACAGGCAAAAAATCCCAGAGTTAATGCACTAGCCCATTAGTACCATATACCATTAAAGAAGGGAGGACTCAATATTTGCGAATATGCGCATATGCGAAGAGCAGAGAGGGATGATCAGTGAGGATCCCCAGTAAACTCACATTTTAGGACATGTTCACACATTATACTTAGCCTTTAAAAACTGCAGCTGTTTTTTTGCATTAAAAAGGCAGTTTTTAAAGGCTACAGATAATGACCAAAAAACTAATGAAAAGAGGGTATGTAGTTTCATTTTATGCCCATAAAATTGTGTGTATGCACAAAGAGAGGTTACGTTACACTATCATACATTTTCAATGTAGTGCATTGCATTGGATTATGAATTTCTGATTGTAATTTGGGCTCTTTTTTGTTTCAGCCTGAGGAAGGGCAATTCCAGTCCGAAACCTTGCTAAGGTAATGTGACAAATAGTATTCTGGTACAGTTTGTAAATACATTAAAAAAAAAAAAAAATACATAATACAGTTTAAAGTACATTCACATGGCCTTAAGTATGGTGCGCCGACAGGGCCCCTCCCCAATTTTTTTTTAAAACACAGGACACGAAAAACAAGACCCCTAGCTCTACACATGCTCTTTAGACCATATAAGTGACTCACAGGAGGCGTCTTCTTGGAGTCATTCTCCTTCCTTTTCTTCTTTGTCTTGGTCAGACCATAAGGAAGTCTTCTTCCAACCATGACTCATCACCACAGAATCTGCAAGAAAACAAAAATATTAGCTCCACCCTTTTTCAGCACATTTCTCACCTGTTTCTTATCCCCAGTGCCCCAAATAATGCCCCCTTGGTTTCCTGCATAGTAGGGAATAGGTTAGTGTGTTGGCAGGAGGATTAGGTGGTAGTGGGTAGGTAATTTCCCCAACCCTATTAGGTAATGCCCCAGTAGATAGGTAGAAAGTGATGCCCCCAGTAGGTAGTAGGTAATGCGCCCAGGTAGGTCATAGGTAATTCCCCGGTAGGTTGGTAGTAGGTAATGTCCCGAGGTAAGTAATGCCCCCCAGTAGGTAATATTTTTTTTTGTTATATTATAGTGCCCCCCAGTTAAGTAGTGCCCTCAGTAGATAGTGCCCCCAGGTAGGTCATGCCCCCAGTAGGTAGTTTCCCTAGGTAGGTCATGTCCCCATGTAATTAGTGGCCCAATGGAGGTAGGGCCCACACTAGTTAGCTCCTCTAAAAAAAACACTCACCTTTCCACCAATCCTGCATGAGGCCGGGCTCAATGGATTCTCTGGCAGGCCGTGTGAAGAAATTACATATTCACAAGGCCTGCAGCGTGAGTCTACACTCCTGTACGCACATTACATACACTATGGGGGAGATTTATCAAAACCTGTGTAGAGGAAGAGTGGTGCAGTTTCCCATGGCAACCAATCAGATTGCTTCTTTCATTTTTAAAGAGACCTGTGAAAAATGAAACAAGCAATTTGATTGGTTGCTATGGGAAACTGCACAACTCTTCCTCTACATAGGTTTTGATAAATCTCCCCCTATACGTACAGAAGCAGGAGACTGCAGTTAATACATCACTCCCATGCCTTTTACTAGGGTGCTGGCTTTACCCCTCTGATGGTGACCCTGTTTGACGATTATCTCCTATAATGCGTACATATTAGGAGAACTAATATGGCTGATGAAGGAGCTGTCAAAGAGCTTCTTCCTATCTTTAGGGTTTGATGCATTTGTTCTGATTTGTCTTTTTTTATATAATGCGGTCATAAAGATAGTCAGCTATGAGATGCATAGATAGACACATATGCTATGGATCACAGATAGCTTTAGGCCCTACAGGGAGTTTACACTTTAGAAATGTCTGCTCTAAATCAAGGGTGTTTATTGCCGCCCAGGGTGAATATAATGTATGCTTCTCATTTATTATGAAAGAAATCTTGTTTTTCCACTACAGTGGGGTTAATAGAGCACATTCTTCCACTGCATCTGCTTAGAACTCTAATAAATGACATTTTCCTTCAAGTCCTGTTCTGCATTTACTTTTTGGCAAGTAATATCAACAATTGCTGTGAATTGGTGTAACAGTTGTGAGCCTGTCTATGTATATGAATCACGTGACCTCTTGAATTAAGACAGCTATTTGTTATAGTAAATTACAGGGGATCGTGGAATGGAAAATAAATATATTCTAATATGTCACACACCATGCTCAATGGAGAGTTATCAATGTCCGCACACCACGGAGAGTGTGCCAGTCTGTTCCACAGCACAGCATGGGAAAGATTCAAAGGGTGTTAAGTATCTTAAAACAATTTTGCCTGTAGAAAAGCATTGGAAATCATTTCCAAGTTGGGTCACATTCAGGATTACTCTGAAGCTATATAAATATAGTGTTCTACTTTAATGCTATATTTTTCAATATATTTATGACAGATTTCCAACAGAGTAAAATTATATTGTTGTTGTGCAGCCATTCATTATAATCTTAGATGCCAAAGGTATTTTAACATGTTTCATATTACTATATGATGTGTAAGTTTTAACATCTGATACACCTGTATCTATGCATATACGAAGATAAACATTATCACTATAAAAGAAGATTATTACTATACAAGTATTTATACAATATAAGTAGAGGTTAGCTGAAACAGTTAACCTAATTTGTGAGAGGAGTCTGGGCACTATATCAAGCAGAGACCTTGGATGCTTAGGTCTCTGCTGTCCATTTGCATTCTTGCACTGGGGATTTTGCTCAGCTGACTGCGTGAGTCCATCACTTCCGATGGCTAATGTTTCCCCGTGAGGGCTAGGCGTCAGGTAAGAGCGGAGCTTGCCTGCGCTAAGGTCTTTATGTTTCTATTTTCAGCCAGGTTCAGGCTCATACACCAGGGCTATGCAGCCCAGGCAGCCATGCGGCAGTCAGCTAGATGAGGAGGGCCATGCGCGTATGTCACGTCTTGTTGACTGCGGCACCATGGTAACTGGTGCACACGAACTCACATGCGGATACTGCGGAGTGGCGTGCTTGGAGACAGTTACTGCGCTCTGCCCCGCAATGATCCAAGAGGACTCCCTGGCACTGTGCCTGGCTTCCAGCGTCATGAGTACTTAAACATAATTCCCCCTGTGCATCCAAGACAATGCTGCAGGGGGTCACGGTTTATGCATGATTATGTCAGGTCTTCCTACCGTAATGTTACCCCAGAAATATACTCACAAGTCTGCGGGTGAAGTCATTTTACAAGCACCTCACCTTACTGATTCAGTACCAACCAGGTATTATATCTGGCATCTTGTTCACGGTCACTATGTTCTCATTACGTTATGCTTCTGGTGCGGATCCCGGTTTACAATCCAGAACTTTACTCACTATTCTACCGGGCTGTCACAATATACATATTTCACGTTACCACGCTACAATGGGTTGTATACCGCATTTTACTCCAGAATCACTAAACATTATCCTGCTGGCTGGGCTCTGGTGTTTTCTTAATTACTTATGCCACACTGATTCCGAATTATGTACTGCATTACATTACAGAGCCATCCGCACTACCCTGTTGACGAAATTTCTACTTACTTTGCACTGATCACGTTGTCATTGCATACGTTGTAGGGTCATTGCGTACATATATTATTTGCCGTTACGTTAAGATATTTGCTTGTTCCCCTTAGGGTGTATATTGTTGACTTGTGAGGTTTTCATTTGCCATTCCAAACTTTGTTTCATATTATAGGGTAATTCTTCCTATCCATCTTCACCAAACGTTGAGTGAATTTACCGGCTTTCAGTACCAAGGTATCGCACCGATATTTCGTTCACTCTTATTATCATGTGTATACATACGTTAGTCGGTATGTAGTTAGTGCTCTCTTTTTTATTTTTATTTCAGCAGTACATCAGTCTTATGTCGCTCGTAAGTATTATGGCTCAAAAGGCCTGGTTATTTATTTTTCTACACTTCCTGGTTCGGGGTAGGGACTATCATTAGTTATGCTGTCATTTCTTACGTCTTTTTCAGAGGTGGATTGCCGGGTCAGTCCTCGAGGCCTCATGTTTTAGGGTTATATTGCTTTCAGGGTCGAATATAGAAAATAGGGGGGGGGGGGGGACGCCAGTAGAGGTGGATTGCCCTTGTCAATCCTTGTGCCTCGTAGTCTGGCTTATTTAGTTCACTTGTCTTGTCTCTTTGCACCTCTCGAGGTAGATTGTTTGTCAATCCACGCACCTCACATTTGTCCTCTTATGTCAATGAATGGGGAGCAGGTCGGAGGATTTGTTCCTGATGGTGTATTATTATTATTGTTTTAGGGCATGTCTCTTATCTCTGAAAGCATGGAAGGGGCAGCAGATCAGGCAGACCGAGAATCTGTCTTGCTAATCCAGATACATGCTATCCCGAATTCCCTGTCTACATCCATGCAGGACATGCAAGATAGGCTAACAGCACTGGAGTCTCTCACTAGTCCTGCGGTCAGGGCTGGCCTTAGGGGTGTGCGAGCTGTGCGGCCGCACAGGACGCCATAGCAACAGGGGCGCCGGGCGGCCGACACAGCTCGCACCAAGTATATATAATTTGTATTGCCCGACGCCCGGTATTTAGCCCTGCTTCGGGCAAGCAGCGCTAAATGCCAGTGTAATGAAGAAAACTGTGCCCTGTAGCGGAATGTGACCCTCCGCACAGGTAAACAGTTTTCTGCTTTGCAGGCCGCTCCCTCTCATTACATTCCCACTACCCTCCATCATGTGTCCCTATGCGGAGGGTCACATTCCGCTTCAGGGCACAGTTTTCTTCATTACACCGGAAGGCTTCACTTACCCCGCCCTCCTCCGCGTCTCCGGTTGACTGGCCGGCCCAAGTCTGAAGAGGCACGTCGCGCATGTGACGTACCTCTGCAGACCCGCACAGCATGTCAGTGACGTCACTCGTCAGGGGGCTGCCGGAGAGAAGAGAAGTGCAGCGCAGGACAGGTAAGGTTGTCTATGTGCATGTGTGGGTGTCTGTGTGTGTGCATGTGTGGTTGTCTGTGTGTGTGCGCATGTGTGGTTGCCTGTCTGTGTGTGTGTGTGTAGGGGGTGGGGGGGCCACAACGCTACCGAATTTGGGGAACCTGCTTCTTCCTAATGTGTGGGAATACTGCACCTAATGTGGGGCTATACTGCACCTAATGTGGGGAGCTATACTGCACCTAATGTTGGGCTATACTGCACCCAATGTGGGGCTATACTGCACCTAATGTGGGGCTATACTGCACCTAATGTGGGGAGCTATACTGCACCTAATGTTGGGCTATTCTGCACCTAATGTGGGGAACTATACTGCACCTAATGTGGGGGAACTATACTGCACCTAATGTGGGGAGCTATACTGCACCTAATGGTGGGCTATACTGCACCTAATGTGGGGAGCTATACTGCACCTAATGTGGGGAGCTATACTGCACCTAATGTGGGGCTATACTGCACCTAATGTGGGGCTATAATGCACCAAATGTGGGGAACTATACTGCACCTAATGTGGGGAGCTATACTGCACCTAATGTTTGGAGCTATAATGCACCTAATGTGGGGAACTATAATGCACCAAATGTGGGGAACTATACTGCACCTAATGTGGGGAGCTATACTGCACCTAATGTGGGGCTATACTGCACCTAATGTGGGGAACTATACTGCACCTAATGTGGGGAACTATATTGCACCTAATGTGGGGAACTATACTGCACCTAATGTGGGGAACTATACTGCACCTAATCTGGGGAACTAAACTGCACCTAATGTGGGGAGATATACTGCACCTAATGTGGGAGAACTATACTGCACCTAATGTGGGGGAACTGTACTGCACCTAATGTGGGGGAACTGTACATCACATAATGTGGGGGAGCTATACTGCACCTAATGTGGGGGAACTATACTGCCAACCTAATGTGGGGAACTATACTGCACCTAATATGGGGGAACTATACTGCACCTAATGTGGGGAGCTATACTGCACCTAATGTGGAGCTATACTGTACCTAATATGGGGAGCTATACTGCACCTAATGTTGGGCTATACTGCACCCAATGTGGGGCTATACTGCACCTAATGTGGGACTATACTGCACCTAATGTGGGGAGCTATACTGCACCTAATGTTGGGCTATTCTGCACCTAATGTGGGGAACTATACTGCACCTAATGTGGGGGAACTATACTGCACCTAATGTAGGGAGCTATACTGCACCTAATGTGGGGCTATACTGCACCTAATGTGGGGAGCTATACTGCACCTAATGTGGGGAGCTATACTGCACCTAATGTGGGGCTATACTGCACCTAATGTGGGGCTATACTGCACCTAATGTGGGGCTATACTGCACCTAATGTGGGGAGCTATACTGCACCTAATGTGGGGAGCTATACTGCACCTAATGTGGGGAACTATACTGCACCTAATGTGGGGAGCTATACTGCACCTAATGTGGGGCTATACTGCACCTAATGTGGGGAACTATACTGCACCTAATGTGGGGAACTATACTGCACCTAATGTGGGGAACTATACTGCACCTAATGTGGGGAACTATACTGCACCTAATCTGGGGAACTAAACTGAACCTAATGTGGGGAGCTATACTGCACCTAATGTGGGAGAACTATACTGCACCTAATGTGGGGGAACTGTACTGCACCTAATGTGGGGGAACTGTACATCACATAATGTGGGGGAGCTATACTGCACCTAATGTGGGGAGCTATACTGCACCTAATGTGGGGCTATACTGCACCTAATGTGGGGCTATACTGCACCTAATGTGGGGCTATACTGCACCTAATGTGGGGTTATACTGCACCTAATGTGGGGCTATACTGCACCTAATGTGGGGGAACTATACTGCACCTAATGTGGGGAGCTATACTGCACCTAATGTGGGGAGCTATACTGCACCTAATGTGGGAAACTATACTGCACCTAATGTGGGGAGCTATACTGCACCTAATGTGGGGCTATACTGCACCTAATGTGGGGAACTATACTGCACCTAATGTGGGGAACTATACTGCACCTAATGTGGGGAACTATACTGCACCTAATGTGGGGAACTATACTGCACCTAATCTGGGGAACGAAACTGCACCTAATGTGGGGAGCTATACTGCACTTAATGTGGGAGAACTATACTGCACCTAATGTGGGGGAACTGTACTGCACCTAATGTGGGGGAACTGTACATCACATAATGTGGGGGGAGCTATACTGCACCTAATGTGGGGGAACTATACTGCCAACCTAATGTGGGGAACTATACTGCACCTAATATGGGGGAACTATACTGCACCTAATGTGGGGAGCTATACTGCACCTAATGTGGAGCTATACTGTACCTAATATGGGGAGCTATACTGCACCTAATGTGGGGGAACTGTACTGCACCTAATGTGGGGGAACTATACTGCACCTAATGTGGGGGAACTATACTGCACCTAATGTGGAGAACTATACTGCACCTAATATGGAGAGCTATACTGCACCTAATGTGGGGAACTATACTGCACCTAATGTGGGGAACTATACTGCCAACCTAATGTGGGGAGCTATACTGCACCTAATGTGGGGAGCTATACTGCACCTAATGTGGAGCTATACTGTACCTAATATGGGGAGCTATACTGCACCTAATGTTGGGCTATACTGCACCCAATGTGGGGCTATACTGCACCTAATGTGGGACTATACTGCACCTAATGTGGGGAGCTATACTGCACCTAATGTTGGGCTATTCTGCACCTAATGTGGGGAACTATACTGCACCTAATGTGGGGGAACTATACTGCACCTAATGTAGGGAGCTATACTGCACCTAATGTGGGGGAACTATACTGCACCTAATGTGGGGAGCTATACTGCACCTAATGTGGGGAGCTATACTGCACCTAATGTGGGAAACTATACTGCACCTAATGTGGGGAGCTATACTGCACCTAATGTGGGGCTATACTGCACCTAATGTGGGGAACTATACTGCACCTAATGTGGGGAACTATACTGCACCTAATGTGGGGAACTATACTGCACCTAATGTGGGGAACTATACTGCACCTAATCTGGGGAACTAAACTGCACCTAATGTGGGGAGCTATACTGCACTTAATGTGGAGAGCTATACTGCACCTAATGTGGAGAACTATACTGCACCTAATGTGGGGAACTATACTGCCAACCTAATGTGGGGAGCAATACTGCACCTAATGTGGGGAACTATACTGCACCTATTGTGGGGAGCTATACTGCACCTAATGTGGGGAGCTATACTGCACTTAATGTGGGGGAGCTATACTGCACCTAATGTGGAGAACTATACTGCACCTAATGTGGGGAACTATACTGTACCTAATGTGGGGGACTATACTGCACCTAATGTGGGGAGCTATACTGCACCTAATGTGGAGAACTATACTGCACCTAATATGGAGAGCTATACTGCACCTAATGTGGAGAACTATACTGCACCTAATGTGGGGAACTATACTGCCAACCCAATGTGGGGAGCTCTACTGCACCTAATGTGGGGAACTATACTGCACCTATTGTGGGGAGCTATACTGCACCTAATGTGGGGAACTATACGGCACCTAATGTGGGGAACTATACTGCACCTAATGTGGGGAGCTATACTGCACCTAATGTGGGGGAGCTATACTGCACCTAATGTGGGGAACTTTACTGCACCTAATGTGGGGAACTATACTGCACCTAATGTGGGTAGCTATACTGCACCTAATGTGGGGAGCTATACTGCCCCTAATGTGGGGAGCTATACTGCGCCTAATGTGGGGAACTATACTCCACCTAATGTGGGGAGCTATACTGCACCTAATGTGGGGAACTATACTGCACCTAATGTGGGGAGCTATACTGCATCTGATTAAGGGGTGCAGGGGACTGGTGAAGGGGGACATTGGACTGATTAAGGGGGCAGGGGAATGATTAAATGTAAAAAAAAAAATATTTGTTACAAAGATTTTTTTCCTATTTGTGTACGTTTATGGGGTAATGGGGGGGGGGGGGCACAAGGTTAGCTCGCACACGGTGCCTGAACACCTAAGGCCGGCCCTGCCTGCGGTTCCGGTGGTCTCTCCTGAATCCACTGATTCTCCTGTGCCAGGTGTCTCCACCGAGGCTGCTGGCCTGCCAGTTTCTGTCACCACCCCAGCACCTGCTGCTACCACAGTGACTGTTGTCCCCACAGGACCCGCAGTTTCCTCAGGGCCAGGCGATGCTACGGCATCCACTGCCACTTCTTCACCTGGGTTATCCTCTCCAGGTATGTCCTATCCCACCGTGAGCCTCATTCCCGCTCACTTCGTCCCTGAGGCCATCAGGAAAGATATCCTTAAGGGGAAGGATGTCAATTTAGCTTCTCTCCAGGTGGCCTCACAAGATGTGTGGGATAGCAAGACCTTCGCATGCGGTGAAGTGTCTGTTATTGTGAAAGCTAGAGATCCTCGGCTCAATAGGAAGCTGAACATCCCTGAAATTGTACTAGCCTTCGGGCTCGTACAATTATCTTCATTATCTTCACAAGTTAGTGGATTTAGGATACAAGTATGGGGATTACTCGTTTTACGATTATCATTGATCCTTTTTTGTCTAAAGCAGCAGCCACCCTCTCACAATTCCAGCAAGTCATGAATTTGGCAATACTAGACACTGAATTTTCACCGGTCTTAGGGCACCACTTTGCACCGTTTGCCAGTCCTCCACCCATGCCACAAACTGGTGTCCTAATGCTGTAGCTAGCACCTCAGCCGCAGACAGGCCCTACCGTTGACAAACTCGGTAGGCCGGTACACTATTTAGGTAATGCACAAATCTGCAACAATTTCAACCTCTCATCATGTCGGTTCAGCCAGTGTAGGTTGTTGCACATTTGCTGTATCTGTCACAGAGTTCACCCTAAGAGTCAGTGTCCCAAAAAGACAGGTCCCGAGACATGACGAGGTGGGGTTAATACCAAGGTTCTCCGGGCCTATTTGTGCGGTCACCCTGCACCAGAGCAGGTAGAATTCCTGTGCGAAGGCTTTGATAATGGTTTGAACACCGGTCTGATAAGCTTACCTCATGTTACCTGTGAGTGCAAGAACCTCCAGTCTGCTGTCAGCAACCCCGAGGTAGTATCAGAATTGTTAAGAAATTAGGTCTCTAAAGGGTTTGTGATTGGCTCTTTCTCCAGGGCTCCCTTTAACCAGTGGAGGGTGAGTCCTATTGGTGTGGCGTGTGATAAATTTTCTAATAAATACCGGTTGATATATACGACTTGTCCGCACTCCATTCTTCTACAGTCCCCAGCCTCAATTCACTCATACCGTCAGAAGAATTAACCCTGAAATACACATCAGTTGACATAGCCAACGGATCTTAGGTCTTGGCTCCGGCACTTGGCTATCTAAGGCCAATATTTCTGATGCTTTTAAGCTGTTGCCAATTCGTCCAGATCTGTGGCAATGGCATGGGATTAAGTGGTGTGGGCAATACTACTTTGCGACACGCCTCACCTTTGGGTCTAAGAGCAGTCCTTGGCTATTTGATACCTTTGCTTCTGCTTTAGAATGGATTTTGAGTAATCATTGGTCATGTGAAAATGTTTTAAATTATCTCGACCATTTCCTGCTTGAAGGTCCAACTTGTCTGCCTAGGGATCTAGAAACACTGTTATCAGTTTTTCGTTGCCTGAACATTCCCGTGACAGATAATAAGGTCGAAGGTCCTTCCACATCCATCACCTTCCTAGGGGTTATCTTAGATACCATCGACATGGTGGCCAGGCTACCACAGGAGAAGCTGGATTGAATTTGGGCAGTCATTCACGGCATGGCATGTTCTCAGGTGACAAACAGACAGCAGCTACAGAGTCTGTTGGGCATGTTTATTTTGCCATGAGGATCATTCCTCAGGGCAGGGCCTTTGTTTCCAGATTGTTGGCCCTTCTACCATCAGCCCCTGATGTGGACTCTCCTGTGGTCCTTGACCTGGCAGCCAAAGCGGATTTAATCATGTGGGACCAGTACTTGACTGAGTGGAACGGGGTCTCCATGTTTATCCCCAGAGCCAATCAGTTTTCGCCAGTCATTGTCACCGATGCAGCAGCCTCAGCAGGTTACGCCACAGTTTTTTCCTCTAGCTTTGCCCAAGTTTTCAACCACCTTGGCCCTATTCAAGATCCTTACGATAGTGGCAGCAGCACACATCTTTGGCAAGGGCAGACTGTGGTTTTCCATACTGACAATATGGCCACCCGTGACATTAAGGGCAAGTCAAAATCACTTATTAATATGTAATTTCTCCGCAGACTTGTTACAAAAATTCCACTTAGGGTGTGTTCACATAGAGAGAAAAAGAATGTCGCCGCTGATGCACTCAATTTCAATTTCCAGGTCTTCCGTCAAGTAGCAGACAGGATGGCCACACCAGCACCTCTTTTCAGCACATTGACTTTGGATTAAATAGCCATTTTCCAGGTGCCCGAGACCTAATAAACCACTCATTAGCAAATAATACTGCTAGATCTTACAAAATAGCCTGGAATGCTTTCCTCAAGTTACAACATAAATACCCGTCACCTTGCCCTCTGGACATTCAGTACATCCTAGCTTTCGTCTCCTTTTGCCACTCATCTCTCAAACTATCACACAGCTCCATCAGGTTATATCTAGCAGGCATACAACACTACAGTTCCCTCAGTCATCCTGGTCTCCCATCCATTCTTAGTGCTCACCCAGTTAAAGCAGCCTTGAGGAGAATCCAAAAGATAGAGTTCCAGTATCTGCTGCAAACTTCCAGCAATTCAGCCAGGTTTCTGCCAGTATGGTAATCAAAGCAGCTATTTATTTGGGTTACTATGGGTTTCTCAGACTGGGTGAATTTACTAAGACTACCTACAATTCCCATGCACCATTAATCAAACATTTTCTGCTTTCTGGGTCTGGCTTCAAGTTGTTGTTAGAATGCACCAAAACACAACAAATGAAACAGGTTGAAGTCAATTTCTATCCCACCAACAATCATTGTTACCCTGTGAAACTCCTTCAGCAGTTATTAATTTTACTACACTCTAAACCACTCAATTCTCCATTACTGCCATTTTCAGTATCCTCTCTGACCTCTTGGGACTTTGTGAGACATGTCAGAATACTTGCACGTAGCATAGGTAAGGATCCGGCTACAGTCTCGGGTCACTCATTTAGGATGGGGGTAGAGTCATCTGCTTCTAGGCATGCCATCCCTTCGCATGTCATCAAGAAGTTGGACCGCTGGAATTATCCGTGTTACCACAGGAACATTCCTGACCCCCAGGTGGAGATGGCAAGAGCCTTTAGTCAATTGGCTAATGTTTAATTTGTACCATTATTCAATAAAATAAATTTCCTACCAGATTGGTGTTTTGCCCCTTCTTATCATAGCGGTTACCCTATTCGGCCGGCCGGTCACACATCAGGCATGGATCTATAGGTTGGTTGTTTTCATTACTGTACTTGTAAGGTAACCCAACCCCAATAAAAAAATAAAATAAGTATATATATATATATATATATATATATATATATGTGTGTGTATATGTATACATACAGTGGGGATCAAAAGTTTGGGCATCCCAGGTAAAAATTTGTATTAATATGCATAAAGAAGCCAGGGAAAGATGGAAAAATCTCCAAAAGGCATCAAATTACAGATTAGACATTCTTATAATATGTCAACAAAAGTTAGATTTTATTTCCATCATTTACACTTTCAAAATAACAGAAAAAAAAATGGCATCTGCTAAAGTTTGGGCACCCAGCAGAATTTATAGCATGCACTGACCCCTTTGCAAAGCTGAGACCTGCCAGTGTCATGGATTGTTCTCAATCATCATCTGGGAAGACCAGGTGATTTCAATCTCAAAGGTTTTAAATGCCCAGACTCATCTGAGCTTGCCCCAACAATCAGCACCATGGGTTCTTCTAAGCAGTTGTCTAAAAATCTGAAACTGAAAATAGTTGATGCTCACAAAGCTGAAGAAGGCTATAAGAAGATAGCAAAACGTTTTCAGATGTCAATATCCTCTGTTCGGAATGTAATTAAGAAATGGCAGTCATCAGGAACAGTGAAAGTTAAAGCAAGATCTGGAAGACCAAGAAAAATATCAGACAGAACAGCTCGCAGGATTGTGAGAAAAACAATTCAAAACCCACGTTTGACTGCACAATCCCTCCAGAAAGATCTGGCAGACACTGGAGTTGTGGTACACTATTCCACTATAAAGAGATACTTGTATAAATATGGTCTTCATGGAAGAGTCATCAGAAGAAAACCTCTTCTACGTCCTCACCACAAAAATCAGCGTTTGATTTTTGCAAATGAACATATGGACAAGCCTGATGCATTTTGGAAACAAGTTCTGTGGACCGATGAGTTTAAAATTGAACTTGAATTTTGGCTGGATTGAGCAAAGGTACGTTTGGAGAAGAACGGGAACAGAACTTAATGAAAAGATATATATACAGTGCCTTGGCTATGCAAGAATGTTTCAAATCACTATATACAAGTAGGTGCATATATTTTACCAGCTGTACATATATGTTTATATCCAGCATGGTCCATATCACTGTATACTAGAAGATGTACAACTTATACCAGCTGTTCATGTATAATTAGACATAAGAAGATGCCAAGGTTATACCACTACGGTAGGATTGATATTTGGGCAAGTAAATTTCAGTAAAACTTTTTATAACTAGTGTTGCTCGCGAATATTCGCAATTCGAATATTATTCGCGAATATCGCATATTCGCGAATTCGCGAATTTCGCGAATATAGCGCTATATATTCGTAATTACGAATATTAGTTTTTTTTTTTTTCACAGTACACATCACAGTGATCATCTCTCTCTGCTTCCAGCTTGTGTGATGTAAAGAAGGCTCTAATACTACTGTGTGAGATTGGCATGCGAATATTCGCATATGCGAAAATTCGCATATGTAAATTTTCGCATATACGAATTTTCGCATATGCTAATTTTCGCGTATACTAATTTTTTATATGTTAATTTTTGCATATGTTAATTTTCGTATGCGCGAAGTTTCGCATATGCGAAAATAAAACGAGAATATTACGAATATGCGAATATTCGCGAATATATGACGAATATTCGTCCATATATTCACGAATATTCGCAAATTCGAATATGGCCTATGCCGCTCAACACTATTTATAACTGGATCATGAACTGTGATGTTCACACTGGCAGGTTACCTGTGAGATTCCCACTGCGGGCCTGAGTTTTCCACTGCAGAATTTCCTTGGTGGAGTCTCTGCAGCTGAACATCCAGCAGATAACATTGACCATAACAGGGTCTGTTGCGGGTAATTCGTTCATGTGAATATACCCTTTAGGCTAAGTTCTCATGCAATTCAGTGCAAATTTTAATTTGACTGCATTTACAACAGTTTAATGGCTGCAGCGTGCCACCACAATTAAACAGTAATTTGACCCCATTGCAGCCCATAATGTATATGTATGTCATGGGTGAAGTGGGAAAGTATGGCGCGAGTTGAAACAGCTCCATACATGGCAGCTGTTATCTAAAGCTGACACCCGCCATTAAAGGGGTACTCCGGTGGAATTTTTTTTTTTTTTTAAATCAACTGGTGCCAGAAAGTTATACAGATTTATAAATTAGTTAAAAATAAATGGGAGCTCAACATAAAATGTGATTGCCCAAGCCGAGGATACTGTGTTTCACAAAAAACCCAATGTGCCAAAAAATGCAAGTGGAGACAAAAAAATGGGTAACAGTCCTACTAGGCTTGGGGTGAGAGATAGGAGAAAGAACAGAAGAAAAAAATGCAAAGAGTAATAAAATAAATAAAAAAGAAAAGAGAATGAGAGAGAGAGTTTCCAAATTAAAATAGCATTTATTTAAATAAACTTAGTGGAGTGATGTCCTTGCTTCGGACTATTCACAAGATATAAAATATAAAATATAGATATACTATGAAAACTGTACTGAAGGTATATATAAAAAGAACTCTGGATAATAATACCCCTATTAAATATAATTACAACTGGACACGGAAATAGGAAAGTCTTTGCGCTATATTAGGCGCTACAAGTGCTGCAAATATGGATATTTCCTCCGTAACTGGAGATGGATTGTGTATAGTCAATAGCTTGGCAGGGACGGCACTGTGCCGAAATAAGTTAGCTAGCAGTAGATAATATTTTGTTGCAGCGTTTGGCAGCACTGGATGCCCCCTGTTTGGAGCCCACTCTACCCTGACTGCCCAGGGCTACAGTATGAGTGGCTTCAAACTCAGCGGGGGTTGAAGCTGATTGTCCACAGTTATTGTAATCCTCCACTTCGGGACCTTGCTATTACCTGGCGGCGCGGGGACAGGTAAGTGAGGCTCCGAGCGGAATGTGAGTTTGGCACTGTGTGCCTCTTACCGGCTATGCCGATCGTGGGCTGGATGCAGTCATCCCAGCTGCGGCTGGCCAGCGGAGCAGAAAGAGTTCCTGATGGAGTGTGTTTCTCTAATCAGAGGCTCCTAGGGAATAAGTCCTTCCGTGTGTCCTCAGTAGGGGTGATGATAGGTGACTTCTTGGGCTAGACGCGTTTCGGGGAGCCACGTCCCCTTTTTCTATAGCAGTGAGAGTGAATGACTGAACATCTCCAGTTGCGACGGAAATATCCATATTTGCAGCACTTGTAGCTCCTAATATAGCACAAAGACTTTCCTATTCCCATGTCCAGTTGTAATTATAATTAATAGGGGTATTATATATACCTTCAGTACAGTTTTCATAGTATATCTTTATATTATATTTTATATCTCGTGAATAGGCCGAAGCAAGGGCCCTGCTAAGGACTTCACTCCACTAAGCTTATTTAAATAAATGCTATTTTAATTTGGAAACTCTCTCTCTCATTCTCTTTTCTTTTTTAATTATTTTATTACTGTTTGCATTTTTTCTTCAGTTCTTTCTCCCCTCTCTCAGCCCTAGCCTAATAGGACTGTTACCCATTTTTTGTCTCCACTTAGATTTGTAAATTACTTCCATTAAAAAATCTTAATCCATCTAGTACTTATTAGCTGCTGAATACTACAGAGGAAATTCGTTTCTTTTTGGAACACAGAGCTCTCTGCTGACATCATGACTACAGTGCTCTCTGATGACATCTCTGTCCATTTTAGGAACTGTCCAGAGCAGCATAGGTTTGTTATGGGGATTGTCTTCTACTCTGGACAGTTCTTAAAATGGACAAAGGTGTCGGCAGAGAGCACTGTGGTCATGATGTGAGCAGAGAGCTCTGTGTTCCAAAAAGAAAACCATTTCCTCTGTAGTATTCAGCAGCTGATACTAAGTACTAGAAGGATTAAGATTTTTTTTATGGAAGTAACGTACAAATCTGTTTAACTTTCTGGCATCAGTTGATTAAAAAAAAAAAAAAAAAAAAGTTTTCCACCAGACTACCCCTTTAATGGCTGGCATTGGAGATCAGACTGGCAATCTAATTGTCTAGGTAAGATGATCAATTGAAATTGTTGCATCTAGTCAGTAATTCGATGGGCTCTGCACCTGTCAGGATTCGAATCAGCAGCCCCATGTTAAAATTTACATGGTGCCAATCAGTTTTTATGAGAGCCCACGGCCTTCTGAAGGTTTCCATGGCTGCTGTGCCACAAGCAGCCTGTTCTAGTAGCGTGGTTTTTGACAGTTCAAAACAATGCAATAACATTGAATTTAATTATTGCTTATACAAATGCAATAAAGGAAATAATAAAATTGAAATTAATAAAAATAAAAAAATTATAAAATCACCGCCCCCCTTTTTCCACTTTTGAAATATAAAAAAATAATCAATATTCGACCACAATGTTCATAGCTGATATTGTCAAGTTGAAATGCATGAACTATTAAAATGTAACATTATTGATCCTGCACAGTGAACATTATAAATCGAAAGAAAAGAAAAAACACATGCTTGAATTGCAGATTTTTGGTCAAATTATGTACCAGAAAAAAATTGACCATTACAGAGCTCCCTTGATAAAAAAAAAAAAATCAACCTTGTGAACCAGAGCCAGGGCCAAGCCGGGGCCCCTAACCGGAGATCGCAGGGTCCCAATGGTTGGACCCCCCCGCGATCAGACATCTTTTATCCTGCGGATAGGGGATAAGTTGTCTACCACTGGATATCTTCTTTAACCCCTTAAGGACTGAGAGTTTTTCCATTTTTGCACTTTCATTCTTTCCTCCTTTCCTTTAAAAAATCACGATTCTTTCAATTTTGCACCTTAAAATCCATATGATGGCTTATTTTTTGCGCCACCAACTCTACTTTGTAATTTGGTAGAATTGGGAGCTTCCATTTCTACGCAGTACATTTTTCGGTAAAAATTACACAGTCTCTTTGTTCTGTAGGTCCATACGATTAAAATGATACCCTATTTATATAGGTTTGATTTTGTCATACTTCTTGAAAAAATCATAACTACATGCATGAAAATTAATACATTAAAAATGGTCATATTTGGACCCCTATAACTTTTTAACTTTTCTGCATACGGGGCGGTATAGGGGCTAATGTTCTGCGCCGTTATCTGAAGGTTTTAGCAGTACCATTTACATTTACATCATATGCATAACCGTGTGCATCGGAGCGATGCTTGGGTCATGCGCAGCAGGTCCCGGCTGCTGATAGCAGCCAGGGACCCGCCGGTAATGGCGGACATCGGCGATCATGTGGATTACTGCCATTAACTCCTCAGATGCCGTGATCAATACAGATCACGGCATCTGCAGCATCGCGGTAACTAAAATGGATGATCGGATCACTCGCAGCTCTGTCGCAGCGATCCAATCATCCAGAACGGCAGACGGAGGTCCCCTCACCTGCCTCCGCTGCCTTCCACGGGTCTTCTGCTCTGACCTGTGATCAAAAAGACCAGATAAGAAGATGACCGATAATACTGATCAGTGCTATGTCCTATGCATCGCACTGAACACTATTAGCAATCGAATGATTTCTATAAATAGTCCCCTATTAAAGTGTAAAAATAAAAGTAAAAAAAGTTTTAAAAAGTTAGAAAAAAATGTGAAAAACCCCCTCCCCCCCAATAAAAATGTAAATTGTCCCATTTTCCCTATTTCACCCCCAAAAAGTGTAAAAAAAAAATTTAGACACATATTTGGTATCGCCGCATGTTTAAATATCCAAACTATTAAAATAAAATGTTGATGATACCGTACGGTGAACGGCGTGAACATAAAAAAAAATTAAAAAAAAGGCCAAAATAGCTGCTTTTTTTAAATAACATTTTATTATGTATAAAAAGTTTTATACAAGCAAATATGGTATCAATAAAAAGTACAGATCCCTGCGCAAAAAATGAGCGCTCATACCACCACTTATATGGAAAAATGAAAAAGTTATAGGTCTTCAAAATAGGGGGATTTTAAACGTACTAATTTGGTTAAAAAGTTTACAATTTTTTTAAGCGCAACAGTAATAGAAAAGTATGTTATCATGGGTATCATTTTAATCATATTGACCCAAAGAATAGAGAACAGATGGCATTTTTACCATAAATTGTACGGCGTGAAAACGAAACCTTCCAAAATAAGCAAAAGTGCAATTTTCTTTTTCATTTCCCCACACAAATAGTATTTTTTTGGTTGTGCCATACATTTTATGGTAAAGTCAGTGATGAAAATGCAACGGAAAACTGGTCATTCAAAAAACAAGTCCTCATACTAGTCTGTAGATGAAAATATAAAAGAGTTATGTTTTTTTTTTTTGAAGGCGAGGAGGAAAAAACTAAAAAGTAAAAATGAATTGTCTGAGTCCTTAAGGGGTTAATTAATTATATATTTTTATAATTCGGACATTTCCGCACGCAGCGTTTATTATTATTTACGCTTTATTTTATGGGAAAAGGGGGGGTGATTCAAACTTTTATTAGCCAAGCGTTTAAATGATCTTTATTAACTTTTTTTTTTCACTTTTTTTTTTTGCAATGTTAGAGCCCCCATAGTGGTCAATAACACTGCACACACTGATCCCATAGGATAACATTGATCAATGGTTCTGCTGCTTGACTGCTCATGCCTGAATCTCAGGCACTGAGCAGTCATTCAGTGATCAGACACACAGGAGGAAGGTAGGGGTTCGAGCTGTTCGGGACACCGCGATTTCACCGCGGCAGTCCCGAACAGCCGACTGAGCTAGCTGGGATATGTTTACTTTCACTTTTGACGTGGCAATCAACTTTGAATGCCACATCTAAAGGGTTAATAGCGCGGCACCGCGATCAGCCACGGGTATTAGCCACAGATCCCGGCCGTTGTCCCCACGTTATAGAAAGGGAGCGGATTCAGGGCCTACAGGTATGCCCTGCATCCTTTAAGGGGTACTCCGCCCCTAGACATCTTATCCCCTATCCAAAAGATAGGGGATAAGATGTCAGATCGCCGCGGTCCCGCTGCTGGGGAGCCCCGGAATCCCCGCTGCGGCACTGCGCTATCATTACAGCACAGAGCGAGTTCGCTCTGCATGTAATGACAGGCAATACAGGGGCCGGAGCATCGTTACGTCATGGCTCCGCCCCTCGTGACATCACAGCCCGCCCCTTTCAATACAAGTCTATGGGAGGGGGCGTGGCCCCCTGCCATAGACTTGTATTAAGGGGACGGGCCGTGATGTCACGAGGGGTGGAGCCATGACGTCACGCTGCTCCGTCCCCTGTATCGCCCGTCATTATGCACAGAGCAAACTCGCTCTGTGCTGTAATGATAGCGCAGTGCCGCAGCGGGGATTCCGGGGCTCCCCAGCAGCGGGACCGCGGCGATCTGACATCTTATCCCCTATCTTTTGGATAGGGGATAAGATGTCTAGGGGCTGAGTACCCCTTTAAAGGGTCAAAAGGCGTTCTCCAGGAATCAAGAACCTGAGCGGATTACTTCCAAAAACAGCACCACAACTGCCCTAGGTTGTGTGTGGTATTGCAGCTTAGTTCCATTGAAGTGAGTTGATCCAAGTTGTAATATCACACACAACCTGAGGACAGGGGTGGTGCTGATTTTGGAAAATATTAGCTTTGTTTTTCTATTCCTGGATAATCCATTTAATGTGCAGTCATTAACAAACTGCTTGTAGCTAGTATAAAATTAAGAATTACACTGACTTAGCCTGATAAAAGTCATGTCTTTTTCTAAAAATCGCCCCTTTACTATATGTGAATTCATTTTGTACATCTAGAAGTAAAGATGAGAGTAATGTGTGTGCTCTGCCCATCACTTGCCCTGTCCTGTACAGTAAAACACAGACTAAGGTTATCCACTTATCGAGAGGCTAACTGGGTGGCTTAGGATAAACAGACCTTTCTAGAGAGATTTAACCACAGACAAATGTTTCTGCAAAGTACTGCATTGTCGGAACATTTAAGAAGTGGAAACTTCCCTAAAAGCCAAATGGAAAAAGCGATGTTGAGTTTTTCTGTGGTTTATTTGATCAGTTGTCAGGCAGACTGGTGACTGCGGATGAGATTTTTTCTCATTTTATTGTAGTAAATTAGTTTCTTATGTTTCAGAGAATGGAAAAGTATAAATAGATTCTTTGTAAAAGAAATTATTTAAACCATTTTGATGAACTGCTACCCTCTGGGGCTGACCATGTTGGAAATGTAGTCTGATATGAGAAGCCTTTGACAATGGCCATTCTTTGTAGGGACCAGAATTTTGATGATTTATCTCCAGGCTTTTCCACAATATGGCATCATTCATATAAGGGTTTTTAAGCCAGTAGATGTACAGCAAGAATACTGCTCTCATAGACACAGATAATTTGGCCAATAGCACATAAATTAGAATCTGTATGCATAGTACATGGATGCTTTGAATTAAAGATAACTAAACATGTAAACTCTTCCATAGATTCAGACTGTGGGTCGTATAGCTATGATCCAAATGGACTCCTTATTATAATTGTCACACAAGACAGAAGGGTCTGGTGTTGTTTCCTCCTCCATGCCCATTCAATGAACCTTGGGTCAATTTCCCACCATCTCCTTTGCTTACATTTCAGATTCCCTAAAGAGTCTAAAGAGTTATGGACCAATCTGGGCTGGGTTGCCAACAGCCCCAACCATAAGGTGACCTCACTGGCATGTCAACACTTGGCCATAGACATGTTAACATTCTTTAGCAGATGGTCGATATTAGTGACTTCACAGTCAGTGGAAGAGCTAAGATTGGAAAATAATTAACACATTTTACATGGGGGGGGGGGGGGGGGTTGTCCAAAAAACCCTTTAATGGTTTTGGTATCTAATGTGCCAAATTTCCTGCTTCATAAAATGCTTATACTTTTCCAAATCCACTGCTCCTGGTCTCCGTTGCTTTTTACCTCCTGGTGCTTGGGCCCTGACGTCAAAGAGTGCTGCTTAGCCAATCACTGACTGCGACTAGACACTGCTGCGACCAATGATCGGCAGAGCAGCAATGTCTTGCATCGACCTACCTCCAGTCTTCACTTTCACAGTCACTGGCCGCAGCGGTGGCCTGCCTCATTGTTAACGAAGAATATATTTTTGCCAGACAACCCCTTTATGTTCTCCACATCTGGAAAACAATAAGTTGCGACTGTTTCCCCATTTGATGTTTTTTTCTTTGATCTACTATAGTATCTTAGATTAAGGGGGGCTTCATACAGTTTTTTGGAAAAATGTCACTTGCTTTTTGATTTAGTTTATGGAGTCAAAGCCAGGAGTAAATTCAAAAGAAATTGGAAATAAAAGAAGGATTAAGAAATGCTCCATGCTGGAACCATTTTTAGCTTTGGCTCAAAAAACTGCATATAAAACATGAAAAACATAAAAAATTAAAATAAAAAAACACTGTGGCATGAAAACCATCTAAAAAAAATATGCAAAATGTTGCAACCATTTTTTGGGCTAAAATCTCTACTGTTCTGTGCATTTAGCTCAATATGCATACCTGAGTCATCCTAAACTGAAAACAAACACTGCATGTATTATTAACCTATTGCCATATGTTACTTCCTGTGTTATCTTTTCTATTTCTCCTATAAACACACCCTTTAAGGAAGCAATCTATATTCACTTTATCATTGTGCTAAATAAAACAACAAGAACATACTCAATGTTTATTTAAAAATACAGAAAACATTCCTCCCTTTTTCCATTAAATGCAATGTATTATAATACTACTGGAAGTCCATTATTGAGGTGACACTGGTTAACCTGCTTATAAACCTCAGGTGGATTATTTTTTTTTCCTATGTACTTTTTAAGTGCAGGTCACTTTTACCTAAAGAAACAAATTGAGCCACTATTACAATATTGTTTAAATTTAAATCTTTTGCAACATTTTTTTTTTTTTTTTTTAGAAATTAAGAAAACTAAAGGAAACACTTTGTGAGATATATTGATATATTAAAGCAGAAAGAGTGGATATAGCCTCTATTTGCAGGTATTAAAAAAAATAAAGAATCTAGCACAATGGTACATGATAGAAAGCACCCACTGGTACCAACTGGGTTCACTGCCGTATTATGACAGTGTGTTCCACGCAACAGCAGTTCATTCAAGTCATGCGCTGCAGCGGAATGGTGTCTGCTGTCTCTGTCTTCTTAATCGGGGGTGAAAGGGCCAAGTGACTGAAGATAATGATAACAATAAGACCTAAAAAGAAGAGAGCAATATCTTATATGAGTGTTTCCAAGTATGAAAATGACTATAATGTTTGGTGATGTTGTAGACACAATTAGAAAACTAAAAGGTATAAAATGTGTGTTTATTAATGGAATGATGCTGAGGCTTCACGTGGTATACTTACCTATTGCTGCCAAAGTGCCCAAGGTGATTCCCAATGCTGAAGAGACTGTAGGCATGCCTTCCATCATGTCCACGTCTATCTTGCAGTGACCTCTGGTACTACAGCGACATACTGTAACTGAGGGAATAAAGGACAATGTCATTCAAATGCTATGCATTCAGGTTTTTGGACACTTTTACTTCTTGACAAAAAGTGATTGGAACAGAACAGGAATGGCTTTTATTGGGAGTTATGAGAACATTTTTGTTTACCTTTTTATTTTACTTAATTGTTTCATGATCAAATTTAATCGATAGGTCATAGTCTGACCCCCGCCCCCCCCCCCCCCACCGCGATTTGGGTTGAGCTGCAGGAATGCTGGTTGCTTCTTGTAACTAAATTATTTTTTCTCTGATATTCTAGCTGTTTCTTACAAGAATTCTTATATGTATAAGGTTCAGTCCCTGTGCTTAACCCCTTAACGACGCAGGACGTAAATGTATGTCCTGGTGATGTGGTACTTAACGCACCAGGACGTTCATTTACGTTCTGAGCATAACCTTGGGCATCGTAGCGATGCCGGCATCATGCGCGGCAGGTCCCGGCTGTGGATCGCAGCCAGGGACCCACCGGTAATGGCGGAAACCCGCGATCCCACAGATGTCCGCCATTAACCGCTCAGATGACGTGATCAATACAGATCACGGCATCTGCAGCATCGCGATCACTTAACAGGATGATCGGATCGCCCGCAGCGCTGCCGCGGTGATCCGATCATCCTGCACGGCAGACGGAGGTCCCCTCACCTGCCTCCGCTATCTTCCGGGAGTCTTCTGCTCTGATCTGCCTTCCCGCAGACCAGAGCAGAAGATGACCGATAACCCTGATCAGTGCTATGTCCTATAAATAGCACTGAACAGGATTAGCAATCGAATGGTTGCTATAAATAGTCCCCTATGGGGACTATAAGAGTATAAAAATAAAAGTAAAAAAAAAAAAATGTGAAGAAACCCCTCCCCCAATAAAAACTTTTACCCCCAAATAGTGTAAAAAAAAATATTTTATATACATATTTGGTATCGCCGCGTGTGTAAATATCCGTACTATTAAAATAAAATGTAAATGATCCCATACGGTGAACGGCGTGAACGTAAAAAAAAAAAATAGTCAAAAATAGCTGCTTTTTTATAGCATTTTATTCCAAAGAAAATTTATAAAAAATGTAATAAAAGTTTTGTATGAGCAAATAGGGTATTAATAAAAAAAACGCAGATCACGGTGCAAAAAATGCTTATTCCGCTTATACGGAAAAATGAAAAAGTTATAGGTCTTCAAAATAGGGGGATTTTAAACGTACTAATTTGGTTAAAAAGTTTGCGATTTTTTTAAGCGCAACAGTAAAAGAAAAGTGTATAATCATGGGTATCATTTTTATTGTATTGACCCAGAGAATAAAAATCACATGTCATTTTTACCATAAATTGTATGGCGTGAAAACAAAACCTTCCAAAATTAGCAAAATTGCGTTTTTTTATTTAATTTCCCCACACAAATAGTATTGTTTTGGTTGCGCCATACATTTTATGGTAAAGTGAGTGAGGGCATTACAACGGACAACTAGTCACGCAAAAAACAAGCCATAATACTAGTCTGTGGATGAAAATATACAAGAGTTATGATTTTTTGAAGGGGAGGAGGAAAAAACGAAAACATAAAAATAAAATTGAGTCCTTAAGGTCCAAATGGGCTGAGTCCTTAAGGGGTTAAACCACAAGGCTTAAAGGGGTACTCCGCTGGAAAACATTTTTTTTAAATCAACTGATGCCAGAAAGTTAAACAGATTTGTAAATTATTCTATTAAAAAATCTTAATCCTTCAAGTACTTATCAGCTGCTATTCTTCACACACTGCTATTCTTCTTTTCTTTTTTTGAATTTCCTTTCTGTCTGACCACAGTGCTCTCTGCTGACTCCTCTGTCCATGTCAGGAACTGTCCAGACCAGGATAGGTTTGCTATGGGGATTTGCTCCTACTCTGGACAGTTCCTGACATGGACAAAGGTGACAGCAGAGAGCACTGTGGTCAGACAGAAAGGCAATTCAAAAAGAAAAGAACTTCCTGTGGAGCATACCACAGCTGATAAGTACTGGAAGGATTAATATTTTTAAATAGAAGTGATTTACAAATCTGTGTACCCCTTTAATCTGTTCTGATGCTGCGAGAAGGGAGACCAGGACAAGAACAGTAAAATGACCTGCCATAGTACTGCCCTTTCTGGTAGTAGGGAGTCAATGCATCATCATGATCTTATAATGATGTTCATAGATCAGAATGTTGGGGTGGACTGTAAGCAGTGGGGTCCCGTAGAAAAGGCATTGATTGGTCCATTACCTCCACCACGAGTGAAGTGCTATGTCTATGGGCCATCAGGCATTACCTGGTTGGTGAGAATGACACCTGGGTTACAGAACATGGCACTAACCCTTATAGGACATTGACCTGACAGGTCTCAGGACATTGATACACTAATCTTCAGGTTGAAAACAATAACATATGGGGCAATGGAACGATGTCATTTGGGATGACAGGATAATGACACATTGACATTCAAAAGCTACAAACCTGTACATTATGCAACTATTTTCGTTCATATCTTTTCCTTTTTCCTAAACTTATAAATATGTGTCCTCATCTAAAAGTCCAAGTGAACCTCAGCTGTGACATATTATGAAAATATCCATCATATGCATTTAATATTACTTGCGGGCTCTACTCATCCTAAAATAGAGAAGCAGCTGATGTGATTCCATTTAGCCTGAAAGCTTTGTCAGTACTTGCAAGTTGCTGACCACTGCATTAGCAATGACAGAACAAGAGCAGGGTTATACGGAATCAACCAGCAGGGGGCAGATCAGAACAGGCCCAACTGAGAATCAGACAGGTGGAGCCTTGTGACTTTGTAGGGCTAATTTCATTTTACAAGTAGTTAAAGCGCCATCGTGTAGCTGCCAGGAGGAGTATAGCGGTTGCCAAGGAAGAAATGAATGCATTGTTATTGTGATATTTTTTCTTCAGCAAGGCAATGGTAAATGTCAAGGAATTATACAACATTAACCGTGGTCTTTGTAATAATGAAACTGCAGCACTGATGTGAACTTACTTATTATGTAATTATACTTGCCCTTTACATGGGGAATAATAATCACCTTACAGCTTAGGCGTTAGCTGTGTGTTATTCTGCAGTATATGAGAAGCACACTGCAAGTCTGATCTCTGCTAAAGGCAATAGAGACTCTGGTGGAGTTCAGAGTTTCAATTTTCCTTTGAGGAAATTTTGCAATGTGCACGGCGCAGAAGAATCCCATTGAAAACAATGGAAGGCGGCTACACCAGAATTTCTGAGCTGAATTTCTTTGCTAGGAAATTCTGTAGTGTAAGCGCTTGTTCACACGAGCGGATTTACTTTCAAACTCAAAGCATGTTTCCCACTGTGAGTTTGAAAGGGGGTGGGCTCTCTGTGGCAAATTTTTGGAAGTGGAATCTCTGCTACGGAAAATCTGCCGCAGACCTCATTGAAGTCAATAGGGTTGGCAGCAGATTTTCAGCAGCAGAAATCTGCTGTGGACAGCCCGCAGAGCGCCTGTCCCCTTTCAAACTCACAGCGCGAAACTCGCTCCGAATTTGAATGTAAATCTGCTTGTGTGAACAAGCCCTTAATGCATCCTTCTAGGCTACTTTAGGCAGCCTGATTATTGAGAGAGAATGGTGCCATGAACCGTATATATACACAATGCAATGTATGCTAGATAAAGACCCCTGCGTGGATTAAAATGTTCTAAAGCTGTTGGTAACTTCACTTTTTGGGTTGATAATGGAGATTACTGCCTGCTTACTTAGCACCCGCTTTTTTCATCAACCATTTTGGAGTGCTCTTGGACTTATTATTTTACATTCCTATATAAGCTAAGCATCCGTTGCTATAGTAGGTATGCTTTAAAAAAAAACTAACAAAAGGATATTTCCTTCTGAATTAAATTTTAAAGACTTGACCATTCACAGTTGCAGACAGATCTATATGCATCTAGAACCAGAATAAAATTTGCAAAGCAATCGCGCACTGTAAACTATTGTATTCTTTTCTTACATTGTTACATTGCCCTTGCTGGTTTGCTGCAATCATTTTATGTCAATTCATATGTCTTGTGATGCTTTATATAGAAGATTCTCGATTAGAGGCTAGATGGTAATGTGGTGGTCTAGAACAGCATTTCCAACTGCTACCCATTGAAGTCAATAGGTTTGTTGAATGCATAGGGTACCTCTTAAAGGGATACTAACAGCATCACCTTCACTTGAATATATAGGTAAATAGTGCTGATGATACTGTTTCTAATGCACTTTAAATGGAAAAAATCAGTTGAGCCATTCCCGGGCAATAAAAGTACAGCTGGGATGCATTTTTATGAAGGACGGGTTATGTGGGGCAGGAGAAGCATTGTTCAAAAGACTGGAGACCGCTTCAATTGCTCAGAAAATGAGATTGCACATAAGGAAAAAAAATAGATTGTTCAGGAGCAGCTGAATGGATTTTTTCAAAGTAAAATGCATTTTAAACAGTATCACCCATATTAATAACCTGTATATTCAGGTTAGGCACCTGAAACTACGGATACTGGAAGCCTGTGCTAGCATTTCTCCTGCGGTGTTGGTATCAGTGTGTGAAGAGTGGGAGAAGAGGGTTGCATTGACAATCCAACACAATGGGCAGCACATTGAACACATTTTATAAGTGGTCAGAAACTTGTAAATAACTCATGAAAGAATAAAGTTATGTTAAAACCAAGCACATCATTGTTTTTTTTGTGAAATTCTCAATAAGTTTGACGTGTCACATGACCCTCTTCCTATTGAAAAAACAAAAGTTGGATAAAAAATGGCCAACTTCAAAATGGCCGCCATGGTCACCACCCATCTGGAAAAGTTTCCCCCCCCCTCACATATACTAATGTGCCACAAACAGGAAGCTAATATCACCAACCATTCCCATTTTATTAAGGTGTATCCATATAAATGGCCCACCCTGTATATGTATATACTGTATGTATATATATATATATATATATATATATAGTGTGTGGATCCAGTCTAAGAACAAAATCACTGCACACAGAGGGGTTACAGGACTGCTATCCAGGAGTCAGACTGTGTAGAAGTATAGCGTAGCAGGTGAGTCAGTTGTTGGATGGTGATGTTACAGTGAGTGCAATGAAGGCACCTACTTTATATAGCTGGTCGTTCTGTGATTGGATATTGACATCACAAAGGTGAGTGTAGTGAAATCATTCAGTCTGTATAATAGACTAGTTTAATTGAGGTTACCAGGCCTGGTGCAAAGGTTTTTGCCACCCTAGGCAAGTTTTGCTGCCCCTTGACCCCACCCATGTGCTCCTCCTGATGTATGGATGTTGGCCGAACCTGACCTTAGTGATCGCCCCTGTTTGCAATGTCGGTGAAGCTGTGCTCCTCCAGCAGGCTGAAAAAAGCGGATTATTATTGTACGGGTGGGGTGGGGGTAGCGTGGTGGGGTTTTGCTTGATGGGCAGGTGCTTCAGATGGGCGGGTGCCTTGGATGCTGGCTAACTTTATTGCAGCAGGCAGAACGGCACCCCAATCAAGAGGGCACTCTAGGTGGCTGCCTATTTTGCCTATAGGCAGAGTCGGCCCTGGAGGTTACACAGTATGTCTCTTCTGCATTCCTCCCAAATATTTTACTGTAATCTGATTTAAGGGGTTTTACAGCTCTTAACCATTCATATCCCTCCTAAGCATAGACCACCAGTAATTTGGAATTGTGACTGTAAATTAGAAAGTCATAGACTTGAGGTGATGTTATAGAAACTGCAGGAACATGTCTAGAAGTCAGAAAGTTGTGAAAGGTAACTGTAAGGTAATATAGTGTGACATAAGATTGGTAAACATTTCTCTTCAAAATCGTATACTGCAAGTCTGAGGCCATTTAGTCTCCAAAAGCCCAAAGCATAACTAAAATTAGCCCTACATATCTTCACCTCCCTGGTCCCATGAGATGTGCGGCTGTGTATGTGTCTGGCACTCAGCACCATCCTGCAAACAGAGTACACAGCCATAGTTCACCAGAAGATGTATGTGAGCGAGCACTCAAAACACACTTAAAATAGAATGATGTGTCTGCCTGGGGGCACAAGCAGCACGAGTCATTAGTAACAGAAATCCATCCTTGCCAAAAGAAATGTTTATTGAGCTAGAGAGCCAATTCTTCTACGTGACAAGCACAGTTGAGCAGACAAATCATACAAACTACAACACAAAGTGTGGAATACGCAAACCTATATAATAGGGGATTGTTTTCCCTGCAACATTATTATTCCATCATATGAAGGACCCATAGCTAGAGCAGAGAAGGCTTGGTTATTTTACATTTCCCATGTTTCCCTGCAGCCTGCCAACATTGCTCTATAGTATGTCAACAACAGGCTATAAGGTGATGTAATACATTGTATGTGTTCTGGATGTTGCAATGATTATAGGTGAGTGTGAGTGAAAATGTTTGTTTTTCTTTTGTTACAAATGTTACCATTTTTTAAGGATGACTTTACCTTTTAGTTGAACATATATATTCTGGGGATCAGTTCCATTATCAGTAATGATGACCGGCACATGATGGATTGCAGGTTCAATGTAACGAACTGCCATGGATAGATAAGCATGGGTGCCTGTGGAAGAATAGCACACAAGTCTCAGTTCTTATATTATAGTGTAACAGTTTATTAATGAAACATGGCTTTGTGGGTGAGCTGTTCCAGTACAGGACCTAGTTCCCTCAGGAAGAGTCCATAGGGCTCTCCTGGAGGGCTCACCCCTTGCTCACCCTTCACTGTCTTATCTGAATGCACTGTAAATCTATATTGTGTACATATTGTTCTTGTGTATAAAGTTGCACAGTTTGTATAAAATGTATAGGATCTTTCTTGGTCATGTGACCTACTGTCATATGATATACCCAGAGTTCTATGGGCACAGGGACCCCAGGCATTAGCAACCAATGGGCTTTAGTCCAGCCCCCTAATATATAAGGGGCTGTAGTCTCTATTCTCACTCTCTTATCTCCTGAACCTAAAGAAAGCATAAAGTCCTGCATACTGCAAATTCATCTCATCTAGGCCAAAGCCTAAAGAAACGCATCCACTTCTAAAACGTGCGTTACAATTCTCTCTACAAATCCAGTGACTACTACTGAGCTAAGGAATATATTAGTAGCACAGTGGCCTGTCTAAATATCTCAATAACTACAAGTCCAAGCAAGCCTGCAAGGTATCCTGTGTCCTGGTTGCCTCTGAAGGAACTGCATAATTGTGAAGCCTGTTCCCTAAACATTTCAAGTAAAAGTTCCAGTTTATTCAGAATCCTTGCTGTGGACATTCCTTTATTACAAAACCGTTTTTTGGGTTGGTTGACGGCGGTTACCATACCGGAATAACCACACCCTGGCGTCACGAACACTAAGGGGTTAACAACATCTTTCCCCCCGGGTTAATACCAGCAGACCCTGCTACATACTGCAATATTCTTTAGTTATTCCTTATTCATTAACTTTTTCTTCTATATCTTTATATACATATATAATTATTTTTTAATTTTAATTTTAATTTATATATTCTTTCTTCCTTCATCCCATCCTCACAACCCAGTGCCACCACTCATTCATACACCATACTATTGCCCCCCCCCCTCATTTGCATACACACATATTTATTCACCACACAATCTCACCCGTTCATATTTCAATTTATATTTATTTATTTTTTGTTTCATTTAACTATTTATTGTCTCTACATATCCCTCTTACTGTACTGCCAGAATGAGACCCTGTACACCTGGTCCAGTCACCCATTTTTTTCCCCTCATTCATTTTCTATTCATTACACACTGACTATGTTCAGCCATCTTTGTGTAGCCACAATTATCTTTTCCTCTAGTGACCGGGGCCGGCGCGTATGCGCATTAGTATACTAAACGGCCATCTTAGTGAGGCCCATTTACATAGCCCTCCTCTCGCGTTACCCTATCATTGGTAACGTGAGTTCATACCCTCACATGATCTAACGTGCCCGTATGGCTCCTCCGGTCCGCAGTTTCATGGCGCCACGTATCAGGTGTGTTCTTCAATTCTTATAGACATACAAACACTATATATACCGAGGCCATCCCAGTCCACTTCACTCCTCGACAAAGCCGCTTCCGGCAAAACGCGTCGGAGTTGTGGAGGTGGACTGGGGTGAGTCCTGTGCCAGCTGATACCAAGGCTTTTCTTTTCTCTTACCTTCACCTTTTATTATCATCGCTAGCTGCTAGTTTCTACACTTGCCGCTATCCTGTTTGCTGCTAGTTACCTTACTTGCTGCTACCTGTCTGCTGCTAATCACCATTACTGCTGCTAAGACCCAGATATTATTTATTTATCAATTCACTACTGGGTTTCATGTTCAAGTTTTTTATCTGTTATATTTGCACAAAATTTGCACCATATATGCCCCCTATGTATTTCACTAGTGTGCTGTGATTAATCACCATTTATTAATTAATTTTTTCATTAACAGTAATAATTTTATCTTCATAATTTTTTGAATTAATTTTTTGTTTCTTGGCCACTGTGTGGAGTGTGTTGTTTCATGCGTTTTTGCACATTTACCTTTTTTGCACATATTCCCTGTGTATAGTTTAACAACACTCCTTTCTTCCTTGGTGTGTACAATCCCATTATAATAATTGCAGCTTACTAGCAGCCTTGTGGTTTGTTTTATATACTGTCTATACTCATTCTTATTGGTACACAGGCTCCCTCACCCCAGTATCCACCTTATATTTTGTACATGTATTTTTAACCCTTACGTTTATATTTTTTATGAATTGATTCTGTATATATATATATATATATATATATATGCATTTTAACCAATATATCAATACAATTATTTTTATATGCGATTACGCTTGTTATAAGTTATTTACATTGGGGCAAATTCACAGTTCTGTGTGGTTTCCCACACCTGTAGGTTTATTCATAGTTGCTCTTTTAGTGAAAAGTTCCCCCACCATACTTGTTCTATTTTTATTTTCTGAGCCCTAGAGGAAAGTTTTTTTTTCGGTTATATACATACTGCAACACCCCAGTCACCACAATGGGTAACTGAGGTAACCTTGAGCAATACAATATGAACACTTTTCTTTTTTTACTTTCTGTACCCTTTGTAAAAGCTACATCTGTTATAATACATGACAATGTATTATTGTCATGACAGCAAAGCAGTAGGGAGAAAAGTAGCATCGTAGCCTGAAAACTGGAATAGAAACAAAAGCTCTAGATTTTTTTCAGTTTTTTTTCTTCTGTAAATTCTTTATTTAGGGTTTTAGGAAATAGAACATATTGGGGGAGATTTTATCAAAACCCATCCAGAGGAAAAGTTGCCCAGTTGCCCATAGCAACCAACCAGATTGCCTTTTCCATTTTTAACAAGGCCTCTGAAAAATGAAAGAAGCAATCTGATTGGTTGCTATGGGCAACTGGGCAACTTTTCCTCTGGACAGGTTTTCATAAATCTCCCCCATTGAGTGGTGCGATGAATAAAACAATAAAAGTAGATGTCCATCCAAGCACGCGGGCCAAGCAAGTGAGAACTCCATCATGTCAACATATAAACTGTAGATGAATAAATGAAAGAACAATAATGGGAAAAAACTGTAAAAGTATGGGGAAAAAAACTGTAAAAGTAGTAATTAAAACAAGGTATTGTGCACAATCCGGGAAATAGAAAGCAAAGAGAAAGAAGACATGAGAAGAGGGGATGGAGATAGGTAAAGAGTGAATATAAATAAAAGCAGGAAAGTAGAAAGTGATTAAATTTGAAGGTGAATGTCATATCTTTCAAATTCCCCTAGGTTATGAGCTCTCCGGTAATTGAGAGGTAGATCGTGACTTGAATGACCACAAAGAACGTAATCTTCCTTATGAGAAAAAGGGCCAGCCCTGTACCGTTAGAATAACAATGAAAAGCACAAAATGTTTTATGCAATTATTTGCAACATTATACTTAGATGGAACAGCTACACTTTTGTTGTAGGTTTCAATGCATACCATTTAGAGCAGTCACCTTCCATTGTCGAAGAAGTGTAGCGTCATCAGGAAGCCTGACTGTGAAGGGGGTGCTGATTCCTGCTGAATCTCTGTTACGTACTTGAATAATAACTCTCTGTTTCTCTCGTTTTGGTGTGCAGAAATACTCATTTGCATTGTTGCCATTTGGAACATTACTGTTGCTGGGAATGTACATGTTAGCATCTAGTATCCGTATCACAACATCTGCAGTAGCTGATAGACCTGGTTCCCCTAAAAAAATACATAATGTTATTATTATTGTTATTATTATTATAAATAATTATTCATAATTATTTTTTAGCGCCCTTGGTTCAAGAGTGCTGTATAAGGGGTAAAATATATAAGGGGTAAAATACATGATGAAAATACAATGAAAGTGGAACAGTTAATGACACACTGATATAAAGGGGTAGGGGAAGGGAAATGGTAGGTGGGGGAGACAGCTGGTCATCAGGGAGCAGTTGGGCTGTTGTAGGCTGTCCTGAAGAGATGGGTTTTCAGGTTCTTTTTGAAGGTCTTGATGGTGGGTGACAGCCTGATGGGTTGGGGTTGCTGGTTCCAGTGTATTGGGGAAGCGCAGGAGAAGTCTTAGAGACAGTTGTATGAGGTGTGGATGAGGGCAGGCAGAGGTCTTGAGAAGAACGGAGATTACGTGAGAGGCGATAGAAGGAGATTAGGTCAGAGATGTATGGGGGAGAAACATTGCGGATGGCCTTATAATCTATGGTTAGCAGTTAAACTGAATTTGTTGGGCAATAGGTAGCCAGTGAAGGGATTGACAGAGGGGATAGGTAGGGGAGGAACAAGGGGAGAGGTGGATTAGTCGGGCAACCAAGTTGAAGATTGATTGAAGGGGGCAAATGTGTTTTTAGGAAGGCCAGAGAGAAGGATGCTACAGTAGTCCAGGCGTGAGATGATGAGGGCACTTACCAGTAGTTTAGTAAGTAAAAGTTGAGGAAGGACCAAATTCGAGAAACGTTTTCGAGATGGAGGTGACAGAAAGTGGTAAGGGCTTGTAGAGAGGTAGATTTGAGTGTCGGTGTGAGGTTTTGGAGAGGTGTGTTTGAAAGGTTCAATAAGGAGCAATGGTGGGTGAAAATGAAGTCAAGTGTGGGACCTTTCTATGTATGGTCTTGGAGGATCACTGAGTAAGGCCAAAGGAGGAGGTTAGCCATAGGAGTTTAGAGGCAGATGACTTGGATATGTTGATAGGGAGGTTGAAGTCACCCATGATGACAGAGGGTATGTCCAGTAAGAAGTAGTGTATGGAGCAAGGTGATAAAGTGGTCAATGATGGTGGTTACATGTCATAGTGATCGGTAGATGACGACCACTTGGAGGTTGAAGAGAGAGTAGATGCGGACAGAGTGTACTTCAAAAGAAGAGAAGAGGGGACAAAGGAGTGAGGAGGTGGAGTTGAGGTGAAAGAGCAGTTCTCTGACAGAAGCAGGCCAACATCACCTCCACGCTTGTTACCTTGGCGCATGGAGGTGGGGGGGGGGGAGTTGGTGGTCAACATAGAAGAGTGCTGCAGGGAAGACATTGTCTGATGGTGTAAAGGATGTAAACTATGTTTCTGTAACACCTTAGGTTAGATTGTGGTCATTAACCCCACCAGGACCAAGGGCCCTCGCATCCTGGGACTTAAGGACCAAGAGCATACCTGTCCGCCCTGGTCCCGTTAACAGGGTTTAAACCATCCTCACGAGCGGAGAATGGGGTAAACCCGGTGGGTCCTGGTTGCTACAGGCTGCCAGATCCCACGGCTAATGCCAGGCATTAACCCTTTAGATCGTGGCATCTAAAATGCAGGGTTAACAGTGCCGGTAGCTCAGTGGAGCTGATCAGGACATCCGCAGCGACATTTTGGGTCCAAATCAGATAAGTGAATGGAGGGAGGGTAGCAGAGTACAGGCTAGAGCAGCAGAGCACCGAGAACACTGATCAATGCTATGCTATGGTATAGCATTGATCAGTATATGCAATCAAAAGATTGCAAAATAAATTAAGTGTAAAAAAAAGTGAATAGAAGTGAATTAACCCCTTCCCTATTAAACGTTTAATCCCCTCCCCCCTTTCCCATTTTTTAAACAAAATAATGTAAAAAAAATAATAATCATGTGGTACCACGTAAATGTCTGAACTATTAAAATATAAGATTAGCTAAAGTCCAAAATTGTGCATTTTTAGTCACTTCATATACCATAAAAAACTTCATATACCATAAAAGAAAGTTTTTTGCAGACAGAGTGTGTGTTCCAGAGTGCACCCAAGAAAGGGACAGGATACGGGCAGACGTGTATGAGGTTAGAGGGGGAATTTGGGGAAGTTATTTGGGGAAGGTCAGAAAGTTTGAGGATTAGGGAGGTAAGGGTCATGGGCAAGAGGGAAGAGTGAGGGGGAAGATTAGATATGGTGCTGCTACCATCAGTTTCCTTCTGGTTTAATTTTGGTATAATTCTTTAGGTATGGTTGTGTTTCTATGCTTTGGTTGACAGGTCAATGGCTAACCACAGCTGTACAAGTTATAGTCAGACTACTAAGATAATCAAAAAGGGGTGGGAGAAGCAGTTGCGTACCAAGGGGGGTGTGGGGGGGGGGGCGGCCCACCCCGGGTGCCACTCACAAGGGGGACGCCAGGGGCGGACTGACTGCATATACCTATGGGGAAGAGGGGGGGGGTGTAACTGCCAATACCTATGGGAAAGAGGGGGGAGTTTACTCTGCATACCTATGGGGAAGAGGGGGGGCTACTCTGCATATACCTATAGGTAAGAGGGGGGTGTAACTGCATATACCTATGGGAAAGAGGGGGGTGTAACTGCATATACCTATGGGAAAGAGGGGGTGTAACTGAATATACCTATGGGAAAGAGGGGGTGTGTGTAACTGCATATACCTATGGGAAAGAGGGGGGGAGTCTAACTGAATATACCTATGGGAAAGAGGGGGGTATAACTGCATATACCTATAGGTAAGAGGGGGGTGTAACCGCATATACCTATGGGAAAGAGGGGGGCGTAACTGCATATACCTATGGGAAAGAGGGGGGTGTAACTGCATATATCTATGGGAAAGAGGGGGGGGGGTGTAACTGCATATACAGTACAGGCCAAAAGTTTGGACACACCTTCTCATTCAGAGTTTTCTTTATTTTTATGACTATGAAAATTGAAGATTCACACTGAACGCATCAAAACTATGAATTAACACATGTGGAATTATATACATAACAAAAAAGTGGAAAATATGTCATATTCTAGGTTCTAGCCACCTTTTGCTTTTATTACTGCTTTGCACACTCTTGGCATTCTCTTGATGAGCTTCAAGAGGTAGTCACCTGAAATGGTCTTCCAACAGTCTTGAAAAAGGTCCTAGAGATGCTTAGCACTTGTTGGCCCTTTTTGCCTTCACTCTGCGGTCCAGCTCACCCCAAACCATCTCGATTGGGTTCAGGTCCGATGACTGTGGAGGCCAGGTCATCTGGCGCAGCACCCCATCACTCTCCTTCTTGGTCAAATAGCCCTTACACAGCCTGTAGGTGTGTTTGGGGGTCATTGTCCTGTTGAAAAATAAATGATGGTCCAACTAAATGCAAACCGGATGGAATAGCATGTCGCTTCAAGATGCTGTAGCCATGCTGGTTCAGTATGCCTTCAATTTTGAATAAATCCCCAACAGTGTCACCAGCAAAGCACCCCCACACCATCACACCTCCTCCTCCACACCAGCACACCTGTGAAGTGAAAACCATTTCAGGTGACTACCTCTTGAATCTCAACTAGAGAATGCCAAGAGTGTGCAAAGCAGTAATCAAAGCAAAAGGTGGCTTCTTTGAAGAACCTAGAATATGACATATTTTCAGTTGTTTCACACTTTTTTGTTATGTATATAATTCCACATGTGTTAATTCATAGTTTTAATGCCTTCAATGTGAATATACAATTTTCATAGTCATGAAAATTAAGAAAACTCTGAATGAGAAGGTGTGTCCAAACTTTTGGTCTGTACTGTACCTATGGGAAAGTGACCCCCCCCCGACCTACAATGGCCTCCGACATATGATCATTTCAACATGCGGTGGCCTGTCAAAGGCCATCGCATGTTGAAGGCAGCATCAACATATGATGCCTTTGTATGTTGGGGCCATCGCATAAACGCTGCCCCGTGTGCTCCGGTGATGGTCTCCTACCTGTCCTCGGGGCTCCGAAGCGTCCTTTTCGGGATTTCCTCCATCGCCGGCGCGCTCCATTGTCGTCATCACGTTGCCGCGCACGCCGTCCCGTCATCCAATAGGAGCAACGCGCGTAGTGATGTGATGATGGCGACGTGAGAGCGACGATCCCGGGCAGCAGAGACGTTCTGGAGCGGCGGGGACACCACGGGGACGCAACGACAGCGATGGAGGGCGACATCCAGGGCAGCGGTGATGAGCGGTGACGGGTCCGGAGTGGCGGGGACAGGTGAGTACAACTTCCTATTCTTTACATTGCACGGATCCCTCAACAAACGATGGTTCATTTGGAACGTATTATCATTGTATGTTGAGGGACCACTGTACCTATGGGAAAGAGGGTGGGGAGTAACTCTGCCTATACCTATGGGGAAAGGGGAGGAAAGGGGGGGTGGGGTAACTATTCCTATACCAATGGGAAGAGGGGGGTAACTCTGCCTATACCAATGGGGAAGGGGGGGTAACTCTGCCTATAACAATGGGGAAGAGGGGGGTGTAATTCTGCCTATACCAATGGGGAAGAGGGGGGGGGTAACTCTGCCTACACCTACAGGGAAAGGGGGTGGGGGGACTCTGCTGCCTATACTTAAGGAGAAAGTGGGGTTAACTCTGTTCCTATACCTATTGGGAAGGGGGTTTAACTCTGCTGCCTATACCTATGGGGAAGGGGGGTTAACCCTGCTGCCTATAACTACAGGGAAGGGGGGCTACCTAACTTTATATCTGGATACCTAACTACTTACCTACATACCAAGATATCTAACTATGTACCTGGCCTTCATACATGGCTGCCTAACTACCTAGCTAGCCCCCTACCTACCTACATATCTGGCTTCCTGATCTACCTACCTAGTTACCTATTTACCTGGCGACCCACCTACCTGCCCTTTTACTGTGCAGGACACCAAGGAGGGCATTATTACAGTTTGTGGGCCTATAGATGGAAAGATTGTGTAGAGGAGGGGAGAGCGCTAGAAAAATGCAGAGTCTGACATGTTTTTCCTGCAGATATTAAGAGATCTACATGGTGGTCTTATCCGGACGGAGAAGAGAAGGAAAGAGGACGCCACTGATAAGAAAATACGTAATTGTGAGTCCCAAAATGTAACTGTAATCACTTATATGGTATACACATTCTGTGTACAGCTGATATCTACCGCCATATGGTCCTGTATATAATCACATATATTGTATACAGATCCTGTGTACAGCTGTTTTCCACCGCCATATGGTCCTGTATATAATCACTTATACAGATCCTGTATAGTATACTGGTCTGTGTATAGTGGTTTTATTCAGTACAGTATGGCGGTATTATCCAGTTATTGTGTGGTGGTATATATTTACTCCTTGTATACCAGTATTATTGGTCATGGATATTTACCTACGTTAAAGTGTTTCTTACATATATACATTTTAGTTTATTGTGTGTGTGGGATTTGGGTGGAATAGGGGCATGGCATAAGATTGACGAGCTGCAGAGCCTAGCAGGGGCCCTTGCCTTTTTTTGGTCCAAGGGCCCTGAGTGTTGTTAGTCCACCCCTGGGGGGAGGGGGGAGAGGGGGTGTAATTGAAGGGGAGGAGGGGAGGGGGTTGTGGGTGCCAAATGCTCTAGGTACGCCCCTGGGGAGAAGGATGGAAGGGAAGCCATGTCATATCATTCAAAGTACAGAAAGATAGAAGCAATACAAAAAGACAATGGGAGAAGTAGTAATTGTGTAATATTTTTTTTTTAAATAATAACTGTATCTTTCTTTTATCTTCCTAACGGACTAAACACATTTTATTCCCTTCTTAATATAAAGCATAATTTATACTTGCTTTTTCACGACATCACTCACTACTACTGCAGGACTTGTTGCTTTTTAGTCCACCACCTTCCCATTATTTGACACAGAGAACAGTTTCATGGGCCAGCAACAAAAAAATTCAGATGAGGATTTGTACTTTGAGATTTTATTCTTCTCTCACACTATAGCAATGGCTTGCTCTGAAAATGTGTACCCCTACGGTTATTAAAGAATGGAAAATAAGAAGTACCTTCAGGGGATTCGCCATCCACTCATTCATTCTGCTGCTATCTGCTCTTGGCTTTTTGGAGATATTGATGTTTCTACCCAGGTGACTGTGCACTGGTGGTAATGTAGACAGTTCTAGGCTATCATAACTACAATGATTCAATGTAAATTGCACATTAATTAAAATATGAATAATTGTGTAGGTAACATGCATCCCTTCCTTTTAATGCAGGCATGTCTCAGGACACAAAGAATGACCTTGCAACAGCCACTCCAAAACCTTATATTTCATTGGTATTATAAAAGGAGAACTCTCCTGCCAAAAAACGTATCGCCTATCCCCAGGATGAGAGATACGTTTTTCAGCATGACATATCTCCTTTAAAGACAAGTGAAAGTGAACAAGTGAAAAATACTGTTTTAAGAGAAGGGACATATATGTCAATAAAAAGGGGTTTGTAAGACTCATGGCAGTAGGCAGAAGCACTTAGTGTAGTAGTGGATCCGCTGAATCGGTGTGGTAGATGACGTGGGCCTTGCCAGGGAGCGGAGTCTAAGGTTCCGCTGGTTTTCACCAGAACCTGCCGCAAAGCGGGATGGATTTGCTGCTGCAGGCGGCATCCAGGTCGCTACCCCTGGCACAACTCGACCACACAGGAGATTCTAGGCACAGGAGGGATAAGGCAACTCGATGTCTGGATAGCAGAAGGTCAGGGCAGGTGGCACAGGTGCGAAGTCAGGAACGCAGCAGGAGGTCAAAGGCAGGTGGCACACGAGCAAGGTCAGGAAACGAAACTGAGGGGTCAGGAACTGGCAAGGCAAGACACTGAATTTCTTTCACTAGGGCACAATGGCAAACAAAGATCCGGCAGGGGTTAGTAGGAAGTGCAGGTACTTATAGAAAAGATGCAGGTGTATGTCATAATTACTGGCGCACTGGCCCTTTAAATCTGAGAGCTCCGACACGCGCGCCCTAGGAGCAGGGGCATGTGCACTGGCACTGCAAGAGGACGGAAGGGACAGCAGAGAGTGGAGGCGAGTGATGGGCTGGAATTCGCATGCGGGTGCGTCCCGCCATACGACTCCCAGCCCCACCGGTAGATGAAGACAGAGCAGGGGAGCGCTTATGGCCAGCGTGTGTGGCTGGAGCGCAGGACGTAACAGGGTTGCAACTCGATTCGGTATAGCATAATAATATCGCAGTTACAGCATATACCATAGAAATGATCCAGAGCACCACATGGGCATCAAGTCCTTATTGCATTTTCTCTGTCACTTTTTTTTAAGTCAATGAGAATATAAATAAATGCCAGGGAGAGTTTTAAATGAGAACATATCAAAACCCAAAATCTACACCAAAGGTTAATTTCCTTGTACAAAAAAAATTTCAAATCTCCTTCACATGGGTATTACCGTTACCCACTATAAATATTTAGTGTCCAATGTCACAAAAAAAAACACAGAATTTCCAGTTCATGTGAACGTACCATAAGAAGTTGTTTTTCCATTGGGAGAACCTTTATTTTTATAAGTCTATGGACATTGTCCATTGGTTTCCCCTGCTTGAGAGCCTACATCATTGAGTCAGAAGGAAGAACTGCAAAGAGCAGCACTTGACTTAGAAGGCTTAGTGCCGCCTCCCACTGAGTAGCCTTTTTGGAGCCAAACTTTTGGTGATCAGTTTATAATAAGAAGAGCTGCTCAATGAAAGAGGGTTATCCTGATCGGAAATCCCACTTTACTTTAATATTTGCAATGTAACATGACAGAAAAGATTTGATATCAAATGTGTAGTCGTTTCATAAACGGCCGCATCTTTGGGCCATGCGCTAGCAGTTGATGGGTTAAGTCTGAGTAATGTTGGTCCACCCCCTTATTGCATCATTTTCTGATGACTGTCATTTATCATCTATTCTACATGATGTAAGGATAAAAAAAAATCTTTACTCAGCTCTGTCCATGCAATGACAACAAAAATCCCTTTCACAGCACATAGATATTGAGAGGAAAATGTAATTGTATATTTAAATGGGCAATTTTTTATCAGCTTCTACGTAGGTAAAGGCTTGCAGAAAGGATTAACTATTTCATTGCTCTCCATTGTATATCAGAACAATTCTGACAGTAGAAGCATTTGTTAAATAAACAACAGAGAAGCAAACTGACCCTTATAAGACACATTATGGGTAAATTACAGTCTATAGGTTTAGAAAATGTAGTTTTTTTTTACTGGATTGAAAACTGGCTCACGGACCATACCCAGAGAGTGGTGGTAAAGAATTCTTACTCTGAATGGCCCAGTTATATGGTGTACCCAGTACTGTAGTATTTAGCTATTTATTAATGATACAAAGGGTGGGATTCAATTTCATGTTTCTACTTCTGTAGAGGACACCAAGCTGTGTAGTCCAATGCGATCCGTGGAAGATGTTGGCTTGGGCACGCTGACATTTGGGCATCCACTTGGCATAGACTTGTTGGGTGAGGACATAATGTTACTGCTTTACAATTGGTTTGCATTTTCTAGAATATGCTGTTTAGTTCTGGGCACCAATTCATAGAAAGAATTTCCTGGTTTGGGGAAAAAGTATATAGATGAACAACAAAACTGTTAACTGGTATGGAAGATTTTAGTTAAGGAAAAAATAAAAAATTACATTTAAAAAAAAAAAACTGAGGGGGCATAATGAACTTGTTTTAGTATATACAGTCAATAGCCTGAAAAGAAATAAAAGCTGTTTCCTGTAAAACCCCTTCAAAAGACAAGGGGGAACTCTCTCTCCATGTGAAGGTGAGGTCTCCAGCAGCAAGAAAATATCTTCAAAACCTGTGCAGAGGAAAAGTGGAGCAGTTACCCATAGCAACCAATCAGCTTCTGAAAAAGCCTTAGAAAAAAAAGAAGCAATCTGATTGGTTGCTATGGGCAACTGGTCAACTTTTCCTCTGCACAAATTTTAATACAGTAAACCTCCCCCTGTGTTTCTATGGAGTAGACTACCTATGAAGCTTGTCACAGCAGTGACAGTAAATGGCTTAAAAGAGGGCTTAGGCTATGTTCACTTGGCAGAGTTTCCTCACTGAATTTTCTTTGCTTCTCCCCATGCAAAAAAAACCCTGACACACAATTTATTTGAAGCAGATTCTAAGCAGAATTTCCATATTGATGTAGATGGAGGGTCCTGATAAGGAGTATTTTCTACTTCATGAACGGTCATGTCAAGTTGATCATTGTGTGTCCCACTGATTGAAGCTTTGGCAATAGGCTGCACTCTCAAGGGAAATCCAACAGCAATTGTTAGGTTTCCATCCACTAAGGCCGGGTTCCCACTTCGGAATTTCTGGCTGGACAAAATCCAGCCAGAGATTCCAAGTGCAGTGCGCTGACAGCACAGACATTGCCATTCCCACAAAATTAAACTTTCAGGTCTCAATTGTAAGCATCATGGATGGAATAAACTGTATGGAAGAAACCAAACACTATTCAACACCTGCCTAAAACCATCCCTACAGTGAAACATCGTGGTGGCAGCCAGTGACAAATTTATCACTAGGCCAACAAGGCCCGGGCCTAGGCCTGCAATTTGAGTGGGGAGGCAGAAATGCAGTCCAACTACACCACTTCCTGCACTGTTGCTCAGAGGGAGAGCCAAGCCATGTACACAGCTTAACAGCCAGAAGAGGGCGCTCAATAACTGGTATCTGACTTCTAGCTGACAATCACCGCTGCTCTATCATTGTATTGCTGTGCCTGTCTCCGCGAGGGTGCCCCTATCCCACCAGTCTCCAACCATGCCTGAGGAAAAGCTCATGGCTTCTTGCTCCGATATGCATTGTCATCGGTAAACCTTATATAGACAGGGGGGGATTCCAAATCATGTCCAATCAAAGAAACATCAAAGAAAATTGGGAGGCCTCCAGAGCTGAATGTCAAGTGTCATAGCAAAGAGTCCAAATGCTAAATTGTAACTAAACAATAACCCTGCTGATGTGGTGAAGGATTAGAAGATACAACATCTCTGTTTTACAGTAGGAGCAGCTCACATGTTCCTTACTAATCCCTTGTGAACACCTCCTACTGACGCTGTACATTATATACTCTGTTTCATGTAATCTTCATTTCAATTCAGATTGGAACAATATAGCAATCATGGATAATTACAGTGCACGGCTTTTATACACAGCTGTCTGTAAACTCTGTGTGGTTTAAGAAAAAAATAGCCTATGTCTACAAGAACCTGCCTTGCTGTTTTATCATCTGACATCTGCAGAATCAAAAGTATTTAGCAGGTGGTCCCTTCCCTGTCCACTTTAGGTGGAAAAATATAGCAAATATGTAAAAAAAAATGACTTCCTACCAACAATCTGTACACTTGCTTTGCCTGAAAAGCTGAGTTTAAATACTAAAGTCAATTATGTAAATGTCAAGCAATGTTGATAGTCTGCATTCTGCCAGTACTTAGCCTTCCGTATAAGCCTCTACATGTGGGCAGCACAGCGGTTAATACCACTTACATCCGTAAAGTCATGGTCACAAATGCCACCAGAGAAACATCTGCAAGTTTTCTATGTTTATTCTTTTTTATGATGTTTTCCAGGATTTTGATATTGATGAATTATACTTATAGGGGGAAAGTTATCAAAACCTGTGTAGAGGAATAGTGGTGCAGTTGTCCATAGCAACCAATCAGATCACTTCTTTAAGTTTTTAAAATGCCTCTGAGAAATAAAAGAAGCAATCTGATTGGTTACTATGGGCAACTGCACCACTCTTCCTCCACACAGGTTTTGCTAAATCTTCCCTATAGGCCAGCAATATTAACCCCTTAAGGACGCAGGGTTTTTCAGTTTTTTGCATTTTAATTTTTCCCTCATCAGCTTTTAAAAATCATAACGCTTTCAATTTTGCACCTAAAATTCCATATTATGGCTTATTTTTTGCACCACCAATTCTACTTTGCAGTGACATTAGTAATTTTACCAAAATATCCACGGCAAAACAGAAAAAAAATTAATTGTGCCATTTTGTCAATTTTGGGGGCTTCGGTTTCTACGAAGTGCATTTTTCGGTAAAAATGACACCTTATCTTTATTTTGTAGGTCCATACTATTAAAATGATACCCAACTTACATAGGTTTTATTTTGTCATACTTCTAAAAAAAAATCATAACTACATGCAGGGAAATGTATACGTTTAAAATTGTCATCTTCTGACTCCTATCACTTTTTTATTTTTCCGTGTATGAGCCGGTATGAGGGCTCATTGTTTGCACCGTGATCTGAAGTTTTTATAGGTACCATTTTTATATTGATCAGACTTTTTGATCCCTTTTTATTCATTTTTTCATGATATAAAAAGTGACCAAAAATACGCTAAATGGAATTTTTTTGTCCGTACGCCATTGACCGTGCAGTTTAATTAACAATATATTTTTATAGTTCGGACATTTCCGCACGCGGAGATACCACATATGTTTATTTTTATTTACACAGTTTTTTTTTTTTATGGGAAAAGGAGGGGGATTCTTACTTTTATTAGGGAAGGGGTTAAATTATCTTTTTAACTTTTTTTTTTACACTTTTCTTTTGCAGTGTTATAGCCCCCTGGTGGTACCTATTTCACTGCACATACCGATCTCATACACAGATCATTGACATGGCAAAGATCAGTGTAATCGGAGGTCGATTGCTCAAGCCCGGATTTCAGGACGCGACGGAGGCAGGTGAGGGGACCTCCGCTCGCGTTCTAGCTGATTGGGACATTGCGATTTCACTGCGATGGTCCCGATCAGCCTGAGCTGCCGGGAAGCTTGTACTTTTATTTTAGACGCGGCGATCAACTTTGAACGCCACGTCTAAAGGGTTAATAGCGGGCGGCACAACGATCGGTGCTGCACGCGCTATTAGCCCAGGGTCCCAGCTGTCATTAACCTCCAGGACTGATCCGGTATGACGCAAGGTCCTGGCATGACCCCGTGTACAAGTATGCCCTGCGTCCTTAGGAGGTTAAATTAGTGAGGTTCAGCATCTGGTCCTTCCATGATTGATTGATTTAAAGGGGTTATCCACAATAAGGTGTGAAATGGCTATTTTCTGTTGGAGTTCCCTCCCTCCCTCCCTCTACAAGTGCACTGGCTTCCTTGTTTGCAAGTGTGAATTCACTTTTGTCCCTCCCACACATCAGTCACCCCACTCTTTGCAGCACACCTGAGCTACAGTTTCCTGCAGAGCTGTGGAGAATGATCCCCCCCAGCGGTCCCTCTGACTAGTGATGTAATGTCTCAAGCCACACTGCAACCTGGGAAATGCTGAGATGAAATCATGGTGTGCCATTGAGCACCAAAGCCCTTTTATTGTTTACCTGGCATACTTCCACACTTCAACTTGAATGACACTGAGCTGCAGAGATCTGCAGTACAAGGTGAAGCCACTACAAAATGTCCAGAGCACCAACAATAAAGGAGATGTGGTCCTCATCCTCATAGCCTGCATTCAGTTCAATAGTGACTTCCAGCAATATATTATTGGTCTATCCTAAAACTAGACGATTAATATCAAAATCTTTAATTGTGGTCAACTGTGTTGCTTGTTTGAGATACTAAATCTTCCTGTGCACTATGATCCAGTCTACAATTTATTTTTATTGCTACTAAAAGATGTTACTGTTAATGTACTATATAGTCCATGTGATTGGGCCTCAATATTACATATAAAGCGCTACTTTGGGTCATACTTTTTATATGATACTGGCATTATATTGGCAAATGACAGCCGGTAGGCATCGGCATACCTGTTTCTTTACCATGTAGAAAAGCACAGTCTGCTGTTCTTTTCTATACAGAGAAACACAGAAAGAAGAAAAAAATAATATATGATGCAGCAAACATGTATAACAATATAATAATATATGGGGCAGCAAACATGTATAACAATACCTCAAATGTGAATTTGAGTTATTGATAGGCAAATGCCTGTACTTTAACCCCTTAAGGACCGAGCATTTTTCCATTTTTGCACTTTCATTTTTTCCTCCTTACCTTTTAAAAATCATAACCCTTTCAATTTTGCACCTAAAATTCCCTATGATATTTACTTTGTAATGACATCAGTCAAAAAAAAACAAAAAATCATTGTGCGAAGAAAAAATGCAATTTTGGCTTCCGTTTCTACGCAGTAGATTTTTATGTAAAAATGACACATTGGCCCTCATTTACTATTGCAAATCCGACATGTTTTGTCGGGTTGTGCGCCAGATTCTGTCACATTGTGCCAGAAATTCTTTCTGCACCAGAGTTTGCACCAGAACTGAAAAAACCCTGACTAACTGTCCATTGAGCTGAGGAAAACCAGACAGAACAGAGCATGTGTAAAAAAAAAAGCAAAGTGTAGGGAAAGTGGAAAATGTAGGGAAACCTTAGTAAATTCCATGGAAAATAAATTGTAGGGAATAAAAACCCACAAAGAAACCTACACTGCACTAGTAAAGAAGGGCCCTTATCTTCATTCTGTAGGTCCATATGATTAAAATGATACCCTACTTATATAGGTTTGATTTTGTCTTACTTCTGGAAAAAATCATAACTACATGCATGACAATTTATATGTGTTAGGGTCACGGCAGGTGGTGGATCCTCTGGGCCTGTGTGGATGATGATATGAGCCGTGCAAAGGAGCGGAGTTTAAGGTGCCACTGGTTTTCACCAGAGCCCACCGCAAAGCTGGATGGCCTTACTGCACCCAGATCACTACCCCTGGCACGACTCGTCCACACAGGTTGCTGGGATGTGGCGTGGCCCAAAAGAAAACAGGCAAGACGAGGTCAAGGTAGCAGTAGATCAGGGCAGGTGGCGCAGGTGCAGGGTCAAGTAACGGAATAAGGATAAGGAATACGGATATCAGGGACAGGAACACAGTTTGCTTTCACTAGGGCACAAGGCAATAAAGATCCGGCAGGGAAACAAGGGAGGAGCAAGTACTTAAAGACCGAGTGCAGGTGCAGACACTTAATTAAATGATTACTGGCCCTTTAAATGTAAGAGCTCCAGCGCATGCGTGCCCAGAAGGCGGGGGCACGCACTCTGGGACTGCTGGGACAGGAAGACCAGGGAGGTGAGTGACGGGCTGGGATTCGCATGTGGACGTGTCCCGCGATGTGAATCCCAGTCCCGCCGGCAGCGGGGACATGACAAGAGAGTGCTCAAGGCCAGCATGTCTGGCCGGAGCACATATGTTACAGTACCACCCCCACTTTGGTCTCCCCCTCTTTTTTGCGACTCAAAAAGTTCCCCACTTCATGAGACCAAGGGGTTTCTGGAATGGGCAAAGGCTGGAAGGGACTTGCAGGTTTCTGTCGGGGAATCTTCTGACTTCTAAGGTGACCAACTGGCAAAGAAGAATGTCCCCAATTCAAGACTTTATGTCTGAGTTTAAGAGGCACAGAAGATATCACAGAAGGAACATTATGCCGTGGCGTGGAGTCCAATCCTGCAACATTGGAGGATCTGGAAAGAGCGTCCGTTCTGAAGCTTTTATTAGCAGGTCTAAGAGGAGGCATGAGGCAAAATTTTCCCCAACAAGTGATTTCACCAGATATCCAGTCAAGTTGTGAAGACTGACGTTGAAGCCAAGGAAGACCAAGAAGAAGCTCTGAAGTACAATGTGGTAGCACATAAAACTAATTTTTTTTTCCTTAACCAAATCCCCCACTTGCATGACGAGGGGTTCAATGTGGAATTGCACCTTACAGTTCAGATTTTGTCCATTAACAGAAGAAATGTAGAAGGGCTTGACAAGACGCGTCACTGGAAGACGGTGTTTAATGACCTGCGAGGCTCTAATCAAGTTGCCAGCGGAACCAGAGTCCAAAAAAGCAGAAGCGATAAAAGAAGTCTTGGCAGAAGTAAACACTTGAACCGGGGTGGTCAAGCAAGGAGAGACAATATTCACATCAAGGGATGCCACTCCTACTTGTCCAAGATAAGAGCGTTCTCCTGGAAGCGGATGACGTACAGAACAGTCTTTGAGAAAGTGCTCCGGTCTGGCACAATATAGGCACAAATTCTCATTGCGTTGACAGGATCTTTCCTGCTGCTTTAAGTGAAAACGGTCCACCTCCATAGCCTCTTCAGCAGGAGGCAAAGAAGACAGTAGAGGTCGATGTTGGAACACGGATGCCAGAAGAGGTAAACACCATGTTCAGGCAGGTTCTTTTTCCAAAGAAAGTACTTCCTGCCTCTTGTCAAAACGCACATCAATTCGAGTGGCTAAATGGATAAGTTTGCTCAGGTTAGTCGGAGAATCTCATGCAGCGAGAGCATCCTTGACACAAGAGGAAAGTCCTTTTTTAAAGGTAGCACACAAGGCCTTGTTGTTCCAAGCAAGTTCAGAGTCAAGAGTGCGGAACTGAACCGCGCAGTCGCCAACAGAGGAGTTCCCTTAGCAGAGGTTCAGAAGAGGTTCAGAAGAGCCATCTCGGCAGAGAAGGCTAGCGTGGGTTCTTCAAATGCATTGCAGAATTTTGCAAGGAAGGCTGACAGGTTCAAGGAGACCGGATCTCTACGATCCCAGAGAGGAGTAGCCCAGGTTTTTCCAGACAGTAAACTGACCACAAACGCAACTTTAGCATGCTCCGACGGGAACAGAGCCGGCATGAGTTCTAGATGGATAGAACACTGTGTCACAAAGCCTCTACACATACTTAGAAGGCAAGGAAAAATGAACCTTGGTCCTGGAGGAAGCTGCAGACACAGGAGGGGGCTCAGGAACAGGTGTCTGTTGCTGTTGTTGCTGCTGAGCTGCAAGAAGCTGTTGCACCATGGCTGAGAGTTGATTCAGTTGTTGCGCTTGACAGGCTAACTGCTGCGACTGTTGAGCCATGACGGTGGAAAGATCAGAGACATCTGGCAAAGGTACCCCAGCGGGATCCATGGCTGAATCTTACTGTTAGGGTCATGGCAGGTGGTGGATCCTCTGGGCCTGTGAGGATGATGATGTGAGCCGTGCCAAGGAGTGGAGTCTAAGGTGTTTTCACCAGAGCCAAAGCGGCAGGCGGCACCCAGGTTGCTACCCCTGGCACAACTCATCCACACAGGTTGTTGGGATGTAGCGTGGCACAAAAGGAAACAGGCAAGACGAGGTCAAGGTAGCACTAGATCAGGGCAGGTGGCACAGGTGCAGGGTCAGGTAACGGAACAAGGATAAGGAACACGGATATCAGGAACACAGTATGCTTTCACTAGGGCACAGGAGAACAAAGGTCCGGCAGGCATACAAGGGAACAGCAAGTACTTTGTTACGCCTAGCGCTCCGGGTCCCCGCTCCTCCCCGGAGCGCTCACGGCGTTTCTCTCCCTGCAGCGCCCCGGTCAGTCCCGCTGACCGGGAGCGCTGCTCTGACATGGCCGTCGGGGATGCGATTCGCACAGCGGGACGCGCCCGCTCGCGAGTCGCATCCCAGGTCACTTACCCGTCCCGGTCCTCTGCTGTCATGTGCTGGCGCGCGCGGCTCCGCTCTCTAGGGCGCGCGCGCGCCAGCTCTCTGAGACTTAAAGGGCCAGTGCACCAATGATTGGTGCCTGGCCCAATTAGCTTAATTGGCTTCCATCTGCTCCCAGACTATATCTGTTCACTTCCCCTGCACTCCCTTGCCAGATCTTGTTGCCTTGTGCCAGTGAAAGCGTTTAGTGTGTCCAAAGCCTGTGTTACCTGAACTTCTGCTATCCATCCTGACTACGAACCTTGCCGCCTGCCCCCGACCTTCTGCTACGTCTGACCTTGCCTCTGCCTAGTCATTCTGTCCCACGCCTTCTCAGCAGTCAGCGAGGTTGAGCCGTTGCTAGTGGATACGACCTGGTTGCTACTGCTGCAGCAAGACCATCCCGCTTTGCTGCGGGCTCTGGTGAAAACCAGTGGCCTCTTAGAACCGGTCCACTAGCACGGTCCACGCCAATCCCTCGCTGACACAGCGGATCCACAACCCGTAAGCCGAATCGTGACAGTAGATCCGGCCATGGATCCCGCTGAGGTGCCGCTGCCAAGTCTCGCTGACCTTACCACGGTGGTCGCTCAGCAATCGCAGCAAATTGCCCAACAAGGACAGCAGCTGTCGCAGTTGACCGCCACGTTACAGCAACTTCTGCCTCTGCTACAGCAGCAACCATCTCCTCCGCCAGCTCCTGCACCTCCTCCGCAGCGAGTGGCCGCTCCTAGCCTCCGCTTGTCCCTGCTGGACAAATTTGATGGGGACTCTAAACTCTGCCGTGGATTTTTGTCTCAGTGTTCCCTGCATATGGAGATGTTGTCGGACTTGTTTCCTACAGAACGGTCTAAGGTGGCGTTCGTAGTAAGCCTTCTTTCAGGAAAGGCCTTGTCTTGGGCCACACCACTCTGGGACCGCAATGATCCTGCCACAGCCACAGTCCAGTCCTTCTTCGCTGAAGTCCGGAGTGTCTTCGAGGAGCCAGCCCGAGCTTCTTCTGCCGAGACTGCCCTGTTGAACCTGGTCCAGGGTAATTCTTCAGTGGGCGAGTACGCCATCCAATTTCGTACTCTTGCTTCCGAGTTATCATGGAATAACGAGGCTCTCTGCGCGACCTTTAAAAAAGGCCTATCCAGTCGCATCAAGGATGTGCTGGCCGCACGAGAGATTCCTGCCAACTTCCAAGAACTCATCCATTTGGCTACCCGCATTGACATGCGTTTTTCTGAGCGACACCAAGATCTCCGCCAGGAAAAAGACTTAGATCTCTGGGCACCTCTCCCACAGCATCCTTTGCAGTCTACGCCTGGACCTCCCGCCGAGGAGGCCATGCAAGTGGATCGGTCTCGCCTGACCCAGGAAGAGAGGAATCGCCGTAGGGAAGAAAATCTCTGTCTGTACTGTGCCAGTACCGAGCATTTCTTGGTGGATTGCCCTATCCGTCCTCCACGTCTGGGAAACGCACGCACGCACCCAGCTCACGTGGGTGTGGCGTCTCTTGGTTCTAAGTCTGCTTCTCCACGTCTCACGGTGCCCGTGCGGATTTCTCCTTCAGCCAACTCCTCCCTCTCAGCCGTGGCCTGCTTGGACTCTGGTGCCTCTGGGAATTTTATTTTGGAGTCGTTTGTGAATAAATTCCGCATCCCGGTGACCCGTCTCGTCAAGCCGCTCTACATTTCCGCGGTCAACGGAGTCAGATTGGATTGCTCCGTGCGTTACCGCACAGAACCCCTCCTGATGTGTATTGGACCCCACCACGAAAGGATTGAGCTCTTCGTTCTCCCCAACTGCACCTCTGAGGTCCTCCTCGGTCTGCCATGGCTCCGGCTTCATTCTCCCACCCTTGATTGGACCACCGGGGAGATCAAGAACTGGGACTCTGCCTGCCATAGGAAAAGCCTCTCCCCCCCTCCCAGTCCCGTCAGGCAAGCCTCTGTGCCTCCTCATGGCTCCCGTCCTTGTGTCACCCTGCCCCGTGCCAAGCTTCACCCTCTGCCCTTCCTCCCCATTCCCACTCCTGCTGTACTCCCTGCCTTTGAGGAAGCCCTCCATTCACTCCCGGTGTCCTCGTCCCAGGTAGAGCACTTGTCGGACAAAAAAAGGGGGAGACCTAAGGGGGGGGGTACTGTTACGCCTAGCGCTCCGGGTCCCCGCTCCTCCCCGGAGCGCTCACGGCGTTTCTCTCCCTGCAGCGCCCCGGTCAGTCCCGCTGACCGGGAGCGCTGCTCTGACATGGCCGTCGGGGATGCGATTCGCACAGCGGGACGCGCCCGCTCGCGAGTCGCATCCCAGGTCACTTACCCGTCCCGGTCCTCTGCTGTCATGTGCTGGCGCGCGCGGCTCCGCTCTCTAGGGCGCGCGCGCGCCAGCTCTCTGAGACTTAAAGGGCCAGTGCACCAATGATTGGTGCCTGGCCCAATTAGCTTAATTGGCTTCCATCTGCTCCCAGACTATATCTGTTCACTTCCCCTGCACTCCCTTGCCGGATCTTGTTGCCTTGTGCCAGTGAAAGCGTTTAGTGTGTCCAAAGCCTGTGTTACCTGAACTTCTGCTATCCATCCTGACTACGAACCTTGCCGCCTGCCCCCGACCTTCTGCTACATCTGACCTTGCCTCTGCCTAGTCCTTCTGTCCCACGCCTTCTCAGCAGTCAGCGAGGTTGAGCCGTTGCTAGTGGATACGACCTGGTTGCTACTGCCGCAGCAAGACCATCCCGCTTTGCGGCGGGCTCTGGTGAAAACCAGTGGCCTCTTAGAACCGGTCCACTAGCACGGTCCACGCCAATCCCTCGCTGACACAGCGGATCCACAACCCGTAAGCCGAATCGTGACATACTTAAAGACAGGGTGCAGGTGTAGACACTGTAGTACTGGCCCTTTAAATGTAAGTGCTCCGGCACGCGCGTACCCTAGGAGGTGGGGGCACGTGTGCCGGGGCTGCGAGGACAGGAAGACCAGGGAGGTGAGTGATGGGCTGAGATTCGCATGTGGGCGCGTCCTGCGATGCGAATTCCAGCCCCACCGGCAGCGGGGACATGACAAGAGAGCACAATTTGTTTTGTCCTCTTCTACCCCTATAACATTTTTATTTTTCCATGTACCGGGCGGTATAAGGGCAAATTTTTTGCTCCGTGACCTGAAGTTTTTAGCGCTACCATTTTTGTATTAATCAGACTTTTTGATCACTTTTTATTCATTTTTTTATGATATAAAAATTGACCAAAAATTTGCTGTTTTGGAATTTTTTAGCATGTACGCCATTGACCGTGCGAATTAATTAACTTTATATTTTTATAGTTCGGACATTTACGTACGTGGCAATACCACATATGTTTATTTTTATTTACACAGTTTTTTTTTCAATGGGAAAAGGGGGGTGATGCTAACTTTTATTAGGGTAGGGGTTAAATGATCTTTATTTTATTTATTTATTTTTTTTCACTTTATTTTTTTTTGCAATATTATTGTCCCCATAGGGGACTATAACATGCATTACATCGATCTCTCATACTGTTCAATGCTATGCCATAGCATAGTATTGATAAGTGTTTCTGTCACTTGACTGCTCCTGCCTGGATCTCAGGCATCGAGCAGCCATTCGGCAATCGGACAGCAAGGAGGCAGGTAGGGATCCTCCATGCGTCCTGCATGCTGTTCGTTGTTTTAGACGCACCGATCAGGTTTGATCGCCGTGTCTAAAGGGTTAATGCCGGACATCAGCCCGATCGGCGATGTCCGACATTAGCCGTGGGTCCCGGTTGCTTATAGCAACCGGGACCCCCCGGGTATGATATGTGCTCACCTGCTGAGCATGAGTCATACCTCGGGAGTCGCAGATGGATGTTAATTAACGTCCATTTGCGGCAAGGGGTTAAAGAGGTTAAAAATGCAAGAGTCTGATCGCAGGACCTCTGAGTCACCCACTCATGACCTCTAGAATGGGGTCCAAACTCTTCCACTTGCATGTATCATGGGGTTGCTATGTGCACTATGAATTCTTCATGGTGGTGCCAGAGATGAACAAGTGCATTTCTTGGGTATCTCCGTTGCTGCCACAGAGAATAAAGCAGTCTAAATGTTTTGATAAATTCCCATCTGTGTGTGCACAGTGAGGGAAATTTTTCAAACCATATAGACTGCTTTTTTCATCAAAATTTGTCGCATGAAAAGACGCAGGCTGGCCCTGTGTGACATTTTCTGTAACATTTTATTTAGAATGTTTAAACTTCATTACCATTAAGTGTCCTTATTTAGAGCACTTGGTGCTGTGGTCACTGATTTATCACATGCGACTTTTTGTGAAATGTCACAAAAATGTTGCACAGGCCAGATATAGAAGTTATCACCGGCAGGTCAACCCTGCCCTATAGAACTGGCTGCATGCAACAATTGTATTAAGGTCCATGCAACATTTGATACAATTGTCGCACTGCCACCTCTAAAACTAAAGTAGAAGAGTTCTGTGATGTTTCATCAAAGTCTGTGCACCATTTGATACATTTGGCACACGCCTGCCACTTTCTCCACATTTGTGGACTAATAACGGCCAAACTCACACCAGATTTAATAAATTCCCCTTAGTGACTCAAACTAGCACTTTACAAGCAGCTGTGTCCTCCTCAAGCAGATTAATCCTTTACAGCTGTATTCTTCTCCTTTAGCTGATGACTTGATAACTGATATTCTTTTTGAAATAAAGTTCACTCTTTTGGTTGAAGAAAATTTTCACCTGTTTTGTGTTTCACTGATTTGCTGCTCATTGGGACCCATTAGTGAATTAATTCACCAGGTTTGTGATTTGCTTTTGATAAATTTATGAGTACAATAGGTGAATCGAAAAGATGAGGTGAAGCCACTCAAAAAATGCAAAAAGAAAAAGGCTAATTGATTTACTCACCCCAAATATTGGCTAGATCTGGCCACATCTGGCCATTTTATATTAAAACCGCCTCATCACAGTTGGTATCACTACCTTCTTAAGAAGTAGGAATCACCAGATTATTATCTCCCTCTTCTAAAAAGGAAGTAAAACCTATTTCCCTGTAATACTGAGGAAAATCCTTGCATTTGATGTTGATGTGTAACACTTCATTTATTGTCTTTTTTTTTTTTTTTTTTTTTTTGTGAACCAGTAGGTCTTCTTTAAATTGCAGCTTTGCTCTTTTAGATTGGCTGCTGTGTCAAAGCACAGGCTCAGTAAGAAAAACATACAGGAATAGCTGGTTTCTATTGCATCAAGGACAGAATGATTATAAACTACAAGTAACTAAATGAGAAAAGACATTTATCAGCTAACTCCTGCACATAGACTCAGAAGGGGACCCTTGGTAAGTGGAAACTGCTTAAATTAGTTTGCCAGACCTTTTATTGAATGTTCCTTGCCAAAAAGAGATCTGATAGGGTTTGCAAAAATACTAAAGTGATTTCTGTCCCTGCAAATAATATTCTCTAAGATTTATCCCTCATATTAAGGTTTGAGCACAAATTAAAAGCTGAAAACATCCGTTATGGTGCTTGACTGTTATTGACCAACCAGACTTCTATTAATTACACACTGTACCCACTATACAAGATAAATAAAAGATCCAGCCATTTTCCCCTGTTAGCCTGGGACATCATTTTATTTGGGAACAATTTCACAATTAAAGGGGTATTCCAGGAAAAAACCTTTTTTTATATATCAACTGGCTCCAGAAAGTTAAACAGATTTGTAAATTACTTCTATTAAAAAATCTTAATCCTTTCAGTACTTATGAGCTTCTGAAGTTAAGGTTGTTCTTTTCTGTCTAAATCCTGTCTGATGACTCCTGTCTCAGGAAACGCCCAGTTTAGCAAAATCCCCATAGCAAACCTTCTAAACTGGGCGTTTTCCGAGACAGGTGTCATCAGAGAGGATTTAGACAGAAAAGAACAACCTTAACTTCAGAAGCTCATAAGTACTGAAAGGATTAAGATTTTTTAATAGAAGTAATTTACAAATCTGTTTAACTTTCTGGAGCCAGTTGATATATATAAAACATTTTTTTCCTGGAATACCCCTTTAACGGCAGGGATTTGGCTTAAGCTAAACATCTTTTTCGTGTGCTTAAATGTGATTCTGAGTGTTATGATCCGTGCTCTGTCCGCTCGTGCTGGCCGTGAGCACATTGCCTCGCTCTCTCCTCCAGCTAGCGAGGCTGGGATTCACATTGCGGGACACGCTCGTGTGTGAATCCCAGCCCGTCACTCACCACAGTCCTCTGCTGTCTCCTCCCCTACCTCTCAGCTCTGGCGCGCCTGTCCCTGTATCCTAGGGCACATGCGCGATCGGAGCTATAAGATTTAAAGGGCCAGTATGCCCATAATTAGTTTTATACATGTGCCTCACTTATATATTCCTGCTCCTCCCACACATCTCTGCCAGATCTTCGTTGCCTTGTGCCATTGAGAAAGCATTATTCTGACTTGGCTTGCCGTGTTTCTGACCCCTTGTTCTGTGACCTGACCTTGCTCCTGTGCCGCCTGCCTACTGACCTCCTGCTACGTTCCTGACTACACACCTGTGCTGATAGCCCTGACCTTCAGCTATCCTGACTATGAGTTGCTCTATCCCTCCTGTGCCTCGAATCTCCTCAGCCGCCTGTGTGGTCAAGACGTGCCAGGGGTAGCGACCTAGGTGCCGCATGCCGCAGCAAGACCATCCCGCTTTGCGGAGTGCTCTGGTGAAAACCAGCGGCACCTTAGACTCCGCTCCCTGGTATGGCCCGCATCATCTGCCACACAGGTCCAGCGGATCCACTACCTCCGGTGTTCCTGTCTTCCAACCGTGCGTGTTACACTGAGTGAAATCTGGGAGAGGTAAATCACCATCCTCAGAGGAATAAACAACCATCATCCTCTTTAAATTGCGTCACCACCGCTAACCCCTGTACTCTCAGTCAAGGACACAGATAAACAGTTAGTAGCTTTTGGCAAGACCGATCACCCCCCCCCCCACTCTATTGTTTTTTAAGGAAAAGTTAATGGAGGGTGCTTACTTCCAAGATCGTTCAGGTCGAGCACTGACTCCGCTCCCAAAAATAAAATATGAAACAATAATATGCACAGTGTCATTGTGTGTATTTTTGGAACAATGAGAAAGACAAAATTCAGATGTTTTCGATTGAAGATTCTTTCATAAAATTGTGATGTAGTATGGAAACAAAAATATCCTTATAGGAAGTCAATCAAAATCAGTCAATAAAAACATGGATATGGAAATGGCAACCTGCTAAGGGCCAAGCAGGGCTGTCAGTAGTAATGTCAATGCCCCTCCGCTGTTAAAATGCACCTTTTAGCAGAGGTTGGCTGAGACACCCTACATAATGGTGATTTCTGGAGTTACTTCAAATATAATTTGTTGTTGAAATCAAATATAACCTTACTAACCTCTGTCGCGTGCTATGACCTGCATGCAATAAGTGTCTCCAAACTGCTTCCTGTCCAATGGATGGAGAAGCTGAATCTGACCAGAATCCTCATGGATGGAAAACCATTTTTTGGAATCATTAATGATGCTGTAGCTGTTTAACAAACAAACATTAAGGCAGTGATAATGTATCGTCCAATGACATTTCAGAACATAGTTAAATGTCAGAAGATAAAGCAAATGATAGTCAAATGATCCAGAATTTAACAATGAACACTTTAAGAGCCAGATGTAAAAATGTGATGTGAAAGAAGCTGACATGCTCTGACCAAAGGCAAAGATCTAACTAACTTTTGCAGTCTCCACAGGGGCTGCAGAGCAACATCTTCTCCCCTGACCAAAGTCAGGACTAAACTAACTGGTTCCACCTCTTTTCCCAGGCTAGGTGAGTGGAGTTGGAGTGACTCCTACTTTTATTGGCTAGGAGCTTTGCTGTGACTACATTTGATTTCTGCTGTATAGTTTTCAGATGCAATGCAAGACAAATATTAGCAAGATTAACCCCTTAAGGACGGAGCCCATTTTCACCTCTAGGACGAAGCCCTTTTTTGCAAATCTGACCACTGTCACTTTAAACATTAATAACTCTGGAATGCTTTTACTTATCATTCTGATTCTGAGACTGTTTTTTTGTGACATATTCTACTTTAACATAGTAGTACATTTTTGTGGTAACTTGCATCCTTTCTTGGTAAAAAATCCCAAAATTTTATGAAAAAATTTAAAATTTAGCATTTTTCTAACTTTGAAGCTCTCTGCTTGTAAGGAAAATGGATATTCCCAAAAATGTTTTTGGGGATTCACATATACAATATGTCTACTTTATGATTGCATCATAAAATTGATGAGTTTTTACTTTTGGAAGGCACCAGAGGGCTTCAAAGTTCAGCAGCAATTTTCCAATTTTTCACAAAATTTTCAAACTCACAATTTTTCACAAATTTGTGGCGGGGAACTCACTGTAATCTGCCGCCAGTGTGAATGTAGCCTGTACATTCACATGGGAGGGGGGTCAAAACTACACTGACAGACCATGCATGCTGGGAGTTGTAGTTTTGCAACAGCTGGAGGCACACTGGCTGGAAAACCTTGAGTTAGGTTCTATGACCTAACTCAGTATTTTCCAACCAGTGCGCCTCCAGCTCTTGCAAAACTACAACTCCCAGCATGTACTGATTGCGGAAGGGCATGCTGGGAGATGTAGTTATGCAATGGCTGGAGGCACGCAAGTACAACTCCCAGCATGCAGAGACAGCCTTATGCTGTTCCTGAATGCTGGGAGTTGTAGTTTTGCAAGATTTAGAGGGGTTCAGGTTGTAAATCACTGTCCAGTGGTCTCAAAACTGTGGCCCTCCAGATGTTGCAAAACTACAACGCGCAGCATGCCCAGACAGCAAACTGCTGTCTGGGCATGCTGAGAGTTGCAGTTTTGCAACATCTGGAGGGCTACAGTTTGAGACCACTTAGTGATCTACAACCTGAACCCCTCTAAATATTGCAAAACTACAAGTCCCAGCATGCACAAACCGCAAACAACTGTCTGAGCATGCTGGGAGTTGTAGTTTTGCAACATCTGGAGGGCCACGGTTTAGAGACCACTGTAAACTGTGGCCCTCCGGATGTTGCTAGGCAACAACTCACCTAGCAGGACCCGGAAGTATTGCTGCCGCCGCCACCGCACGTGGGGGAGGATCGCGCTCGGGGATCCGGGATCCCGGTAGGGACCTTTGGCGCCGACCTTCCCTGGACGGTTCCCCCGTTTTGCCCGTACACCGATAGGTGGGCAAAGCGGGGGAACCGAACTTTAACCCCCCCTCCCCCGGTCTGCTATCGGTCGGTCGCTCGGCCGACCAATAGCAGGGATAGGAGGGGTGGCACCCCTGCCACCAAACTCCTATCCCTTTAGGCGGATCGAGGGTGTCTCGGACACCCCCGATCCCTCTTATTTTCCGGGTCACCGGGTCACCAGTGACCCGTATGACCCGGAATCGCGCAGATCGCAGGTCTGAATTGACCTGCGATTTGCGCGCATCGCGGTCATGGGGGGGTCTCAAGACCCCCCTCGGCGATGTGCCGGGATGCCTGCTGTTAGATAACAGCAGTCATCCCGGCCGATCACCGCTACCGGTGGCGCGGCACTCCCGGAACCCTGCGACGTACATGTACGTCGCCACGCGCCAAGTGACACTTCGCGGCGCCGTACATGTATGTCGCTCGTCGCGAAGGGGTTAAACCCTCTGCTAACTGCAAGACTTTTTTTTGTATGTTGTGACAGGAAAATACAAATGCAATATATTACAGACAGCTACAGTTATATAGGTCTTCAGCATTCTCTGTAATACAATAATCTCTTTAGTGACCTATGGTCAAAGTTAGTGCTGGGTGACTGTCACATCATGAAAAGTTTTCCTGTCCATGTCCCTACAGGTATGTCTAAAGCCAGAGTGATGTGAGTAAGGAAAAGTCTACATATTACACCACAGTCAATCCAACTTGTAAAGATACTCATAAGTAGGTTCAGTAAATTGAATTGAGAACATATTCAACTGCGAACATCTGCATCTACTTTTGCAATAGTAATTACGCGTATACATGTAAAATTCACTAAATCTGTTGTAAAAGCATCATTTAAAGGGACAGTGACCAAATATCCATTCAGTTGGCTTAAAGGGGTTGTTCAGCTATCTAAAACATATCTCCTATTCACAGGATAGGGGATAGGTGTCTTTCCCGTAATCTCCAGACAGGAGACAGTCTTTTACCATAGAGCAATTTGGCCCCACCTTCTGAGACAAACTGGTCTTGGAATTGATGGGCAATCAATAGCGATGGTGGAAAATCACTGCGGTCGGTGATTGGCAGAGCAGGTCGCTACTCTCGAAACCAGTTTGTCTCCAGAGGTGGGAACCAGAGTACTCTGTGGTAAAAGACAGGCCCCGTTCTAGAGATTACAGTGGGTCCCAGCAGTCACACACTCCACAATCCGACACTTTATCCCCTAAGCTGTTGATAGAGGATAAGTTTTATATAACTGGAGTACCCCTTTAAGAGCCATAACAATGCAAACTCTGCTCAAGCAACTGTGTTTTATTGAATTAGTACAATAAGTTTAAAGCATTAGGCTAGGTTTCCACGCAGGTTTTTTTCTTTGTTTTTGTTTTTTGTTTTTTTAACTTCCACTGGTCCTTTCTTTTTCTTTTTCATTCTTTTTCCAATACACTTCTGGCTGTGGCTCAAAAACTGCCACGTAAGTTCCACGCGAATTTATGCATGAAGGGTACCCGCGGACATACTTTCACCCTTTGCGGGTACAGTCGCGAAAAAGGTTGAGTGCGGCCTCTTTCACACTATGAAATAGTTCCGTTTAGGAACTTCCGTCACCAGTTCCGTCACTATATCGGCGAAACCAGGCAGTTACAAAACCCCTGACGGCCGTGACTAAATCGCAGTGCAATGCAATTTAGTCTCGGCCGTCAAGGGTTTTGTAACGGCCGGGTTTCGCCGATATACTGACGGAACTGGTGACGGAAGTTCCTAAACGGAACTATTTCATAGTGTGAAAGAGGCCTACCACTGTTCTAGTGTCCAGTGGTCTTACTCCTGCACATTGCACTTTTAATGGACAAATGCTAGTTGGGTTTGCAAGTAATATGAAGTTAGCTACACCACACTGCCACAAGACTTAACAGTTTAAGGACTACAACTCCCAGCTGACCTGAGTAACAACTGTCCCTGCAAAATCAATTGGTCCTAAGGCCGGATAATTCTTAAAAAATGCGTTTTTATTAACAATTAACAGAAAACCACATCAAATAGCCTGTTGACACAGTTTTCATCATACAGTACACTGCAGTAAACATTGACATACATTTTTGCAGACATTCCGACATACTGTACACCCTGAATACACAGCTTGAATGTTATGTGAATATTATATTTCTTTAGGTTGGATCATTTTCCAAACATAGGATAATAGAAGGTTTGTGGGGTCAAAATGTTATCTGAAGAATAATTTAGAACAGATAAAGTTCTGTGCCTATGTGGAGAATGTGCTCGATATGCAGAAAAAATTGGAAACACAAAAGGGAAGCGCAACAATGTGCCGCAAAAGTTTTCAGATATAACGAAGACAAAGAGGTGAAAAAAACTTGCTCACCTTCTGGTGTTGTGCAGTGGGCACAACACCATATCGCGCTTGTATCCCGTTGCAAAGGGAATAGTGAAATCAGGGGGTGCAGCTCACACTGTGGCGTCCTGGGATTCCTGGACGTCTGTAGAATGCAAGAGGTGAAGATCCCCGGGGCTCCGGTTCACGTGTAAAAAAGGTGTGTTCGAGCGCTCACTCCTGTAGAATAGCTTGGCTGGGATCGTGGCAGTAAGAAGTAGCCGGACACAGTTAAAGATATAATAACCGGATTTTATTTGGATAGATCACAGATAACGCGTTTCGAGGGGTGGGATCCCCTCTTCGTCAGATCAATGATGTGGCAGATGTGGGAGGCCACTAATTTATGCAAAAAAAGCCCACGAAATTTAACAGCAATTACCGGGTACAGATTAAAATACAAATATGCATCTGTGCAATACAATTTCCACAGTGTTGAAGATGTCTCAAATCCAAAGCAAAACATAATTTTAAATTTAACACATATTACAATTAACATGAATGGTGCTTGGGTGGCAGATCAAATAAGGTATTACTGCTATTAGCCTGGCCTTCCGTTCGGGGAGCTGAGCAAGCAGAAAAAGCAAAGCGCAGCTCTCCATGTTGTGGCATCATCTCAAAGATAGAGGCACAACTGGACCGTGGTCTTCCCCTGTATGGGAGACCCCTCATCCAGGTGCTCGGGAGGAAATGTCCCAAATTACAAAAAAGTTCATAGTAGAAGCGCATATCCTGCGCTGGATCGATTTAACAAACGCAGGCATCGGCATTGCAATAGAGTATATTCTATGCAGTAGTGCCGTAGTGTATATTGATGTCATTGATACATACATTTATATATATATACACATGCGCAGTTGTACACACATCCTCCCATGTATTCTTCTTTGGTTGATTGCTGGGCTGGTGGGGGTCATCTTTATTGGTAAGAGGGCAGGATGACACATTCAGTGAATGAGCTCTGTAGCCTCATTCAGCCCATGGGGTTGGAGCGATTCTAGTCTGTAAATCCAATACATCTCTTTCTTTCCCAGAGCTTCCAGGCGATTGGTGACATGTGCTGGGATGTAGTCAATGGGCAGGATGGATGAAATTCCTGTGGCCCCATTGTGTTTGGTCGTGACGTGTCGTGACAAACCTTGAAGCATAAATCACTTTTTTATATTGCATCTGTGCTGGTTGAGTCTTTGATGTAATTTCTGAGTGGTTCGACCCACGTACTGTTTCCCACAGCAACAGTTGATAAGGTAGATGACGAACTGGGATTGGCATGTCAGATGGAATGGTAGCTCAAAGGTTTCCCCTGTATGATGGCTTCTAAAATCAGTGTTCCGGTCTGCTATGATGTTGCAGCAGAGACATCTCTTCTTGCCGCATTTGAACACACCTTTTTTGAGAGTGGTCTCAGTGGTGATGCGTTTAGCTGGCCTCTGTCTTTTCAAACGGCTTGGAGCCAGCATATTCCTGAGGGAAGGAGCTCTTCTAAATGTTAGTAGGGGTTGGGTAGGTAAAATTTCTACCCCTCCAAAGAAAGAACAGGTCGTCTATATAACGTTTATATACGACTGTATGTTCCAAAAAAAGTTTGTTCTTATGGAGGAACTCTTCTTCGAATTGCCCCATGAAGAGGTTAGCATACGAGGGGGCGACTCTGGTCCCCATAGCCGTCCCTCTGGTTTGTTGAAATGTCACCCCGTTATAGGTGAAAAAGTTGTTTTTTAGGATTAGTTCCAGGCATGTAACCAGGAAGTCCGCCTGATTCTCAGGTATTTTTGTGTCGCTTCTTAGGTAGCAAGCTGTGCTCTTTAGTCCCAGATCGTGTCTGATATTTGAATATAGAGCAGACACATCCATGGTTACAAACATCATGTTTTCCTCCCATGCCAGATCTTTTAGTATAGTAATTAGTTGGTCTGAATTTTTGAGGTAGCTCTGCAGATTATGGACATAAGGTTGGAGTATTAAATCCAAATACTGTTATAAGTTGCTCGTGATGCTGTCTATCCCAGAAATAATGGGTCTTCCCGGTGGGTGCTCTTGGTCCTTGTGCACCTTTGGTAGATGGTAGTAAAAGGGCATTTTGGGGTTGGAGATCCATAGAAAGTTTTTTTCCTTTTTGGTGATAACACCCTGCTTGACGCCATCTTCCAATATGGAAGAAACTTTCTGTTTTAGTGCAGGGAGAGGGTTACTATGAACAGATTAATGGTAACCCTCTCCCTGCACTAAAACAGAAAGTTTCTTCCATATTGGAAGATGGCGTCAAGCAGGGTGTTATCACCAAAAAGGAAAAAAACTTTCTATGGATCTCCAACCCCAAAATGCCCTTTTACTACCATCTACCAAAGGTGCACAAGGACCAAGAGCACCCACCGGGAAGACCCATTATTTCTGGGATAGACAGCATCACGAGCAACTTATCACAGTATTTGGATTTAATACTCCAACCTTATGTCCAGAATCTGCAGAGCTACCTCAAAAATTCAGACCAACTAATTACTATACTAAAAGATCTGGCATGGGAGGAAAATATGATGTTTGTAACCATGGATGTGTCTGCTCTATATTCAAATATCAGACACGATCTGGGACTAAAGAGCACAGCTTGCTACCTAAGAAGCGACACAAAAATACCTGAGAATCAGGCGGACTTCCTGATTACATGCCTGGAACTAATCCTAAAAAACAACTTTTTCACCTATAACGGGGTGACATTTCAACAAACCAGAGGGACGGCTATGGGGACCAGAGTCGCCCCCTCGTATGCTAACCTCTTCATGGGGCAATTCGAAGAAGAGTTCCTCCATAAGAACAAACTTTTTTTGGAACATACAGTCGTATATAAACGTTATATAGACGACCTGTTCCTACTTTGGAGGGGTATAGCTGAACAAATCCATACACTGATCCATGAAATAAACAGCAACGATTGGGGCATTACCCTAACACCAAATATTTCCGATAAAGAAATCGAATTTCTTGATCTACTAATTGCTCACGAAAATAGCCAAATCATCACCTCCACGTTCTTCAAAACTGTCGACTCGAATAGTTATGTACCTTTTTTGAGTGGACACTACTCTAAATGGAAACAGAATATACCCTATGGCCAATTCCGCCGAGTTCGGAAAAATTGTACTAACACCAGTACCTACATTGATCAATCCAAAATTCTGAAGAACAGATTTTCTGTGAAAGGATACCCTAAAACTCTGGTAGAGAATGCATTTTTAAAAGCGCTTGCACTCACCCAGGAATCATGTCTACCCTCCTCACAGCTGCCATCAGCCACTATAGCTCCAGGGTCATCACCCTCAGTCCAAGAGGCCTCGTGTGATCAAGAGGAGATAAACCAAAAAGAAAAATTCAAAAGACACACGAAACAACAACACAACTGGGGTAAAAAGAACAGCAGTTTTGTGACAACGTACTCCACGGGCCATTACAACATAAGGAAAATCCTACAAAAACATTGGAGTCTCCTCAAGAATGATCCCTACCTAAAAGAAATTTTACCTACCCAACCCCTACTAACATTTAAAAGAGCTCCTTCCCTCAGGAATATGCTGGCTCCAAGCCGTTTGAAAAGACAGAGGCCAGCTAAACGCATCACCACTGAGACCACTCTCAAAAAAGGTGTGTTCAAATGCGGCAAGAAGAGATGTCTCTGCTGCAACATCATAGCAGACCGGAACACTGATTTTAGAAGCCATCATACAGGGGAAACCTTTGAGCTACCATTCCATCTGACATGCCAATCCCAGTTCGTCATCTACCTTATCAACTGTTGCTGTGGGAAACAGTACGTGGGTCGAACCACTCAGAAATTACATCAAAGACTCAACCAGCACAGATGCAATATAAAAAAGTGATTTATGCTTCAAGGTTTGTCACGACACGTCACGACCAAACACAATGGGGCCACAGGAATTTCATCCATCCTGCCCATTGACTACATCCCAGCACATGTCACCAATCGCCTGGAAGCTCTGGGAAAGAAAGAGATGTATTGGATTTACAGACTAGAATCGCTCCAACCCCATGGGCTGAATGAGGCTACAGAGCTCATTCACTGAATGTGTCATCCTGCCCTCTTACCAATAAAGATGACCCCCACCAGCCCAGCAATCAACCAAAGAAGAATACATGGGAGGATGTGTGTACAACTGCGCATGTGTATATATATATATATATATATATATATATATATATATATAAATGTATGTATCAATGACATCAATATACACTACGGCACTACTGCATAGAATATGCTCTATTGCAATGCCGATGCCTGCGTTTGTTAAATTGATCCAGCGCAGGATATGCGCTTCTACTATGAACTTTTTTGTAATTTGGGACATTTCCTCCCGAGCACCTGGATGAGGGGTCTCCCATACAGGGGAAGACCACGGTCCAGTTGTGCCTCTATCTTTGAGATGATGCCACAACATGGAGAGCTGCGCTTTGCTTTTTCTACTTGCTCAGCTCCCCGAACGGAAGGCCAGGCTAATAGCAGTAATACCTTATTTGATCTGCCACCCAAGCACCATTCATGTTAATTGTAATATGTGTTAAATTTAAATTTATGTTTTGCTTTGGATTTGAGACATCTTCAACACTGTGGAAATTGTATTGCACAGATGCATATTTGTATTTTAATCTGTACCCGGTAATTGCTGTTAAATTTCGTGGGCTTTTTTTGCATAAATTAGTGGCCTCCCACATCTGCCACATCATTGATCTGACGAAGAGGGGATCCCACCCCTCGAAACGCGTTATCTGTGATCTATCCAAATAAAATCCGGTTATTATATCTTTAACTGTGTCCGGCTACTTCTTACTGCCACGATCCCAGCCAAGCTATTCTACAGGAGTGAGCGCTCGAACACACCTTTTTTACACGTGAACCGGAGCCCCGGGGATCTTCACCTCTTGTATGTGGAGAATGTGACGGTTCTGGTGTCTTTTATGATAAAATAGTGTGGTAGCCCTTTGGGGGTGTATGGTAGTGGTGGTATGGTATCGGTATATGAGGGGTTAATGTTAACCCTAAAGTTCGTGACGCCAGGCTGAGGGCTGGTATGCTGTGGTAATGCTCCGGCCTATTGCCGCCCTTCCCAGTAACGATAGGTGCATGAAATGACTGAAGGTCCACAAGGAGATTGAATTTGAACAACTTTACTTAAGTGCTTGCGATACATCCAAGGCACAGTAACAGTCTCATGCAAACAGTCCTTATATTTCTCAGTGACTGACAGTTGTTGCGGACCTTGAGCTATTTAGAAAGTCTCTGAATTTAGGGTAGATATTTGCAGATCTGTCCGGATTTAGGGGTTATATTAGGTCCGGTGATGCTGCAGAGTGTCTGGGGATTGATAGACTCTTTATTCTGAATTACTCAGCCATTGCCGCAAGGCTCGGGCCTAACTCACTGCGACAGTTGCTGCGCAGATCCTTCTCGTTTGACAGCCCAGGAACAAGAGAGCGAAAACATGGCTGCCACTCCCTTATATGGACAGGGGGCGGGTGAATCCGATTGGTCTCAACATCTGTCATTCACCATTACACAGTGTAATGGGATTGCATACATCACAGGGCCTCCAAAGGTTCTTAACCCCTTAACGACGCAGGACGTATATTTACGTCCTGCGCCCGCTCCCGCGATATGAAGCGGGATCGCGCTGCGATCCCGCATCATATCGCGCCGGTCCCGGCGCTCGTCAACGGCCGGGACCCGCGGCTAATACCACACATCGCCGATCGCGGCGATGTGTGGTATTAACCCTTTAGAAGCGGCGGTCAAAGCTGACTGCCGCTTCTAAAGCGAAAGTGACCCGGCTGCTCAGTTGGGCTGTTCGGGACCGCCGCGGTGAAATCGCGGCGTCCCGAACAGCTGACCGGACACCGGGAGGGCCCTTACCTGCCTCCTCGGTGTCCGATCGGCGTATGACTGCTCCGTGCATGAGATCCAGGCAGGAGCAGTCAAGCGCCGATAACACTGATCACAGGCGTGTTAATACACGCCTGTGATCTGTGTAAAAGATCAGTGTGTGCAGTGTTATAGGTCCCTATGGGACCTATAACACTGCAAAAAAAATGTTTAAAAAAAGTGTTAATAAAGGTCATTTAACCCCTTCCCTAATAAAAGTTTGAATCACCCCCCTTTTCCCATAAAAAAAATAAAACAGTGTAAAAAAAAATAAAAATAAACATATGTGGTATTGCCGCGTCCGTAAATATCCGAACTATAAAAATATATCATTAATTAAACCGCACGGTCAATGGCGTGCGCGCAAAAAAATTCCAAAGTCCAAAAAAGCGTATTTTGGTCACTTTTTATACCATTAAAAAATGAATAAAAAGTGATCAAAAAGTCTGATCAAAACAAAAATCATACCGATAAAAACTTCAGATCACGGCGCAAAAAATTAGTCCTCATACCGCCCTGTATGTGGAAAAATAAAAAAGTTATAGGGGTCAGAAGATGACATTTTTAAGCGTATACATTTTCCTGCATGTATTTATGATTTTTTCCAGAAGTGCGACAAAATCAAACCTATATAAGTAGGGTATCATTTTAACCGTATGGACCTACAGAATAATAATAAGGTGTAATTTTTACCGAAATATGCACTGCGTAGAAACGGAAGTCCCCAAAAGTTACAAAATGGCGTTTTTTCTTCGATTTTGTCGCACAATGATTTTTTTTTCCGTTTCGCCATACATTTTTGGGTAAAATGACTAATGTCACTGCAAAGTAGAATTGACGCCGCAAAAAATAAGCCATAATATGGATTTTTAGGTGGAAAATTGAAAGGGTTATGATTTTTAAAAGGTAAGGAGGAAAAAACGAAAGTGCAAAAACGGAAAAACCATGAGTCCTTAAGGGGTTAAGCAGAATACCATAGAGTCTACCTAATCACGTGACCTGCAGGTCCTGCAACGCTATGGAACAGGTAATTAACTATTTATTTACATATATATTACTAGATTTACATCAACCTTACATAAATTACTGGACTATTAGTTGTAATAGAGGCAACAAGGGGTAGACTACACAACAGGGATCCCTATGTCCTAGGGACTCTGGCTATGGGGACCCACACATACATAGGTACCGTATAAGATGCGGTACCCGGACACCACAATAGCATTGAGTTTTTTAATACTGTGAGTATGGAGAAGAACAGGGTGCTGTTGCTAGGTAGTGACACCAATATCTTCTCAGTTTCATCTAAAACAGATGATAAGATAAAGATTTTTGGAAGCTGTAGATAAAGAAGATGTGAACTAGCATGAGAAACTAGCATGATTCCACCTACAATCATCTGCTACCTGCGATCTGAGATGGAAACTGCCAAACTGAATAAGCCCTATTCTATGATTATAAAGTTCCTAAAGGAGAACTCCAGTCAAAATGAGCTTATCTCCTATCCACATGGGAGCACTAAAGAGAACCAAGTACAGCACTCTAGCATCAACAGTGCTTCCATAAAAATGAATGGAGCGTGTGGTGTCTACTGGTAGACGACACACCCTCCTCACTGAGAGAGTCGAGTGCTGTTCGGGAGATTGCAGGGGGTCTCAGCAGTTGGACCCACTGCGATCAGCTACTTATCCCCTATTCTATGGGTATGGGATAAGTTAAAGGGGTACTCTGGTGGAAAATATATTTTTTTTACATCAACTGGTGCAAGAAAGTTAAACAGATTTGTAAATTACTTTTATTTAAAAATCTTAATCTTTCCAGTACCTATTAGCTGCTGTATGCTCCACAGGACATTCTTTTCTTTTTGGATTTCTTTTCTTTCTGACCACAGTGCTCTCTACTGGCACCTCTGTCCATTTCAGGAACTGTCTAGAGCAGGAGAAACTCCCCATAGCAAAACTCTCCTGCTCTGGACAGTTCCTGACATGGACAGAGGTGTCAGCAGAGAGCACTGTGGTAAGACTGAAAAGAAATTCAAAAAGAAAAGAACTTTCTGTGGAGCATACAGCAGATGATAAGTACTGGAACGATAACAATTTTTAAATAGAAGTAATTTACAAATCTGTTTAACTTTCTGGCACCGGTTGGTTTAAAAAAAAAAGTTTTCCTTTAACCCTTAAGGACTCAAAACTATTTTCGTCTTTGCACTTTCGTTTTTTCCTCCTCACTTTCTAAAAATCATAACACATTCAATTTTGCACCTACAGACCCATATAAGGGCTTGTTCTTTGTGTCACCAATTGTATTTTGTAATGACAGCACTTGTTTTATGACATAATCTGTGGCGAAACAAAGAAAATAATTTGAGGGGTGAAATGAAAAGAAAAAACGCCATTTTGCAACTTCCTAGGGTTTCCGTTTCCACGCAGTGCATTTTTGGGTAAAAATGACACCTTATCTTTATTCTGTAGGTCCATACGGTTACAGGGATACCCTATTTATGTAGATTTTATTTATTTTACTGCTTTAGAAAAATTATAACTACATGCACCAAAATTGGTACGTTTAACCCCTTAAGGACTCAGCCCATTTTGGCCTTAAGGACAATTGAATTTTTACGTTTTCATTTTTTCCTCCTCGCCTTCTAAAAAATCATAGCTCTTTTATATTTTCATCCACAGACTAGTATGAGGGCTTGTTTTTTGCGCGACCAGTTGTCCTTTGTAATGACATAACTCATTATATCATAAAATGTATGGCGCAACCAAAAAACACTATTTTTGTGGGGAAATTAAAACGAAAAACGCAATTTTGCTAATTTTGGAAGGTTTCGTTTTCACACCGTACAATTTATGGTAAAAATGACGTGTGTTCTTTATTCTGAGGGTCAATACGATTAAAATTATACCCATTATTACATACTTTTCTATTATTGTTGCGCTTAAAAAAAATCACAAACTTTTTAACCAAATTAGTACGTTTATAATCCCTTTATTTTGATGACCTCTAACTTTTTTATTTTTCCATATAAGCAGCGGTAGGGGGGCTCATTTTTTGCGCCATGATCTTTACTTTTTTTTTATACCACATTTGCATACAAAAAACTTTTAATACATTTTTTATAATTTTTTTAATAAAATGTATCAAAAAAGTAGCAATTTTGGACCTTTTTTTTTTTTTTCGTTCACGCCGTTCACCGTACGGGATCATTAACATTTTATTTTTATAGTTCGGATATTTACGCACGCGGCAATACCAAATATGTCTATAAAATTTATTTTTTACGCTTTTTGGGGGTAAAATAGGAAAAAAACGGACGTTTTACTTTTTTATTGGGGGAGGGGATTTTTCACTTTTTTTTTACTTTTACTTTTACATTTTTTTACATTTTTTTTTACACTTGAATAGTCCCCATAGGGGACTATTTATAGCAATACCATGATTGCTAATACTGATCTGTTCTATGTATAGGACATAGAACAGATCAGTGTTTTCGGTCATCTTCTGCTCTGGTCTGCTCGACCTCCGTGCGGCGTTCTGAATGATCGGATCCCCGCAGCAGCGCTGCGGGCGATCCGATCATTCATTCAAATCGCGCACTGCCGCAGATGCCGGGATCTGTATTGATCCCGGCACCTGAGGGGTTAATGGCGGACGCCCGCGAGATCGCGGGCGTCGGCCATTGCCGGCGGGTCCCTGGCTGCGATCAGCAGCCGGGATCAGCCGCGCATGACACGGGCATCGCTCCGATGTCCGCGGTTATGCACAGGACGTAAATGTACGTCCTGGTGCGTTAAGTACCACCGCACCAGGACGTACATTTACGTCCTGCGTCCTTAAGGGGTTAAAATTGTCATTTTACTGACCCCTATAACTTTTTTTCCCCTGCATATCGGGCTTTATGAGGGCTCATTTTCTGTGCCATAGTCTGTAGTTTTAATTTTTGTTTTGATGGGACTTTTTGATCGCTTTTTATTAATATTTCTATGGTATATGAAGTGACCAAAAAATCACAATTTTTGACTTTTTTTTTGTGTACGTCATCCACCATGCGGTTAACCTTATATTTTAATAGTTCGAACATTTACACATGCGCCGGTACCATATATGATTTTATTTATTACATTATTTTATTTAAAAAATAGGAAAAGGGGTGTGTGTGTGATTCAAACTTTTATTAGCGGGGGGGGGGGGGGGGGGAGCGCATGTTTTCTCTCTTTTTTTTTTTTTTTTTTTTTTTTAGCACTCTTTACTTTTATTATTTAGCCCTCACAGGGAACTATACCATGCAATCTTCTTATTGCATACACTGATCACTGCTATGCCATAGCACAGTATTGATCAGTGTTATCGGCGCTCTGCTGCTCCAGCCTGCTTGGAGCAGTAGATCGCCAATCGGATGACCAGGAGGCAAGTGAGGACCCTCCTGTCGCCCAATAAGCTGATCGGGACATCGCAATTCTGTTGCGATAGTCCCCATCAACTCCTCTGAGCTACTGGGATAGTTTTACTTTCACTTTAGACGCCGCAATCAATTTTGATTGCAGCGTCTAAAGGGTGTATGCTGGGTATTGGCTCAATCAGCGGTGCCCGGCATTAGCCTGAGGTCCTGGCTGCCCTTAGCAACCAGGACCCACCAGGTTGTGAGAACGTTTTAAACCCCGCTAACGAGAATGAGGACGTACATGTATGCCCTGAGTCCTTAAGTACCAGGAAGTACCTGTACGCCCTGCGTCCTTAAGGGGTTAAATGGGCACTGTCAGATACAACAACTTTTTATATGTTGTACATCTTGGCAAAACATTAACCTTTCTAATATATTTTATAAGAAAATTGTATTTCTCATGTCTTATAAAATCATGGCTTTGTCCAAGCTGAAGCACAGACAAAGTCCAGTAAGTAAGGGTGGGCTAGCACTCCTTTGTGCTCTCTCCTGTCTGATAGTACTCCCCTGTGCTCTCTCCTGTCTGATAGCACTCCTCTGTGCTCTCTCCTGTCTGATAGCACTCCTTTGTGCTCTCTCCTGTCTGATAGTACTCCCCTGTGCTCTCCTGTCTGATAGCACTCCTCTGTGCTCTCTCCTGTCTGATAGCACTCTTCTGTGCTCTCTCCTGTCTGATAGGACTCCTCTGTGCTCTCTCTTGTCTGACAGCACTCCTCCGTGCTCTCTCCGGTCTGATAGGACTCCTCTGTGCTCTCTCCTGTCTGATAGGACTCCTCTGTGCTCTCTCCTGTCTGATAGGACTCCTCTGTGCTCTCTCCTTTCTGATAGGACTCCTCTGTGCTCTCTTCTGTCTGATAGGACTCCTCTGTGCTCTCTCCTGTCTGATAGGACTCCTCTGTGCTCTCTCCTGTCTGATAGGACTCCTCTGTGCTCTCTCCTGTCTGATAGGACTCCTCTGTGCTCTCTCCTGTCTGATAGTACTCCTCTGTGCTCTCTCTTGTCTGATAGCACTCTTCTGTGCTATCTCCTGTCTGATTGTACTCCTCTGTGCTCTCTTTTGTCTAATAGCCTCTGTGCTCTCTCCTTTCTGATAGTACTCCTGTGTGCTCTCTCCTGTCCTATCATCCTATCAGAGTGCTGGCCCACCCTCACTTACTGGATTTTTTCCATGCCCGTGCTTCACCTTGGACAAAGCCATGATTTTATAAGCCATGATTTCCATAAAAAGAGATAACATTTTCCTATAAATTATATAAGGAAAGTTAATGTTTTGCCAAGGTGTACTACGTATAAAATGTTTTTGAATCTGACAGTACCCATTTAAAGCGTTCCTCTCATTATTTAAGAAATATTAGTAAAATAGAGAGTCTATTGAGATTGACATTCTAGAACACAGTGTTCCTACTCTCCCCTTCAGACAGTCTCTGCTATATGCTATATTTAACTTTCTTTATGGAGTAGCCTGGACGCGGCTTGTCGATGACTGGAAACCGCAATTATTACCACTTGGATGCATTGTGATAGCTTAATCAGTGATTAATACCTGTAACTAATCTTTGTACAAATAACAGGATCAACTGCTTCCACGATATAGTAGCACTAATAGAGCAGAGCAGACATTAAACAAGGCTTCAATTATCCCAAGGCTATATCTGAGCTAGGATAAGATAATGCATTGATTTTTCCATTTTGCAGACACAAAATCTCCAATTGTGCCCTCCTGATATCATTATTGATCGGTGTTCCTTTCATGTCTGCTGCTTGGCCCTGGGCCAGGCTCCTTATAAGACATCATGAATGTGCTGACTTTGGCAATATGTAAGGTTTATTTTAAAACATTCAGGGCAAACAAATGAAATGTCAATGAAATTGTATTCAGATCTTGAATGATTTGACCTGTCCAAGAGACATTTTCTCGTTATTCCTCATATCCTGTGACTAAAACAAGTTACAGCAAAATATTACCTTTTGTATTGCTTTAAGACATGTAATGCATGTTGCATTGCATCTGTTACACAAGACCTAAAGGGGTTATCTAGGCAAAATAAATGTATCCTCTATCCACAGGATTGGGGTAAACATCTGATATGGGAGAGTATAATTCGACAGCTGGGACCTCTTCCCTTTTCCGTGCAATCTCCAGAACACCCTGGCTCTCATAGCTGCATGAAGCTGCAGATGGCACTCACTACATGCACTGTCTATAGGAGCGCCAAAGATAACCGGATACTGTACTCCGGTATCTCCTGCGCTCCCATAGACAATGCATCTGGAATGTGCTGTCTGCCCTCCCTGCTGCTGGTGGAGCCAAGATTGTGGGAGGTCCCAACAATTGGATTCCCAGGGATCAATCTTATGGCTGGTAAAGCCTTTAAAGTGTTACTGTCATTAAAATAAACTTTTGACATGTTGCATAGGAGGTCACAAGTTTAGATTGGTCAAAGTGTCAGTCATGGACATGCACCCAGGATGTTCTGGGTGTGCTTGGGCACAATCTAATCACCCTGAACGCTGCACCTAACGTGCCCGAACTGCACTGTTTTTCGTTATAAACACATCCATATAGCTAGATACAGCAGAGCTCAGCTCCCAGCTCCGACGAAGAGTAGAGCCCATGGCTCTTTCATCTCATACTAGACATCTGGAGCCTGTCTTCCTCTGCACTCCAGCTTGCACTGATGCCATCCCTGTACTGCACAGTGGGAGAAGAGTAGCCATGACACAGGAGCTAGTAGCTTACAGACACAGATAAGATTTTTTTTTTCACAGGGAGGCACTACTTATTAAACAACAAATGGAGTGTTGGCCAGGGATCGGGCAGTGCGTTATTGAACAGCAATAAAAGCATTTTGAACATGTGAAGGAGGCTGGATGTGGATAGGGGTGTGACAGAGGGAGTGGTTAGAGGTGTAGCTAAGGATGTGGTCAGGGGGCATGGCTTTTGTGTGCATACTCTAATACAATAGGCTGCGCATGCTGATGGTGTCAGTCCCAAGATCCCCTTGCAACGTCGAGCGCTCCGGGTCCCGTATTCATCCCGGAGTGCTCGCGGCCTCTGGTCTCCTACAGCGCCCCGGTCTATCACTCTGACCAGGAGCGCTGCTACAGTGCTGCCGACGGGGATGCGATCCGCATGGCGGCACTAGTCCGCTTGCGGATCGCATCCCATTCTGATTACCTACCCTGTCCTCTGTCTCAGCCCCGGCGCACGCGGTCCCGCTCTCTAGGGCGCGCGCGCGCTGGGTCTCTCAGATTTAAAGGGCCAGTGCACCATTAATTGGTGCCTGGCCCAATCTGTTCCTAATCAGTCATAATTACTGTGAATACTATATAAACTCACTTCCCCTTCCTGTCCCTGCCGGATCTTGTTGCCTAGTGCCTTGTGAAAGCGTTTAGTGTGTGCCATAACCTGTGTATCCAGACCTATTGCTGTTGACCCTGACTACGTACCATTGCCGCCTGCCTTGACCTTCTGCTACAATTGACCTCGCCTCTGTCTAGTCCTTCTGTACTACGCCTATCTCAGCTGTCAGTGAGGTCGAGTCGCTATTAGGGGATGCGACCTGGGAGTTACCACCGCAGCAAGCCCATCCTGCCTTGCGGCGGGCTCTGGTGAAAACCAGTAACTACTTAGAACCGGTCCCCCGGTACGGCCCGCGTCATCGCCTCACTGACCAGAGGATCCACTACCTGCATACCAGTCCGGATCGTGACAGTAGATCCGGCCATGGATCTGCTGAGGTGCCGCTGCCAAGTCTTGCTGACCTCGCCACCGTGGTCGCCCAACAAGGACAACAGCTGTCGCAGTTGACCGCCATGCTACAGCAGCTTCTGCCTCTACAGCAGCAACCATCTCCTCCGCCAGCTTCAGCTTCTCCTCCGCAGCAAGTTGCCACCCCCAGACCCCGCCTCTCTCTACCTGATAAGTTTGATGGGGAGTCTAAGATGTGCCGTGGGTTCCTGTCCCAATGTTCCCTGCACCTCGAGATGATGTCGGACCAGTTCCCCACGGAACGGTCTAAGGTGGCTTTCGTGGTCAGTCTTTTGTCTGGAAAGGCCTTGTCCTGGGCCACACCGCTTTGGGACCGCAACGATCCTGCCACTGCTTCCGTCCAGACCTTCTTCTCCGAAGTAGGTAGTGTCTTTGAGGAGCCGGCCTGGGGTTCCTCAGCCGAGACGGCTCTTCTGAATCTCGTCCAAGGGAACTCTTCTGTGGGTGAATATGCCATACAGTTCCGTACCCTCGCCTCTGAACTCGCCTGGAACAACAAGGCTCTCTGCGCGACCTTCAAGAAAGGTTTATCCAGCCACATCAAAGATGTTCTGGCCGCACGAGAAATTCCTGCTACCCTGTCTGAACTTATCCAGTTGGCCACCTGCATTGATATGCGTTTTTCTGAAAGACGCCAGGAGCTCCGCCAAGAAAAGGATCTTGATCACTGGGTACCTCTCTTCCAGAATCCTCTGCAACCTACTACTGTGCCTCCCGCCGAGGAGGCTATGCAAGTGGATCGGTCTCGCCTGACCCAAGAAGAGAGAACTCGTCGTAGAAACAAAAATTTATGCCTGTACTGTGCTAGTACCGAACATTTCCTAGTGGACTGCCCTATTCGTCCTCCGCGTCTGGGAAACGCACGCACCCTGTTCACGTGGGAGTGGCGTCACTTGGTGTAAAATGATCCTCTCCACGTTTGACTACACCAATCCGGATTTCTCTACCTGCCAGTACTAAGACTTCCTTCTCCGCTGTGGCCTTTCTGGACTCAGGTTCAGCAGGAAATTTCATTCAAGCCTCTCTAATTGATAAATTCAATATACCTGTTACCCGACTCGTCAAACCTCTCGTCATTTCATCTGTGAATGGAGAAAGTCTGGTCAGCATCGTACGTCCTCTGCTCATGAGTGTTGGAGTTCACCATCATGAAAATATTGAATTTTTTTTCTTACCCAACTGTACCAAGAAATTCTTCTTGGCTTGCCCTGGCTCCAACGTCACTCGCCTAGCCTCGAATGGGCCACTGGGGACATTAAGAGTTGGGGATCTTTCTGCCACAAGCGATGTCTCCACCCAATTCCTTCCAGCCAAGTCTCCATTGCTACACCTTTGCCTGGCCTTTCCGAGGTCTGTCTGGACTATTCTGATTTCTTTGAAAAGCAAGCCGAAGTTTTTCCTCAGCACATCTTACCTCCAGAGTCTCCGATCTCCCCTGCTCCTGTCTCTACCTTCGGCATGCCAACCACCAGTGTCCCTGCCAAACCGGCTGTATCAGCCCATTCCTATGGTATACCAGCATCTAATGTGTCTGCAGCTGCTCCCTCTTCTTCTCTCTCTGGGAAGTCCCAGCCTGGTCCCGCTTTTAGTTCGTCTTCTTCTAGTGTCCCTGATTACCTACTTGTCCGCAGATTTCTGGGATCCAAAGAGAGGGGGAGACCTAAGGGGGGGGGGGGGGGTACTGTAACGCCAAGCGCTCTGGGTCCCGTATCCATCCCGGAGCGCTCCGGCGTCTGGTCTCCTACAGCGCCCTGGTCTCTCACTCTGACCGGGAGCGCTGCTACACTGCTGCCGACGGGGATGCGATCCGCATGGCGGCACTAGTCTACTTGCGGATTGCATCCCGTTCTGATTACCTGCCCCGTACTCTGTCTCAGCCCCGGCACGCGCGGTACCGCTCTCTAGGGCGCGCGCGCCCGCCGGGTCTCTCAGATTTAAAGGGCCAGTGCACCATTAATTGGTGCCTGGCCCAATCTGTTCCTAATCAGTCCTAATTACTGTGAATACTATATAAACTCACTTCCCCTTCCTGTCCCTGCCGGGTCTTGTTGCATAGTGAAAGCATTTAGTGTGTGCCATAACCTACTGCTGTTGCCCCTGACTACGTACCATTGCCGCCTGCCTTGACCTTCTGCTACGTCTGACCTCGCCTCTGTCTAGTCCTTCTGTACCACGCCTATCTCAGCTGTCAGTGAGGTCGAGTCGCTATCGGGGGATACGACCTGGGAGTAAGCGCCGCAGAAAGCCCATCCTGCCGCGTCATCGCCTCACTGACCAGAGGATCCACTACCTGCATACCAGTCCGGATCGTGACACCCCTGCAATCATAAGATATAACTGGCTGCGCTTCCCTCTCCACCAAGCTGGTAGATCTGACTGATTGCAGGAGACGTGCTCCATAGCCTTATAACTGATTCTGTCTTCTGCAAGCAGTCACACTGAGTGGCGAAACGGGGAGTGGAATGCCTAGCTGCCCACTTCACCTCACTATATCAGAGGTGGTCTCAAAACTGACACTCTGACTGATCTAAACTTTTAAAATGTCTGTGTGATGGGATTTTTTTTTAAATGACGGTAACTTTTTAATTAAAAAGACTCAACAGCAAAGTTTCATGATAGTTAAAAATGTGTGTGTGTTTGTGTGTGTGTACATATATATATATATATATATATATATATATATATATATATATATATTACTGACAAGTGGCAAAAACCACGAAACAGCTGTCTGCAGATGGGTAGAAACTTCCCTTTTGGGGAGTAGTCTGGCTTGGCATAAAATCCCGATCAGCTTTTTATATTCCTTAACAGGAGCTAAGCTGATACCAGGGAACATTACCTGAAAAGGTGATGTAATGAGCTGCTTTGCATATTCCCCTACCCAGAATGCCCGCGGAGTGCTTAATGGCCTTCTGAAGCTCCGTTACACCAGGAGTGGTGGCTTCGCCCTGAGGTAAATACTCAGCCCCTTTAGCTGCTCTCAGGCCTCTTACCCCAGCCAAGCCAGATCACCCTTCTCTGTACTGACGAGAGGCAAAAAACACGAAACAGCTGTCTGCAGATAGGTAGAAACTTCCCTTTTGGGGAGTAGTCTGGCTTGGCATAAAATCCCAATCAGCTTTTTATATTCCTTAACAGGAGCTAAGCTGATACCAGGGAACATTACCTGAAAAGGTGATGTAATGAGCTACTTTGCATATTCTCCCTACCCAGAATGCCCGCGGAGTGCTTAATGGCATTCTGAAGCTCTGTTACACCAGGAGTGGTGGCCTCGCCCTGAGGTAAATACTCAGCCCCTTTAGCTTTTTTACATATATATATATATAGATATATATATATATATATATATATATTCCCACAAACTATCAGTGACAGTTTTATGTTTTTGTACTTTAGAGGTCTCTCCCACTCACCGCAAATTAGTCTGGTCAGCTAAATCTGGATCGGAGGCTGCCAATGTCAGTATTATTGAACCGATCTGTGTATCTTCAGGTACCTGGGCCTCATAATGATTCAATGTAAATACAGGTGCTTCATTTACATTGCCAACACTAATAAGAATAGTTGCAGTAGAGCTATTGCCATACTCTGCTCCTGTAAGTTCAGCCATGTTCCTTGCCACAATGACCAGGGTGTATTCATTAACTTGCTCATAATCCAGATCCTGTAAGAAACAGATCCATTCAGTAAGGGTCATTTGCCAAAAGTGTAATACTAACACATTATTTATAGTGAATGTATCATAAAAAGTAAAAAATTTGCAAGAATTTAAAAAAGATAGAGAATTACTAAGTGGACTGAAGATATGTGCACAGATTAGTAATAACATGAAAGCTACTGACAGGTTAGATGAATAACAATGATAATCTTAAGATAATGGCAACTGTCAAGCTGATGTGTTAAAAGCAATAATATGTTTAAGAGTAAAGATCTGAGAGACTTGTGTGGTGTCGGGGGAGGGGAATGTGCAAATTAACCTTTTTGTGACTCCAGGGCACGGTTAACCTAAACACCGTCTGAGGTTGAGCCAGCTTCTCCTGTGCCAGGCACTAAGCAATAAGTACTTCGACGCAAGGTTACGGAAAAACTGACTTTACTGAGGCAGGATACATGGTAAAATCTGTTATTTGTATAAAGGAAGGTGCAGGGTAAACCTTGGAAGTTTATCGGCTTGCTGGGACTTGTAGTTGATTGTGCTGTATATGAATGACTTGCTGTATGGAAACCCATGCTGACTTTAGTGGCTTGAATGACTGATTTAGATGACTGACTTGGATCCCCGGGACTTTATAGCTTACCGCTAGGCTTTGACATTCACCTGGGCACAGGGGACTTGCTTTAGAAGATGTGTGGTTGCAGGATTAGACTTGAGGCCTCCTCAGAACACCTCACACTCTCTCTTCAGACTTTCTCCAAACTGAACCTCCACTTAAACTCTCTCTTCTCCTGAACTGAACTCTCAACTCCTACCACACTTTTTAAAGGGCAGATTTGGAGGATTCCCATTGGGCTGACAAGTCACATGGTTTACCACATGCACACTCCCCTAACAACAGGTTGTTAACAAGCTTAAAGCAACAGGTACACAGGAAATACCAGACCATTAACTACAGGGTGGGCCATTTATGTGGGTACACCTTAATAAGATGGGAATGGTTAGTGTTATTAACTTCCTGTTTGGGGGAAACTTTTCAAGATGGGTGGTGACCATGGCGGCCATTTTGAAGTCGGCCATTTTGAATCCAACTTTAGTTTTTTCAATACGAAGAGGGTCATGTGACACATCAAACTTATTGGGAATTTCACAAGAAAAACAATGATGTGCTTCGTTTTAACGTAACGTTATTCTTTCATGAGTTATTTAAAAGTTTCTGACCACTTATAAAATGTGTTCAATGTGCGGCCCATTGTGTTGGATTGTCAATGCAACCCTCTTCTCCCAGTCTTCACACACTGATAGCAACACCGCAGGAGAAATGCTAGCACAGGCTTTCAGTATCCGTAGTCTCAGGTGCTGCACATCTCGTATCTTCACAGCATAGACAATTGCCTTCAGATGACCCCAAAGATAAAAGTCTAAGGGGGTCAGATTTGTCACATGACCCTCTTCCTATTGAAAAAACTAAAGTTGGATTCAAAATGGCCAACTTCAAAATGGCCTCCATGGTCACCACCCATCTTGAAAAGTTTCCCCCCTCACATACATTAATGTGCCACAAACAGGAAGTTAATATCACCAACCATTCCAATTTCATTAAGGTGTATCCATATAAATGGCTGTTACGCCGAGCGCTCCGGGTCCCCGTTCCTCCCCGGAGCGCTCGCCTCATCTTCGTTGTTGCAGCGCCCCGGTCAGATCCACTGACCGGGTGCGCTGCGGTCCCGCCTTCAGCCGGGATGCGATTCGCGATGCGGATAGCGCCCGCTCGCGATGCGCACCCCGGCCCCCGTACCTGACTCGCTCTCCCTCGGTCCTGTCCCGGCGCGCGCGGCCCCGCTCCCTAGGGCGCGCGCGCGCCGGGTCTCTGCGATTTAAAGGGCCAGTGCACCAATGATGGTGCCTGGCCCAATCTTCCCAATTAGCTTAATTGGCTCCCACCTGTGCACTCCCCTATATCTAGTCACTTCCCCTGCACTCCCTTGCCGGATCTTGTTGCACTTGTGCCTAGTGAAAGCGTTCCCTTGTCTGTTCCTAGTCCGTGTTCCTGACCTCCTGCCGTTGCCCCTGACTACGATCCTTGCCGCCTGCCCCCGACCTTCTGCTACGTCCGACCTTGCTTCTGCCTACTCCCTTGTACCTCGCCTATCTTCAGCATCTTCAGCAGCCAGAGAGGTAAGCCGTTGCTAGTGGATACGACCTGGTCACTACCGCCGCAGCAAGACCATCCCGCTTTGCGGCGGGCTCTGGTGAAAACCTGTAGTGGCTTAGAACCGGTCCACTAGCGCGGTCCTCTCCATCCCTCTCTGGCACAGAGGATCCACTACCTGCCAGCCGGCATCGTGACAGTAGATCCGGCCATGGATCCCGCTGAAGTTCCTCTGTCAGTTGTCGCTGACCTAACCACGGTGGCCGCCCAGCAAGCCCGACAGATCGCCCTTCTAACCCGTCAGCTGTCGGAAATGTCCACCATTTCGCACCAACTTCAGTCGCAACTTCTCCAGCAATCTTCTCCTCCGCCAGCTCCTGCACCTCCTCCGCAGCGAGTGGCCACTCCTAGCCTCTGCCTGTCCTTGCCGGACAAATTTGATGGGGACTCTAAGTATTGCCGTGGCTTTCTTTCGCAATGTTCCCAGCACTTGGAGATGATGTCGGACCAGTTTCCTACTGAAAGGTCTAAGGTGGCTTTCGTGTTCTGCCTTCTGTCTGGAAAAGCCCTGTCATGGGCCGCACCGCTCTGGGACCGCAATGACCCCGTCACTGCCTCTGTACACTCCTTCTTCTCGGAAATTCGAAGTGTCTTTGAGGAACCTGCCCGAGCTTCTTCAGCCGAGATTGCCCTGCTGAACCTGGCCCAGGGTGTTTCTTCCGTTGGCGAGTACGCCATTCAGTTCCGTGCTCTTGCTTACGAGTTGTCCTGGAATAGTGAGGTTCTCTGCGCGACCTTTAAAAAAGGCCTATCCAGCAACATTAAAGATGTTCTGGCCGCACGAGAGACTCCTGCTGACCTACATGAACTCATTCATCTTGCCACTCGCATTGACATGCGTTCTTCCGGATGGCGTCTGGAGCTTCGCCTGGATATGGACTTTGTTCGCACGAAGCGTTTTTTCTCCCCGGCTCCTCTCTCCTCTGGTCCTCTGCAATCTGTTCCTGTGCTTCCCGCCGCGGAGGCTATGCAAGTTGACCGGTCTCGCTTGACACCTCAAGAGAGGACACGACGCCGCATGGAGAATCTTTGCCTGTACTATGCCGGCACCGAACACTTCCTGAAGGATTGTCCTATCCGTCCTCCCCGCCTGGAAAGACGTACGCTGACTCCGCACAAAGGTGACACAGTTCTTGATGTCAACTCTGCTTCTCCACGCCTTACTGTGCCTGTGCGGATATCAGCCTCTACCTTCTCCTTCTCTACTATGCTCTTCTTGGATTCCGGATCTGCAGGAAATTTTTTTTTGGCCTCTCTCATCAACAGGTTCTACGTTCCTGTGACCAGTCTCGCCAGACCCCTCTACATCTATTGTTTTTACAATAAAAGATTGGACTGTCTCGTACGTTTCCACACAGAACCCCTCCTAATGTGCATCGGACTTCATCACGGAAAAATTGAGTTTTTTTTCCTCAGGTTCTTTGGCCCCAAGAAGAGGGGGAGACCCAAGGGGGGGGGTACTGTTACGCCGAGCGCTCCGGGTCACCGTTCCTCCCCGGAGCGCTCGCCTCATCTTCGTTGTTGCAGCGCCCCGGTCAGATCCACTGACCGGGTGCGCTGCGGTCCCGCCTTCAGCCGGGATGCGATTCGCGATGCGGATAGCGCCCGCTCGCGATGCGCACCCCGGCCCCCGTACCTGACTCGCTCTCCCTCGGTCCTGTCCCGGCGCGCGCGGCCCCGCTCCCTAGGGCGCGCGCGCGCCGGGTCTCTGCGATTTAAAGGGCCAGTGCACCAATGATGGTGCCTGGCCCAATCTTCCCAATTAGCTTAATTGGCTCCCACCTGTGCACTCCCCTATATCTAGTCACTTCCCCTGCACTCCCTTGCCGGATCTTGTTGCACTTGTGCCTAGTGAAAGCGTTCCCTTGTCTGTTCCTAGTCCGTGTTCCTGACCTCCTGCCGTTGCCCCTGACTACGATCCTTGCCGCCTGCCCCCGACCTTCTGCTACGTCCGACCTTGCTTCTGCCTACTCCCTTGTACCTCGCCTATCTTCAGCATCTTCAGCAGCCAGAGAGGTAAGCCGTTGCTAGTGGATACGACCTGGTCACTACCGCCGCAGCAAGACCATCCCGCTTTGCGGCGGGCTCTGGTGAAAACCTGTAGTGGCTTAGAACCGGTCCACTAGCGCGGTCCTCTCCATCCCTCTCTGGCACAGAGGATCCACTACCTGCCAGCCGGCATCGTGACAATGGCCCACCCTGTATAACATAACACTGCATTATATTGAGTCCTGAGTAGTGTTGGCCCAAGTCGAACACTGGAGGCATCATCTGACACACAGGATAGACAGGATGCTATATTCTATACTGGGTCACCACAAACTCCCCCTCTAAAGATAAGCAGTCCTCAGTATAATGTCCTGGAGGGTAGATGTTGTAGAAGTGGCCTTTTGGGCCTAGAAAGAACAAACAAAAATAGTTCCTAGGGCATTGGTCAGCATGTCCTTCACAGGGCTATGTAGATATTCCTGGGGCATTAGTTAGAATGTCCTTCTCAGGGGTATAAACAGTTGTAAGAGTTCATGGGGCATTTTATTTACAAATGTCCTTACAGACTCCAAATGAATGTAACAAAGTCCTTTGAGGTAATGCAAAAAGGGAAAAGTAACGGGTCATTAGTACCTTTGTACTAACACTTAACCCTAGTATTACTCATACTGACATTTCAAACTTATGATGACCATAACATGAATATAGTATACATGAAACCATAGACAGATTCTTCTTTTCTTTTTCTGTGTAATGACTAGACATATTTTGGGTCAGGCTGCCGAGGCTTTCTACCCAAATGCCTGTGCTACGGGGCCCACCTGCTTTTTGCTACTTCTCCCCGCAGCATAATTCTTTAGAGAATTCTGATAGTGCCACAGATAACAGTGACTTCCACTTAAATAGCACTTTAAGCTTACCAGGTGCTCTGTCTGGCCACAAGAGAACACTGTGCACAGTGGATGACAAATAGTGAACACTGACAAGACACATATCTTGGTAGTTATGGACTGAAGGATAAATATACTGACTAGGAGATAACAGTCCTGACTTGAGACATATTATACAATTTACTCACATTACTTTTCTGGCTGTACACAAGACTGACTAGGAAATACTTTTTCTTAAGGCTATGCAATCCTACTATAGTAATATACATTTTATTGCTAACTAATATATACATTTATTTTATGTACATTTACTTTGTGTTGTTCACTCTCTGTATCTAGCGGATTATTGTCCCTGAGTAGACGACCAAGATCTGCTCAACAGATCCAGCTGAAAGAAAGACATTAGACACTTTATAAGTCTAAATAAACATTTTTCGATACATTTATTACAGTTCTAGCCCATTAGTACCTTATTCATCAACACCATCTCAAATATTTTTATCATTTGGCCATATAAATGTATGTTGCCACACTTCATAGGAGATAAACCGCAGCACTCCAAAAGGATTAAATGGTGAAAAAAAGTGTTTTTATTCCATCCAAAGTGATGGCATGTTACGGTCGCCCAGTGCGCCCATTTTCAAGCATATAAGTGCTGCACGTGCAAGTGCAGCATATAAATAGGGTTGTCAATTAGTAACAATGATAATAGTGATTACAGATCATTATAATAAATTCCATACAATAAAGTGCATAAATATAGCTACATCATAGTTTCAGTGTACATAAAAAGATATGTCAGCCCAGTGATACATATTAGGTGTATCTAATTTTGTGTATACAGTGCCATAAGTGTTGTGGCTGGTCATAAACTTCAAGTGTCATCAGGTGCAATAACTTATACTATAATTCACAGTTCTCAGAGGGGGCAGGGGAGCGGTTTACAATCACGAATTGCGTAGAAACAACCTGCTCGATACTGTATACAGGACGCTGCGTCCCACGTGTATCTTGGCACTAAGCACTGTGGGAGGGGATGTATCGGAGACCAATCAAGCACAAGAGGAGAGGAGCTGCTCGCAGGGATGTCATCACACGTCTTGGCGCATGCGTGGTACAGTGTGTTGATTATTGTATTACCATCTTAATGCAGGGAAGTCAGTTCCTTGATACATATCCATATAGACATAAAGACAGACCTGAGCAGTATACATCTGAACCGGCATATCGCATACCCATGACACACAGCAATTGCCGCCTGTGTCAGTATGCCATCCAAGTCCGCAGGAGTATGGGGAACCCACAATACACCAGGGGCTCATCATCCAACACCAGATGGGGGTGCATCAACATACCCACATCATGGATCGGGGAGGTGGAGCTTAACTGTAACACAGTATAGCGGGCAGTGGTCACCAATGGGGTATAAACATAAGAAAACGGCATCCAAGTCGCAATCAATATGAACATGACCATAGATAAAAAAATTAAATGCTGATACCATACTCCTCTCAAAGAGAAAAAAAACATGAATATATACATAGGCAGGCATTGGTGGTGTAGATCTCCATCTTCTCTTCCCATCTGAGACGAAAAAAGATAAAAACATAGGTCGGGGCTACTTTTGTCCCCATTGGCATACCGGACACTTGCAAAAAAAAAGGTGGTCATTAAATAAAAAATAGTTATTAGTGAGGACCATGTGAAGTGCTGACACTATAAAGTTAGTTTTGTCTAATGAAAAATCATTTTGATAGCATTTTCCACCACCATAATACCTCGATCGTGCGGGATCGACATATATAAGCTAGTGACATCAAGAGAGGCCACGATTGCACCATGGGGGATCACCACTTGTTCAATCTTTTTGAGAAAATCCGATGTGTCCAAAAGGTAAGACCTAGCCTTCACTGCATATGAACGCAATACTTGGTCCAAGAAAGTCGAGAGATCACTAGTCAAGGACTCCCGCCCGGACAATAGGTCGCCAGGGTGGGTCTTGTGAATCTTTGGCAATAGGTATAAAAAGTGTGTTTTAGGATGTATAACAATAAGATAAGTCTTTAAAGCTTCATCAATGATTTCTGCAGTGAAGGTTTCATCAATTAGTTGAGTAATTTTCCTCTGGATCTCAAATTTTGGATCTCTAGAAAGTGGCTGGTAAGTATTGGTGTCATACAATACAGGAATATGGGTGCACTACTATGGTAGATGTATACAATGACATTGGCTATCCCTCAACACTGATGTTAAAATTGAGACATTCGCCAGCATATCCTTATATGAAGGACATACCAGAGCCCGCACACCAACGCCAAGGTTTCTCAAAATGGCGCGGACCCAACGCTAATCCTACCTGTGCGTGATAAGCAAAACAGGGGCCGATGGGCAATTACGGCAGCATTCGGTCGACTCACAGCCTCCTCCCAGGTACCCTCCAGCGTGACTGAGCACACATGCAGTGGGAGGAGGGAGGCAAGCTGCAAGCCCCACCTGAGTTGGCTAATATAGGTGCATGGCCTCACAGGTGCTACCCTAATGCTGCCTAGAAGATATTCAATGATATTCAAGATAGCCAATGTCATTGTATACATCTACCACAGTAGTGCACCCATATTCACCCATATTCCTGTATTGTATTATTATAATTGTTTCTAGAATCCTACACCGTCTGTCTGGTGTAGGATTCTATTGTGGCACTTGTAGTCCGCTGCAGGCATCCTCCATTGTATGCATTTTTACGCTGGGGATTGCCCCTAGCAACGGACTACAAGGGCAGTATCTGCTCCCCCAGTATAAATACACAACCGCATTTGGGGTTGAGCACCTCCAGCCATTTGAGACCACGTTTTCTGTTGTTTAAGTATTGGTGTCCCCCATTTGTCAAATTGCCTCTCCAATATATTTTGAATGATCCATAACCACAACCGAGCCCCCTTTATCAGCGGGATGTGTCCCACCACTTCAGCAAAGTGCTGGGGTGTTCGAGATACATAGACAATATCTTCCTCATCTGGAGAGGGAGTGCCACGGAGTTGGAGGCCTTCACTCACTTTTTGAACCACATGGATTCTAACATCAAATGTACTTTATCACAGTCACACACTTCAATTTCTGGACAAACTGGTGGTTATTGATGGTGATCAGCTCAAAACTGAACTCTATGTAAAACCTACAGATAGCAACTCTGTTCTTCATTTTCAAAATTTTCACCCTAGACCCATGATAAGATCGCTTCCCCGTAGCCAGATGATCGTGAGCTCGTACATCCAAGTAGAGCCTACACTTGATCGTATGATACAGAATTTCTCTCATAGAGGTTATACCATGGACTTGTTATTGGAGAGCATGTCCAAAGTGATGGAGATGGACAGACGGTCCCTTATCCATAAGCCACCCAAGTGTCAAACAGAGCCAAAACCCAGTATAGCCTTTGTTACCACTTACAATAATTATTCCAAAGTATCCAAGGTTATAAACAAGCATTGGCATATTTTGACTGATTGTTTTCTTGATATTCCTGATTTTGCCAATCCGCAAGTTCTAGGCTGGAGGACTGTACAAGCAGGAACACAGACACAATACTCAAGCACTGAGCAACAGGCCTGAGGGGTTTATATATCAGACAGGAAGAAAAATGGCACCCAGCTGAGACACAATCCACCATCTTGACTGAGGGAAAACTTGAGGGAAAACCAGTCCAAACTAAACAGACGTAGCAAGGCAATTCTTAACACCACATTTGATTTTCGAACCTGTATTAATCATCATAGATGCATGATACGAAAGAAACGCATGGACCTACCCGTATCAAAACACTTTGTCGATGCTGGACATAGTGAGAAGGACTTGCATTTCACACTTCTTGATGATGTCTTCATTAGTGTTGCTCGCGAATATTCGCAATGCAAATTTTATTCGCGAATATCGCATATTCGCGAATTCGCGAATATAGCACTATATATTCGTAATTACGAATATTGTTTTTTTTTTTTTTTTCACAGTACACATCACAGTGATCATCCCTCTCTGCTTCCAGCTTGTGTGGTGTAAAGAAGGCTCTAATACTACTGTGTGAGACGGGGGCGCGAATTTTCGCATATACGAAAATTTACATATGCTAATTTTCGCATATGCGAATTTTCTCTTATACTAATTTTCGCATTCTCGAATATTCGCATATGCGAAAATAAAAGGGTAATATTACGAATATGCGAATATTCGCGAATATATGACGAATATTCGTCCATATATTCGCGAATTCGAATATGGCCTATGCCGCTCAACACTAGTCTTCATGCCCAAGGTTGGAGGAGATCGCACACCGTTGCTGAAGCGGTGTGAACTCCACTTGATTATTTTTTTTTTACTTGAGACTCTACGCCCGAATGGTCTTAATGTTGAATTTATTGTCATTCCAGGTATGATGTAATTCTTTTGATATTTACGGTCCTATATGTTTTTTGCTTGTTCTTGTGCTTAACATTTGAGAGCTTGTTTTAATTATGTTTTTATCTTTTTTCTTCTCAGATGGGAAGAGGAGATGGAGATCTACACCACCAATGCCTGCCTATGTATATATTCATGTTTTTTTTTCTCTGTGAGAGGAGTATGGTATCGGGCCAATCAGCATTTAATTTTTTTTATCTATGGTCATGTTCACATTGATTGCGACTTGGATGCGGATTTCTTATGTTTATACCCCGTTGGTGACCACTGCCTGCAATACTGTGTTACAGTTAAGCTCCATCTCCCTAATCCATGATGTGGGTATGTTGATGCACCCCCATCTGGTGTTGGGTGATGAGCCCCTGGTGCAGTGTGGGTTCCCCATACTGACACAGTGGGCAATCGCTTCTTGGCCTTTTGGCTAAGATCAAGTGTAGTATCTGTTCTTATCAGTTTTCATGCTGGTGGGGATGGGTGCTGCATGGAGGATGCAGGTGTACCAGGGCTTTCCGGGGCTGGTTCTGAGGAATCAGCTCGATGGCTGCCCCGATGTGACCTGTTCCCTCCGGGTCTCGCCATGAGGCTGAGAGGGTCTAGAGCCGAGGTACTTTTGTGCCTCGGGGAGTGGTGACCCCGAGGTGCCAAAACTCACTGGGAGGATGGGCTCACTGAGTTGAAGCACGGGCACCATAATCTCTTCACCTTGTGGCACTCACCTCTTGATTCCCGGCCTTCTGGCTAGGATCAGAGAAATTTTTATAGATCCGGCCGGATGTCCGTGCAGTATATCTGCACACATTCACTTATTTATTTCTTTTTGTCTCATTGTGTCACTTCTTGTTGTGTGTTCACAGGATTTGTCAGGATGCGGTAGCCCTTCTGGGTGTCCCTCCTGGCGGTCTAGGGGAGGTGTGTGTGTGTGTGGCCATTAGGTTCCGCACCTCCCTGCATACACCCCGGGTACTCCTGCTTTGGCAGGGTATCTACCGTTATTGGCTCTGCGGGCAGATACCTTGGCTAACGCCAAGGGGGATGCCGGGAGCATTTGTGGTCCCCTAGTAGCTTCGGCGAAAAGGGACATCGAACCTGGAACCTCGCAGGTACCTTTTGGTCCCGAGGCGAAGGGTAAGGGCTTGCGATAGACCGCATCCTTTGTGCACGTTTTTTTAGTGTAACACGTTTGCACTTTTTCTTGCACTTTGGCTGAATCGAGAGCACGTTCCTCGGCTTTGAAAAAAAAAAAAAAAAAAAAAAGTGGGCAATTGCTGTGTGTCACTGCGATGCGATATGCCAATTCACATGTATACTGCTCAGGTCTGTCTTTATGCCAATATAGATATTTATCAAGACACTGGCTGTCCTGCCTTAAGATGGCGATACAACAATCAACACACTGTACCACGCATGCACCAAAACGTGTGATTACATTGCTGCGAGCAGCTCCTCCCCTCTTGTGCTTGATTGGTCTCCGATACATCCCCTCCCACAGTGCTTAGGGCCGATACACGTGGGACGCTGTGTCCTGTGTACAGTATCGAGCAGATTGTTTCTACGCGATTGGTGAGTGTAAACCGCTCGCCTGCCCCCTCTGACAACTGTGAATTATAGCATAAGTTATTGCACCTGATGATACTTTGAAGTTTATGACCAGCCACAACACTTGTGTTGTTACACAAAATTTGATACACGGAATATGTATCACTGGGCTGACATATCTTGTTATGTACACTGAAACTATGATGTAGCTATATTTATGCACTTTATTGTGTGGATTTTATTATAATGATCTGTAATCACTGTTATCATTGTAACCAATTGACAACCCTATTTATATGCTGCACTTGTACTTACTTGTATGCTTGAAAATGGCCGCAGTGGCCGACCGAAATGCATCACATTGGATGGAATAAAAACACTTGTTTTTCACCATTTAATACCTTTGGAGTGCTGTGGTTTATTTCCTATATACTGTGACTTTTCCTGGAACCCGGCTGTGACTTCCTGCACCCATTCATCTTATGCCTTTGGATGTGCTGCTCCACCTATTTGCCATTATATGTTGGCACACATCTCCATCATCTTAAGTATTTAGTCATTTTTAGGTTTGCACACTTCAACAACATCTTAGATATTTTATCCTGTGATTTAATGTAGTACCCTATAAAAGTTCTAGGTACTGTAATTCTTAAGAAGTTCTTGGCCTTAGCCAGGTACATACGCTTAAGGATACGGTTAAAAGCAAAAGTTCTTGGCAGGTTGCCAGGCACATCTTCTTGAATGTTGAAGGTTTAACTGTATGTGAACAAAACAAGCACACTGTTCACTTTACTTCAGTGAATCAACTTAAATGAGGAAAAGGCGATTTTTACCATACAGGATTCAATATGCAGGGAACTGTCCATCCCAGGCACGACAATCTCCATTTTTTCTAGTTTGTGACATATATCGGGGACCCCTAGCTTGTGCTCCTTCCAGGGGGTTAACTGTGGTGTTCCAGGACACCTTGGACAATCTGGAATCAGATATGGTGGGGCTGATGGTTACCCCTGAGGTAGGGTGTAACGCCAGCGGTTGGCGTCCACCGACGTGTACCTCGATCCACCGTCTTCCGGGGATGTGCAGCACGCACGACTAACCCTGCTCCCTGCAGACTAAGATCTGTGACTTCTGCATCTGTTCCTGATGCTTCCAGCAAAGGTCGCACTGGGTCAGTTGCTCTGAAGATCCGTGTATGCCCATGATCTATCCATCTCACCAATCACACTCTAGTTCCTGTTATATAAGGAGCCTCTGAACTTTCAGTCATTGCCTGATCTTCTTGTGTCATCCTTGAGTTAAGGCATCTGCTACCTGACCAGTTGTATCCTGTTATTGACCTCGGCCTGTTTTCTGACCTTTCTGATATGGTTGGGCTGATGGTTACCATATAGGCACGGCTTTTGCCACTGGGGAAGGGTGTAATGCTGGCGGTTGGCGTCTGCCGACATGTACCTCGTTCCACCATCTTCCGGGGATGTGCAGCACACACGACTCATCCTGCTCGCTGCAAACTGAGATCTTTGACTTCTACATCTGTTCCTGATCCTTCCAGCAGAGGACGCACTAGGTCAGTTGCTCTGAAAATCCATGCACGCCCATGATCCAGCCCTCTCACCAATCACACGCTACTTCCTGTTATATAAGGAGCCTCTGAACTTTCAGTCATTGCCTGATCTACTTGTGTTATCCTTGAGTTAAGGCATCTGCTACCTGACCAGCTGTGTCCTGTTATTGACCTCTGCCTGTTTTCTGACCTACGACTCTGATACTTCCTCTGTTCCTGTTTTGCCACTCCTAGATTGATTTAGACTGTCTGACCATTCTATTGCGGTGGAAGTTGCTTCTTCCTCCAAACACCTGAACACTTACAGCTCTGTTACATCTTGCTGTTCCAGGTTCCCAGACCTGGTGCTCACCAGCGCCATCTGGTGTCAGCCTGCTCCTTTTGCTGTGACCTCTACTTCCGGAGTTCCTGATCTGCTTCGGCCAGCTGTCACAAGCTGAGGCCGTTTCCACCATAAGGATTCTGGCTAAAAAGAACTCGGTAAGTGACTCAAAGGGTTCACAGCCTGTGGAGCGTTATAGTAAGATCAGGCCATGGACCCCGCTGGCAAGCCCCAGTTTGCGCTGCAAGGACTATATCAGCAGCTGCAACATCAAAGTGATCGCCAGGACCAACTGCTGCAGTTTATGAACTCAATCTCTACCCGTCTGGATGCTCTGCATACTTCAGTTCCTGCTGTACCAGAAGTCCCAGCAACTCTTGTGGTTCTCATAGCAACATGTTCCCAACATGGCGGATCCAGCATTCAGTAACTTTGCCTCCTCGCTACAGTAGAGATCCAAAATCCTGCTGTGGATTTCTGAACCAGCGCATGATCTACTTTTGACTGCAGAGTGACAAGTTCCTGTCTGAATGAGTGAAGGTAGCATTCATGTCGCAAGTAGTCTTGCTACTTTCGGGAGAGGCTTTAGCCTGGGCTAATCCAATATGGGAGTGTAGGGGTCAAGAGACTACAAGATAACTTACTGAAAGGTAATGAACAACACGGCACCCAAACCTCTACTCCACTTGCTTCTTTATTGCCACTAGCAGGGCATATACTGTAACGAGGATGCACTACACCAACAACGAGCGTTGTTGGTGTAGAGCATCCTCGTTATTAGTGATGAGCAGCATTGCCCATATTCGAATTTGCAATATTTTGCGAATATATAGACGAATATTCGTCCGATATTCGCGAATTTAGCGTATTCGTTATATTCGCACATGCGAATATTTGCGTATTGGAGGAAGAAAACAGTGAGGGGGTGGGCAACATTACTATTGGTTGCTAGGGATGTTGTTGATAACCTCTGACGACAAGTCTATTTGCATCATTCTAATTGGCCCGCAAGTGAAAAGAAGGAATATACAAATATTCACATATGCAAACATTCGCACATGCAAATATTCACATATGTGAATATGCGCGTATGCGAATATTCACATATGCGAATATTTACATATGCGAATATGCGCATATGCGGGAAAAAAAGTGAATATTCGCAATTTCGAATATATAGAGAATATATTCGCAATATTCGCGAATTTGCGATATTTGTGATAAAGATTCGAAATGCGAATATTCGCGCCCAACACTACTCGTTATATGCCCTGCTAGTGGCAATAAAGCAGCAAGTGGAGTAGAGGTTCGGGTGCCGTGTTGTTCATTACCTTTCAGTAAGTTATATTATGTATTCTGTACTTGAGACACGGGCACCGAGTGATCTACGGAGCGCACAGACCTGCAAGGTTAAATCCTGATCCTGGTAATTGTAAGCGGGAGTGGTTCTGACAGTTATATCTCAGGACTTTGTCAAGAGACTACCGTGCCTTGTCTGCTGCCCCTGCTTTCCTTTGCCTCAGACAAGGCTCCATGACCATGGGACATTATGCAATCCAGTTCTGCACCATGGCAGGGAGGGTCTCAGTAACCGCATTAAGGATGAACTCGCTTGAAGAGACCTACCTGTCTCTCTGGACTCTATAGTCTCCCTGGCTACCCGCATTGATGTAAGTTTCCGGGAGCGGTTTACTCAAGCTGCTAGAGTGAAGAGAATTTTAAGACTTGCTACAGTTTTTCAGAAGCCTCTTCAGACTGTTCCTGTGATACCGCCTGAAGAACCAATACAGGTGTAACATCTAAAGCTTACAGATCTGGAGCGTCAAAGACGTCTAGCAGAAAACCTTTGTCTGTACTGTGGCAGAAAAGGTCACATAGTCCGTACCTGTTCCCAGAAGGCGGAAAACTTCAGCACCTAGGTTCGTTGGGAGAAGTGACCCTAGGCAAAAGTGACAATTCTCCCAAACTTCTGGTTCCAGTGGTCCTGTTCTTTGCCAAGTCCAGTGTTCCTGTATCTGCTTTCCTGGATTATGGCATTGCCGGGAATTTCATGAGTCAAGCTCTGGTGTCTCAGTACCAGATTCCTACAAGTTGGGGTGCTTCACTCTGAGGAGATCCTCTTCTACGTTCTGGTTGACTCCATAGATTCTGTACTTCTGGGACTGCCCTGGCTTCAACAGTATGCTCCTGGCCTGGATTGGAACATGTGAAGTATGCTTCATTGTGGACCTCAATGCCATACTACCTGCCTGTCTGAGGTTTACCCAGCATCTCCTCCTCCAGTGCCCACAAGTCTGTCTGGTCTTCCCCTGCAATATGCGGCCTATGCAGATGTATTCTGCAAGAAGAAAGCTGGGACCACCTCATCGACCTTATGATTGCCCGATTGACTTACTCCCTCGGACTTCTCCCCACGAGGAAGAGTCTACCCACTGTCTTTACCCGAGACTCAGTCTATGTCTGAATATATTGAAGAAAGCCTTGAGGGGGGGGGGGGGGTTTGATCTGAAAGTCCACTTCTCTGGCGAGAGTCGGCTTCTTCTTCGTGGCAAAGAAAGATGGCTCTCTGCGACCATGCATAGACTATCGTGGACTAAATAAGATTACTGTAAAGAATAAGTATTCTCTGCCACTAATCTCTGAAAGTTTTGACCGCATTGTGGCACCCGGATCTTTATCAAGTTGGATCTGCGAGGGGCATATAACCTGATCCGAATCCGTGAAGGTGATGAGTGGAACACAGCTTTCAACACTCTTGATGGCCATTATGAATACTTGGTCATGTCCTTCTGCCTCTGTAATGCACCTGCAGTCTTCAAGGAATTTGCAAATTATGTATTCAGAGATCTGCTGTATTCCTGTGTAGTAGTGTACCTGGATGACATCTTAATCTACTCCCTTGACTTGTCCACTCCCAGAAAACATGTGCGTCAAGTTCTACAGCGACTGAGAATAGACTGTATGCTAAATTTGAGAAATGTATCTTTGAACGGTCTTCTTTGCCCTTCCTGCGATACATCATCTCTGACTCCGATTTGCAGATGGATCCTGACAAAGTTTCTGCTGTCCTCAATTGGCCTTGTCCTCAGGGTCCCCGTGCAATCCAAAGATCCTCGGTTTTGCCGACTTCTACAGGCAGTTCATCCCCAACTTTTTTTTTCTTTCTCTCTGCTCCTATTTCTGCCCTGACCAAGAAGGAAATGGTTGCTAAAAAGTGGACCTCTGAGGCGGAATCTGCCTTCTTGCAACTAAAAGACTGTTTTGCTGTTTCACCAGTTCTTCATCATCCTGACACTTCCAAACAATTCTTCATTGAAGTGGACGCTTCTTCTGTTGGTGCTGGAGCAGTTCTGTTGCAGAAAAATACTAAAGGAAGATTTATCAGTTGCGTTTTTTTCTCTAAACCTTTTTCTTTCGCAGAGACAAACTACACCATTGGCGATATAGAGCTGTTAGCTGTCAAGATGGCCTTAGAAGAATGGCAATATCTTCTGGAAGGGGCGCTGTATCCGGTGGTAATCTATACTGACCACAAAGATCTTACTTATTTACAGTCTGCACAGCGTCTGAATCCTCCCACAGTCCCAGTAGGCACTCTTTTTTGCCAGATTTAACTTCCTTCTGCATTTTAGGCCTGCAGACAAGAATGTGAAGGCGGATGCCCTTTCCTGTTCCTTTGATTCCACAGACAAGTGTGAGGAACCTCAACACATTGTGGATCCTGCATGGTTGGTGTCGGTGGCTCCCATCCAAGTAAGAGACATTCCTCCTGGAAAAATCTTTGTCCCATCAGCCAAGAGAAAGAAGATTCTGTCTTGGGGACATTCTTCCAAGTTTGCTGGTCATCCTGGGGAGTGAAAGACTCTTGATCTTGTGAGTCGTCATTACTGGTGGCCAACTCTCCCTAAAGATGTTCGTGAGTTTGTGGCTACCTGTTCCTCCTGCGCCTGCAACAAGGCCTCTAGAACCAAACAGCTGGTCTTCTTCAGCCTTTGCCTATTCCTGAAGTTCTTTGGCAGCACATCTTCCGCTCTCTGCTGGCTGTTCTACTATCTGGGTGGTGGTCGACAGGTTTTCTAAGACTGCACATTTCATCCCACTTCCTGAACTACTGTCTGCAAGTCGTCTGGCTCATCTTTTTGTAGAGCACATATTCCGTTTGCATAGCCTACCCCTGCATATTGTCTCTGACCGTGGAGTACAATTCCCCTCCGATTTCTGGTGTGCTCTCTGTCAAACTGGATTTCTCTTCTGGATATCATCCACAGACAATGGGCAAGGGGAACATGTGAATCAGATCCTGGAGAATTATCTGCAACATTACGTCTCTGCACAGAATGATGTCTGGGTTCGTCTTCTGTCCTGGGCAGAATTCTCCTATACTGGAGAGTCTAAGGGATCTTCTCCTTTCTACATTGTGTACAGCCTTCATCGTCGTGCTCCTTTGCCTATGTCTGTAAGTTCTGTGGTTCCTGCTGCCAACTCCTCTTACAGACACTTTATCAACATCTGGAACCAAACCAAAGATGCCATCTCGGGCGGTGTCCCTTATGAAAAAGAATGTTGACACAAGGCGAAGAACGCCTCCTCAGTTCTCTCTGGGAGACAAAGTTTGGCTTTCCTCCCAGAATATCCAAATGAAGATACCATGCTATAAATTTGCGCCTCGGTTATTGGTTCCATTTGTGGTTTTGAAGGAGCAAATAAATCCTGTTTCCTACAAGCTCCGTTTACCTCCTTCTCTCAGGAAACCCAACTCCTTTCAGGTTTCTCTGCTGAAGCCTTTGATCCTGAACTCCTACTCCAAATCTTTCACCGGGGTACTCCCGCTTGATTCCTCGGTGGTGATCTCAGCCCAGGATCCCCAGGTCCGGAGGTGTGGAGACATCCGCACTGGTGATTCCCCTCTGGAGTCCCTCGGGGCGTTCTAATGACTGGAGTTGCTGGCCAGCTGCTGTCTGGGAATGGAACATGTAAACATCGCTCCTCCACAGGCAGCTTCTGAAGACAATCCACCAGTGCTTGGAAGACTGCACCTTCTTCAGCCGCCCCCTGGGCAACAGGGGGATGGCCCTTTAGGTTTCACCTTGGGTTCGGCACCGCATCTTGGTTCCCACGCCCAGCTGACTTTCGCAGGCATTCTTCGCGCTCTTTTTGCAGACTCCCTTTAACCCATGCAGTGGCGGCACAGACTGTATGACGCAGCATGGCTTCTGTACAGACTTTACACATGACAGACATAGACTTGGTACTTTCAAAATAGCCAGCAATAAACTCTTCTTCTCTCCCTTTTTTTCACTAGCGCCTCTTAGCATAGACACTTTAACAGACAAAGTCCCTTACAAAACTGTCACAATGACTGGCGCACGATTTGTTACCCGTTATAGACACAGTTTAGACTGGGTTTTTTTTTTCTTGCATAAGGCACACACACGTATCCTTTTCATCCATGCCAAAAGTTGTGGTGTCGGGTGAGGGTAATGATCAAATGAACCTTTTCGTGATGCCAGGGCACAGTTAACCTAAACACAGTCTAAGGTTGAGCCAGCTTCTAAGGTTGAGCCAGCTTCTCCTGTGCCAGGCACGAGGCAATAAGTACTCTGGCGCAAGGTTGTACTCTGGCGCAAAATGACTTTACTGAGGCAGGATAGATGGTAAAATCATTACAGATCAGTATAAAGTGAGGTGCAGGGTAAACCTTGGAAGCTTATTGGTTTGCTGGGACTTGTAGTTGATTGCGCTGTATATGACTGAATTGCTGTATGGCAACCCATGCTGACTTTAGTCACTTGAATTACTGACTTGTATGACTGCTTTAGATGACTGACTTGGATCCCCGGGACTTTAGTGCTTACCGCAGGGCATTGATGTTCACCTGAGCGCAGGGGATTTGCTTTATAAGATGCGTTGTAGCAGGATTTGACTTGAGGCCTCCTGAGAACACCTCACACTCTCTCTTCAGACTTTCTCCAAACTGAACCTCAGCATAAACACTCTCCTCTCCTGAACTGAACTCTGAACTCCTACCACACTATATAAGGGGCAGATTTGGAGGATTCCCATTGGGCTGACAAGTCCAGGCTTAAAGCAACAGGTACACAGAAAATACAAGAACATTAACCATAACATAACACTGCATTATCCTGAGAACGGTGGGCCCAATACGGACACTGAAGGCAACATCTACCACACAGGATGGGACGGATGCTATATTCTGTTGTGGGTCAGAGACAAATTGTGAGGGCAGGATTACTGAGCCAGAGCATCTCCAAAACGGCAGATCTTCTAGAGCAGTGTTTCTCAAGCGCGGTCCTCAAAAACCCCCAAGAGGTCATGTTTTCAGGATTTCCTTAGTCTTTCACGGGTGATATAACTGTGGTGATGTCTGATTCACTCACCATAATTATATCACCTGTGAAAGACTAAGGAAATCCTGAAAACATGATCTCTTAGGGGATCAAGAGGACCGCGCTTGAGAAACACTGTTCTAAGTGTCCCTAGAACACAGTAGTTAGTACCTACCTATAGTTGTCTAAGAATGGACAAACAGGACACTGGATATAAAGCGGGTGCCAAGGGCAGTGAAAGCTAGCAGAAAGGAACTTTTATAGCAAAAAATACTGAAAAGTTACTGCTGGCTATGATACAAAGGTGTCTGAATACACAGTATATCACCCTTTCATATCATATGGATGGGTGCATCTGTGAGAGCAGTAGAATGCACTATTCGATGAAGGCAAGCCGGCAGGAGGAGTGTGATATTCGGAAAAATGTTTTGCTGGAACACTCTTGGGATTTGTGGATATTGCATACAGTACCTAGTGTAGAGGTCCCCAAAATCAGAGTAACTACGTTCAGGTAGGGTTCCTCAGGTGGGACAGCCCCTAGTCGCCTCTCTTTAAGTCTAACTCTAATGTTAATGTGTGTCTATATTTAAAAATTATAGCTATATTTCATAGTAATGTATAGTACTTACCTTGTTCAGCATCAAGGACCTTCGGTTATGTGACCATGCTAGTAACCTCTATGGTATGTTGTAGGACCTTAGGAGGTCCTTGGGTCATGTGTTACCCACAAATCTCTGTAATGGTGAATGACATTCGTATGGACCAATTAGCGTTAGTCCAGCCCCTGCCCATAAAAGGGAGCTGTGTCCAATTGTCGCTTGGGTTGCTGCTCTCGTGGATGCCGGACTAACAGGACGGTGTGCTACGCAACTTTCAAAGACACGCTAGGCCTCAAAACCTACGGCCTCAGCAGAACCAAAATCGTGAGTTAAAATCTAAATTCCTGCTAATGCTAGCGTGACTACTGGACCGTAACTAATTCCCCTAAATACAGTGGAGCAGCGCAATAGACTAAAAGACTCTGAATGCTAAAGTCCCAACCATTGTCAATCTCCAAAGGAAAGCTGTTGTTTTGCTAAGAGACTGTTATGTTAATGAAGTGTACAGAAATTTTTCAGTAAAAGTTAGCACTGTTTACAGAAGCTCTCCGGTTTTGGACAATCTATTATTCTCTACCTCAAACCTATTATCATCTATCTCCCTATCATTCCTGGGAAGGGCAGCAGTAGTAAAAGCTTTATTGAGGACCCCTCACCCTGGCATCACGAATAGCAAGGGTTAAGAAGCACCCTTTTATTACCACACAGCTACACTCCCCATACCCTACTTTTGCATGTACTACCTGCCCAAACATTTTGGTAAACCATGTTCATCCCATTGCAGTGTTATTTTTCTAGCTTTTTTTTCCTGTTGCTTCTTTCAGCAGAATAATGTGCCCCACCAATTTACAACACATTTTCAGTAATGTTTTGAAGAATATGACCAAGAGTTGATGGTGTTGAATTGCCTCTGAATTCCCTAGATTTCAATATGATCGAGCATTTGTGGGATGTGCTGGACAAACAAATCCTATTTATAGAGGTCCACGATTGCAACCTACAGAACTTAAAGGATCAATTGCTGGTAGCTTCATGCCAGAACCCACAGAACAACTTTAGTGGTTTTGTAGAGTCCATGCTTTGATGATTCCGAATTGTCGGTTGTTTGATGAGTCACTAGTGGAACCTACATAATATTAGTAAAGCTGTTTAAAAAAAAAAAAAAAAAAAAAAAAGACTACAGCCTGCTAGGGCAGTAAAATAACAAACTATACTTTACTTCCATTGTAAAGTTACAGTAAGTGTCAGCCCACCAGTTTACCCTGGTGTCTCCTGGTGCCTCCTGTTTTTTTGTGGTTAGCTGCAGTTTGTTGGGAACATCATCGGCAGAGCCAGGACAGTACAGCCAAAGGTGAAACAGAGATACTGGGGCCTACTATAGCACTGGCACTGGACTGGGCAGAGTGAGTATAGAGTAGCTAGTATTTTAATAAAATCACAGAACCTGACCACGGGTTTTTTCGTTTTTGCACTTTCGTTTGTTCTTCCTCACCTTTTAAAAATCATAACCCTTTCAATTTTGCACCTAAAATCCATAGGAGGGCTTATATTTTGCGCCACCAATTCTATTTTGCAGTGACATCAGTCATTTTACCCAAAAATCTACGGCGAAACGGAAAAAAAAGATCATTGTACGACGAAATTGAAGAAAAAAGGCCATTTTGTAAATTTTGGGGGCTTCCGTTTCTACGCAGTAAATTTTTTGGTAAAATGACACCTTACCTTTATTCTGTAGGTCCATACGATTAAAAGGATACCCTACTTATATAGGTTTGATTTTCCAAAGTCCAAATGGCATCAGTCATTTTACCCAAAAATCTACAACGAAACGGAAAAAAAAGATCATTGTACGACGAAATTGAAGAAAAAGGCCATTTTGTAAATTTTGGGGGCTTCCGTTTCTATGCAGTACATTTTTCGGTAAAATGACACCTTACCTTTATTCTGTAGGTCCATACGATTAAAAGGATACCCTACTTATATAGGTTTGATTTTTTCGTACTTCTGTAAAAAATCCTAACTACATGCAGAAAAATGTATACGTTTAAAATTGTCATCTTTTTATTTTACTGCTTATGAGGCGGTATGAGGGCAATTTTTTTGCGCCGTGATCTGAAGTTTTTAGCGGTACCATTTTTGTATTGATCGGACTTTTTGATCGCTTTTTATTCATTTTTTCATAATATTAAAAGTGACCAAAAAGACGTTATTTTGGACTTTGGAATTTTTTTGCACGTTCTTCATTGACCATGCGCTCTAATTAATGATATATTTTTATAGTTCGGACATTTACGCACACGGCGATACCACATTTGTTTATTTTTATTTACATGGTTTTTTTTATGGGAAAAGGGGGGTGATTCAAACTTTTATTAGGGAAAGGGTTAAATGGCATTTATTAACTTTTTTTTTTTACACTTTTTTTTTGCAGTGTTATAGCTCCCATAGGTGCTCCCATAGAAGATCGCTACCGCGCCGTATTAGCCCCACGGTCCCGGCTTCAGATACATGTCAGGACCGACCCGATGTGACGCAGGGTCACCGCATGACCCCATGTTATATTGCGGGAGCCGGCTACGGACGTAAATATACATCCTTCGTTGTTAAGGGGTTAATATAATGCCTGATCGAGTACATGTGGAATTGAGCTTTCCATTTGTAGGATTTTGTCACTTGTATAATGGTTAGGTAACACCATTTTCCCTAGTTTACCTTTAATTCATACAATCCTTTCTGTAATGGGAATTAACTCTTTATGTACTGACATCCCACTGAATGTGTACTTATGCACAGCAGCAAATCTGAGCAAGCAGAGCTGCAGTGTAAAGCATTGGAAAAATTTATTTTAGCCAATTAAGCTGAAGTCAGGGCTGGTTTTAGACTAAGTGTGGCCCTGAGCAAAATTAAATATGGGGGCCCCGAATTGCATGACCAAAGATTTTCCTGGTTCACCCTGTTTTGTGAAGCAGAATACACAGCACTAGTCCAGCACTAGTCCTAATCACGCACCATGTGAATACGGCCTGAGATCCCAATGAGGGGAAAAGCATCTAAGGCCATAACACAAACGTATCAGGGTCCAAATCTAAGATCTATTGTTAATATTTTCTGTGTTTAAAAGAACGTTCACACGTCCGTAACTAACAGTAGGTTTCCACTGCGAGTTACCCTACCATGCACTTGTTTGGGCACATGGACAGTCTGTAATAGTGACAGGTTTGCACACCTGTTAAAATGAACGGTAGCGTAACCCGCACAGGTTTTTCTGCAGTGGGATCCGTCTGCTAGTTACGAACGTGTACATTAAAACATTCATTAAAAAATTTTTATCCACTATGTCGGGGCTGCCAAAAAAAATAAAATAAACTTTGACTAACCTTTCACCGCCCCCCTGTTGCCGCCAATATCGCAGTCCCATTCTCCGGTTCTGGTCTTCTTCTGGCTTTTGGTGCCCAATTAATATAATATATAATGATATATAATAATATATAATGATATATAATAATATATAATGATCCCGTACAAACTGCTGCTTTATGGTCACATCGTTTATTTCAGAAAATAAAATAAAAAGTGACCAAAAAATCATATATACGCAAAAGTAAAACCAATAAAAAACTACAGATAACAGGGGTCAGAATAGGGCAATTTTACATACTGATTTTTGTTAAAAAGTATGAGTTTTCTTTTAAACCAGTACAATAATAGTAAAGCATTTAACCATGGGTATCATTTTAATAATATTGGCCTGCAGAATAAAGAAAATATGGATTTTTTATGTAAAGTGTACTGCTTAAAAATTATACCCCCCCCCCAAATCTCTAGAAATATAAGAGTTATGACTCTGAGAAGATATCATATGTTAAAAAGAACTCTAGAGTTACAATTTATTATACAACATAGGACTACAACTCCCAGTGTGGTTTCCCTCTTTGTGCCCCTCCCCCAGCCTTAGAGGAATGTGGTGAGTAATTACATAGGCCACACAGAAAGACCACACTGGGAGTTGTAGTTCATATTGTAAATTTACAGTGTAAAACTAGCACTCCGGCCAGGCATGCTTGCCGCGAGAAACAAGCACAACTACTGAACCAGTTATCCCCAATGATGCAGCAGCTCCTCACCGCACAACAGCCACAACCAGTTTCAGTGGCTCTTCCAGTGTCTGCAGCTTCCATGGTTTCCGTAGCTCCAAGATACTACTGTCTCTGCCGAAGAAATAGGAAGGAGACTCTAAATTGTGTAGAGGGTTGGTGACCCATTGTTCAATGCATTTGGAACTTATGGCTGATCAGTTCCCGACAGAGCGTGCTAAAGTGGCGTTTGTGGTCAGTCTTCTTTCTGGAAAAGCCCTGGCCTTGGCTACTCCTCTCTGGGACAGAAATGATCCGGTGTCCTCCAATCTGCAGGCCTGCTTTTCGGAATTCCGCTGTGTCTTTGGAGAACCTGCATGGGCCTCCTCAGCCAAGACTGTCCTACTGATCCAACACCAAGGGGACTCTTCTGTTAGTGATTACACAGTTCAATTCAGCACCCTAGCCTCCGAATTTGCCTGGAATGACGAGGACTTGTGTGCCACCTTTAAAAAGGGACTTTCAAGTAGATTAAAAAATGTTCTCGCTGCAAGGGATCCTCTGTCTTCCCTTAGTGATCTTATTCAGTTGGCCACTTGAATTGATGTGCACTTTGTCGAGAGGCAGGAGGAGCTTCGTCTAGAGCGCGAACCTACTCGGACACAACGTTTTCCCTGTTTGGCACCCGTGTTCCAGCATCCACCTCAACTATCCTCTTTGCCCTCTGTGGAAGAGGCTGTACAGGTAGATCATGCTCGATTAACCCAGCTGGAGAGGTCCCGCCAGCGCAATGAAAACTTGTGTCTCTATTGTGCCAGCCCGGAGCATTTCCTGAAAGACAGTAGTATAGAGAAGAAAGGCAGCCTGGCAATATCGATGTGCACACCAGTAGGATGTCTGTTCAATAGGAACACTTTTGCACTACGAAAGCGACAGCAGCATGGTAGCGGTGCAAACTCATTGCCTCAGTTCACCTCTCTCCCTGCAACCTTCCTGCACTGTGTTGCTTTATGGACTTCCAATAAACGCCTAGACGAAGCAGCAACCGTGGTGAGTGCACTTATTACTTCTTCTGTATGAATCGATTTCCTCAAAGACTGTTCTATATGACCAACTTGTCCGGGAAACACTCGCACCTAGGGCACATGGGAGAGGCATCCCTAGGTGTGAATTCTACCTTTCCTTATTTGACATGCTGGTCCAAGTATATATTCCTTCCAGGGCATCGTTCTCCACTGTAGCCTTTTTGGACTCTGGTTCCACTGAAAACTTTATCAACGCCTCCTTGGCCCACAAACACAGTCTCCCAGTGACTCGGCTCGTTAAGCCTATGTACATTTCTTCTATCAATGGAGAATCCCTGAATTGTGTGCTGCAATTCCGCACTGAACCTCTTCTCTTACAAGTCTACAACGTCACCCTCCACATCTTGACTGGCAAACTGTTGAGGTAACTCTTTGGGGACCTTACAGTTAGAACCACTGTCTGATGACTACTCAGCCTAAGACTATCTCTTCATCTCCTTCCCTGCTGGGTCTGCCTCTTCCTTATGATTATTCAGATGTGTTCTGCGAGAAGCAGGCAAAGTGTCTTCCAATGCATCGTCCCTATGATTGTCCAATCGACCTTCAGCCTGGGACTACACTTCCCCGGGAAGAATTAACCCCTTGTCTGTCCCTGAGTCGCAAGCTATGGCTCAATACATCAAAGAAAACCTACAAAAGGGCTTCATCCGGAAGCCCACTTCTCCTGCAGGAGCTGGATTCTTCTTTGTGGGAAAGAAGGACAGGTCACTCCGACCATGTATTGATTATCAGGGACTGAATAAATTCATGATCAAGAATTGCTACCCTCTACCTTTGATTTCGGAACTCTTTGATCATCTATGGGGTGCCAAGGTCTTCTCCAAGCTGGATCTGCGGGGAGCATACAACCTCATTCAAATTCGAGAAGGAGACAAATGGAAGACAGCCTTTAAATACCCGTGATGGGCACTTTGAGTACCTTGTGATGCCTTTTGGCCTCTGTAACGCTCTGGCTGTCTTCCAAGAATTTGTCAACGACATCTTCCGTGATCTAATTGACCCATGTCTTGTTGTGTACCTTGATGACATCCTGATCTTCTCGCCCAATTTAGAGGTTTATCGTTCACATGTGAGACAGGTCCTACAACGCCTCCGGGACAATCATTTATATGACAAACTCGAGAAATGCTTTTTCAAGAAGTCAAGTCTTCCATTTCTTGGTTATATTGTTTACAACCAAGGTCTCCAGATGGACCCTGATAAGTTGTCGGCAGTTTTGGACTGACCTCGACCTACTGGCCTATCGGAAACACAACGCTTTCTGGAGTTTCGCCAATTATTATCGTCGTTATTATTTGCCTTAGCGCCAGTCTTGTCAAGACTCGATCCTGAGAAACCTTTTTTACTATAGGTCGACTACTCATTTGTAGGAGCTGGCGCCGTTCTGACACAAAAGACCTCCAAAAAGGTAAAACAGTGACTTGTGGCTTCTTCTCCAAGACCTTTTCTCCTGCAGAGAGGAACTATTCTATTGGAAATTGGGAACTTATCACAATTAAGCTTGCTTTGGAAGAGTGGCGACATCTATTGGAAGTTTCATCTTATCCAGTCAGCAGCTATACGGATCACAAGAATCTTTTATATCTCCAGTCTGCACAGCAACTGAACCCTAGGCAAGCCAGATGGTCTCTACTCTTTTCCAGGTTTCATTTCTCTATTCATTTTCCTCCTGCGGACAAGAATGCCATAGCTGATGCTCTCTCTAGGTCCTCTGATGTCGTAGGACTGGACTCCACTCCACATCATATTGTACTACCTGAATGTTGGATTTCAGCATGTTCCTCCAGTGAAATCTTTTGTATCTTCTCAAATTAGATGCAGAGAGTGTTGAACTGGGGACATTTCTCTTTGCTGGCTGGGCATTCTGGAATACGGAAGTCCATACAACTAATCTCCCGGCATTTCTAGTGGCCGAACCTTGTACGTGTTGTCACTGATTTTTTTCCGTTCCTGTACTACCTGTGTTCGCAACAAGACTCCTCGGCGTAAACCTACGGGTCTTTTACAGCCTTTGCCAATTCCGGAAAATCCATGGTCTCACATTGCTATGGACTTCATCCCCGATTGACCACCTTCCTGTAACAATACAGTCATCTAGGTGGTTGTTGATTGTTTCTCCAAGATGGCTCATTTCGTGCCTCTGCCTGGTCTTCCTTCTGCTCCACAGCTGACAAAACACTTCCTTCAGCATATATTTCGCCTACATGGCCTTCCGACTCACATCATCACTGATCGAGAAGTTCAGTTCGTCTCCAAGTTCTGGCTGGCCCTCTGTTCACGTCTTAAAATCAAACTGGACTTTTCTTCTGCCTAACATCCCCAGACCAACGGCCAGGTTGAGAGAGTGAATCAAATCCTTGGAGACTATCCTCATCATTTTGTTTCAGCCCGACAGGACGATTGGTACGACCTCTTACCTTTGGCGGAGTTCTCTAATAACCACAAGGATTCTGAGTCTACACAAACTTCACCATTCATAGTCTACAGCCGTCACCCTCATCCTCCTCTTCCTGCCTCTTCTGGAGTGCCCACTGTTGATGACCAATTATGGGATTTTATGACCATCTGGCAAGAGACCCGGCGCTCTTTAGTTCTCGCCTCATCCCGTATGAAGTCTCAGACAGATAAGAAGAGAAGACCCCTTCCAACCTACTACAAGGTTTGGCTCTCAGCCAAATATATCCATTTTAAGGTTCCCAGCTACAAGTAGGGTTCTAGCTTCCTGGGTCCTTACAAGGTTATGCATCGCATTAGTCCTGTGTCATACAAACTTTATCTGCCTTCTTCTTTGCGAATTCCGGACTCTTTCCATGTCTCCCTCCTCAAGCCTTTCATCATCAATCGGTTTTCCAAAAAAGACATCCCAAAAAGAACCTACTCCCATGTCCGGTTCCTCTGATGTCTTTGAGGTTAAGGAAATTTAAGCTACTAAATTTCCGTTAAAGGGAGACGGTATTTTCTTGTGGACTGGAAGGGGTTCGGTCCTGTAGAAAGGTCCTGGGAGCCATAGGAGAATTTCTTGGGCCGTGACCTGGTCCTTTGTTTTTTGCGACCTAAAAAGATCGGAAGACCAAAGGGGGGGGTACTGTTACAACTAGTGCTTCGGCCAGACACGCTGGCAGCGAGCGCTCTCCTGTCCCATACTCCTCTGCTGGCGGTGCCGCGGTTCGCAATGCTGGATGCTCCCACATGCGAATGTTGGGGGCCCCTACTCACCTCCTGCTTCCTCCGCTGTCCCAGGTCACCGGCATGTATGTACCCCCCCCTCTAGGGCGCGCTTGCCGGTTCTCTGCAATTTAAAGGGCCAGTAGGCCCATAGTTGGTTACTGCTGCTCACTGACACTATAAGTGTGAGCACTTCCTGTGTCCCCTTGCCGGATCTTTGTGCTCATTAGTTTATTAGTTCCTGATCTGAAATTGCCTGCTGTGTTCTGACCTCCTTGCTTCATTCCTGACTATGCTCCTCTGCCACCTGCTCTGACCTTCTGATTTTCCTGACTACGAGTTTGCTTCATCCTTCCAATGCCACGTCTCCCCTCTGCAGCCTGTGTGGACGAGTCGTGCCAGAGGTAGCGACCTTGATGCTGCCTGCCACAGCAAGTCCATCCCGCTTTGCGGCAGCTCTGGTGAATTCCAGCGACACCTTAGACTCCACTCCCTGGTACGGCCCACGCCATCATCCACACAGATTTAGCGGATCCACTTCTTCAGTGCCGCTTACATACAATCTGGCGAGCAACATTAACATAAGGCTCTGCTGTACTGTAGTTCATGTTGGACCAATAGACTCAACCTGATGCAGCAGGCTGCTGGGAGTAGTAGTGCTAGATGGGCTGTCAGTGTATCCTCCTCTTCCCATAAGGACAATTTTCTTACATTTAATCACAGGCAGACAGTGACAAGTACATCCAATCATCATTGTCACTGCCTGCATTCCGGCTTGTCAGTGTGTGTGTGTGTGTGTGTGTGTGTGGGGGGGGGGGGGTTAGTCCTCACACTTCCTTCCTCCTCAGCGGTGCCTGTGTTAGCTGACAGGATGATAGCACTGGGTAACTTGTAAAGAGCAGAGGGAGAAAAGTTGTCATCTCCTCCTTGCTCTGCAGGGGCTCCTCAGCACTCCTCTCTGTGTCTCTCCACAGACTGCACCGGCTGGTTTAGACCTGCAGTCTATGAGACAGGGAGAACACGCTGGTGACCTCTGTGATGCGACACAGAGGGTGCAATGAAGAGATTACATCCTGCTGCCTGTGTCAAACCTCTGATGTCATCAACTCGCTCCTGCAGGTCTAAACCAGCCTGTGGCCGTAGAGCATAGGGATGTAAGTGCGGCCATGGGTCCCATAACTGCTGCCAGTCAGTGTTTTTATTGGCCCTGCCAGTGCCTGAAAAATGACAAATTCTGCCCAGACTGTATTTTGCCACAATTTGTGCAAAATCACGGTAAAAACGTGGCGATTTTACCACGATTTTGCGCGAATCGCGGCAAAATACAATATTGTGAGTATGGATGTAAATATGTTCAGGGGGCCCTCTTTTGGATGGGGGCCCTGGGCAACTGCCCAGGTTGCCCGCCCTAATACTGGCCCTGGCTGAAGTCCATAGCTGTTTCCTAATGGAACCAATGTGGCACTGAAGATAACAATTAGCAGGTAAGCATAACAACTTATAGCCCTCTAATTTTTTCTCCATTTCCAGAAGAATTACTTGAGGGGGACCAACACTAGAACAACATTGCTGATCTGAAGTGTAAATTTAAGGGAGTCACGATTGCAGGAACAACTGGTTAAAACATCTGAAGTCTAGAAATGCTGCCTTGGTGCTTGTGAGGAAAATATTTTTAATCTCACTCTTTCTTACTTTGCAAAGATGGAGACTGATGTTTTAACCCACTGTGACACAAAACAATCCAGCCAGCTCCTTCCAGTCAAACAGGTACATTGCTCCGGACTGGCATTCAATAAGTCTATTAAGTCTATATGATAGACTCTGTTCACATGCAGTAAATCACACTAAGTACAGCTCTTTCCCTAAAACGCCTCCTTACCCATAGGCTTGATCCATCCGCCCCCTCGCCACTCCAAAGTACCAATTTAGGGCAGCAGGGAAGCTATGCTGGGAGAAACCCTAAAAGGATAGAAGCATTTAAAAAAAACATTTCAAAATTCATGGCACTTTCATAAAATCGGCAGGAGAATGGGGAGCGTGCAGCGCGCACAGAAAGGTTTCAATGATTGTAAGTCAAAGAAAGGTGGAAGGAGAAAAAAAGCCAAAGTGTAAGAGCATAATAACACAGTCATTTAGTGCAGTTAAGGGTAATTCCTTAAAAAAAATAAAAATAAAAAAGAATAAATTGTTAAGGATTAAAAGAAGAAGAATGCTGGTCATTTAAACTGGGCATAATAGTTGAACAAGAACATGTCAAGGTAATATTTTTTTGCTAGGAGAATATAAGCATCGCCTTTATTTATTGGATTTGAAATATCTGCCCAAGGAATAAATATATGACTAAAAAGTATAAACTAATATTATTGTATTAGGTAAAGGAGACAGAGATCATAAACTCAAATCTTCTGAAAGTAAGTGTTTTGTGCATAGCAAGCAGTATTATAGTCATTGTTTTTTATACATAGGGGACAATATTATAGCAGTTTAATAACTGCGTAGCATTAAACAGTAAGATCTGCTTGCCACGGATATAGCCTGGCTCTCCCAGGTTGCATTACTGCAGCGTCAATACGGTGGCAGGTAAAGGGACCTTCCGCCACCATTTTAGCTCATTGGACCCCCATGATCATGCTGGGGGCGGGTGTCCAATGAGCTCCACTAAGCTACCAGCAACTTTTTATTTCACTTTTTTTCACGGCATCTAAAGTGTTAATAAAGACAACAGTGGAATCACTGCTGGCCATCATTAACGGTGAGGTCCTGGCTACTTTTAGTAGCCCTCCCTCATCTATGAAGCAAGCTCAGCTCCTGCACTAACTTCATAGTCACTTGGGGGGAGTCTCCACTCTCTTTCTGCTGAGTTGCAGTGCAGTCAAGTCCTAGAGTGTGTCTGGAGTCCATAGGAGGCCTCAAGTCGGTCCAGCAGCCACAATTCTACAAGTAAAGCTACAACCACAGCATTGTCAGTCTCAAGTCAAGTCAGTCACAGTCATCTATTGTCAAGTCAGAGTGGCCTGCAATAAAATTGTCCTAATCTACTGCAAGTCCCAGCAAGCCCTTAAGGTCTCTGAAGTCACTGGTCACCTCCGTGGGCCTGGCTGAACTGTATAGACTTTACCATCTGTCACTCAGTAAAGCTACCACTGTCGGTAACTTGGCGTCCGAGTGATTCTTGCCCCTGTGCATAGCCCAGGATCCAGCTGTATACCTTCAGGTGGTATTGAGGATAAACCATGCCCTGGCATCACAAATATAAGGGGTTAATGCCATCTGCCTCTAGGGTAATTCCATCTGCCCTGCATCTTACACCCTCTACCACACTATAGTTTTGTTCAGGTTTATTGGGGACAATATTGCAGTGTGCGCACAGCGGTGACGCCGCAATAGTCTTTATAGAAGACAGGACTATTAGATGAGTTTACACTCTACAGGATCCTGGAGATGGGACAATATGCCACATAATTTTTTTCTCCTCACAGGCTTAATATACGCTATTAACTCTTTAAATGCACAGGCACTAGGACAGATTGCCATAGATTTTCTATCCATAGGATATTATATATATATAAAGTCCATATAAAGCAGCACATCCAGAATAGTGGAATGGGTGCAAGCCTATTGAACCTCGGTGCTCCGGTTCTTACTAAATATGCAATGGATAAAGGCAGCACACCACGCTAATGTAATCCAAAAACTGTGAATTTATTCCATGATGTAGAAAACAACGTTTCGGCGATCTCTCACCGTCATTTTCAAGTGACTTGAAAATGGCGGTGAGAGATCGCCGAAACGTTGTTTTCTACATCATGGAATAAATTCACAGTTTTTGGATTACATTATCGTTGTGTGCTGCCTTTATCCATTGCATATATATATATATATATATATATATATATATATATATATATATATATATATATGTATTCCTAACAAGTGTTATAAGTATATTAACCCCTTAAGGACCGGGGGGTTTTCCGTTTTTGCATTTTCGTTTTTTGCTCCTTGCCTTAAAAAAATCATAACTCTTTCAATTTTGCACCGAAAAATCCATATGATTGCTTATTTTTTGCGCTACCAATTCTACTTTGTAATGACGTCAGTCTACGGTGAAATGGGAAAAAAATCATTGTGCGACAAAATTAAAAAAAAAAAACGCTGTTTTGTAACTTTTGGGGGCTTCCGTTTCTACGTAGTACATTTTTTGGTAAAAATGACACCTTATCTTTATTCTGTAGGTCCATACGATTAAAATGATCCCCTACTTATATAGGTTTGATTTTGTCATACTTCTGGAAAAAATCATAACTACATGCAGGAAAATTAATACGTTTAAAATTGTCATCTTCTGACCCCTATAACTTTTTTATTTTTCTGTGTATGGGGCGGTATGAGGGCTCATTTTTTGCGCCATGATCTGAAGTTTTTTAACGGTACAATTTTTGCATTGATAGGACTTATTGATCACTTTTTATTCATTTTTAAATGATATAAAAAGTGACCAAAAATGCACTATTTTGGACTTTGGAATTTTTTTGCGCGTACGCCATTGACCGAGCGGTTTAATTAACAATATATTTTTATAATTCGGACATTTCCGCACGCGGTGATACCATATATGTTTATTTTTATTTTTATTTACAGTTTTTTTTTTTTTTATGGGAAAAGGGGGGTGATTCAAACTTTTAATAGGGGAGGGGTTAAATGATCTTTATTCACTTTTTTTTCTCACTTTTTTTTTGCAGTGTTATAGGTCCCATAGGGACCTATAACACTGCACACACTGATCTTTATCATTGATCACTGGTTTCTCATAAGAAACCAGTGATCGATGATTCTGCCGCTTGACTGCTCATGCCTGGATCTCAGGCACTGAGCAGTCATTCGGTGATCGGACAGCGAGGAGGCAGGTAGGGACCCTCCCGCTGTCCTGAAAGCTGTTCGGGATACCGCGATTTCGCCGCGGCTATCCCGAACAGCCCACTGAGTTAACCGGCAGCTTTTACTTTCACTTTTAGCCGCGCGGCTCAGCTCTGAGCGCGCGGCTAAAGGGTTAATAGCGTGCAGCGCCGCGATCGGCACTGCGCGCTATTAGCGGCAGGTCCCGGCTTCCCTATGACGCCGGGCCCGCCGTGATATGATGCGGGGTTACCATGTAACCCCGCGTTATATCACGGGAGCAGGACAAAGGACGTGCCTGTACGTCCTTGGTCCTTAAGGGGTTAAGTGTATGCTGGCAAAACAAAAGAATACCCACAATTTGTGCAGTATAACTTGTGGAAACCATTAGCAACGCTGTGCACATACTTCATGGTCAAGTGCCACAAGCATACTGTACATATTTCGGCAAATACATAAAGCTCCACATTATTGTCACTCATTCACATACAACATTTTTACAATACACACACATAGGCTTTAGCTTGAGAACGGTAATACCCTTTCTTTTTCTTCTATTAAGTGAGGTTGTATGAGGTACACAACCTTATACCTGTACTCTCTAATACCTATACCCAGCATCTGTTGAGCCACCTTTCCCCATTGCAATATAAGAGCTAAGCCTTTTACACATTAAACAAAGGCCGCTATTCCTAAACATTTATCCAGTAGATGTTTGTGTCTGAGCGCAGTAGATACAGTGTAAGGTTATTTGCACTTCAGAGAAGCGATTTTCAATATCACTTATTAGAAATCAGATAATCTGATTTCATAATCATACTTTTTTTTTCAAATAATGGATATTTCCCATAGCTGTACAGATGAATATGTCCTATGCAAATGTGGTAACCTTGGGGTATAAAGCCTTGTGTGGTGTAGGGTAGTAAGGGTGTTGCTGTTCAGAATAATAAAGGGCGCTGTTAACCCTTGTCATTCGTGACACCAGGGTGAGGGTTACATTCTGTAATCTTGATAGGCCTATTGACACCCTTCCCAAGAGCAATAGGTGAATGTAGAATAAAGGATTGTCCACAACCACTGTTAACTGAAAACTTGCAGGAACTTTTACTGAAGAATTTCTGTACATGCAGCAATAGTAACAGTCCAGATAACAGAGTCTCTATAGATATAGCTGAGCAGAAATTGACAGTTGGTTGGGGACAGATCAGCTCAGTTTAGCTTCTCAGTGATTTTGTAGCATAGATCCGCTGGATTTAAGGGTACGTTTAGGTCCAGTGATTTTCCGGGGAGTAGCGGGGAATTGCTTAGTATAACCGCTTTGATATAGGTCGAGGCCGCAAGGCTTTGGCCTAGTAAATGGTCTTGTAAGCTGCGGAGGTCCTACCTCATCCAGAATCAGCAACGGAAGAGAGCGATTAAGATGGCGCAGCTCCCTTATATGGATAGGGGCTGGCCGTTTTGGATTGGTCCTTAACCACTGTCACTCACCGTTACATTATACTGTGGGTGAACACGTCATGAGAACCACCAAAGGTCCTTTAGCAAAACCATAGAGTTCTAAACCTAATCGCATGACCCGCAGTTCCTGCTACGCTGTACGGGTAGGCATTTGAATATATACATATTTATACTTATATGAATTTCTATGCAAATATAAACTAACTAAGGGGTGTCAAGGGGATAACTATAGAAGAGGGACCATGACGTTCCTAGGTACTCTGACTATGGGGACCTCTACAAAGGTACAGTATGAAATGCGGTACCAGGACACCACAAACCCCCTTACTGAAAACAAGTCAACCCCGACGCCTGTCCCCTAAGGCAGAGGAACTAGGACTAGGACAGGATTATTAATACATTCTATACATCTTGAAAAAATCAGTAAACACCGTTGTATATTCTTGTTACTCTGACTAGCATCTTGACTAGACAATTTTGAAGCTATCTAGACATTTGAAGCTTTCTAGACATTTTGAAGCTTACTAGACATTGATGAAGCTATCTAACCTTTAGTTTCTAGCTCCTTAGACATTTTTATTTATTTATAGCTCTCTATAACATTTATGAGGCTAACTAGACATTTATGTACATTTCTTTAGATATTTTTAAAGCTCACTAGACATTTATATACAGCTTTCTATACCTTTAGTCTCAAGCTGTCTAGACATTTTTGAAATCTCACCACATTTTTTCTTTTTGCCACGATGAGTCACCTGCTAGTACCCAGAAGGGTATATTGGCTTGCCCGAGGCTCTCTACCAATAAGGTTAGCTGCTAGGGTCTATCGGCTACACGCTACTTACCCCTAGAACACAACAGTATAACCTACCTAGGTTACCTTTAGAAATACGTGTTTAATCTTTAGCTCGCAAGAGCACCTACTGGCCAGGTAGAGCATCTCACACACGTAATAAGGAGAAAAGAGAAATATGAGTGTACCTAACAGTGGCAGGAATTGGATATCAATAGGCTACAATTCCTAAGTGTTTCCTGAATGTGAGATATATTTTCGTTTTGTGTACTGAGAAGACTGAGGTAGTACATTTAAGTGAGCAATTTGGTGTACTGAAAAGATATAGGTAGTACATTGAAGTGAGTCATTGAAGGTACTCTGTTGCAGGTACTGAACGTGAATCTTGGTACCTTAAGGGTAGTTTACCCTATTATTTTTGTTGAGACAGGTGCTAGCGATTGGCGACTGGAATGCTACTCTCGGAGGAGCCGGGAGAGTCACCTATAGCAACTACTAAAACACCTCTTTAGTATATTTATATATTTGTATGTACATGTATGCAAGAATTATTTCCTTTTTTTTTTTTTTTTTGTGTACACGTGCATCTAGCGGATGTACAACATTTATTTACTTTTTATGTACACAGACACAAAGCTATTTTGTGTGTGTACAGGAACCATATACATTTTTATTACATAGACTTACATATTTATTAACACTCCAACAAGGTTCAGGCACATACACCTGATAAGTGCAACTTTTAGCAAGAGAGTCCTATGAATATAGAGTTATGTAGAACGGTCGTGTAAGGATCTGCAGTCCACCTACACTAGGAGTCTATATTTCAGGGCTGCCCCAAATCAACCGGGCACAATACTTACTAATCTCCTACTGGCTAGGAGTCTCTTGACCTAGTGGTCAGGCACAAAGCTTGAGGGTTACGTTGCTGAACTTGAAACTGGAACAGTCTTAGCACAGTCCTGCTAGGCACATGTCTTGAACTTGGTTACTGAAAACAAAAAAAGTGGTTAGCAAAGAAAAGCAATAGACATTACTTTACAGTCCTTCAAAATACATTTTTCGGAATCTTCTTGTGCCTCTTGTAGATCCTCTATACCTCCCAACATCTGGAGCACTCGAGGAGTTAATGTAACTCTCCCACACCCCATTGGTCAGAGTAGAATAGGCAACAGTAGGATTCAAGGTGACCAGGGGTTTACTGGTCTGGATCAAGGTTGGTGCATAAGGTTTTAACACCATCTCCATGCCAGGAGTGGGCCAAAGCATTTTCGTCGGTACCCTGGAAGCAGGCAAACTCTCCACGTCGGAAGAGGGCCTTGGTACATATGTTGGTACCTGTGCAGGAGGAAAACTCTCATTGCTCCGAGAGGGTCTAGGTAAGGTCTTTGGTGCCCACAATTTGGGCTTACTTTCTTGATCTTGAGCAGGACTTGGCACTTTACTGTACACAGAAGATGATTGATGTTGTGGAGGCTCCTCCTCCTTGAGTATGGTAGTGGAGGTATCAGGAACAGACCATTTCGGCCACAAGTTGAAAGGATCCGATTCCCAATCTGTAGACAGAAAGTATTTGAAGGGAAGCTGGGTTAGGGCTGTTGGTCTTGTGACCGCTGCAGCCCATTCTCCATGCAGGCTCTGGACGGGGGTGTACTCCACAATTTCACCCACCTCCAGGGAGTAGAACTTTTGTGAAGATATGGCCTCTGTACTGCACGCCGGTTTACGAGGATGGTTTGCCCTGTATGGCAATCTAGGAGGTGTCCCATAACCTCTGACCTTGTCGAACTTGGCCACAGTTGCTCTTTGTTGTTCTAGAGGCTCCTCCCCTTCTCGGGGATGGTCCCATTTGCGGATGAATAATGCTTCCATTTCTTTAGTATCCTCCTGGTAACAAATTCTTTCCTCAGGAGGCAAATGCACATGCTTAGGGGCGTACAGTTCTCTGTGTCGGGCCTTTAATTTGTCCATCAACTCAGCCAGCTTGGCTTCTTGACGGGCCCTTTCCCTTTGTGCGGCTGGAACTGGTGGGAGTGGCTTCCCAGGTATGGGTTGTAGAACCACGTGCATATACTCTGAGTCCTGGCTCGTCCCCTAAAATCCACTGGGTCAAATCTGGTGAGCATGGTCGTGCACTTGGCAATCTGGATAAGGGTATTTCAGCTTCAGAGCTGGAGGAGGAAGAAAAGGCCGCCTCTGGCGGGGTACTCACTGCAGATTCCTCCGATGGGATCTCAGCCCACGAGCCCCAAGTTCTGTGGTGAGGAGACAATCTCACCGGCGATGCACCTCCAGGTGTCCCTGCGCTCTCCGCTGGAAGTGTGTCTGGCCAATCGTCATCATCATCAGGCAGTGGGGGAAGATTGCAGGCCCCCTCTTCGTCTAATGACAACCGCTGCAGACGGTCAGCAAGTTCTTGGAAAAGTCGGGCTGCGACTGCCACAACTTTCCGGTGTTCTGGCGCCATTTTGCTGTTCTCACCACGTGGAACGCTGCTCTCCGCCATGTCTTTACTCTCTGGCTCCTTGTGCAGACTGAAGAGGTCGCTGTGCATGGTGTCTTTTATATTGGGCTTCCCCAAAATGGCGGCCGGCAGGAAGGACGTCATCGGTGCAGCCCCGACTTCCGGTCCTCCCAGAAACTCCTCCTCTGTTTCCAAGTTCCCTTTCGCTTGCGACACAGCAACTTGGCAGCCACGCCCAGGGGTGGGTCGTGGCGCAGCGCGGGACTTCTTTGCGCGCTTCTCCGGCAGCAGGTTAACTCCTCCCGTGCTGACCGGACCAGAGGATCGTAGCATGAATTTGTTTCGCAGTTTACACATTGCAGCAAATAAATCTTCGCCTCCCCCCTTACTTTTCGCCTGGCCCCCTTGTAATTCGCACTACACGCACCTCTCCTGTACACTGTAATGCGGTCTGCGACACATGAACAAAGTCCGTTACTTTCAGGTGGGGGGGGGGGGGGGGGGGGAGTACAATTTCACTAGCGGCAACAGCAGCAGGCACACACCCGAATCCGGTTTGTGATGCCAAAAAGGCTTTGTGGTAACCTTGGGGGATAAACAGGGCCGGACTGGGCGTGAAAACCAGCCCTGGAAAAAAATTACATACCAGCCCCATAGTGTTGTGTCATTATACCAGTGCGTCATCATTTTCTTCTTCATAAAAGGTAAAATCATGCATTTTAAAGCATATTTGAAGAGTGCCTTATTTATAGATAAGACATATATAAAGAGCAAAAATAGTATAGTTTCCCCACATTAGGTGCAGTATATTTCCCCCACATTAGGTACAGCATAGTTCCCCCACACTAGGTGCAGCATAGTTCCCCCACACTAGGTGCAGCATAGTTCCCCCACACTAGGTGCAGCATAGTTCCCCCACACTAGGTGCAGTATAGTCCCCCCACATTAGGTACAGTACAGTTCCCCACATTAGGTGCAGTATAGCTCTCCACATTAGGTGCAGTCACTGAGGACAAGCAGGGCTCTGTACACTGAGGACAAGCGGGGCTCTGTACACTGAGGACAAGCGGGGCTCCGTACACTGAGGACAAGCAGGGCTCATTAGGTACAGTACAGTTCCCCGCATTAGGTGCAGTATAGCTCCCCACATTAGGTGCAGTCACTGAGGACAAGCAGGGCTCATTAGGTGCAGTATAGCTCCCCACATTAGGTGCAGTCACTGAGGACAAGCGGGGCTCAGTACACTGTGGACAAGCAGGGCTCCGTACACTGAGGACAAACGGGGCTCCGTACACTGAGGACAAGCGGGGCTCCGTACACTGAGGACAAGCGGGGCTCCGTACACTGAGGACAAGCGGGGCTCCGTACACTGAGGACAAGCGGGGCACCGTACACTGAGGACAAGCAGGGCTCCGTACACTGAGGACAAGCAGGGCTCTGTACACTGAGGACAAGCAGGGCTCTGTACACTGAGGACAAGCAGGGCTCCGTACACTGACAACTAGCAGGGCTCCGTACACTGACAACTAGCAGGGCTCCGTACACTGACAACAAGTAGGGCTCTTTACATGGAGAACAAGCAGGGCTCTTTACATGGAGGACAAGCAGGGCTCTTTACATGGAGGACAAGTAGGGATCTGTACCTGAGGACAAGCAGGGCCTGTACGAGAGAGAGCAGGGCGGCGGGCGCACTTCTCGGTGGCACAGTGAACTCCGACATGGTGGGCTACTGCACTTAGATGTGAGGTCACGTCACCTCCCCCCCCCAATCCTCAAGTAGAAAAACAAAGCTACACCCCCCCCCCCCCCATCTCCCACCTGCCAGCTAGCTGTTGGAAGACAAAACTCCCAGCATGTTCTTACAGTGAGGACATGCTATGAGTTGTAGTTCTACCAGCTAGCCAGTTGGGAGGTAGATGCGGGTAGATGGCCTTGGAGCGGAGCTTCACAAAAAGTTGTACAAAAAGTAGCAGTTTGCGACTTTTTGTGCACCTTTTTTAAAATGCTACAGTACGTTTTGTAAGCCAGGTCTGACCTGGCTTAAATTTGTGACTTTTTTTAAGGGGGTTTGGACTGGGACCAAACATACACTCTGACATTTAAAAATAAGCAGTCCATTTTTTTTTTTGGTGGGGTCTGAATGCTGGGACCTCCACCAATCACCTTGCTTCAAGTTGCTCTCCAGCTGTTGCAAAGCTACAACTCCCATCATGTCTGGAGCCTCAGGCATTATGGTATGCAGTTTTGTAACAGCTGAAGGCCACAGATTGGAGTACAGTGTGCCCATCATCACTGCAGAACTTACAAATTACAGCAGTGATGGGACAGTCAGGAGAATACACAATGATATCACTGACCTGAGTGATGTCTTCTCTGTTGTCGTTCCTTTTCCTCTGGTCCAGACGCCAGGTCTTCTTCCAGCTCCATCTTCTCTGCAGAGTCTGAGGCCCAAACTTCATTGTCTCCTCACTATGTCAGCAGATCCTCATCCTCCGACAATAATCATTATAATACTGCCAGATACTGTGTCCTAAATATAATACTGCCACACACTGTACCCACTGAATATAATACAGCCATACACTGAGCCCTGAATAGAATACTGGCATACACTGCGCCCTGAATATAATACTGCCATACACTGCGCCCTGAATATAATACTGCCATACACTGCGCCCTGAATATAATACTGCCATACACTGCGCCCTGAATATAATACTGCCATACAATGCGCCCCGAATATAATACTGCCATACACTGCGCCCCGAATATAATACTACCATACACTGCGCCCCGAATACAATACTGCCATACACTGCGCCCCGAATATAATACTGCCATACACTGCACCCCGAATATAATGCTGCCATACACTGCACCCTGAATATAATGCTGCCATACACTGCGCCCTGAATATAATGCTGCCATACACTGCGCCCTGAATATAATGCTGCCATACACTGCGCCGTGAATATAATACTGCCATGCACTGCGCCCTGAATATAATACTGCCATGCACTGGGCCCTGAATATAATTCTGCCATACACTGTGCCCTGAATATAATACTGCCATGCACTGTGTCCTAAACATAATACTGCCATTAGTCTTTGGATTAGCCTTTGGATTAGCCTTTGGATAGGGGATAAGTTATAGATTGCGGGGGGTCCAAGCATTGAGACCCCCCACGATCTCCTGCATGGGGGCCCAGTCAGTATGCCAGAAGCCGACGTCTGACCCCACAGGAAGCCATGGTCGGCACGCTCCCTCCATGTATCTCTATGGAGTATACGGAGGGGTGTGTCGGCCGACACTTCGTGCGGGTCGACATACCTCTTTTCCAGCAGACTGCCAAGGCCCGTACTAGAGATCACGGGGGTCCCAGCACTCGGACCCCCCCACAATCTATAACTTATCCCATATTCTTTGGACCCCGCATCTATTAATCATGCATATACACCTCCCCCCTTATCCTTGGTTTCCTCAGCCTCACACCTCCCCAAACCCCCCCATCCTTGTTATCCTCACCAACACCCCCCAGCCTCCCCCCTTCAATCATAAATATATACCCCTCCCCTCATCCTTGGTCCTAACCCCCAGTCTCCCCCCCCCATTAATTATAAATATACACCCCCCTCATCCTTGGACCTAACCCCCCAGCCTCCCCCCCATCAATCATAAATATACACCCCCCCCCCCCCCCTCCTCATCCTTGGTCCTAACCCCCCCAGCATCCACCCATCAATCATAATTATTCACCCCTTCCTCCTTGTTCGTCACCCCCAGCCTCCCCCCCCCATCAATAATGCATATACAACACCCCCCCTGACCTTACACTTACCTTAATCAAGACGCAGATCCGTCCCGCGCTCAGCAGCAGTGCCGGGCTCCCAGCTTCACGGCGTGAAGACGCAGGGGGAATGACATTGCACGTGACTCCCCTGCGTTCCCAGGGCTACGGAGAAGCGGGGGGGGGGGGGACAGAGCGGACAGGCAGACAGAGCGGGCGGACACAGACCGGAGCGGGCGGCAAATTTTCCGCAAGTCCCCCCCCCCATCGGACTGCGGACCTGGCCGCCCCTAAGCGGGCGCTTGGTCCGCCTAGTTATAGAGCCGGGCCTGAACCCAGGGCCGTAAGTAAGAAGCAGGACTGGCCTGGGACAGTCCAGGGCCGGCCCTCTTCTTCTGTTAAGATATTTATGGGTGCCGGGTGGCCTATGCAGGCCGCCTGTGCAGGCCGCTGGGTCTATTTTAATGTAGGGGTCTGGTGCCCGTACGTTAATCCCTGCAAAGCGACCCCAGGAAAATTCCCGGTATCCCGCTAGGCCAGTCCGGGCCTGGGGATAAAGCCTTGAGGGGTGTAGGGTAGTTAGGGTGTTGCTGTTCAGAATAATAAAGGGCACTGGTAACCCTTGTCACTCGTGACGCCAGGGTGAGGGTTACATTCTGTAATCTTGATAGGCCTATTGCCACCCTTCCCAAGAGCAATAGGTGAATGTAGAATAAAGGATTGTCCACAACCATTGTTAACTGAAAACTTGCAGGAACTTTTACTGAAGAATTTCTGTACATGCAGCAATAGTAACAGTCCAGATAACAGAGTCTCTATAGATATAGCTGAGCAGCGATTGACAGTTGGTTGGGATCAGATAAGCTCAATTTAGCTTCTCAGAGATTTTGTAGCATAGATCCGCTGGATTTAAGGGTGCGTTTAGGTCCAGGGATCTTGCGGGGAGTAGCAGGGAATTGCTTAATATAACCGCTTTGATATAGGCCGAGGCCTCAAGGCTTTGGCCTAGTAAATTGTCTTGTAAGCTGCGGAGGTCCTACCTCTTCCAGAATCAGCATCCCAAGAGAGCGATCAAGATGGCGCAGCTCCCTTATATGGACAGGTGCTGGCCGTTTTGGATTGGTCCTTAACAACTGTCACTCACCGTTATATTGTATTGTCGGTGAACACGTCATGAGAACCACCAAAGGTCCTTTAGCAAAACCATAGAGTTCTAAACCTAATCACATGACCCGCAGGTCCTGCTACGCTGTACGGGTAGGCATTTGAATATATACATATTTATACTTATATGAATTTCTATACAAATATAAACTAAGGGGTGTCAAGGGGATAACTATAGAAGAGGGACCCCGACGTTCCTAGGGACTCTGACTATGGGGACCTCTACAAAGGTACAGTATGAAATACGGTACCGGGACACCGCACAAACACAAAACAATGAGGGGAGTTTACTAAGACCAGCGTTTAACTAGCTGGTCTTTAGTAAAAATCCTGTTATAGGATTCATCTGATTCATTAACCCCTTAAGGACTCAAAGTAATTTTCGTTTTTGCACTTTAGTTTTTTCCTCCTCCCCTTCTAAAAATCATAATGCATTAAATTCCCCTTCTAAAAATCATAATGCATTAAATCCTATACATGGTCAAAGGTTGGAGACAGCTTCTCCTGGGCCAGACACAGGGAATAAATGAACATACCAACGTGAGGTTACGAATAACTGTCTTTACTGAGCTAGGTGCTCAGGTAGGGTCCTGTCAAGGTATTGAAGCCTTCTCAGGCAGGGCATGAACTTCCACCGTACGGGAGATTCTTGCAAGAGGACCAGAAGAAGTAGATTTGGACTAGGCCTTCCCATGGAGCACACAACGCACACACACAGCTGAACCTAACTGTAGCTCAGGCTGGTCTAGACTGATTGGAACTGGAACAGAGGCAACTCCTCCCCCACTACACTACATAGGGGAGATTTTAGGGGTTCCCATTGGCAGGCAGGGTCACATGGGGTTCACTGCTCACTCTTGACCCCTTAAGGACTCAGCGTTTTTCCGTTTTTTCATTTTCATTTTTTCCTCATCACCTTCTAAAAATCATATTGCTTTCAATTTTGCACATAAAAATCCATGTTATGGCTTATTTTTTGCACCACCAATTCTACTTTGCAGTGACATTAGTCATTTTACCAAAAAAAATCCATGGCGAAACGGAAAAAAATTCATTTTGCGACAAAATTGAACATTTTGTAAATTTTGGGGGCTTCCGCTTCTACGCAGTGCATTTTTTTGTAAAAATGACACCTTATCTTTATTCTGTAGGTCCATACAGTTAAAATGATATCCTACTTATATAGGTTTGATTTGTTGTACTTCTGAAAAAAATCATAACTACATGCAGGAAAATGTATACGTTTAAAATGGTCATCTTCTGACCCCTATAACTTTTATTTTTCCGCGTACGGGCCAGCGTACGGGCTCACTTTTTGCGCTGTGTTCTGAAGTTTTTATTGGGACCATATTTTGCATTGATCGGACTTTTTGATCGCTTTTTATTCATTTTTTTATTATATAAAAAGTGACCAAAAATACGCTATTTTGGACTTTGGAATTTTTTTGCGAGTACACAATTAACCGTGCGGTTTAATTAACTATATATTTTTATAGTTCGGACATTTACGCACGCGGTGATACCACATGTTTATTTTTATTTACACATTTTTTTTTATGGGAAAAGGGGGGGGGGGTGATTCAAACTTTTATTAACTTTAACTGTTAACTTTTTTTTTTTTTCACTTTTTTTGCAGTGTTATAGCTCCCATAGGGGGCTATAACACTGCACACACTGATCTTTTACCCTGATCCCTGCAAAGCCATAGCTTTGCATGGATCAGTGAGATAGGGGTTCGATTGCTCAAGCCTGTAGCTCAGACTTGGAGCAACCAAAGCCGATCAGACGCGACGGAGCAAGGTAAGGGGACCTCTACTCGCGTCCTAGCTGATCCGGACATCGCAATTTTATCGCGATAGTCCCGATCAGCCCGACTGAGCTGCCGGGAAGCACTTACTTTAATTTTCAGCGTGGCGATCAATTTTGATCGCCGCGTCTGAAGGGTTCATAGCGCTCGGCACAGCGATCGGTGCCGCGCGCTATTAGCCCAGGGTTCCAGCTATGAATAGCAGCCGGGACCGACCAGGTGTGATGCGGGGTCACGTTTTAAACACCGGGACCGGGCGCAGGGCGTACAGGTACGCCCTGCGTCCTTAAGAGGTTAAAGGTACAGTAACACAGGAATAACATATATACAAATAATAATATAATAATAAAAATATATTACTTTGCAATAAAGTACGAACATATTTGATCATTCCCGGACGAAGCTGAGAGAAACGCGTTGGAGTGTGAGGGGGGGGGGGAACACCAGAGTTGGACGTGTCAGCTATCTTGGTCAGTATTATTTTGCAGAGCTGTCTCATATGGGCTCATATTGTCATTTGGTTTCAATTCAGCACTGTATGTTTAATGAATATAGTACATGTACAGTATATATGCCCTGAATATAAGGTCATTGTAATACCCAGTATATTTAATATATAAGGAATATAGTACATGTATATATGCCTTGAATATAGGGTCATTGTAATACCCAGTGAACAAGAGCGGGGTTTTATGTACTGATCTGAGTCTATTAATTATATAAATATACTAGAGATACAGATACCTGCTCTGATCTATACTACCGTATATAAGCTGACCCGAATATAAGCCGAGGCCCCTAATTTCACCCCAAAAACCCAGGAAAAGTTATTGACTCGACTATAAGCCTAGGGTGGGAAATACATCATCCCCCCTGTCATCATCCAAACCCCAGTCATTAACACCCTCATCATCATATCCCTGTCATCATTCCCCCCTTCATCATCACCGCCTGTCATCATCCCCCCCGTCATCATCCCATCCCCCCTTCATCATCACCTCCTGTCATCATCCCCTTATCATCCCAAACCCCCCTTCATCATCCCCTTATCATCCCACACCCCCCCCTTCATCATCCCCTTGTCATCATTCCACAAACCCCCATTCATCATCCCCTTGTCATCATTCCACACCCCCCTTCATTATCCCCTTGTCATCATCACACCCCCCCTTCATCATCACCACGTCATTAGCCCCCCCCCACCCCTTCATCATCACCGCTTGTCAATGTCTGATACAGTGGTCTTCAACCTGCGGACCTCCAGACGTTTCAAAACTACAACTCCCAGCAAGCCCGGGCAGCCATCGTCGGTCCGGGCTTGCTGGGAGTTGTAGTTTTGAAAAATCTGGAGGACCGCAGGTTGAAGACCACTGCGGCCTTTGACATCATCCAGCCCCCCCTCTCACCCCCTTTAGTTCTGTACTCACCTCCGCTCGGCGGGACGTTCGGGTGCGCTGGTCCGGGCCATCTGTGCTGCAGGGATCGTCCGGTGCGAAGGGATAGTCGTTCCGGGCTGTCCATCTTCACCGGGGGGCCTCTTCTCCGTGCTTCGGGCCTGGAATAGAGACATTGCCTTGACAATGACGCACAGGGACGTTACTCATGAACGTCCCTGTGCGTCGTCGTCAAGGCAACGTGACTATTCCAGGGCCGGGCCCGAAGCGCGGAGAAGAGGCCCGCCCGATGAAGATGGACAGCCCGGAACGACTATCCCTCCGCACCGGATGGTCCCTGCAGCACAGATGGCCCGGACCAGTGCACCCGAACGTCCCGCCGAGCGGAGGTGAGTACAGAACTAAATGGGATGAGGGGGGCGGGGGAGCTGGATGATGTTGAAGGCCGCAGTGGTCTTCAACCTGCGGACCTCCAGATGTTTCAAAACTACAACTCCCAGCAAGCCCGGACAGCCGATGGCTGTCCGGGCTTGCTGAGAGTTGTAGTTTTGAAACATCTGGAGGTCCGCAGGTTGAAGACCACTGAGGGCGGAGAGTTCACTTGAGTATAAAAATCGAAAAATTGTGCTGAAAAACTCGGCTTATACTCGAGTATATACGGTAGCTCTTAATAATGTGCATGACCATTTAGTGATGTAATACCATATCTATCAGTGTTTATACCATCATATATTATATATATACATACATATATACACACACACACACACACACACACACATTGTCCTTCTTGTGTCCCACCACTTGTTTTAAAGTGTCTGTGTCGTACATGTTTTTATGGTGTGGGATTTCTATTGCTGGTCTTTGTTTTATATATTTTGTACCTAATAAAATTGAATATTATCTTCTCCATTGTGTGTATATTACTTGTTAGAACTCATTGGAGTTGAATTATGTAGGTTTTGTATGTTGTAGGCCTGTCTACCCTTTAGTTTGGGACATCTTTGCATTTGTGGTCTTACTTATGTAGGTTTGTATTTGATATAACAGTAGGAGTTTTGATGGGCCCAACACCTTGTGCTGCCAAGTTGCCTGAAACAGTCCAAAGCCACAGGACAGCTATTGGTGCTGGGACACTACACTTAACCCCTTAAGGACTCAGCCCATTTTGGCCTTAAGGACTCAGACAATTAAATTTTTACGTTTTCATTTTTTCCTCCTCGCCTTCTAAAAATCATAACTCTTTTATATTTTCATCCACAGACTAGTATGAGGGCTTGTTTTTTGCGCGACCAGTTGTCCTTTGTAATGACATAACTCATTATATCATAAAATGTATGGCGCAACCAAAAAACACTATTTTTGTGGGGAAATTAAAACAAAAAACGCAATTTTGCTAATTTTGGAAGGTTTCGTTTTCACGCCGTACAATTTATGGTAAAAATGACGTGTGTTCTTTATTCTGAGGGTCAATACGATTAAAATGATACCCATTATTACATACTTTTATATTATTGTTGCGCTTAAAAAAAATCACAAACTTTTTAACCAAATTAGTACGTTTATAATCCCTTTATTTTGATGACCTATAACTTTTTTATTTTTCCGTATAAGCGGCGGTATGGGGGCTCATTTTTTGCGCCATGATCTGTTATTTTTTTTTATACCACATTTACATATAAAAAACTTTTAATACATTTTTTATAATTTTTTTTTAATAAAATGTATTAAAAAAGTAGGAATTTTTGACTTTTTTTTTTTCGTTCACGCCGTTAACCGTACGGGATCATTAACATTTTATTTTAATAGTTCGGACATTTACACACGCGGCGATACCAAATATGTCTATAAAAAAAAATTTTACGCTTTTTGGGGGTAAAATAGGAAAAAACGGACGTTTAACTTTTTTATTGGGGGATGGGATTTTTCACTTTTTTTTTACTTTTACATTTTTTTTACATTTTTTTTTACACTTGAATAGTCCCCATAGGGGACTATTCATAGCAATACCATGATTGCTAATACTGATCTGTTCTATGTATAGGACATAGAACAGATCAGTGTTTTCGGTCATCTTCTGCTCTGGTCTGCTCGATCACAGACCAAAGCAGGAGACGCCGGGAGCCGCACGGAGGAAGGAGAGGGGACCTCCGTGCGGCGTTATGAATGATCGGATCCCCGCAGCAGCGCTGCGGGCGATCCGATCATTCATTCAAATCGCGCACTGCCGCAGATGCCGGGATCTGTATTGATCCCGGCACCTGAGGGGTTAATGGCGGACGCCCGCAAGATCACGGGCGTCGGCCATTGCCAGCGGGTCCCTGGCTGCAATCAGCAGCCGGGATCAGCCGCGCATGACACGGGCATCGCTCCGATGCCCGCAGTTATGCTTAGGACGTAAATGTACGTCCTGGTGCGTTAAGTACCACCGCACCAGGACGTACATTTACGTCCTGCGTCCTTAAGGGGTTAAAGGGGAATTCCAGGAAAAAACTTTTTTTTTTAGATCAACTGGCTCCAGAAAGTTAAACACACACGTAGAGTAGATCCAGCTCAGAACAGACAAACAAAAAGACAAACCAACATAAATGTAAGGCAGGCAAGGTAAGAAACAGTGGGAGCAAGGAAGTACACGATTATAAGGCAAAGGGATAGTCAGGTACTGGCAATGGTGAGGAGAACAGAATAAACAGGCAGAGTATAAAACACTAGTAAAGGGTATGCATGCTTATATGTGCCTTTTTTTTTTTTTTTTTTATAAATAAAATGTTTTATTGCTATTAGAGGGCAAGAAGAAAAAAACAAAAAATGGCTGCTCCCTTAAAGATGCAGGCACTTTTACTTATTTTTAACTTGTTTACCAAAAAAATAAAGAAGCTAAACAAAAAAAAACAAAAAAATCAAGATTAAAATTAAGAACAATCCTAAGTTTTGAAAAAAAAACAACAATATTTTAGGCTTAGGCTATATTACCCAGCCTCACTTGCATATATAAACAAGTCCCTTCTATATTTGTTGCATATCACTTGTCACGTTGCTTCCACATTTCCTTGTTTCATATACACAGTAAGGGTTTGATTTGATTTTGTTATATGAATCTTTTCATTATGTTCTAACGCTGAGACACATATCGTCCATGTCCCCGGAGAAAAGGCTATTATACTGATCTGGGGACACTCGTCATACCCGATGACGTCTGTAGTGAAAGTTCCTGTGACAGGGCTGACTCACTGTGATGTGGCTACCAAGGAACCTCATTCCCTGCCGTGATCAATTTGCAGTCACTTCTCAGGAAGCCAAAGCGAAAACGTACTTTTCATTAAGATCCTTTTGAAACTCCGGTTCACACAAAGATCCTTGCCAGCTTCATGTCATAAAGTGCAGCCCAGATCAAGGCAGCTCATTACTACAACCTGAACTATTAGTTGTATCACATGTTTCTGAAAAGAAGATTCAAGGAATTGTGACACCATGGGACGAGTGTTTTTCTCACTGATGGACACGTAATCTACAGCCAACGCCTGACACCAAAGCCTCTTGTGGTTATTGGAAAGGTCGCAAATAATATTTGGGACATCAGAGCTTTTATTAGAGGAAAAAATGGATTGGAGCAACTACTGGACATATTCTGCAATTACAGTATAAGCAGGGCCATATTTTCCTGGAGGGTCAGAATCTAGGGTGGCCTCTTCTGGGGGGTGGCAACAGCAGCAGACAGAAGTAGTTTTTTTTTTTTTTTTCAATTCCTCTCCCTTGCCTCTCACTGCACTTGCTAGTAAATACGGCATGTTTTGGAGGTGGAGGAGGAGAGAAGGAGAAGTATCGCAGGTAAGTTCCTGAGCTGGCAGTAGAGTAGAGGGACAGTATCTCAGAACAGTACAGCACTGCTCCTCTATTAGAGAGATGGTTGCACGGAAGTTGTTACATGGAGTGCACATGGGATTTTTTTTCCCCAGGCTTTGCACTCAGCTTCTCCTAGTTTTTATTGCTGCCCCTCTGCACCTCCAAAGTCCCCCAGCACTGTCCTAAGAGGAGCAAAGGAAGCTTCCTTAACACTGCAGCCTGCTGTATTACTGAATGTGCACCACCTTTTTCTGTCTCACACCACTAATAGGGGAAGAAGCAGAGGCTGCCGTCTACACAGAAGAGCACTAGACTGTAGAAATGAGGTACAAGTACAAAGAAAGGGGGTGACATTTTTCAAAGCTGCTGCAGAGGACTGAAAGCTTTAGAGAGCCAGCACAGTATAAAACCCTGAAGTACCAGATCGCTAAGTTAAAGGGTACCTCTCATCAAAAAAACTTTTTATATATTATAGATTAATGTATACAGAATAACTTCACAATTGCATGTTATTAAAAAATATGCTTCTTTCTATTTAATTTTCCACTTTGAAGAAATGACCACTAGGGGTCTCCCTACCAGTCCTGGCAGCAAGCATTTCAGACTCATGCTGGAGTCCTAAACACTACAAGCTGCCAGTCTGCTTTGTTCACAAAGGAGAACACTCAGAGCTGCCAGCCTGCTTTGTTCACAGCCTGTTTGGCTGTGAACAAAGCAGGCTGGCAGCTCTGAGTGTTTAGGACTCCAGCATGAGTCATAAATGCTTGCTGACAGGACTGATCGGGAAAAATACAATAGAAAGAAGCATATTTTTCATTAACATGCTATTGCAAAGTTATTCAACATTCATTAATCTAAAATATATCAAAAGTTTATTTGATGAGAGGTACCCTTTAAGATCTTGTCTTGACTCACTCCAACTCCCGATCTTTGCACTCAAGTTCCAGTTCAACGCACTCAATTTCCAGATCAGCGCTCTCAAGTTTCAGATCTACGCACTCAAGTTCCAGATTAAAGAACAGCTGCGTCTCTTAAAGGGACCGACGTTCCCGAGCTTCATTTAAAAGGTCATCTCTGTTTGCCAAAATGACGGATCTGGCAGCCCTAAGACCGTTTCTAGGACCTGCTCCACCTCCAGAACCTGCTCTAATGCCTGTTCCAGCACCTGCACCCCCTATTCAGCAAGATGGTGGTGCTCCGGTGGTTTCATCAGCAGGACCAGCACAGTCAGCAGGACAAGTTCAACCTGATTCACCTCCAGCTGCTGCACTCATCTCAGGAACCCCTGCTGCCGCACCTGTCTTCCTGGGAAATCCCGTCCTTCCAAACTACAACGGTGACCCTTTTACATTGAATGACTTCAAGGAGAAGATATACAGCCTCTTTGGTTTTAATGCTTTCCCCCCCCTCATCAACAGGTGCAGTTACTTACAGGGCAGTTGCAAGGGCCTGCATTAGAGGAGGTACGCACCTGGCCACTGGCCGACAAGGCTACAGTAGAGAAAATCTTTGAGGGGCTCTATCAAGTGTTCGAGTCTCACTCCCCCTCTGAGGTACGTCTGAGACTGTATGAGCGACGTCAGAAGCCAGGTGAGACTCTTCGGACTTATGCTGTTGCCCTGCAGAACGCTTTAGAAGCAGTACAAAAGCTAGATGGTATTACACCCGATCAGGGTAACGGTGCTTATGGACCGGTTCATAGATGGCTCACAGAATAAGTGGGATAAGGCCCAACTTAGGATGCTGGCAGCACAGAACCCCGATATGGCTTTCCCAGCCTTCAAGAGGTTAGCCATTAAAGTCATTGAGTCAGGGCACGAGGCGGAAGAAGTTAGGCCCCCCTCTGCAGACTCACTGGGAGCCTGGGCCCCGACCACAACCACTCGTCAGCCTGCGACTGTCTCGACTCCCTTTAGTCCCTGGGCTACTGATTTAAAACATGTGCTGCAGGACATTGATCAGTTGACCAAAGCCTTTAAAGAGATGGTAGGCAGAACTAACTCACCTCCACCTAAAAAGCCTGCCCCTCACCCTGCCAGGCCACCTAGTACTCCCCCCGTGAGGCCACCTGGGACTCCACGACCTGTCTGTAGTTATTGTAATAAGACCGGACACTGGAAGAGCTAATGTTGGGCTTTAAACGGGCATCCCCTGGGGTCGAGGACCGCACCCAAGGTGTAGTCATTGAAGGTCCAGGATCAACCAGCACTAAAATAGGACTATCGATGTATGTTGCCCCCCTGCCCCTATGTGCAAATTGTGGTAGAAGGGATTAAATTGCAGGCTTTGATCGACACTGGGTTCCAAGTGTCCACTATTCCTAAAGGGGGGTTTTACAAATATTTGGGTCCTAAAATGTTATGCGAACCTAATGATGTAGACTTTAGGGTGATTGCAGAAAATGGGAAACCAGTACCCAGGCATGGCTACTGGGAGCCCACAGTACAAGTAGGGAATCATGTTCTTAGGGGACAAGGTGTTATTGTTACTAGTGTTGGTGACAAACATGCAGCTGAGTTTATTTTAGGAATGAACATCATGATACACTGTTTTGATGACATAGTTAACTCATTGTATGCTTCTCTTCCCTACATGTCACCCTCTGGCCAGCGAGCCGCGCAACACCAGCTCATGAAACTCCAAGCTGAACAGAAGTTCGTCAACCCTCAAGGGGAGATCTGCCAGGTGAGAATTCAAGACATACGGGCTGTTACCCTGCAGACGGAGAATATTATTTGGTGCCGTGTCAGACCAGGGGTGAAGAACCAAGATTATCAGGCACTCTTGGAACCCCTGCAACCCCTGGTACGCGCAGCTAGATGCCTTGTAACTGTGAGAAATGGGAGTCCCGGTTCGAGTGGTTAACCTATCCCAAACCGCTACCAGACTAACTAAGTATACTCCTGTAGCTCAGCTACATCACCTTGACTCCCGAGACGTGATGTCAAAGCCACAAGTTGCTAGACAGTGGACTGCTCAGGCTGCCGACAAGGGCCCTGCGGAACCCTGGTGGACTCAGTTGCAGATAGGAGACGAAGATACTCCCCAGGACCAGGTTGGAGGAGTCATCCAAGTGGCTAAACAATTCCAGGAAGCCTTCAGTAAACACCCCACCGACTTTGGGCGGACCACGATGATCCAGCATCGGATCCTAACTGGGGATAGTCCTCCCATCAAAGAGAGGCATCGGCCAGTCGCGCCTGGGATGTACCAGACAGTGAAGAAAATGCTGCAGGATATGAAGAAGGCTGATGTCATTCGGGAGAGCCAGAGCCCCTGGGCGGCTCCTTTGGTTCTTGTTAAAAAGAAGGATGGAACCATTCGATTTTGTATGGACTACAGAAAGTTAAATGATGTAACCCACAAAGATGCCTACCCTCTTCCTAGGATAGAAGAGTCTCTCACTGCTTTGGGATCTGCAGCCTATTTCTCTACACTAGACCTGACCAGTGGATACTGGCAGGTACCCATGGCCGAGGAAGATCGGGAGAAGATGTCGTTTGTGACCCCGAAGGGGCTCTTTGAATTTAAAAGCATGCCCTTTGGACTTTGCAACGCACCGGCCACCTTTCAAAGTTTAATAGAGAGATGCCTTAGACACCTTAACTTTCAAAGTGTTCTTCTTTACCTGGATGATGTAATTATCTACTCTCGGACATACCAGGAACACCTGGACCATCTCAGAGAAGTCTTCCAAGTCCTGATACAACATAGACTTAAAGTCAAGCCCTCCAAGTGCCATGTATTAAAACCCAGAGTCCACTATCTTGGACATGTCGTCAGTGCTGAAGGTGATCAACCTGATCCTGATAAAGTGAGTGCTGTGAAAGATTGGCCTACGCCTAGAACTGTACATGTCTTACAGAGTATCTTGGGATTTGCTGGCTACTACACGCGGTTAATCCCTCCCTTCGCTCAAATTGATGGGCCTCTGACTGCTCTGTCATGGGGAGTTGCGAAGGAAAACTACAAGGGAAGACTCCCGATACAGTGGGCTGAAGACCAGGCAATAGTATTCCAGGCCCTGAAGTGCCTCCTTACTGACCCCCCCATTCTAGCGTATCCTGACTACAGCCAGCCATTCCGACTGTACACTGATGCCAGCTTTGAAGGTTTGGGGGCCATTCTGTCGCAAATACAGGATGTTAAGGAGAGAGTTATAGCCTATGCCAGTAGGCACCTACGGGGCGCAGAAAGGAATGATGCTAACTATAGCTCTTTCAAGCTAGAACTCCTTGCTTTGGTCTGGGCGGTCACTGAAAAATTCAAGGATTATCTGGCAGCCACCCCCTTTACGGTCTACACAGATAATAATCCATTGGCACACCTGAATACTGCCAAGCTGGGAGCCATTGAACAACGCTGGGCCTCTAGATTGGCCAACTACTACTTCAACATCAAGTATCGGAGTGGGAAGACCGATGTCAATGCGGATGTGCTCTCCCGTATGGCTCCCAGTGAGGAACTTCCCACTTCCCCGTGGAAGATGCGTGGGAAGATGTGGAGATGCCGCCCTTTTTCCAGAGGTTCGTGAGTCAGAGTACTCTGACAGCTCAAGAAGGTGACGAACCTGGGCCTCCTTAGGTTCCCGAAGATCTGCATACCTGGAAGACCTTGCAAGATGAGAGTAGGGTCATGGGAGATCTCTTGATCTCTTGGACTATCTACTCCGGAGAATGCCTGCATCAGATCTTAGTCCCTCGAAGGGACACAGCCATGGTTCTTAATGCCTATCATGACCAGTCAGGACACTTTGGGGTCCACAAGACCGAGGTCACTATCAGAAGATGGTTCTATTGGGTTGGCATGTGTGGAGATATTGAGAAGTGGTGTGCCGAGTGCACCATCTGTAATGTCACCAAGAATCCTTGCAAGGACGCAAGAGCACCTCTACACCCCATCCATACTGAGAGGCTTAATAAAGTGTTTGCTCTGGACCACGGGAATTTATCCCCTACCCAATTGAGATATACCTATTCCCTGGCCATGGTGGACCATCATTCTAAGTGGGTGGTCGTTGTACTCGTCAAGGATCTTACCGCCAGAACGGCTGCTCAAGTCTTCTACAGTCAATGGGTCCAACCCTTGGCATGTCCCGAATCGGTCCTCATTGATCGAGGGACTGCATTCGAGGCTCAGCTATTTCAAGAACTCTGCCAGTTCCATGATTGCAAGAAGCTTATGACCACTGCATATCACCCTCAGGGGAATGGGTTGTGCAAGAGGATCAATCAAGTGTTCATCCACATGCTAAGGGCAGCATCTATTTCCAAACACGAAGAGTGGCCCCGACTCCTACCGGAACTGTTTGAGATCTACAACAATACGATCCACTGCCCCACAGGGTACACTCCTTTTTTCCTTATGACGACCAACTGGCCAAAGATAGAGCCTTCGGGTTACAAGCACCTTTCAACAACTCCCCTCAAAACTCTCAAGATTAGGTTTCTGAGCATCGAAGGAGGATCGAAGAAACTATAGACATTGTGGAAAAGAAAATGGGCGAGGCTCAGTACAGGCAGCAAAAGGATTACAATCGGCATGCCTCCGCTCTGCCACTGCAACTTGAAGACAGAGTGTGGCTCAGAAAAGCTGGATTCTCTATGGGAGACGGAGCCTTACACAATTACGGCAATGCCATATCCCGACATGGATGTTTACGAAGTACAGAAGGAGGGGTTTCAACCACAAGTGGTCCACCGAAACAGGATGAAATTGTGTTTGAAGGATGACTTGCCAGAGCCGCCTTCTGCTCCCCCAGAAGCAAGGCCAATGAGAGAGTATGTTCCAGGAGAGGGAATCCATCCTACACTGGACGTTCCCCTGTTCTCCCCTCATCAGCCTGCAATGTTCTTTGGCGTACCATGTCCAGCTGCAGTCCAACCGTCCTTGGTCTCCTCGCCCAGCATCAGTTGCACTCCAGTGACAGCTCCAAGTATTCCAGGACTCACCAAGTCTCATGGGTCACACCATTCCTGCAGAAGATATGACTCCTGTTTCCAGCCCTCAAGCTTGTCCCTCAGGGACTGAAGTTTCTAGAGAATGGTCTTTTGATGAGTTTCCTGATAGTCAAGAAGTGGTGTTGCATCAGTCTCAAAGGTCTACACAGGGAAAACTACCCTTAAGGTACCAAGACTGACCTTTTACGTAGTACTGTACACATAGTACCTCAACCAAATCACTCAAGTGTACTTACCTCACTTAAACTTAGTACACCAAATAACAAAAACATCTCACACTCAAGTAAACGCTTTAGGAATTGTAGCCTATGTCATTTTCCAATTCCTGCCACTGTTATGTACACTAACTGTTCTCTTCTTTCTCTTACGTGTGCAAGATGCCCTGCCTGGCCAGTAGGTGCTCTTCCGCGCTAAAATAATACACGTAATCAAAAAGGTAACTTAGGTAAGGTTTATCTGTTGTGTTCTAGGGATAGGAGCGTGTAGCCAATGGACCCTAGTAGCTAGTTTATTGGCAGATTGCCTCAGGCAAGCCAGTAAAACTCTCAGTGTACTAAACAGGTAACTAGTATGGCAAAAAAAATGTCTAGTGAGATTCAAAAATGTCTACTGAGATTCAAAAATGTCAAGTAGGATGTATCTCATGTATAATAATGTCATCCTGTTACTCAATTCATGAACCAAGTAATCCTGTTCATGAGTTTACCCATGCATATGTTTGTACCTTAAAAAGTTAAATAATCTTGTAGTGTTTATACAGCCTGACTAATGGACATTTGAAAAGTTATGACCAAGACTGTTATAAAGCAACCTTCACTTCGTCCCTCTGTCTTAGGGGACAGACGTCGAGGCAGAGTTATCTTTAGTAAGGGAGTTTGTGGTGTCCCGGTACCATATTGCATACCGTACCTTGTATGGTGGTCCCCAAAGTCAGAGTCCCTACATTCAGGTAGGGTCCCTCAGGTGGGACAGCCACTAGTCACCTCTTTTGTAATGTCTAAATGTATATATTTAATATAATGTATATTGATGCTTACCTTGGTAGCGTCGCAGGACCTTCGGTCATGTGACTATGTTAATTCCTTTATGGTATGTTGGAGGACCTTTGGAGGTCCTTGGGTCACATGATTACCCATAACTCTATGTACAGAAGATTGACAGTTGTTATGGACCAGTGAGCTTTAGTCCAGCCCCTGCCCATATAAGGGAGCTGTAGCCAATGTTCGCTCTCTTGGGTTGCTGCTCTCGTGGATGCCGGACTAGCAGGACGAATCTGCGCAACTATCAAAGACAAGCTAGGCCAGAAACCTGCCGGCCTCAGCCTAAACTAAACCGTGAGTTAACATCTCAATCTCCGCTAAAGCTAGCATGATTACTGGACTGAATCTAAACCCCTAAATCCAGTGGATCACTGCAACAATTATCTTCCTAAGCTCAATAGACTCACAAAGTCCCAACCACTTGTCAAGCTCTAATAGACTCTTTTGTATGGACTGTTCCTGTTCATTATTGCCTAAAATCTTCAGTAAAAGTTCCAACAAGTTTCTGCAAATCTCCGGTTATGGACAATCAATTATTTACTATCTCCCTATCGCTCTTGGGAAGGGTGGCGGCAGGACAAGCATACAGAGAATAGCCCTCACCCTGTCATCACGAATAGAAAGGGTTAAGCAAGCACCCTTAGTAACCGCACAGCTACACCCCCATATACCCTACTCCCCCAGGCAATCACAATATGGAAGTCAGAGAGCAGGGTGTCTCTGCTCAGAACCCTATAAAGTCAATAATAATTCTAGAAGGAGGGAGGAAGGTAACAAAAACATAGAAAAATTTCAGGGGCAATGCCCATGGGGGAAGACAGTGCATGGCTTCAATGCCTCCATGTGTAATCCAATAGTTGCATATTTATTGGGGAAAAAATGTTATTGAAGAGAGAATAGTGTGTGATGTAATGGAATCTGTACAGCAATATTGTTGGCAAATGGTGAGCACAAGCAAACTTTCTTCAACAAACTTTATTTATAACATATCAAATAGGCTCTTCAGGGCCCTTTCATTGTTTTCTTTTTATACTGTCCAATTAAAATTTATAACAAAAATGGCTTACCTGTTTGAGGATAATGGACACCGTGTTTTGTTCCTGATCAGCTCTGAGGCCAAAGGTTTGGTCTTCATTCCCAGATACTATAAAAAAGGCTGTCAGTTTATTTTCTAGGTCCTCATCCTGATCCGTTACAGTCAGTGTTACGAGTACTGCACCAATCTCTGCGTCCTCTGGCACAACATAGGGTGGAAACTAAGAAGAAGGAGATACAGATATATGGTAACTACTAGACATATAGCCTGCTCTTTAGAATATCAGTATTAGGCTCTGCATGTACCTGACCTATGTGAGGCTTCATCTCTCATTTTGACTGTTCCAAACAAATAATAGAACAGACTATAAGCTCTGACATCCAGAGAAACCAAAATGACAATATTATCAGAATCTTTGATTAAACAAGGACTTAAATCCGAGGAAATTGGTCAAAAGAACCAACTAATTAGTTAATAAATTATTAAAATAATTAGCAATTCCAATAAGGAATAACTAGACTATCAAGTTTTATAGCTCCCTCCTTTTCTTTTGTTATTTTTTCCCCCTTTTTCTCTTTATTTTGCTGTATTGATATGATTTCTTGTTTTCTTTGTGTGTATTTTTGTTTATTGTATATATATGTATATGTGTGTAAACATTCAATAAAAAAAAAAAAAAAAAAAAAAAAAACAGAATCTTTGATTAATGTTGAAGGAAAAATAGTGTAACCAAACCACAGATAGCAAACAGTTAATTGATCATTATTACATACCCCACATTATCTCTGAGTCTCTGACCATTAGAAGGGAAAACAACCATACAATCTATCCTAAAGGGTATGGACACATTTGCACTAGTATGTTTTTCTTGTTTGTTTCCTGAATGCAAAATGAAGCAACCTTTTAAAAGGGGTAATCCAGTGGAAAACTTTTTTTTTTATCATTTGGTGCCAGAAAGTTAAACAGATTTGTAAATTACTTCTATAAAAAAAATCTTAATCCTTCCAGTACTTCTTAGCTGCTGAATACTACAGAGGAAATTATTTTCTTTTTGGAACACAGGGCTCTCTGCTGATATCATGACCACAGTGCTCTCTGCTGACATCTCTATCCATTTTAGGAACTGCCCAGAGCAGCATATGTTTTCTTTGGGGATTTTCTCCTACTCTGGACAGTTCTTAAAATGGACAGAGGTGTCAGCAGAGCACTGTGGTCATGATGTCTGCAGAAAGCACTGTGTTCCAAAAAGAAAATTTCCTCTGTAGTATTCAGCAGGTAAAAAGTACTGGAAGGATTAAGATTTTTTAATAGAAGTAATTTACAAATCTGTTTAACTTTCTGGCACCAGTTGATTAAAAAAATATATATATATTTCCACCGGGGTACCCCTTTAAATAGTCTTTATAACTATTTGTCTACCATTTCCCTGCTACCCCGAAAACGATAAGATAAATCTGTTAGACCACAAAGGGAGGGAGGGAATTATATACCAGCTCAGTGTTGACAGATTGGAGAAAATGTGAAGTAGAATGGCGGGGTGTACAGTATATACGCCTTTGTTTTTCAAGAATGTATTTTTTTAAGGGGAGAAGGCTTATAGCAATAGCAATGACCCTGAGTTCGATTCGAGGAGAAGCTGGGCAGCTCCAATGTTTAGTAACAAGACATCTGGCATCCATCAGGATATGCAAAAGTAGTTCAAACGTGGCTTTCGCAGAGGGAAAGAAGTTAAATCAGCAGGCCTTAGGGGTGTCATGCTCCAAAACTTGCCATATAAGGTCACTGAGTTTTCCAGAATGGCTGAATAAAATCACAGATACCTGAGAGACCCCCAAGCTGAGGTACATCTCCAGCACACATGGAAGACTACTGGATTGAATTTATGCAGCAATTTGGGGATATGGTACCAATACATAAGGCCTTTTCTCTATATCTCTATAGATCATACACAGAGAGGTCTTAGCTGCCCGGGTCCAACTCTGCCCTCATTCAGCATCCAATAAAGGGCATTCAGATATTCTTCTCACCTGAGTGTATAAGAGTGAAATGGCAAACATTCTAAAAGAGGGGAGAGCAGAATAGAATATAGGGCCGAAGTGAAGCCTCTACTGGAGTTAGAACAGCACAGGCATTTACAAACAGTCAGGAGAGAAGCCGTGATAATATGGTATAGGGACTGTGCATAGAGTTTAATTTAAAGGTAGAAGAATTCCACCTGATGTGGACAATAACATTTCGACACCAGCTCTTGGAAAGGGAATTTCTGTATAGTTCACAATTTCAGTGAACTGAAACCGGCTATTTCTAAACCAAGGAGCGGAAGCCTGGGAAGTCAATTGACTATGCACGTAAGGGTAGAACTAAAAGGAAGTCAGAGGGAATGTCTCTGGTGAACACAATGGGGCCAAGGAGGATTATATGCCCCCAACCATAATAAACTGTTTGGGTAGACAGGAACATGCCATAGCTTCTCAATTTCTATCCACTTGGTATATGTGATGGTACTTGACCAGGCTGAGATCTTGCATATTTGAGTGGTCCAGTAGTATTGGGGCAAGTCAGGTACCACAAGACCACCACAATTTCACTGCGCACAGACAAACTGACGCTCATTATCCCAAAAAAAACTTTAGCATGGATGCTTGCAAAGATTTCAGAGCTAATCTAGGGGAAGGTAGGAAAGTTATCGGCAACCATACTAACTATGTGGCAATGGCAGCAAAACAACAGCTCATAAGCACTGGGCACTTCATAATGTACCTACCTGGCAGTGTGCACATCACACTTTACCTGACCTAATATACTTTATTAGAGGTAACAGTAGGATGGCACTATTAAAGAGGGTAGCATGTGTGTTGGGAAAGAATGGAGCCAAAGATGTCTGTATAGAAAACTACAGATACGAGTTGTGGCCAGGAGAAGTCATCATGGCTGTCTGGGTCAGATGGAAAAGATTGGAGAGACAAAAGGACTACAGTCAGAGGAGACTTCATCTGGGACACTCTGGATGTAATTGTGTCTTCTGCCAGTGACTGGTAAAACTCCTTTAGTTTAGTGGTAATTTTAGCATTTCCATAATGTTTTAAATTCTGCAACATGTTATCCATTCATGGTAGTGGTAATCTAGTAACTGAATGGCAGTGTTATCCAGTCACAGTATGGCAGCATTATTTAGTCTCTGTATACTTGTCGACTTTCTTCTTGTTATCCAGACACTGTATGGTGGTTTTATTCAGAGACTGTATGGTGGTATTATCCAGTCAAAGAATAGCAGTGTTATCAAGTCACAGTAGTATGGGGGTATTATGGTATGGGGATGTTATTCAGTCACATTATGGTGATGTTATCCAGTCACAGCATGGTAGTATTATTTACTAAAGAGCAGTATATATTTCTTTCTGTATAGATTTTTCAGGGTGTACAAGGTACACCTCCTCAAACCTATACCAGTTCTCGTATGGTCAAATTTTTAAAATATTGTAGAGCTACCTTTTCTCTCTCTCTATTATTTAGTTACAGTGTGGGGGTGTTAGCAAGGTATGGTATAGTGGTGTTATTAAGTCATGGTATGGTGGTGTTATATATGGCGGTGTTTTTCAGTCAGTGTGGCAGTGATAATTTGTCACTTTTATGCCATCACAATTGATGATCAATGAAAAACTATAGTTTAATCATGGATCTTCTTTGTTAACACTGCCCTTCTATCATTATGGCTGTACAGAAATGAGTGAATCATGATGATAATTAGTAAGTGTGAATGTGCCTTTAATGGGGATATTCAGGCTTAAAGGGGTACTCCTGCACTAAGACATCTTATCCCCTATCCTATCCGTCACGCCCCCTCCCATAAACTTGCATTGAGGGGGTGGGGTGTGACGTCACACGGGGGCGGAGTTGTGACATCATGATACTCCATCCTTGTGGTCGGGAGGCATAAGACTTGGAGCCTCCAGCACTTCCTGCAGTGATAACAGGTGGGTGCTGCATGCTAGATTGCTAGATTGGATAAGGGATAGGATGTCTTCGTGCCGGAGTACCCCTTTAATGCCTAAAGCAGCGTGAGCTGTAAATACCTTCCTGCAGCCAGTATCATACAATTATCTTGGATACAGCAGCGTAGTAGGCAGTATCTAACATGATAGACTTAGATAGAGTGGCTTAGCAAACAGTATCATGCCCAATAGGATTAGATACATTGGCTCAGTGGAGCATCACTCAGCTGAAATACAGTGACCCCCCCCGACCTACGATGGCCCAGACATATGATGAAATCGACATACGGTGGCCTCTCAGAAAAGATAATGTACTGGAAAGAGTTCTTGGGTGGTGGGAGTGAATTGCAGCGTGTCAGGGTAACAAGGTGGGCATTTATGAAGATATTATCAAAGTGCAGACACAAAATAAGGCAGAGGAGGTTTTCACACATTAAATCCTCTCTGGCAGAAATCAATAAAAGCAATCTGAGTGGTATATGTCCTCTGCTGTGCGCTACCTCTCCTGTCTGATGTGTTCCTGTTACATCTTGTTCCTGAATTCAAGTACCCAGCACCTGGTATACCGGATGTGTAAGAGTTCACATATTAAACCTGCAGAGTGTGTCATTCATGAGCTGAATATTGATCTCAGGAATCACAGACAACTATGACTTCATCTTCTTGTACATGATTGTTTTTTCCCAAAAACTCAAATCTCAAGTTTATGTGTGCAATTTTAACATTATGTTCACCTCTCATAACAATAATTTCTAATTTTTTATGTATGGTGATGCAGGGTGTAGGTTGAGCAATTCCCTAATACATATCTATTATCAGTAACCTCTTCCTTTAAAGGGGTACTCCGCTGCTCAGTGTTTGGAACAAACTGTTCCTAACGCTGGAGCCGGCGCCGGGAGCGTGTGACATCATGACATCACGTCTCGCCCCCTCAATGCAAGTCTATGGGAGGGGGCGTGGCGGCTGCCATGCCCCCTCTCATAGACTTGCATTGAGGGGAGGGGGGCGTGATGTCATGAGGGGGTGGGGCTATGATGTCACGAGCTCTCGGCACTGGCTCCAGTGTTTGGAACAGTTTCTTCCAAACGCTGAGCAGCGGAGTACCCCTTTAAGCTAGAATACACTGTGCAATCTAATGGACCGCAGTAACAGATGCAGTCCACAAGAATACAAATAGCTCAGTGTATTGCTCTGGTTCAGCTCAATAGTTAAAATCAGGAAGTAGCACTACCTAAGTCTCAGTGTAGCCCTAGCCGTACGAGCAGCAGCATTCGGGTAATCAGCTAGTTACAGATGTGTTATGCCATCCGGTGTCATAAACAGCAGCCTGCTCCTAATAATAAAGGAAATATTCTCATTATAGAAGTAATAGTTTTCTAAAGTTCCTTTACGTACAAGAGGACAAGGTCTGCTTTTGGGTCACATTATTTTAGATTCCACAGCATTGAGTTTTTGGCTATAAGCTGCTTGTACTTCCTTGTGTATATCTTCCGTTTTGTTCTGGGTTGGGTCCTTTATTCTTTGGATATCTGTTTGAAATCTGCAGCATCAAATCTACAGCATCAAATCTACAGAATCGAATCTGCAGCAGATATGGTACATGTCAATGTACGCTAGTGGAGTTTTAGCTCCAGAGATCTTGTGAAAATGTTCTCCCTTACCTGATTCTTCTCAAAGACCGGAGGATTGTTATTTAAATCCACCACGCCAATTATCACTGTACAGCTGGTGCTTAACCCTAGGAATGAAATACATAAAGAATTAGCTTAATACAGTTACATGAAATGTACATAATGTTGCAGGTGATGTTTGAAGCTTTTAAAGGAGTACTCCGGCGCTAAGACATCTTATCCCCTATCTACCACGATATCTGCCAGTTGCCAAGCCCCCTCCCATAGGCTTGCATTGATGGTGCGGAGCATGACATCACATGGGGCGGGGCCATGACACAATGCTCCGGCCCCGTGATCGCCAGTAATAAGACCCGGAGCGAACATGCTCCGGGGACTGATTGTATCGGGATGCTGCGTGCAAGATCACGGGGGTCCATGGTGGGACCCCTGCGATCAGGCATCTTATCCCCTATCCTTTGGATAGGGGATAAGATGTCTTAGCGCCAGAGTATCCCTTTAAGAGCCAATGTAAAAGTTACATCTGGACTCAACACCTCATTGATAACTTCCCTTCCTTTCATAGACTAAATACATTACAATTCGTTGGGCCTCTACGTCACCCTTGGGCTTTATTTTGTCTGTAAAGTTTGAATACTTTATAATATATACATACACACATGCAATTTAATAACTTGAACTAATTTTATTCCTGTACAGACCTAATACTTCACAGATCAAGGGTTTTTACTGTTGTATACAGTCAATACAATTTCTGTGAACTAGATACTTAAGCTCCACACACACATTTTTCCTTTTCTGATTGTTACAATAGAGATTTATTTTACATCTGTCATCAGTATTCATTGGACATATATGTTGGGGAGTGCCCCTTTGTATACATCCGACAGACACTGTTTTACATTTCTGGGATTCTTATAGACAAAATGGGTAACTATTGCAAAAACCTTTGACAGCCCGACCATATGCCAGTTTATAAATTAGGCAAATTAGACTATCACATTAGCTATCACAAAAGCTTTCAATATTTTATTCATAAGTGTTGAACAGTACAACACATAGACATCTTTTCCCCTATCCAGTCCCCGGAGCGAACACGATTACTGTCGATCACAGGGCCGGAGCGTTGTGATGTCAAGGCTTCGCCCCGTGTGACATCATGCTCCACCCCCTCAATGCAAGCCTATGGGAGGGGGCGTGATACGCTGCCTTTAACACACCACAATGGTAAACAGTCCCTTGTTACAAATCACTCCATTTTTGGAATTTCACTCGTCCTCTTGGCTGTCGGTTATTGTGTGAGCCAAACTCACACTTTTTCTGGAGTGATTTTGGAAGTACTCAGAGTATTTTTTGTTTTTTGTCAGTAAAATGCCCATTTTTGCATAAAACACGCCCACGCAAGAACCAAGAAAAAGGTTGGACTTTAAGTAAATGAGGGTCAAAAACTTACAATGCATTGTTCCAAATTAGTGGCCCTTATTTACTAAGAGTGTTGTGTAGGTTTCTTTGTGGGTTTTAATTCCCTACAATTTATTTTCCACGTTATTTACTAAGGTTTCCCTACATTTTCCGCTTTCCCTACATTTTGCTTTTTTTTTTACAAATGCTCTGATCTGTCTGGTTTTCCTCAGCTGAAATCCACCACATTTTATGTGGAAACCTAAAATTTTCGTTTTTATGAAAATGTCAGGTGCCAGTAAGTTTCAAAACACTTTATAGGTTGTAAAGAAATGAAAATTGTCATTTATTGTATTTGCAGCATATATACTGAAATCCAAAGCTATTTCAATCAAACTTTTAACAATATTTTAACTTTTTAAACATTTTAACAGGTCACATTACATTTTAACATGGGACCCCTTATTTGATAGCAGCTTCACAAGTCTTGTATCCATTGAACCAGGGCCAGATTAACGTAGGGGCTGATGGAGCTGCAGCTCCAGGCCCCTACAGTAAAATAGGCCCAGCCGGCCGCCAAAAAGGCTGCAGAGGAGCGGAGCCGCCCATGATGCAAGATCACGAGAACAGAGTTTAAATCCTCTCTACTCTCGCAACTCTGTACTTTTGTGGGCCGTGGCAGCCGGCAGTCAGAGCCAGAGGTGGCTCTACCAACCCTCCCTCTGGTTGGGGCCTTGCTCTGGCCCTCACCACCGCAGGGGGCCCCCGTCACATTCTGGACATCCCTGTGTCCCGAAAGAACTTTTCAGGACACAAGGATTTCCCAGCGGTTGCCTTTATGCGGCGGCCCCCAAGTTAAATTAAAAAACGCAGGGACCGCCAGGAGGTAGCGCATGCAGGACGTCACTGACATCACATACTGCACTTAATGTGGGGAGCTATACTGCACCTAATGTGGGGAGCTATACTGCACCTAATGTGGGGAAACTATACTGCACCTAATGTGGGGGGACACTATACTACACCTAATGTGGGGGACACTATACTGCACCTAATGTGGGGGACACTATACTGCACCTAATGTGGGGGACACTATACTGCACCTAATGTGGGGGACACTATACTGCACCTAATGTGGGGGACACTATACTGCACCTAATGTGGGGGACACTATACTGCACCTAATGTGGGGGAAATATACTGCACCTAATGTGGGGAGCTATTATATAAGGATAGGAGTTACACCATACCACCATCAGTGTCTGGATCACTATAAGGATAGGAGTGATACATTTCATAAAAAGGCCCCGAAAAATTCTTAGCACCAGGCCCATGATGCTCATAGTCTGGCCCTGCATTGAACTGGTGAGTTTTTGGACAGTTTCTGCTTCAATTTGTTTGCAAGATGCCAGAAAAGCCTCCCAGAGCTGCTGTTTGGGTGTAAACTGCCTCTTACCCTCATAGATCTTTTGCTTGAGGATGCTCCAAAGGTTCTCAATAGTATTGAGCTCAGGGGAGGATGGAGGCCACACCATGACTTTCTCTCCTTTTATCCCCATAGCATCCATTGATGCAGAGGTATTGTTTGCAGTATGAGATGGTGCATTGTCATGCATGAAGATGATTATATTATGGAAAGCATAATTCTTCTTTCTGTACCAGGGAAGAAAGTGGTCAGTCAGAAACTCCACATACTTTACAGAGGTCATCTTTACACCTTCGGGGACCCTAAAGGGGCCGACCAGCTCTCTTCCCATGATTCCGGCCCAAAACATGACTTCACCACTACCTTGCTGATGTTGCAGCCTTGTTTGAACAGGGTGGCCATCCAAACATCCACTACTCCATCCATCTAGACCATGAAGGGTTGCATAACACTCATCAGTGAACAGGACTGTTTGAAAATGACTCTTCATGTATTTTTCTGCCCAATGCAGAAATGCTTGTGAGCATTGGTTAGTGGTGGTTAGTTGCAAGACTCTGGAGGACTCTACACCTTGATGTCCGTGGGGCTCCAGAGGCACCAGTAGCTTCAAAAATATGTTTACTGCTATGTTATGGTATTTTAGCAGCTGCTCTCTTGATCCAATGCAGGGTTCTGGCAGAAATCTTCCTCAATGTGCCTTTATCTGCATGAACCCGTCTGTGCTCTGAATCAGCCACAAATCTCTTAATAGTGCGATGATCACGTTTAAGTTTTTGTTTTCATACCTCGTCCAAGGCATTAAACTATTTTATTCTTTTCACCAGCAGAGAGATCTTTTTTCTTCCCCATATTGGTTGAAAATTGTGCTCTGCTTAATTATATGGAACACACACCTTTAGTAGTTTTTCCTTAAATTGGGCTCACCTGGCAATATAATTATCACAGGTGTCCGAGATTGTTTTCAGTGATAAAAAAGAGCCCTGAGACACAATGCCATCCATGAGTTAAACTGAAAAACTAAATATTTAACCTTTGTGACACTTACATAATAATTTTGAACAGGGTGTAATTCCCAACAGACTTGGAAATAGAGTGTATTTTGTGAGGAGATGCATGTACTGGACCATATAGGTTCCCCAGTTAATAATAGATCTTGTGTTTTTCTGAAGCAGATGGTAGAGGGAATGTAGACGTGATGCTGTGGGCTGCCATTTAGTAATTGCAGACAGACACGTGAGTCTTAACGGAGCGAGGTTTAATTGGGGAATCTCACAATAATACATCAATAACATTGGCTGGAGACGCTTGCACACCACCGCTCTGCTCAATGCCTCATCCTTAGAAGTCGACTTGTAATTATACTTTAATATTGTGAAGGGTTTATTAAGTTTTATCCTCTTTGAAGATGCTGTGAGTCACTTACAATCTGTGAGACTGCTCATCTGTCCCACAACTCACAGTTCCTTATAGAAAAGTGAAAAGCATGTACCGGACATCTGACAAATAACAGATGGGAAATGTATTTACATGTGCTAAAAATGGTATGTTCCAATGGAAGGGAAATCTTTAGTTTTACATGCAAAGATTGACCAAGTAGCTTAGTTCTCTCTTTGTTGCTATTCTCTACAGCACCATGGAGAAAGCAACCATATGCCAGGTACCGTATGTTCATTATTCACACTGTATACTGCATTGTATATGAGCCGGTAGACACTAAACAATGGTCAACAATCAAATAGGTGTAGTCTTAAATGCAAGTTATAAATATTGTGTGTCACTTACCTCCCTCTGCTCCATCCAGATCAGCTGCTAATACTTCAAGGATGTATCTCTTTGCAGTCTCAGCCTTTAGAGTATCATCCAGCAATGTTAGGTGTCCAGTGCTTTCCCCAATGTGAAATATGTTATCCCTGGGCAGCTGGGGCTCTTGTCTCACAATCCTATACCTGATCTGTGCATTACTGGACTGTGGGTCATCAGCATCTTCAGCCTTAAGTTCAATAAGCAAAGTCCCTGTAAAATAAATGTTATTATGAATTATTGCAAATCCTGTCTACTTAAAGGGGCACTCATTAAAACTAATTTTTGCTATTGCACTCCTTATGTTAAATAAAAAAAATCTTGTCTATGTACTTTGTTTAAAAAAAAAGTTTTCTATGTTTTATTTGCGTTTAAATAAGCTGCCACTAGGTGTCTCCCTACTTGTCCAGAGCACATGTTTCCCCATCTTTTGCACAGACTTTGGACTCCTGCTGGCCTGGCAGTAGTCCAAAATCAGGAAATGCTGAAGGGGTGGGGGTGTCCAGTCTTAGAAAATCATAGCTCATCTCACGTACTGAACTGTTCTGGGCTGTGTGTAGCAGAGTGAGGGAGGAAGTTCTCTCCTATATTGCTTCAGATGATCTCACACCTGCTGGGGAACGCCCCTTCCCAGTCTGTGAATCTGACTGAGACTAAGCAGAAAAAACAGAACAATATCAAGGTAGAAAACTAAACAATAATAAAAAATAAAGGCAGGGGGTTTGTCATGATGGGGGCAGTGAACTGGGAGGGTTATAAAATTTTACAAGATCCTGACAGGTTCTCTAACTATTGTGAGGAAATGACAAGGTCTATAGAGCAGAGACTCCAGGCTGTAAATCATTAAACAACAAAGTCGGATAGAAAGGAAAACATAAGTAACTTTAACCAACATAAACACAGTTTTTGGTAAGAGTTACTCTAATATTTGTTGAGCAGAGGTAATGGAAAAAACTCCATTGTCTTCTAATAGGTACCTTTCTAACCACTCTATGTTTAATTTCTACACTTACACTAAATTACTGGTTCTTAAGCCAATGCAACCATTGGAAGGTCTGGTTGTGTTAAAGGGGGTCTACACATCCTAACAACCTTTACTGGTGATTAGCACACAAGTACACTCCTGCAGCAATTATAGGCCAAACAGCTATCATCATGAAATGAAAACACAGGAAAAAAACTCCTCTGAATATATTATACACAAAAAAATGAGTTCTCTACTCTCATTCATTTAAAATCAATAATGTTATGCATACCTAATAAAATTATTAATTTTAATTGAAGGGGAGTAGAGAACTAATTTTTTGCCAATAATGACCTGTACAGGTGGCTAGGTAGCCACCAAACTTATTCAGACTGCCTTAAAACTGCAGAACATATTGATTTCAGGGTGGGAAGGGTTATGATAGTTAAATATTAAAGTATTAGGAAGGTACTGGTATCTCTATCTTCTGTCAGAAACTTGCACTAAATATCAGTAAGCCTGGGTCAGAACCTAAGAGACACCAAACATTGACTAAGTAAAACCACCCCCTGGATCTTTATTGCAGGGTGCATGCACACAGATCTGGGTCCTGCCACGTTCATGTCACCACCGATGTAGTGAAGTTCCTGACATTAGTCTATATTGGTCCCACTGATCATGTTTGTTCACAAGCAATGTGCCACATACTGCGTAAGATCCACATTACATTTTTAAATATATACATTTAATAATTGGCAGCCCATTATATAAGCATTGATTAAGTAATGGTTATTGTGAACATTATGCAATTGTATCCACAATATTGGTTATTGAATCCTGTGATAACTATGCACTGTAACTATATGATCTCTTGGATTTCACAATTTTTTTTCTAATGTATGATTACCACATGAAGTTACACATGTATATACATGTACAATGTCAACACCTCATTAGATGATGTCAATAATGGGTGGGCTTAATAGTTTGAGAAAGATCCCAGTGAGGGATTGAAACATTGCTGCGCTCACTGATGGATGAGCAAACCACTATTTGTTCACTGAAGACTTGAAGTGCCTCTTTCCATTTTTTTATTTTTTTGAGGGCCTATATGTAAGATATTCCTACTCAGACCTAAGTCCCCTATACTTTGCCTCCTCATGAATAGCAGAGCTGATCAATACACATGTGGTTGGGTCCACCACTTTCACCAAGAGAGGAGGGTTGGACTAGGGACTCTCCTGCAATTACTGGTCAGGAACTGACATGTTACCAAATGATCATGCAGATCTTCCAGTGAAATACAGGACAGTTAGTATTATACATACTGCAAATATTTTAATACTCAACCACCCGACAACTTTCTTGTGAGTAACATTATTAACTGCTGTATTGAGACAGTAGAAGGACTCCTATCCAATGCTTAGTATGACATACAAACACGTGAGGGAGCTGTGTATTTCAGCTATATTGCTTTACATGCCAGCGAGCTGGAACCTCTGAGTGGTACCTAAGGGATTTGGGCACTCCATAGAAACCAGTGGTGTGCCAACCGAATACCCCTGTAGGAGGATAAACATGTCATATAGTAGTAACTCCCTCTATTAAGAGGTACCTAATAAGTATTTGCTTGGAGGTACATAATTCAGTATAGATGAGGAAAATATGTGCGTATAACAGTACTGTAAAAGAAACATTGAGTTAATTTGGTCCCCAGCATTTAGCTCTATGTCTAAACTAGTGGAAGAACCAGCTAGTTGATCATGTTTCTCTCACATCCTATAACGTGCAGGAAGGAGAGGACTCTTCACTGTCCACAGAATGTCTTTGTGATGATATGTAGGGAACAGTGCAGCACCACACTGTTCCCAGCCCCTGTCCCTACCTAGTTGGATGATCCACCCTACACGGCATCCCCCAAAGAGATGAATGTCTCTACACTAACCATGTGTATGAGATGCTAAAAGAAGGGTCAGACAGGCCAGGTCAATAAAACATGTACAGGCCTAGGACAGAATCAGAAAACAGAAAGGTAAAAACTGAAAAAAGCCAAAGGGTCAGAACCAGGAGGACAGCACAGTACAAAATCAGAACTAGTGAGTAATACAATCAGAGGTCTAACTAGGAAAGTTAGGGTAAGGTCCAAATTGGTAGCCATGATGCAATTTTTAAGAAACCGGCAATAGTCAGGGCCCAGGAATTCAGATATACAAACAATGCTAGTAAGGGTAAAGACCACAACTACAAGCATCTGAGACATACTAAGGCCTGTTTAAATGTTCTGCGGAGGTGTGAGCCCAGCACTGCAGCTCATTGGCCCAGCGCTCTCATCCCCCTGATTGACTAGCCGGCATTGTCTTAAAGTGATGAGTGGCTCTACGCCTGGCTACATCAGACGCTAGAGCCACCTCATCGGGACCATACAGGAGCGAGTGCAGGTAAGTCTCTGACAGTCTTGGTGTCAACCAGCACCAGTAAGACAACTCATTTTAGTTTTTATTATAGGAACAGACTTCTCCACTCTAAATTCTCTTTTGTAGTAATGTTATGGGCAAAAACTAAGATATCTACTAAAGAGTGTGTTGGCCTTGTGTGGACAAATAAGTGAAGCTTTATATTTTATATGGGATCTTACTGAAACTGATTTAATATTGTTCCTGTCAGTACTCACCTTGTGCTGTTTCCTCTGTAATTTCAACATGATAGGTTTCTTGAGGGAATATAGGTGCATTATCATTCTCATCTATCACAGTAACAGTCATCTCCAAGGGATCACTGTACAGAACATTGTCTACATTTAGAGCCGATATTTGGATCTGGTACTATGGTGCAAATGAACAAAATATGAGCAACAAATTAGAAGGAAATACCGTAACTTATATCCTAAGAAATCCTTTACTATATAACAAGGACTAGTTAGAGGGTAATTTCTGCAAGCAGAAACTCTATAGATAAGGTATAGTGATAGTGGCATATGCCCTTCATAACACACCATATGTCAGATAACATTCCATATGTTGTCTATTATTTACTACATGCAATTGGTGAAAACAGTGCTAACACATTATCAAAGTGATGTAAAAAAAAAAAAAAATACCCATGATAACTAGATGTTGCTTAATAATAATAATAAGCCCCAGGATGATCCAGCAAATATGCAGTTGGATAATCCAGAGTGAATACAGATATATGATGTACTGGGGATCACCTGTGATTGTCGTTCTCTGTCCAGTTCCTCTGTCACATAAATGTATCCAGACTCATCGATTGTGAACAAATCCTCTGCAAACTTCCCTGAAAGGCAGTACTGAACCTCTGTACTATTCCATAGCACCTAGAAGAGTCACATTATATTACTATATACAGTAATATGAACATGAAAAGTCCAGAAAGACCTGATACTGGATCAGCAGATGAATGTGTACAATGAAATGACTATTAAGGACCATAATCCTCCTGACAGTACAGGAGGGGGCCAGATCTGGTGAATGAATTTCAAAACCACCTCCTGTCGCATCCCTGCCGGATCTGTACCATATCCCATTCAATCCAATGATCTGAACGGAGTCACCTAGAGACTCTAGTCGGATCATTTTCCGACTGTATCTGGCTTTTGGCCCAGATTGAAAACTGCTGTATGCTTTGGTTTTCAGCCGAGCTAAAAGTCGGATATGGTCCGAAAACTACCAAATGAGAGTCACTATTTGACTCAGATCAATGGATTAAATGACTTATGGCGTGATACGGCAGCAGGTGGTTTTCTCATACCAAATGTGGTATGAATGCAATCTGAGTAAGGTCCTTGTAAAAAGCATATTGTTAACAGCAGATTACTTGGTCATTTATTTTGTGCTCTCGGATTTCCTGATGTTTCTGTAGTCATGCTAATGTTTTTCATTGTTTTTTTTAAAAATATGATTCAGAAGATTTAATAGTCCAGTGCCTATCAGGGCCCATATGACTGCAGACTTACGATACAGGGGCAGGATAATCGTGACACGCCCCACCCCCTCATCTCCTCATGCTGCTGGCACATTAAACTTGTTAATCTCTTCAAAATCTTCAATTGACATTTAAAAAATCTCTTTAATCTCTTCAAATGTGAGGCCCTATGGTCTCATCAGGCTGCTGCCACATTCAGGCTAAAAAGGAATCTGGTTGGAGGGAATAAAATAAACCATAACATGCCACACGTGTTTAATCTTGTTGTCAAGTGGTTCCTTAACCCCTGAAGGATGCAGCTCATTTTCACCTTAGGGACGCAGCCCTTTTTTGCAAATCTGACCACTGTCACTTTATATATTAATAACGCTGGGATGCTTTTACTTTTCATTCTGATTCCGATATTGTTTTTTCATGACTTATTCTACTTTAACATAGTTGTAAATTTTCATTGTTACTTGCATCCTTTCTTGGTGAAAAATACAAAAGTTTCATGAACATTTTGAAACTTTTGTATTTTTCAAACTCTTCTTGTGAGGAAAATGAACGTTGCAAATAAATTATATATTGATTCACAAATACAATATGTCCACTTTATGTTGGCATCATAAAGTTGACATGTTTTTACTTTTTGAAGACAGAGGGCTTCAAAAGTATTGCAGCAATTTTCACGAAAAATTCTAAATCAGAATTTTTCAGGGACCAGGTAAGTTTGAAGTGGCTTTGAGGGAACTTTCTGTGAGAAATACACCACAAAATGATCACATTATAGAAACTGCACCACTAAAAGTATTCAAAATGACATTCAGAAAGTTTTTTTTTAACCCTTTAGGTGTTTCACAGGAACAGCACAAAGTGGGGGAGAGAAATCGAAATCTCAATTTTTTACACTAACATGTTCATGTAGCCCAATTTTTTCATTATTAAAAGGGTTATAAGAAGAAAAAGCCCGCAAAATTTGTAGCCCAATTTTTCTAGAGTAAGGAAATACCTTGATGTTAAGTGCTCTGCAGGCTCGCAACATGGCTAAACAGGGAAAGAGCAACTGTGGGATTTTGGAGGGCGAATTTTGCTGAAATGGTTTTTGCGGGGCATGTGGCATTTAGGAAGCCCCCATGGTGCCAGAACAGCAAAGAAAAATAAATAAAAACACTTGGCATACTATTTTGGAAACTACACCCCTCAAGGAATGTAACAAGGGGTATAGTGAGCCTAAACACCTCACAGATGTTTGACAGGTTTGCATTGAAGTTGGACGTGAAAATGAAAAATTAGATTTTTAACACTAAAATGATGGTTTTACTCCAAATTTTTCATTTTCACATGGGTTAATAGGAAAAAAATGGACCCCAAAATGTGAAGCCCAATTTCTCCCAAGTAAGGAAAATACCCCATATGTGGACATTAAGTGCTCTGCTGGTGCGCTACAGGTCTAACAACAGAAGGAGCACCATTGGACTTTTGGAGTGAGAATTTGCTGAAATTGTTTTTGGGGGCATGTCGCATTTAGGAAACCCCCATGGTGCAAGAACAGCGAAAAAAAAAACACACGGCACACCATTTGGAAAACTATACCCCTCAAGGAACATAACAAAGGGTATAGTAAGCCTTAACACCTCACAGGTGTTTGACAGGCTTGCATTGAATTTGGACGTGAAAATGAAACATGTGATTTTTTAACACTAAAATGATGGTGTTACTCCAAATTTTTCATTTTCACATGGGGTAATAGGAGAAAATGGACCCCAAAATTTGAAGCCCAATTTCTTCCGAGTAAGGAAATACCCCATATGGAGGACGTAAAGTGCTCTGCGGGCACACTACAGGTCTCAGAACCAAAGGAGTGCTATTGGGCTTTTGGAGAGAATTTGGTTGGAATAGAAGTCAGAGGCCATGTGCGTTTACAAAGTCCCCATGGTGTCAGAACAGTGGACACCCCCCCCCCACCACCACCACATGTGACCCTATTTCAGAAACTACATCCCTCATGGAATGTAATAAGGGGTGCAGTGAGCATTTTCACCCCACTGGCGTTTGACAGATCTTTGGAACAGTAGGCTGTGCAAATGAAAAATAAAATTTTTCATTTTCATGGACCACCATTCAAAAAATCTGTCAGACACCTGTGGGGTGTAAATGCTCACTGCACACCTTATTACATTCTGTTAGGGGTGTAGTTACCAAAATGGGGTCACATGTGAGGGGGCCCACTGCTCTGGCACCATGGGGGCTTTGTAAACGCACATGGCCTTCAATTCCAGCCAAATTCTCTCTCCAAAAGCCCAATACCGCTCCTTCTTTTCGGAGCCCTGTAGTGGCCCCGCAGAGTACTTTGCATCCACATATGGGGTATTTACATACTCAGAAAGATAGGGTTATACATTTTTTTTTTCTCCTATTACCGCTTGTGAAAATTAAAAAAAAATGTTTGCGTTTATGTCAGAACCTCTGTGCAAATCTCCAATTTAGGCCTCAAATGTACATGCTTCATGAGTCCTGTTGTGTGTCCGCAGATCAGATCACTTTACACTCACACATGGGGTATTTCCATATTCAGGAGAAATTGCGTTACAAATTTTGGGGGCCGTTTTTTCCTTTTACCTCTTGTGAAAATGAAAAGTATGGGACAACACCAGCATGTTAGTGTGAATTTTTTTTTTTTACATTAACATGCTGGTGTGTACCCCAACTTTTTCATTTTATAAGGGGCAAAAGGAGAAAGAGTCCCCCAAAATTTTTTACGCAATTTCCCGAGTACGGAAATGTGGTACTAAGCTGTTGCTTTGAAATACGACAGGGCTCTGAAGTAAAGAGAGTGCCATGCGCATTTGAGGCCTAAATTAGGGATTTGCACAGGGGCTGACCCAGATGCAAGCGTTACAATTGCCTCCACCACAAATACCCAACAACAGTGTTTCCCAAACAGGGTGCCTCCAGCTGTTTGAAAACTCCCAGCATGCCTGGACAGTCCATGGCTGTCCGGCAATGCTGGGAGTTGTTGTTTTGCAATAGCTGGAGGCTCCTTTTTGGAAACAGTGCCGTACCAGAAATTTTTATATTTTTATGGGAGGTGGTGGGGGGTAACTGTGTAAGGGTATGTGTATATGTAGTGTTTTACCCTTTATTTTGTGTAGTGTTCTTAGGGTACATTCACACTGGTGGGGGTTCACAACGAGTTTCCCGCTGGGAGTTTGAGCTGCGGTGGAAAATTTGCTGCAGCTCAATCTTGCAGCGGAAAACTTACTGTAAACCCGCCCGTGTGACTGTACCCTGTACAGTATCATGGGGCGGGGGCACAAATCTCTGTTACAAAACTACAACTCTTAGCATGGACTGACAGACTGTGCATGCTGGGAGTTGTAGCTTTGCCACAGCTGCAGGCACACTGGTGAGGAAACACCGAGTTAGGTAAAAGACAAACTCAGTGCTTCCCCACCAGTGTGCCTCCAGCGGTTACAAAACGACCAACTCCCAGCATGCACGGTCTGTCAGTGCATGCTGGGAGTTGTAGTTTTGCAACAGCTGGAGGCACACAGTGGGGAAACACTGAGTTAGGTTCTGTTACCTAACTTTGTCTCCTCACCAGTGTGCTTCCAGCAGTGGCAAAACTACAACTCCCAGCATGCACTGAAAAACCATGCATGCTGGGAGTTGTAGTTATGCAACAGCTGGAGGCACGCCACTGCAACTCCCAGCATGCCGTGACAAACTGTGCATGCTGTGAGTTGTAGTTATGCAACATCTGGAGGGCCACCGTTTAGAGATCTCCAAACTGTGGCCATCCAGATGTTGAAAAACTACAAATCTCAGCATGCCCAGACAGCAAATGGCTATTTGGGCATGCTGGGAGTTGTAGTTTTGCAAGATCTGATGGGCCACAGTTTAGAGACCACTGCACAGTGATCTCCAAACTGTGGCCCTCCAGATCTAGCAAAACTACAAATCCCAGCATGCCCACACAGCCGTTGCTGTCTGGACATGTTGGGATTTGTAGTTTCTCAAGATCTGAAGGGCCACAGCTTAGAGACTCTAAACTGTGGTTCACCAGACCACTTACCCAGATCGCTGCCGCTGAAGTTCTGTGCTGCCATCGCCATGACATCAGGATCGCCACCGCCGCCCCCGGATGACGTCATTGCAGCCGCCGTCGCCGCTGGGACCTGGATCGTCGAGCTCCATCGTGTCCCCGCCCTGCCCAGACACCCATGGGTTGAACTTTAACCATCCCCCGGCCACCTTCTGCGATTGGTCGCACCCCTGCCACCTCACTCCTATCCCTTCAGGGGGACTGGGGCTGTGCCGGACAGCCCCGATCCCCCTTATTTTCCGGGTCACGGGAGACCCGTATGACCAGGAATCGTCGAAAATCACTGGTCTGAATTAACCAGCGATTTGCGGCGATCGCTGATATGGGAGGGTCTCAGGACCCCCTCGGCGATGTGCCAGGATGCCTGCTGAATGATTTCAGCAGGCATTCCCGGTCCGGTCCCCGACCGGCTAATGGCTGGGACCGGTATTACCACGGGTGCGTCCTTATAAAAATAAAAAAAAACTGGTTAAATGACACAATCACAGTTTTACTGTGTTTGCTTACACTTGCATGGCTTAATATTTTAGACAAGCATATGATACTGGCAGGATCTACCCAGTAGCCCTCCCGGGTCAGGCCTGCACCACTGAGAGGGAGGACAAACTGAGTCACTACTCTGTCACTGTGCCGCTCTGCGGCCAACATAGGCTGCCGCCACCTCCAGACTGTGTGTCAATTGTGAAGCCATATGATCTCACGCTGCTGGTGGCACATTAAACTCGTTGATGGCTTTAAACTTTTCAATTGAAATCTCAAAAATCTCTTTTACCTCTTCAATTTTGACGCCATATGGTCTCCCGACCCTGCTGCCACATCCAGACTGTCATTGTGCCACTCTGCGGCAGTGATTCTAATAGTGATGCCTGTAATCTGCATGTCATACTGAGTAACAGTATTATTTCACTACCCCAGCACACTACCTATGCGTGTTACGGCAAGGCAAAGTGTTCTACAGGGAAAAAAAGATATCCAGCTCCCAATTGAAGATAAAATCCAAACTTTAAAAAAAGGAGGAGAGGAGGGGACAGGAACAAGCAATATTCAAACAAGAGGCTTTCTGGATACTTACTTAATCTGGAAAGCAGACTCCCGTCTGGTCTCAATTATAGAAATGACCTGTCCTACATTTATTGAAACAAATGGTGTTTCTTTTCTCCAGTGTTGATTATTAAAAGATATAACTGTTATACATACAACATGGGAGAACACAAGAAAATGTTGTATTAGAGGTATAATTGCCACATACACTAGGAAAATACTGTTATTGAGAATGTATATATCTTACTAGTGTATTTACAGATTTTATGCTGTATACTATGGCAGTCTATCCATGGATCCTCCTTGTGTTCTCCGCCCATAAGTATCACTATAGGGCGTATACTCTAGATGACGGGTCACGGGTCTAGTGCCAGTATATTTATACTGAATGCTGTGCCCAAGTAATGTGCCATGAGTAAGACTTGTTGAGGAGTCAAAATGCATTGGCATTTCGTTTGTGCTTTTATCCTTTGTTGGTTTTTCTTAATTTCTCCACTTGTATGCATCTAAGGATTTTTCATTATAGTTTGGATTTTTTATTTCAATTGGGAGCCGGATATCCGCTTTTTCCTTGGAATTGCTGCACCTGGAGACCCGGCTCTAGTGTTTTCCTTCGTGCTTCCAACATAAGATGTGTGCTGCTGCTGATCTAACTGACCCATGCTGGAGGGGTGAGCTGATCTTTTTCTACTTTTCAAAGTGTTCTACACCCCTCTTGAGGCTCTCTGTAGCCCGTTAATAGCCGTTTATAATAGTGATTTGCCGCAAATATATTCGGATCAAACCAAATTTTTTCGGAAAATTCTGCGAATATGTACCCATTTCTAGATACCGTCTTTGAGAAGCTGTGACAAATAATGGAACCAATAACCCACCCCCTCTCTAAAATCTATGCTATATGGATTTCCCCTGATGATCACACTTTTTCTAAATGTAAAATAAATTGGAAAATTATTTACACACAAGATTTAAAGAACAACAGTGGACTTAAATCTTCTCGCTGGTACATCGCTCCTCTATCTGCGCAAACTATCAAGAGGCAGAGTTTAAGATTCTTACAAGATGGTACAGGGTTCCCAGTAAACTGCACAGGATCTGGCCCCACATGCCCAAGGAATGCTGGAGATGTGGGAACCTGGAGGGGTCCCTGCTGCATATTTTCTGAACTTGTCCCATTCTGACTCCCTACTGGGAGACAGTAAAGGAATTGATAGTTAAGATCACATTCACAAATACTGAACTAAAACCAGCATTGTTCTTTTTACACCTGTACGGAATTGCTCACACGGTGGGGTCGGCAATGACAGAATTCACACAGGCAGCAGGTTTCAAACGTCCAAGAGGATGTTTATTTAACCCCTTAAGGACCCAGCCATTTTACACCTCAGGACCCGGCCATTTTTTGCAATTCTGACCACTGTCACTTTAAATATTAATAACTCTGGGATGCTTTTAGTTATCATTCTGATTCCGAGATTGTTTTTTCCTGACATATTCTACTTTAACATAGTGGTAAAATTTTGTGGTATCTTGCATCCTTTCTTGGTGAAAAATCCCAAAAATTTATGAAAAATTTGAAAATTTTGCATTTTTCTAACTTTGAAGCTCTCTGCTTGTAAGGAAAATGGATAATCCAAATAATTTTTTTTATTCACATATACAATATGTCTATTTTATATTTGCATCATAAAATTTACATGTTTTTACTTTTGGAAGACACCAGAGGGCTTCAAAGTTCAGCAGCAATTTTCCAATTTTTCACAAAATTTCCAAACTCACAATTTTTCATGGACCAGTTCAGGTTTGAAGTGGATTTGAAGGGTCTTCATATTAGAAATACCCCACAAATGACCCCATTATAAAAACTGCACCCCCAAAGTATTCAAAATGACATTCAGTCCGCGTTTTAACCCTTTAAGTGTTTCACAGGAATAACAGCAAAATGAAGGAGAAAATTCACAATCTCCATTTTTTATACTCGCATGTTCTTGTAGACCCAATTTTTTTATTTTTACAAGGGGAAAAAGGAGAAAATGTATACTTATATTTGTAGCCCAATTTCTCTCGAGTAAGGACATACCTCATATGTCTATGTAAAGTGTTCGGCGGGCGCAGTAGAGGGCTCAGAAGCGAAGGAGCGACAAGGGGATTTTGGAGAGTACGTTTTTTTTAAATGGTTTTTGGGGGGGCATGTTGCATTTAGGAAGCCCCTATGGTGCCAGAACAGCAAAAATCCCCCACATGGCATACCATTTTGGAAACTAGACCCCTTGAGGTATGTAACAAGGAATAAAGTGAGCCTTAATACCCCACAGGAGTTTCACGACTTTTGCATATGTAAAAAAATAAAATTTCACTAAAATGTGTGTTTCCCCCCCAAATTTCACATTTTTGCAAGGGTTAATAGCAGAAAATACCCCCCAAACATTGTAACCCCATCTCTTCTGAGTATGAAGGTACCCCATAAGTTGACCTGAGGTGTACTATGGGTGAACTACAATGCTCAGAAGAGAAGGAGTCATATTTGGCTTTTTGAGAGCAAATTTTGCTCGGGGGCATGTCGCATTTAGGAAGCCCCTATGGTGCCAGGACAGCAAAAAAAAAAACGCATGGCATACCATTTTGGAAACTAGACCCCTTGTGGAACGTAACAAGAAATAAAGTGAGCCTTAATACCCCACAGGGGTTTCACGACTTTTGCATATGTAAAAAAAAAAAAAAAAAAAAAATCACTAAAAAGGTGTTTCCCCCCAAATTTCACATTTTTGCAAGGGTTAATAGCAGAAAATACCCCCCAAAATTTGTAACCACATCTCTTCTGAGTATGGAGGTACCCCATAAATTGACCTGAAGTGCACTACGGGCGAACTACAATGCTCAGAAGAGAAGGCGTCATATTTGGCTTTTTGAGAGCAAATTTTGCTCGGGGGGCATGTCGCATTTAGGAAGCCCATATGGTGCCAGGACAGCAAAATAACCCCCACATGGCATACCATTTTGGAAACTAGACCCCTTGAGGAACGTAAGAAGGCGTAAAGTGAGCATTTACCCCCCACTGGTGTCTGTCATATCTTTGGAACAGTGGGCTGTGCAACATTTTTAATTTGCACAGCCCACTCTTCCAAAGATCTGTCAGACACCTGTGGGGTGTAAAATCTCACTGCACCCCTCATTACATTCCGTGAGGGGTTTAGTTTCCGAAATGGGGTCACATGTGGGGTTTAGTTTTTTTTGCGTTTGTCAAAACCGCTGTAACAATCAGCCACCCCTGTGCAAATCACCTCAAATGTACATGGTGCGCTCTCCCTTCTGGGCCTTGTTGTGCGCCCCCAGAGCACTTTGCGCCCACATATGGGGTATCTCCGTACTCGGGAGAAATTGCGTTACAAATTTTGGCGGGCTTTTTTCCCCTTTACCTCTTGTCAAAATGAAAAGTATAGGGCAACACCAGCATGTTAGTGTAAAAAGTTTATTTTTTTTACACTAACATGCTGGTGTAGACCCCAACTTCACCTTTTCATAAGGGGTGAAAGGAGAAAAAGACCCCCAAGATTTGTTAGTCAATTTCTCCCGAGTACGGTGATACCCCATATGTGGCCCTAAACTGTTGCCTTGAAATACAACAGGGCTCCAAAGTGAGAGCGCCATGTGCATTTGAGGCCTGAATTAGGGATTTGCATAGGGGTATTCTACACCAGTGATTCCCAAACAGGGTGCCTCCAGCTGTTGCAAAACTCCCAGCATGCCTGGACAGTCAACGGCTGTCCGGCAATACTGGGAGTTGTTGTTTTGCAACAGCTGGAGGCTCCATTTTGGAAAGAGTGGCGTACCAGGCGTTTTTCATTTTTATTGGGGAGGGAGGGGGGCTGTGTAGGGGTATGTGTATATGTAGTGTTTTTTACTTTTTATTTTATTTTGTGGTAGTGTAGTGTAGTGTTTTTAGGGTACAGTCACACGGGCCGGGGATTACAGCGAGTTTGAGCTGCCGCGCAAAATTTGCTGCATTGCAAACTTGCAGCCCGATACGCACTGTAAGCCCCCTGCCCATGTGAATGTACCCTGTACATTCACAGGGGGGGGGACCTCCAGCTGTTGCAAAACTACTACTCCCAGCATGCCTGAGAATGTTTGGGAGTTGTGGTTTTGCAACAGCTGGAGGCACACTGGTTGGGAAACACTGAGTTAGGAAACAATGTTTCCCAACCAGTGTGCCTCCAGCTGTTGCAAAACCACAACTCCCAAACATTCTCAGGCATGCTGGGAGTAGTAGTTCGGCAACATCTTTAGAGCCAGATGTTGCCGAACTACAACTCCCAGCATGCTTGGAGTTGTAGTTTTGCAACATCTGGAGGACTACAGTTTGCAGACCACTAATACAGTGGTTCCCAATCTGTGCCCTTCCAGATGTTGCAAAACTACAACCCCCAGTATGCCAAAACTGTCCAGGCATGCTGGGAGTTGTAGTTCTGCAACATCTGAAGGGCCAGATGTTCCAGCACTACAACTCCCAGCATGCCTGGACAGTAAGGGCATGCTGAGGATGTGTAGTTTTGCAACATCTGGAAGGGCACAGTGGTCTAAAAACTGTGGACCTCCAGATGTTGCAAAACTGCAACTCCCAGCATGCCCAGACGCCAAGGGCTGTCTGGGCATGCTGGGAGTTGTAGTTTACAGGGTCCTATTACAGCAATGCATGTCGCTTTACGGCGACGTGCATTGCTGTAAAGGGCCCGACCGCGGCTGAAGATCTACTCACCTGTCGCCGCCGCCGCCATCTTCATCGTCTGGATCCGGGACTTCAGGGACGAGGTAAGTACCGGGGCCGGTCCCCAGCACTCCCCCCATCCCCCGCCGCGTCCTCCGGTCTTCCTCCCGTCCTCTCCGGACTTTCAGGGGCCGGGCAGGACGGGAGGAAGTAACCGCCCCCCCTCCTGCGATTGGTCGGTTAACTAACCGACAGATCGCAGGGTATAGGAGAAGGTGGCCGGCTTGCCACCTCGCTCCTATACGTTAGCATGGCCCTGGCTGTCTGTGACAGCCGGGATCATGCAAAATTATCGGGCGGTCGGGTCCCAGAGACCCGATCAGCCTGGTATCGCCGCAGATCGCAAGGGCGATTTCCCTTGCGATTTGCGGCGATCGCCGACATGGGGGGCCTACATGGACCCCCTCGGCGTTTGCCCTGGATGCCTGCTAAAGGATTTCAGCAGGCATCCGGTTCCGATCTCTGCCCGGCGAGCGGCAGAGACCGGAAAACGCCAGGACGTACGGGGACGTCCTGGGTCCTTAAAGCCCAGGGTGCGGGGACGTCCCCGTACGTCCTGGGTCCTTAAGAGGTTAAATGAATTTTAGGCACAAAGCACAGTGCAAACAATACAACAAAAACCTAAGCCTGTCTGGCTCCTACTAAACATCAGGATACCTCTCTATCCTACTGTGGGCCTAATGTCTGGCCCCAAGTAAACTCACAAAATGTCCATAGAGGAAGGTTCAGACCTGGTGGGTTTCAGCTGCAGATCTGTCTGTGGCTGTTTCTCCTCTGTCTCTCCAGCAATCAGCAGCAGCCACCCAACCTCACCTGAGGACACCTTGAAATAGGTGAACCCATAGTGGACTAGGGGTGTGGACTGGAGCGCTCCCACCTCCAACCTGTCCTCCAGTCCAGGAAATCCAGCCCATGAAGTTTAAACAAAAGAGCCGTAGCAGACAATGCTCTGCCACAGCAGCATATCCTTCTGGATTTCCTTTCTCGTACCTGGCTGAGAAAACCAGGGGAAATACACCCCCTCCACCACTTTCCTGTATACTTTACCACACAGCATACCAAGATACCAGCTGCTAGATACAAAGGGTCATTGCTCAGGATGTTGTCCTGTCTGTTAAACGTTGCCTCAGGCACTTCTTGTTGTATTGCCACTTTGTGTAATGCATATGTTTATTAGTGTTACTGTAACCTTAAGGGAAGTCATGCAGAGTAAACCAGGTGATCCTGATGCCCCAATAGGATGCCCCCCACCTTAATCCTTATACAGTGATCCCTCGACCCAAGATGGCCTCGACATACGATAATTTCAACATGCGATGGCCTCTCAGAGGCCATCGCATGTTGAACAAAGAAAATTTTGTTGCTCTGGCGCTGCTTTCATACGATCCGCTTCAGACTCCGTGACACGGGATATAGTATACTATATCCCGTGTCACGGAGTCTGAAGTGGATCGTATGAAAGCAGCGCCAGAGCAACAAAATTTTCCTTGTTATATACAGTTGTCTACAATTCCGACCCCCACCCCTGGAAGGTGACCGGTCCCACAAGTTGCAGGCTGCAGCTCGAGATCCACACATCTGTACCCCATACGGAGGGGTTACGTGCATGAACCCAAGTGTCCTGCCAGGTGAGCACAACACCTATATTGCGGATCCTTGGTAAATTGTCTTGTTCTCACAGAATTACGCTAGGCGCTACCCTCCTGTCTTTTTTCTCTGAAATCGCATGTTGAAGGCAGCATCGACATGCAATGCTTTTTAATGTCGGGGCCATTGCATAAACGGCTATCTGGCAGCGCAGACTGCTTCAGCTCCCACCGGATAGCCGCTTACGGTGCCCGGTGAGCTCCGGTGATGTCTCTTACCTGTCCTTGGGGCTCCGGCGCGTCCTCTTCGGGATCCCCTGCATCGTCGGCGCTCTCCATCGACATCATCACGTTGCTGCGCACGCCATCCCGTCATCCAATAGGAGCGGTGTGCGTGGCGACGTGATGGCGGCAACAGAGAGCGAGGATGCTGGGGAAGCAGAGGCCTTGCCGGAGTGTCGGGGACACCCCGGGGACGCGGTGACAGCAATGGACGGCGACATTCCAGGCAGTGGTGACGAGCGGTGACGGTCCGGAGCGGCGGGGACAGGTGAGTACAAGTTCCTCTAACAGAGGTCTTCAACCTGCAGACTGTAGTTTTGCAACATCTGGAGGTCCGCAGGTTGTAGACCACTGTCCTATACTTTACATTGCACGAATCCCTCAACATGCAATGGTTTCAACAAACGATGGTCCGTTTGGAATGGATTACCATCGTATGTTGAGGGACCGCTGTATAGTGGGGGGGGGGGGGGGAGTTGTTCAATTAGGAGTTGGGAGAATGTGTTCTGTGTGAGCTGAGGTACAGTGTGGACAGGAGCTGGGAGACATCTGTGATAGTCTGAGGAGGCCTGAGGAGAAGTCTATAATCTACACAGCCACACAATTTCCAAGAATCCCAAGCCTGGTGATAAACTAGAAACTCTGGGGGAACATTCTTCAGTTAGTCTAAAGTCAGCATGGGTTGTCACAAGTCGAAAGCTAAAGTATAAAGTCTGCAGAAACCATAATTCAGTGAAGCAAAAGCAATTAATGTCCCAGCAAGGCAACAGACTGCCAAGGGTTACTCTGCATCTCCCCTGCTCTGATCTGTACTGTAAGGGATTTCCCCATAATTCCTGCCTCAGTTAAAAGATAGTTTTCCGTAAGTCTGCATCTGTGGTCATTATTGTCCCCAGCACTTGGGCCAGGAGAACTGTCCAAACTTGGAGCGTGGTGGTTAACCCCTTAAGGGCCAGGGGTTTTCCCGTTTTTGCACTTTCATTTTTTCCTCCTTACCTTTAAAAAATCATAACTCTTTCAATATTGCACCTAAAAATCCATATGATGGCTTATTTTTTGTGCCACCAATTCCACTTTGTAATGACATCAGTCATTTTACCTGAAAATCTACGATGAAACGGGAAAAAAAATCATTGTGAGACAAAATTTGAGAAAAAAAACACCATTTTATAATTTTGGGGGTTTTTCGTTTCTACGCAGTAAATTTTTCAGTAAAAATTACACGTTTTCTTTATTCTGTACGTCTATACGATTAAAATGATACCCTACTTATATAGGTTTGATTTTGTCGTACTTCTGGAAAAAATTCATAACTACATGTAGGAAAATTTATATGTTTAAAATTGTCATCTTCTGACCCCTATAACTTTAATTTTTTTCCACATATGGAGCGGTATGGGGGCTCATTTTTTGCGCCCTGATCTGAAGATTTTATCGGTACTATTTTTGTATTGATCAGACTTTTTGACCGCTTTTTATTCATTTTTTCATGATATAAAAAGTGACCAAAAACACGATATTTTGGAATTTGGGATTTTTTGGCGCGTACGCCATTGACCTTGGGGTTTAATTAACAATATATATTTTTATAATTTGGAAATTTCCACAAGCGGCGATACCACATATATATTTTTTTTAACACTTTTTTTTTGTTTGTTTCTTTAATTAAATGGGAAAAGGGGGTTGATTCAAACTTTTATTAGGGAAGGGGTTAAATGATATTTGTTAACTTTTTTTTTGCAAAGTTATAGCCCCCATAGGGGGCTATTACACTGCACACACTGATCTTTTACATTGATCAATGATTTCTTGTAGGAAACCATTGACCAATGATTCTGTCGCTTGACTGCTCATGCCTCATTCTCAGGCACTGAGCAGTCATTCGGCGATCGGACAACAGGAGGCAGGTAAGGGGATTCTCCTTGTATCCTACAGCTGTCCGGGACACCGCGATTTCACCTTGGCTGTCCCGAATAGCCCGCTGAGCTAGCCGGGGGTAGTCTAGTTTCACTTTAGATGCGGCGATCAACTTTGAATGCCGTGTCTAAAGGGTTAATAGCGATCAGTGCTGCGCTAGTAGCCATGGGTTCCAGCCATTGTTAGAGGCCAGGCCTGACCCGCCACAGCGTGGCTCCACATTATAGAATGGGAGTGGACTCAGGTCCTACAGGTTCGCCCGTGGTCCTTAGCAGGTTAATGCTACCCTTGTGTCATGAACGATGCATCACCCCAGTAGCACACCACATTTGAATAAGGGCTAATGGGTTAAAGGGATATATTCCATGGAAGAAATAAACTGGCTCCAGAAAGTTTAACAGATTTGTAAATTAGCAGTAGAAAGACAAAAGCCAGCGATAAAAGTAACACGGAGTGGTCTCAGGAACATCGGTAGTGAGATAATACTCAGGAAACGCTCGGCATGATACGTTTCAGGTCACGTGACCTTTCATCAGATGCATGACAGGTAGTGGAGAGGTGTGGGATTATATAGGGCTAAAAGGAACAGGTGTGCTGGTAGCAACTAAAGGTTTAACCCTAAAGGTTCCAAAGTCTAATCCCCTATCCACTGAAGATCATGGCTATAGCATGACAGTGTGCTCCATAATGGAACTACTGCTACAATTGTAGGCTCTTTGCTGTGCGGAGGACCGCTTGAGCTGACTACCTTTAGCACTGTACAGGAACAAATTTGTAAATGACTATTAAAAATCTTAATCCTACCAGTAGTTATCAGCTGCTGAAGTTGAGTAGTAATTTTCTGTCTGACAACAGTGCTCTCTGCTTACACCTCTGTCTGTCTCTGAACTGTCCAGAGCAGGAGAGGTTTGCTATGGGGATTTGCTTCTATTCTGGACAGTTTGTGAGACAGACAGAGGTCTCAGCAGAGAGCACTGTTGTCAGACAGAAAAGAACAACTCAACTTTAGCAGCTGATAAGTACTGGAAGGATTAAGATTTTTTTTAAAGTAATTTGCAAATCTGTTTAACCTTCTGGAGCCAATTTGTATGAAAAACATTTTTTTTTCATGGAATACCCCTTTAAATAACCTATGTTATGAGCAACAACATAGCAGCAAAGATAATCTTACTATAATACAGTTTGATAAATCTTCCCCATAGTTCAAATCACTAGACAGACTGCACATGGAATAGGAAAGATCATCAAACACTTTCACTTTTTGTCTTTGTAGATTATAGCAATAAATCATAGCACAGCTTTCATTTCATACAGTGCTCTTGAAGAATGAAAGTTAAGCAGTTGCTATGGGCAACCGTTTTTTTTATTATTACCCGCTCTGCAGAGGGGAATAAATAAAACTGTTATTTCTTATAGAAAAAACATGGCTCAGGGGTGATTTGAGAGTAACTATATGGGGAGATTTGTCAAAATCTGTGTAGAGGAAAAGTCGACCAGTTTCCCATAGCAACCAATCAGATTGCTTCTTTTATTTTTAAAAAGGCTTATGAAAAAAGACTTGCGAAAAATAGCGATGTGATTGGTTGCTATGGGCAACTGGTCAACTTTTTCTCTGCACAGGTTTTAATAAATCTCCCCCGTGTGTTAATATATCAAGGGACAGGGTTGGACTGGGGTTGGCCCTTAAGTACACAGGCCCACTTGTAGATGAATGGGTTATGAGTAGGTGTCTCTTTTACCCATAGGCTGGGGTACTATGCCTCTAGACATCTTATCCCCTATCCAAAGGATAGGGGATAAGATGTCAGATCGCCGGGGTCCCGCTGCTGGGGACCCCAGGATCTACCATGAAGCACCCACCTATAGCGGCCACGCTCCCTCCCATAGACTTGCAATGAGGGGCGGGGTGTGACGTCACACAAGGGCGGAGTCGTGACGTCATGGTCTTGCGTCCCCGTGGTCGAGATGGACTCAGCCTGAGGACCTCCAGCGATTCCGGAAGCCGCTACAGGTGGGTGCTGCATGGTAGATCCCGGGGGTCCCCAGAAGCGGACCCCGGCGATCTGACATCTTATCCCCTATCCTTTGGATAGGGGATAAGATGTCTAGGGGCAGAGTACCCCTTTAAGGGTAAGTTCAGTATTGTTTTCCCTGTGCAGTTGTGCTTCTATTCATCCAGCTGAGCAGGTCAAAATGTGAATATGCAACAAAGTTGCGCTGCAGTCACTTTACTCTCAGGATCTGACTCCCACCAATTTAAGCAATGGCATATCCTAGTGTGGTATGGCTGGGTGTGAGGTGCAGGACAGATGTAATTACCCTAGGGACATATGGCATTAACCCCATGTGTTCGTGACCCCAGGGCATTGTTTATCCTTAACCACCCAAAGGTATATCGCTGGATCCTGGGCTAGGCACGGGGGCAATGAAGACACCGACGCCAAGTTATGGACAACGGTAGCTTTACTGAGGGTAGACAGTTGTTACAGTCTATGAAGTACAGCCAGGGCCCAAGGAGGTGACCAGTGACACAGAGACCTCGCAGGCTTGCTAGGACTTGTAGTTGGACTGGAGAATTTAGTGCAGGCCTTGCTGGGTAGACGGATGACTTGACTGACTTGTGAAAAGACAGTGACTTTATCTTACTTGCACTTGACTTGGGGCCTCCACTACCTGGACACACACACTAGGCACGACTTTACTGGACCTCAGCAGGAAGCAAGAGAGAGAAGCTAGCTCCACCCAGGGCTTATATGCGGGAGGCTAGCAGAGAGCCCATAGGTCAATCTGGGGTCAGCTGGTCACTGGTACCTTCTGGGTAACAATCACATGGTACATTTTATTAAAGGTATAACACATCTTTTAATATCAAACATATATACAAATGGGGAAACAACTTCAGGGGCCCTGGGGACATTGAGGGACAGTGCCTGACAGGGCAGAAAAGGTAAGGGGCAACACCATCCAGTACTGAGCAACCACACTATCAACGTGCACGCAAGTTAACCCTTATACGACACAGGACATACATGTACCTCCTGTGCATGCTAGGGGACTTTGAGGAAAGCCCAGGAGCTGAGCTCGCTTTGTAGCCAGTTAGTACTGGCTGCTATGAGCGATCATGCTGATGTCCGTCATTTAACCCTTTGAATGCAGTGATCAATGGCAATGGCAACATTTGCCCTGTTGGTGCTCATGGGTTTGGGTGTTTGATTGGGACCTCTGCTGCGCAGTACAGTGGTTACAATCATTAAGGTGGCAGATCGCTATTGTTCTTCTAATACAGTCTGAGTAGTCAGACTGTGCTAGCAGAGTGCCAATTACACTAATCGATGACATGCTATTGTATAGCATTAAACAGTTTAAGCAATTAAAAGATTTCCTATAATAGTCCCCAGTGGGGACTTAAAAAGTGTAAAATAAATAATCTAAAATAAAAATGTTTTCAAAGAATATAAATAGGTCTTTGCCCTAATAAAAATTCCAATCACCCCCCTTTTTCCAATTTTTGAAAAATCACTGCATTCAAAAATGTATATTAAAATATAACATTAATGAAACCGCATGGTGTAACCATAAAAAAAAAAAATATAAAAAAAAACAAGTTGGGGAAATTGCAGGTTTTTGGTCACATCAGCTATCAGAAAATTTTTAGAAAAAGTGATCAAAAAGCATCTAACAAAAAAATGGTATCTATAAAAACTAAAGATCACAGCGCAAATGTTTTTTTTTTATAACAGACTTTTTTTATCTTCCATTTTTTCCCCTGAATACATTTTATACCCTATCATTACCATACATACACAATATTGACATTGACACACTGCAGTAGGAGATCAGTAAAATGACAGCGTATTGCAGTGTACTGCAGAAGCAATTGCAGCAATGTCATAAACAATATATATATATATATATATATATATATATTTTACATATTTTCATCTATTTTAAATAAGAAAAAATCCCTAAATCAACAATAACCGAAAACATTTAGCTGCAGTTATTGTTGCAGATACTAAAAGCTTGTTTTGCTACTCACAGATATGTGATCTTGGAGGAGATTCATCAAAACTTGTGCAGAGGAAAAGTTGACCAGTTGCCCATAGCAACCAATCAGATCGCTTTTTTCATTTTTAAAAAGGCCTCTGAAAAATATAAGAAGTGATCTGATTGGTTGCTATGGGCAACTGGTCAACTTTTCCTCAGCACAGTTCTTGATGAATTTCCCATCATATGTCCAATCTTGTTTTATTTGATTTCCTTCATCTTTTTTACGTACGCATGTGAAAATCTGATGTAGTTTTGAGGTCAAATGTATACAGAAACATAGAAAATTCGGAAAGGTTCACAAACTTTCAAGCACCACTGTAAATCTGTGTATCTAGCCAATCTGAAAATGAACAGTATAATATTCATGATCTGTCGTATAGTCTCCTCATAATGTACTGAAGTGAAGCTGATCTCACCGTTACTATAGTAATGACAGACACAAATACTGGCTGTTCGGAGCTGTGTGGAAAGATGGCCTATCTAGTATTGTGAAGAACGCTCGCCTCCCACCCAGCACAGCCGCTCCTAACAAGGACAAAATGAGGCCTCAACTCAATAATAAATCACAATGCAGGACCCCTAAAACTGTCTATGGAACACCTCAGATGTTTATGTTTGGGCTAGTGTCTTTCCAGATCGCTCCTCTGCTCTCCCTCATGTATATGACCTCATTATATGTGACAGAACAGGGAGCACATGAGAGGGGTGGGGGGTAGTTAATACAACAGCAGCTGGAGGATACCCCACCAACATTCCATAGAAATGTATTATCATTATTATGAACCGCTCTCTAAGTATCACCGGAATATATTGATATGCTTTTATCATTTTGCAAAGAAATATGTACATCCCATAAAGTATTATGTAGCAGCATCTCCAAAATGGATTCCTGCCTCAGACACATAGGTTGCTTTACCTCTTTAAGGAAATGCTTCTAATGAAGAGCGGCATCATTTTCTGTTGTTTAGAAGTTTCTCCTTAAAGGGGTACTCCGCCCATAGACATCTTATCCCCTATCCAAATGATAGGGGATAAGATGTCAGATCGCCGGGGTCCCGCTGATGGGGACCCCGGGGATCGCTGCTGCAGTACCCCGCTATCATTACTGCGCAGAGTGAGATCGCTCTGCACGTAATGACGGACAATACAGGGGCCGGAGCATCGTTACGTCACGGCTCCGCCCCTCGTGACGTCACGGCACGCCCCCGTCAATACAAGTCTATGGGAGGGGGCGTGGCAGTCGTCACGCCCCTGCCATAGACTTGCATTAAGGGGACGGGCCGTGATGTCATGAGGGGCGGAGCCATGATCTCACGCTGCTCCGGCCCCTGTATCGCCCGTCATTACGCACAGAGCGAACTCACACTGTGCAGTAATGATGGTGGGGTGCCGCAGTGGCGATCCCCGCGGTCCCCAGCACCGGGACCGCGGCGATCTAACATCTTATCCCCTATCCAAAGGGTACTTCACCCCTAGATATCTTATCCCCTATCCAAAGGATAGGGGATATGATGTCTGATCACTGGGATCCTGCTGCTGGGGACCACTGCGATCTCCCTGTGGCCCCCGGCGTTCATTTAGATCATCAGGTGCAGCGCTGGAGGCTCGTGATGTCACAGCCGTCACGCCTCCTCCCATAAACTTGCATTGAGGGGGCATGGCCGTGATGTCACAAGCGGGGCAGGACCGTGACGTCACAAGCATCCACCCGCATCGCCAATCATCCGGCATGGAGCCGAGATAGCGAAGACTGAAGCGAATACGGATCGCTAAGACTGAAGAGAATCTCAGGCTTTAAAGTTGACGGGAGATTTCAACAGGTATCCTGCCACCAGACCAACATTGAAGTTACACTTTAAGGATAAATGTTTAAAAATGTTAACAACAATTAACTTATATACTTACTGTAGAAATCATATGGGGATAATTTCCTTTTTGGTTTTCAGGAATAGATACAGGACTTGGAGAAACCCAAGTATTTTCCGCAATGAAGATTTCCAGCATTCCGGATGCCATGTAACCTATAGGATCGTCGCCCATGTCCTTCACCCGAACTTCAAGTTTAAAGTGGCTCTCCTCAACATGAGATAGGTATGTGACACCTGTGTAATGAAGAAGACATAAAAGTGAGACAATGAGAAACCTTTTGACAAAACTGACAAAATGTCTGTCTGAACCAAAGGAATATATATAGAATATATAGAAAATGTTAAGTACACAAATGTCAACGAGTAACTAACTGAATATGAATTGTTACTGCAGGGGAGGCCTAAGGCAAGGGGAGTTACTCAGGCCACTTTAGGAGCATAGTAGCTTATAGTTCACTCAGTTTCATACTATACAGTTGGACCCTTAAAGATGGCAGTGGAGTAACCTGGTAATGCCACGATCCTGCACCAGTCTGGAGTTACCTATGTGTAGTCCTGCAGTGGCTCTGGCTGCCCACCATTGTACAACACTCAACAGGGCAAAATTCAGCTGACAGACAGGTAAGATTCTACTAGTGGTAGCATGAGGCACCTTTTGGCAGGCTGGGTTGTTCTGCAGCCTTGTCATTGGGTAGAATGGGTCCCCACAGGTGTGCTCTGTTCCTATGATGTGCTATAACAGGTCTGGTGCAGTGTGCAGGAAAGGAGTTGGTGTAGAGATGGAGAGCTGGTACTGAATAAAAGCGGATAACACTAGGCGTTGGAGGATTGTGGCTAAGCAGGGACTTCCCCTTTATAGAACTTTCTTGACCATATATGGGTCTGCACAATACAGTATATGACCCTGATACTTGATCTACAATCACATATTTACACCAGATGTCATCAAAGTACATCAAATACATCATTGCCATTCACATATACCAAATAGTGCAACATTCAAAATTGTTGCTGGTGTTAAAGTGACATTAAAAGCACATTCTGGGGCAGCGCAAATGCATGTTGGCATACCTTTGAGCATGTATTTAGGCCAATGGAGTATATTTGACTGTGGGGGCACTTTTCAGACACATTGGCTGACTCCTGACTACTGTGATGTGTTTAATGTTTTTGGGACTTGATATACCATCACACCCAGTGAGTGTATTTATTTTGGACAGCAGAAGTATCACATCATGGCATCTAAAATTGACATTTATGATTTGTGGGGGGATAATGGCTCTGCACATCTTCACTGAATACACCTAGAGTATGACATACAGATGGTAGTTATTTATGACTTTTCTGCTGTATACCTTTATACACCTATTTGTACTCAGAACTACCTTGGTTATTATGTATTGTGAATAAACTACCTATCATACTTCCCAACATGTGTCTCCCCTGAGGACATCTTTGACAATAGGGACAGAAACACATAGGAAAGTCCATGTGAATTAGGGTAAGGAGGGGTTCAGGTTCCAGTGAAAGGCAGCCCTTTTTAGGGTATTTACTCCACTTGCCAAGAAGGTTGCACTAGAATCTTGATAGTATGGAAAGTAAGTCTCTGCCTTGCTTATACCTGGAGCTACTTTGCTGCATGCTTATAAATTGCTAAGTAATGGAGACGGTGAATAGGTCTGAACCAACCCTATCCTTTACATTTTTGCAAAGTAATCCCTTATGCTCTAGAATACTTAAACAATGTTATACCTAAAGGGGTACTCCGCTGAAAACATCTTATCTCCTTTCCAAAGGATAGGGGATAAATTGTCTAAATGGCGAACACAGCCACCACGCCCCCTCCATTTATGTTTATGGGAGAAGGCGTGACGGCTACTTACTATCCAGCACTCCCCCTCCCATAGACATAAATGGAGGGGGCCTGGTGTGACGTCAAGAACGTGGAAGCTCCAAGTGTCACGATTCGGCTTACAGGTAGTGGATCCTCTGTGTCAGCGAGGGATTGGCGTGGACCGTGCTGGTGGACCGGTTCTAAGAGGCTACTGGTGTTCACCAGAGCCCGCCGCAAAGCAGGATGGTCTTGCTGCGGCAGTAGCAACCAGGTCGTATCCACTAGCAACGGCTCAACCTCGCTGACTGCTGAGAAGGCGTGGGACAGAAGGACTAGGCAGAGGCAAGGTCAGACGTAGCAGAAGGTCGGGGCAGGCGGCAAGGTTCGTAGTCAAGATGGATAGCAGGAGTTCAGGTAACACAGGCTTTGGACAACACTAAACGCTTTCACTGGCACAAGGCAACAAGATCCGGCAAGGGAGTGCAGGGGCAGTGAGCAGATATAGCCAGGGAGCAGGTGGAAGCCAATTAAGCTAATTGGGCCAGGCACCAATCATTGGTGCACTGGCCCTTTAAGCCTCAGAGAGCTGGCGCGCGCGCGCCCTAGAGAGCGGAGCCGCACGCGCCAGCACATGACAGCAGGGGACCGGGATGGGTAAGTGACTTGGGATGAGATTCGCGAGCGGGCGCGTCCCGCTGTGCGAATCGCATCCCCGACGGCCATATCAGTGCAGCGCTCCCGGTCAGCGGGACCGACCAGGGCGCTGCAGGGAGAGAGACGCCGTGAGCGCTCCGGGGAGGAGCAGGGACCCGGAGCGCTCGGCGTAACACCAAGCTTCCGTGTTCCAGATGCCGATGCTGTCAGCCCAGAGATTGTGGGGGTCCCTAGCTGTGAGACCTCCGCGATTAGACATCTTATCCCCTATGCTTTGGATAGGGGATAAGAGGTTTTTCAGAGGAGTACCCCTTTAACAATAAGCTTGAGTCACAGAAATCTAATTTAGATTATTTTCCATATAGATTGACTCATTGACTTCCATTGTCTTGTAACTCCAAAGACTAGGACATGAAATTATCTCCATAACCACACAAGATTACAGAATGTTGTCACATCAAGAGCAGACCATTAGCTACACTCTTCTCTGCTGTAAAATGCTTGTCCTTGGCATTCTGAATACATAGACTTTGCAGTAACTGAATGCATTGTATACTTAAAATGAATTCATCACATGTCATAGGCGCAGAAGACGGCAATTAATAGAGCCTTGTATTCTGAGTGGATCAAAATGCTGAGATGTTTTAGTTTTTTCGAGAGCAGTCAGTTTATTCATGTCAAAATGCGAAAGTGGAAAAAATGAGTGCCCATTAATATATCAGTTCACATACAGTTCTGTGCCGCCTTCTGTGTACAATTATCACCAAACAAAGTTTTCTACTTGCCTCAGCATTTACCTAAAATACTGTAACTGATTATTATTTTTAGATATGGGTTGCTGGGATGTGAGTTGTCTTTCTTCTGTATTCAAGGCACACATCTAGCATGCTGATAATTTACCAGTTCTTACAAATGGTCCTTTAATGGAAAACTGTCAGCCTGTTTACCCACACTAAACCCAATACACTTAGAGTGGGTGAACAGGAGTACAATGGGGAGTCACTTAAATATGTCCAGTAGGTGATGAGATATGTCCCTTAGAAGATCCTCTGCTAAATTCAGAGAATCGCGCAAAGGGACAGGGCTCCGCCCACTCAATTTACATATTCATTGTCTGGTACTTCACTAGGATATAGGGGACGGGGCTCCGCCCTCTCAATTTACATATTGTTTGGTACTTCACTTCACTAGGATATAGGGGGCGGGGCTCCGCCCACTCAATTTACATATTAATTGCCTGGTACTTCACTTCACTAGGATATAGGGGACGGGGCTCCGCCCTCTCAATTTAATTATTAATTGTTTGGTACTCCACTTCACTAGGATATAGGGGACAGGCTCCCCCACTCAATTTACATATTAATTGTCTGGTACTCCACTTCACTAGGATATAGGGGACAGGCTCCCCCACTCAATTTACATATTAATTGTCTGGTACTCCACTTCACTAGGATATAGGGGACAGGGCTCCCCCACTCAATTTACATATTAATTGTCTGGTACTCCACTTCACTAGGATATAGGGGACAGGGCTCCCCCACTCAATTTACATATTAATTGTCTGGTACTCCACTTCACTAGGATATAGGGGACAGGGCTCCCCCACTCAATTTACATAATAATTGTCTGGTACTCCACTTCACTAGGATATAGGGGACAGGGCTCCCCCACTCAATTTACATATTTATAGTCTGTGACTCCACATCCTAGTGAAGTGGAGTCACAGACAATGAATATGTAAATTGAGTTGGCAGAGCCCTGTCCCCTATATCCTAGGGAAGTGGAGTACCAGACAATTAATATGTAAATTGAGTGGACAGAACCCTGCCCCCTGTGCCCAATTCACTGAATTTAGCAGAGGATCTTCTGGGGAACATATCTCAGGACCTACTGGACATATTTAAGTAAGTGACCCCTCATTAGACTCATGTTCACCGCAATATAACCCAGCGTATTGGATTCAGTGTAGGTGAACAGGCTGACAGTTTTCCTTTAAAGAAAATCTTGATTGAAAAGTTGATTGGGGGACAGATGCTGGCAGAAAGAAAATTCACTTATGAGTGACCAGAAAGGGGGGCACTTTACTGAAGACATGGAGCAGTTCTAAGTTTTGGCCCTCATAATCCAATCCCCCATCCTTTCTTAATGATCTTACTATGACAATCTGTATACTAAGATAGATGTGATAGCTCAAGTTTTGACACTCATATATTGTTATTCTGCAAATCTGTATCATGTAAAGCCTGATGGATTGCTTATTTTATAAAAGGCAGCAGGATTTCTGCATCACTGCACAAGAATGTGATAGGAGCGTTTGCTAAATGTTGATTCTGATCTTTGCACTTACTCAGGCACTGCTTAGGAGAAGACTTCGAGGGCTGGTCCAGTCATGTGTAAGTACGGATTAATCATTGTCAGTTTCTGTAACTTTCTAAAATACCATTTAGTTCCTTTTTAAGATCTCTGCTTCTTGTAGACCAGTGGAAGCATTTTGGCTTACATCCCTGACCAATACTTGCTCAGAAGTATAGATTGTTACAATGTATCACTTTAAAGTGTTCTGGAGTCCAGTGCAGGATATGGATTGGTGCTGATGTTGTGACAATTGCAGCAAACTCTCAATTATCAGAAATACAACTATAAAGATAAGCTTTCAACCTCTAATCCAGAATTTCCACATTCACTGAAAGCAGTCAGAAAACTTAAAGGGGTATTCCGGGCAAAAACATTTTATCCCCTATCCAAAGGATAGGGGATAAGATGTCTAATCGCGGGGGGGGCCGCCACTGGGACCCCCCCGCAATCTCCCTGCAGCACCCGCATTCTATGCGGGAGCTGCGTCTCCAGTTTCTGAAACCTCCGGCACGCCACGCCTCCTCCGTTCATGTCTATCGGAGGGGGCGTGACATTGCCGGGTGCAGAAATGTCCGAATTATAAAAATATATAATTAGTTAAGGTGCAGGGTCAATGGTGTGCATGCAAAAAAATTCCAAAGTCCAAAATTGTGTATTTTTGGTCACTTTTTATATAATGAACAAAAAAATTAAAAGTGATCAAAAACTCTGATTAATACAAAAATGGTACTGTTAACAACTTCAGATCACGGCGAAAAAAATGAGCCCTCATACCGCCCCATACGGGGAAAAATAACTAATTTATAGGGATCAGAATATGACAATTTTAAACGTATTAATTTTCCGGCATGTAGTTATGATTTTTTTTCCAGAAGTACCACAAAATCAAACCTATATAAGTAGGGTATCATTTTAATCATATGGACCTACCGAATAAAGTGAACATGTCATTTTTACCAGAAAATGTACTGCGTAGAAACGGAAGCCCCCAAAAGTTACAAAAATTCCGTTCCGTCGTAGATTTTTGGGTAAAATGACTGATGTCATTACAAAGTAGAATTGGTGGTGCAAAAAATAAGCCATCATATGGATTTTAGGTGCAACATTTAAAGAGTTATACATTTTTTTAAACTAAGGAGGAAAAAATTAAAGTGGAAAAACGGAAAAACCCCTGGTCCTTAAGGGGTTATTAACCGTTTAAGGACATAGGGGGAGATTTATCAAAACTTGTCCAGAGGAAAAGTTGCCCAGTTGACCATGGCAACCAATCAGATCGCTTCTTTCATTTTAAACAAGGCCTCTGCAAAATGAAAGAAGCGATCTGATTGTTTGCTAGGGGCAACTGGGCAACTTTTCCTCTGGACAAGTTTTGATAAATCTCCCCCATAGTGTTTTTCTGTTTTTTGCACTTTGATTTTTACCCTTTAAATTTTGCACCTAAAAATCCATAAGATGGCTTATTTTTTGCGCCACCAATTCTACTTTGTAATGACATCAGTCACTTTACCCCAAAATCTATGGCGAAACAGAAAAAAAAATAATTGTGAGACAAAATGGAAGAAAAAACGCCATTTTGTAAATTTTGGGGGCTTCTGTTTCTACGCAGTACATTTTTCATTAAAAATGACACATTATCTTTATTCTGTAGGTCCATACGATTAAAATGATACCCTACTTATATAGGTTTGATTTTTTATTACTTCGGTAAAAAATCATAACATGTAGGAAAATGTATACGTTTGAAATTGTCGTTTTCTGACCCCTATAACTTTTCTATTGTTCCATGTACGAGGCGGTATGACGGCTAATTTTTTGTGCCGGGATCTGAAGTTTTTATCGGTACCATTCTTGTTTTGATCAGACTTTTTGATCACTTTTTATTCATATTTTTATGTTACAAAAAGTGACCATTTTTTTTGCGCGTACGCCTTTGACTGTGCAGTTTAATTACTGATATATTTTTATAGTTCGGACATTTACGCACGCGGCTATACCACATATGTTTATTTTTATTTACACAGTTTTTTTTATGGGAAAAGGGGGGTGATTCAAACTTTTATTAGGGAAGGGGTTAAATGATCTTTATTCACTTTTTTTTTTCCCTTTTTTTTTTTGCAATGTTATAGCTCCCATAGGGATCTATAACACTGCACACACTGATCTTTTCCACAGATCACTGCAAATACATAACTTTGCATTGATCAGCGTTATCGGCGGTTAATTGCTCAAGTCTGGATTTCAGGCTTGCAGCAATCAATCGCCGTTCGGACGCGCAGGAGGAAGGTAAGGCACCCTCCTGATGTGTCCCAGCTGATCGGGACATCGCGATTTTATCGTGATGTCTCGATTAGCCCGACTGAGCTGCCGGGATGGTTTTACTTTCACTTTTAGACGTGGCGATCTACAGAGTTAATGCCGGACATCTGCCGGAACGGCGATGTCCGGCATTAGCCACGGGTCCTGGCTGCTGATAGCAGCCGGGAGCGTGCGGGTATGATGCGAGCTCAGCTCCTGAACTCGCTTCATAACCCTCCTGTGCCGCAGCGCCGTAAAAACCTAGCATTCTGCGGCAAGGGATTAAAGGGGTACTCCGATGGAAAACTGGTGCCAGAAAGTTAAACAGATTTGTAAATTGCTTCTAATAAAAATTTTTTATCCTTCCAGTACTTATTAGCTTCTGAATACCACAGAGGAAATGGTTTTCTTTTTGGAACACAGAGCTCTCTGCTGACATCACGAGCACAGTGCTCTCTGCTGACATCACGAGCACAGTGCTCTCTGCTGACATCTCTGTCCATTTTAAGTGACCAGAGTGGGAGAAAATCACCATAGCATACATATACTGCTTAGGACAGTTCCTGAAATGGACAGAGATGTCAGCAGAGAGCGCTGTGCTCGTGATGTCAGCAGAGAACACTGTTCCAAAAAGAGAATAATTTCTTCTGTAGTATTCAGCAGCTAATAAGTACTGGAAGGATTAAGATTTTTTAATATTAGTAATTTACAAATCTGTTTAACTTTCTGGCACCAGTTGATAAAAAAAAAAAAAAAAAAAAAAGTTTTCCACCTAAGTACCCCTTTAAGATTAGACATTGCTTTCATATGCATCACTTAGTAAAATCATATGGCAAGTTGTAAAAGAAAATGTTTGACTTGTGTTGCCCTCTGCATTACTTTACCCCTGTAGGTAAATGTTGCATTGCGGCAGGATTCATTGTAGAAACTATTCCATGTCACTGTATCCCATTCTCGGCTTTACCTTCTTCTGTTAAGGACAATGCTCCGGACCTGGGGTCTATCTGGAATAGAGTCTGGTCACTATCCTGGAAAGTGTAACGTAAATCTACATTTTTTGAAGCCGGATCATCAGCATCTGTAGCTTGAACATGTATAAAAGCAACACCTGCAAGTGATAGTAAAGATGCCCAGAGATGTAAAATGTTTACCAATTATCATAATTCAAAAAATTGCGCTAATAATTACATTCAATGATTTTGGGCTATATTTGTGGAATACGACATGCAATTCAGATCCCATGACTGGCCTTCGAAGGGTAACCTAAGCCTCTGACATCATGTAATGTGCCACAAATAAAATATAACATTTTAAACATCATTAGTATTTTTATTAGTTTAAAGGGAACCAATCATCAGATTTTACCCTATATAATGCTTGGTAAAGCGTTATATAGGGTAAAATTGTTGTCCTCACCATCCCCGGGGGACGCTCCTGCCTCCAGGGATGGTGAAGATATGAAGTTATAAACTAGTCACCGCCACGGCCGTAAGTAGTCACCTGGGCGGGGAGCTCCTCTTACCTACTCCCGTTCTTCTGTAGGCAGCGACGCCCCCTCAGCTTGATTGATGGGCCGCGTCCTTGTTCCGCTCACTGAACGGACAGAGCAGAGCGATGACGCGGCCCATCAATCAAGCGGAGGGGGCGTTGCTGCCGGCCGAAGAACGGGAGTAGGTGAGAAGAGCTCCCCGCCCAGGGGACAACTTACGGCGGCGGCGGTGACTAGTTTATAACTTTATATCTTCACCATCCCTGGGGGCAGGAGCATCCCCCGGGAATGGTGAAGATAGAGATTATACCCTATATAACGCTTTGCCAACCATTATATAGGGTAAAATCTGATGATTGGTTCCCTTTAATAATTATTGCATTATTACCAGTGAGTCCCATGGGCCCAGAGCAAATTTAGGACCCAACTGTCCCCAACACTTAGAGGGTATATTAAAATAAAATAAATACATTTAAGAAACAAAAAAAACAAAACACACACATATGTTAGATTCTCTATACTGTACAGTAATATTGTATACCTATATAGTCATGAAATTACAAGAGCATACAACGAGAAAATATTATCGCCATATATGTTACCACTATACTGTAAATGGCTGTTAATGCTACTTCCGTCCAGAGGCAGGACCTACTGCTAGCAGTAGGTCCCTGGACCAGAGGAGCAGTGGGACGCTGAAGCGGGTGGTAGTTTAGTTGCTCCTACTCTGCCCCTTGGTGCGATGTCAGGGGCGTCATTTGTCATAGGTACCATCAGCCACTGCTTACTGACATGAGGTACCACAATGCTGGCTGCATGGGCCGTGGCCACTTTAGGAACAGTGACCAGTGGACCACAGAAATGTCAATTTTTTTTTTTTTTTACTCTTGGGGACCCAGGGCGTAACCCCGCGTCATATTGGGTCAGTCCCGGCATCTAACGGTCGCCGGGACCCCTGGCTAATAGCGCGCGTCACCGATCGTGGTGACGCCCGCTACTAACCCTTTAGACGTGGTGTTCAAAGTTGATCGCCGCGTCTAAACTGTAAAAAAGCATTCCCGGCACCTCAGTTGGGGTGATCTGGACCACCGCAGTGAAACCATGGTTTCTCGATCAGCTAGGACGTGAGTGGAGGGTCCGTTACATGCCTAGGGCTCGTCCGATCGGCAATTGATTGCTCCAAGCCTGAGATCCAGGCTTGAGCAATCGCCACCCAAAAACATTGATCAATACAATGCTATGGCTTTGCAGTGGACAGTGCTGGCAATCAGTGTATTGCATGTTATAGCCCCCTATGGGAGCTATAACATTGCAAAAAAAAAGTGGAACAAAAGAGTTAATAAATGTGATTTAACCCCTTCACCAATAAAAGTTAAAATCCCCCCTCCTTTTCCCATAAAAAAAAACGTGAATAAAAATAAATATAAATATATGTGGTATCGCCGCATGCTTAAATGTCTGAACTATAAAAATATATTGTTAATTAAACCGTATGGTCAATGGTGTACGCACCAAAAAATTCCAAAGTCCAAAAAGGCGTATTTTTTATAACTTTTTATATCATAAAAAATGAATAAAAAGCGATAAAAAAGTCAGATCAAAACAAAAATGATACCGATAAAAACTTCAGATCACTGCGCAAAAAATGTGCTCTCATACCACCATGTTCACAGAAAAATCAAAAAGTTATAGGGGTCAGAAGATGACAATTTTTAAACGTATAAATTTTCCTGCATGTAGTTATGATTTTTTTCAGAAGTGCGACAAAATCAAACCTATATAAGTAGGGTATCATTTTAATCGTATGGACCTACAGAATAAAGATAAGGTGTCATTTTTACCGAAAAATGTACTGCGTAGAAACGGAGGCCCCCAATATTTACAAAATGGCGGTTTTTTTCTACAATTTTGTCGCACAATGATTTTTTTTTTGTTTGTTTTGCTGTAGATTTTTGGGTATTAAAATTGAAAGGGTTAAGATTTTTGAAAGGTGAGAAGCAAAAACAGAGGGGTTAAAAAAAACTGAATACAATAAAATAAAAATTCCAATTTTTTGTCATGACTTTATGTCAGTGATTCCCAACCGCGGTGCCGCGGCACACGTGTGTGCTGTTCAGCACTGCCCGTGGTGCCGCGGGATTTTGCTGTGATTTTTTTATTTTTTATTATTATTATTATTTTTTTAAATGTCCCGCCCCGGCCTGACGGCGCAGGGGGGAAGGGAAGTCTGCGTGCGCACTGCGCGCACAGCGTCCCCCTGCATCTCCTCCCGTCTCCTGTGTTCCGCTCCGTCTCCCGCGTCCCCCGTGCTCCCCCTCCTTCCTCCTCTGTTCCCTGTGTCCCCCGCGTCCCCCTCCTTCACCCTCCGTCCCCCTCTCCCTTACGGCGCAGGGAGCCGAAAATGGGTCCCTGCCTGGGGCGGAACGAGCTGCACCTGCGCCGGACTCCCGTGCCTGCTGTGGAACTGCAAGCTGTGCGGGCCGGCTTGCTTAAGGTACCGTACCCTTTCCACCCCTCTGTTCACCTTCTCAACCCTGTCTAACCCCCCCCCCCCCACCGTCACCCAGGTCCACCCTCTGCCCCCCCCCTGTCAGCCATGTCTGCCTACCCCTGTCACCCCCCCCCCGTCAGCCATGTCCGCCTTGTCCACCTCCCTGTCCATCTCTATCACCATTCCCCCCCCCCCTGTCACCCATGTAATCCCACCCAGTCACCCATGTAATCCCACCCAGTCACCCATGTAATCCCACCCAGTCACCCATGTCCACCCTCCCCCAGTCACCCATGTCCACCCTCCCCCAGTCACCCATGTCCACCCTCCCCCAGTCACCCATGTCCACCCTCCCCCAGTCACCCATGTCCACCCTCCCCCTGTCACCCATGTCCACCCTCCCCCTGTCACCCATGTCCACCCTCCCCCTGTCACCCATGTCCACCCTCCCCCTGTCACCCATGTCCACCCTCCCCCTGTCACCCATGTCCACCCTCCCCCTGTCACCCATGTCCACCCTCCCCCTGTCACCCATGTCCACCCTCCCCCTGTCACCCATGTCCACCCTCCCCCTGTCACTCATGTCCACACCCCCCGTCACCCATGTCCACCCTCCCCGTCACTCATGTCCACCCCCTCTCACACATGTCCCCCCACCTATCATCCCCGTCACCCATTTCCACCCTCCTGTCATCCATGTCTGCCTTGTCCACTCCCCAGTCTACCCTGTCACCCATGTCCACCCTCCCTGTCACCCATGTTCACCTTCATGTCACCCATGTCCACCCCCTCTCACACATGTCCCCCCCACCTATCATCCCAGTCACCCATGTCCACCTCCCCTCTCACCCATGTCCACCCTCCTGTCATCCATGTCTGCCTTGTCCACCCCCCTGTCCATCTCTGTCACTCATGTTTACCCCCGTCTACCCCCGTAGTCTACCCTGTCACCCATGTCCACCCTCCTGTTCACCCATCTGTCCCTTTGTCACCCCAGTCCACCCCTCTCTGTCACTCCTGTCCCTCTTTTACCCCCATGTCCACCCCTCTGACCCCCTGTCCACCCTCCTGTCACCCATGTCCACACCCTGTCCACCCCTCTGTCACCCCTATGCCCCCGTCACCCATGTTCACCCATCTATCACCCTTGTACACCTCCCTACACCCCTCTGTACACTCCTCTACACCCCTCTGTCACCCATGTACACTTCTCTACAGCCCTCTGTCATCCATGTACACTTCTCTACACCCCTCTGTCACCCATGTACACTTCTCTACACCCCTCTGTCACCCATGTACACTTCTCTACACCCCTCTGTCACCCATGTACACTTCTCTACACCCCTCTGTCACCCATGTACACTTCTCTACACCCCTCTGTCACCCATGTACACTCCTCTACACCCCTCTGTCACCCATGTACACCCATCTGTCACCCATGTACACTTCTCAACACCCCTCTGTCACCCATGTACACTCAACTACACCCCTTTGTCACCCATGTACACTCCTCTACACCCCTCTTTCACCCATGTACACCCATCTGTCACCCATGTACACTCCTCTACAACCATCTGTCCACTCCTCTACACCCCTGTCACCCATGTACACTCCTCTACACCCCTTTGTACACTCCTCAACACCACTCTGTACACTCCTCTACACCCCTGTCACCCATGTACGCTCCTCTACACCCCTTTCACCCATGTATGCTCCTCTACATCCCTGTCACCCATGTACACTCTTCTGCACCCCTCTGTCACCCATGTACACTCCTCTATACCCCTCTGTCACCCATGTACACTCCTCTATACCCCTCTGTCACCCATGTACACTCCTCTATACCCCTTTTTCACCCATGTACACTCCTCTACACCCCTGTCACCCATATACACTCCTCTATACCCCTCTGTCACTCATGTACACTCCTCTATACCCCTGTCACCCATGTACACTCCTCTACACCCATCTGTCACACATGTACACTCCTCTATACCCCTCTGTCACCCATGTACACTCCTCTACACCCCTCTGTCACTCATGTACACTCCTTTACACCCATCTGTCCACTCCTCTACACCCCTGTCACCCATCTACGCTCCTTTACACCCCTTTGTACATTCCTCTACACCCCTTTCACCCATGTATGCTCCTCTACACCCTCTGTCACCCATGTACACTCCTCTATACCCGTCACCCATGTACACTCCTCTATACCCCTCTGTCACCCATGTACACTCCTCTACACCCATTTGTCACACATGTACACTACTCTACACCCCTATGTACACTCCTCAACACCACTCTGTACACTCCTCTACAGCCCTGTCACCCATGTATGCTCCTCTACACCCCTTTCACCCATGTATGCTCCTCTACACCCCTGTCACCCATGTACACTCCTCTACACCCCTCTGTCACTCATGTACACTCCTCTACACCCCTCTGTCACTCATGTACACTCCTCTACACCCATCTGTCCACTCCTCTACACCCGTCACCCATCTACGCTCCTATACACCCCTTTGTACATTCCTCTATACCCCTTTCACCCATGTATGCTCCTCTACACCCTCTGTCACCCATGTACACTCCTCTATACCCGTCACCCATGTACACTCCTCTATACCCCTCTGTCACCCATGTACACTCCTCTACACCCATTTGTCACCCATGTACACTACTCTACACCCCTTTGTACACTCCTCAACACCACTCTGTACACTCCTCTACACCCCTGTCACCCATGTACGCTCCTCTACACCCCTTTCACCCATGTACGCTCCTCTACACCCCTTTCACCCATGTATGCTCCTCTACACCCCTCTGTCACCCATGTACACTCCTCTATACCCCTCTGTCACCCATGTACACTCCTTTACACCCCTCTGTCACCCATGTACACTCCTCTACACCCCTCTGTCACCCATGTACACTCCTCTACACTCCTCTGTCACCCATGTACACTCCTTTACACCCCTCTGTCACCCATGTACACCCATCTGTCACCCATGTACACTCCTCTACACCCCTCTGTCACCCATGTACACCCATCTGTCACCCATGTACACTCCTCTACACCCATCTGTCCACTCCTCTACACCCCTGTCACTCATGTACGCTCCTATACACCCCTTTGTACATTCCTCTACACCCCTTTCACCCATGTATGCTCCTCTACACCCCTGTCAGCCATGTACACTCCTCTACACCCCTCTGTCACCCATGTACACCCCTCTGTCACCCATGTACACTCCTCTATACCCCTCTGTCACTCATGTACAGTCCTCTATACCCCTCTGTCTCCCATGTACACCCATCTGTCACCCATGTACACTCCTCTACACCCCTCTGTCACCCATGTACACCCATCTGTCACCCATGTACACTCCTCTACACCCATCTGTCCACTCCTCTACACCCCTGTCACCCATGTACGCTCCTATACACCCCTTTGTACATTCCTCTACACCCCTTTCACCCATGTATGCTCCTCTACACCCCTGTCAGCCATGTACACTCCTCTACACCCCTCTGTCACCCATGTACACTCCTCTACACCCCTCTGTCACCCATGTACACCCATCTGTCACCCATGTACACTTCTCAACACCCCTCTGTCACCCATGTACACTCAACTACACCCCTTTGTCACCCATGTACACTCCTCTACACCCCTCTGTCACCCATGTACACCCATCTGTCACCCATGTACACTCCTCTACAACCATCTGTCCACTCCTCTACACCCCTGTCACCCATGTACACTCCTCTACACCCCTTTGTACACTCCTCAACACCACTCTGTACACTCCTCTACACCCCTGTCACCCATGTACGCTCCTCTACACCCCTTTCACCCATGTATGCTCCTCTACATCCCTGTCACCCATGTACACTCTTCTGCACCCCTCTGTCACCCATGTACACTCCTCTATACCCCTCTGTCACCCATGTACACTCCTCTATACCCCTCTGTCACCCATGTACACTCCTCTATACCCCTTTTTCACCCATGTACACTCCTCTACACCCCTGTCACCCATATACACTCCTCTATACCCCTCTGTCACTCATGTACACTCCTCTATACCCCTGTCACCCATGTACACTCCTCTACACCCATCTGTCACACATGTACACTCCTCTATACCCCTCTGTCACCCATGTACACTCCTCTACACCCCTCTGTCACTCATGTACACTCCTTTACACCCATCTGTCCACTCCTCTACACCCCTGTCACCCATCTACGCTCCTTTACACCCCTTTGTACATTCCTCTACACCCCTTTCACCCATGTATGCTCCTATACACCCTCTGTCACCCATGTACACTCCTCTATACCCGTCACCCATGTACACTCCTCTATACCCCTCTGTCACCCATGTACACTCCTCTACACCCATTTGTCACACATGTACACTACTCTACACCCCTATGTACACTCCTCAACACCACTCTGTACACTCCTCTACAGCCCTGTCACCCATGTATGCTCCTCTACACCCCTTTCACCCATGTATGCTCCTCTACACCCCTGTCACCCATGTACACTCCTCTACACCCCTCTGTCACTCATGTACACTCCTCTACACCCCTCTGTCACTCATGTACACTCCTCTACACCCATCTGTCCACTCCTCTACACCCGTCACCCATCTACGCTCCTATACACCCCTTTGTACATTCCTCTACACCCCTTTCACCCATGTATGCTCCTCTACACCCTCTGTCACCCATGTACACTCCTCTATACCCGTCACCCATGTACACTCCTCTATACCCCTCTGTCACCCATGTACACTCCTCTACACCCATTTGTCACACATGTACACTACTCTACACCCCTTTGTACACTCCTCAACACCACTCTGTACACTCCTCTACACCCCTGTCACCCATGTACGCTCCTCTACACCCCTTTCACCCATGTACGCTCCTCTACACCCCTTTCACCCATGTATGCTCCTCTACACCCCTCTGTCACCCATGTACACTCCTCTATACCCCTCTGTCACCCATGTACACTCCTTTACACCCCTCTGTCACCCATGTACACTCCTCTACACCCCTCTGTCACCCATGTACACTCCTCTACACTCCTCTGTCACCCATGTACACTCCTTTACACCCCTCTGTCACCCATGTACACCCATCTGTCACCCATGTACACTCCTCTACACCCCTCTGTCACCCATGTACACCCATCTGTCACCCATGTACACTCCTCTACACCCATCTGTCCACTCCTCTACACCCCTGTCACTCATGTACGCTCCTATACACCCCTTTGTACATTCCTCTACACCCCTTTCACCCATGTATGCTCCTCTACACCCCTGTCAGCCATGTACACTCCTCTACACCCCTCTGTCACCCATGTACACCCCTCTGTCACCCATGTACACTCCTCTATACCCCTCTGTCACTCATGTACAGTCCTCTATACCCCTCTGTCTCCCATGTACACCCATCTGTCACCCATGTACACTCCTCTACACCCCTCTGTCACCCATGTACACCCATCTGTCACCCATGTACACTCCTCTACACCCATCTGTCCACTCCTCTACACCCCTGTCACCCATGTACGCTCCTATACACCCCTTTGTACATTCCTCTACACCCCTTTAACCCATGTATGCTCCTCTACACCCCTGTCAGCCATGTACACTCCTCTACACCCCTCTGTCACCCATGTACACCCCTCTGTCACCCATGTACACTCCTCTATACCCCTCTGTCACTCATGTACAGTCCTCTATACCCCTCTGTCTCCCATGTACACCCATCTGTCACCCATGTACACTCCTCTACACCCCTCTGTCACCCATGTACATCCATCTGTCACCCATGGACACTCCTCTACACCCCTGTCACCCATGTACGCTCCTCTATACCCCTGTCACCCATGTACGCTCCTCTACACCCCTCTGAACGCTCCTCTACACCCCTCCGTCACCCATGTACGCTCCTCTACACCCCTCTAAACCCCTCTGTCACCCATGTCCACCCCTCTGTCACCCATGTACACTCCTCTAAACCCTTCTGTCACCCATGTCCACCCCTTTGTCACCCATATCCACTCTTCTACACCCCTCTGTCACCCATGTAAAAAAAAAAGTTTGGCGCCTAATAGATTTGTTTTGCAGGTTTAAAGGTGAAGAATTGTGTGTGGAAGAAATCGTGATGATGGCCCAGACCAGATGGAGAAGAGAAGGCAACAATGCAAATTAGAGAAGACGTCATTGCTGAGTTGCTGTATAAAGCAGCACTTTAAACTACATAAATAGATATAGTGCATTGCGTTTTTTATCGTTTTTTCCTTTTTTTTTTTTCTTGCTTGTCAACCTCGGTAGCGGTGCCCCGAGGAAAAAAAAATTTCCGAGGTGTGCTCTGACCCGAAAAAGGTTGGGAAACACTGCTTTATGTGAACAAAAAGATGCATATGCACTCATTTTCTATTCAAAATGGGTAGTTTCAAAATATCACTCTCCTGACCACAAAAGCATTGTTTGTGGGGAACAACAGCTATTTCCTGTTCATTTTCGGCCTAACTAATTAAAAGCACACCAATAATACCTGGGAACGAAACTAAAAAGATGTTACATGGTGTTAAGGAAATAACTTTTTAAGACATCTAAATGGCAACTCTGCTACACAATACACAGTACAAAGACATTACAAAAAATCTGTTCAGATGTGTGGTAGCCCTTGGGGGGTGTATGGTAGGGATGGTATAATGTTGGTATATGAGGGGTTAATATTAACCCAGTCACTTGTGACGCCAGGGGGAGGGCTGGTATGCTGAATCTATGTTCCGGCCTATCGCCGCCCTTCCCAGAAGCGATAGGTGCAATGAAATGACTGAAGGTCCACAAGCAGATTTAACTTGAACTTGAATAACTTTACTGCAGTGCTTGCAATATCCAATGCGTAGTAACAGTCTCATATAACATTTCTTAGGTTGCTTAGCGACTGGCAGAAGTTGCGGACCTTGCATTAAACTCATAGTCTCTGAATTTAGGGAGTGATGTGCAGATCCGTCCGGATTTAGGGGAAATATTGGGTCCAGTGATACTGCAGAGTGCTTAGGGGATGATACACTCTATAATTTAGATAATTCAGCCTTTGTCGCAAGGCTCAGGCCTAACTCACTGCGATTACTGCTATACAGGTCTTACTTGCTTGCTATCCCAGGAACAAGAGAGAGATAAGATGGCCGCCGCTCCCTTATATGGGCAGGGGGCGTGGCGAATCTGATTGGTCCAAATGTCTGCCATTCACTTTACATGGTGTGATGGGATTGCTTACATCACAGGATCTATATACATTATAAAACCAGAATGAGGCTAGAGATACCAAAGTGAGGCCTGGAACGCATCCAGAATGAGGCTTGGAACGCATCACATGACCTGAAGGCCCTGCGATACCATGAAAACAAGTAATTACCCATTTATATACAGAAATAATACTATATACATTATTCTATGGACAAATTAGAAATCTATATACTACAATAGAGGCGACTAGGGGCGGATTGACTAACAGAGATTACTAAGTCCTAGGGACTCTGGCTACGGGGACCCATAGATAAACAAGTACCATATGAAATGCGGTACTGAGACACCACAGATGTTTTAGTTTTTTTGTGGTAAACATTTGAAGCCTGTCCAAATAGTATGCTTGTGTACTTTTAGACTAAGTGTGGTCTACTGAAATCAAGTCATCTGAAAGGGGGAGGAAATGCTGAGGTGTATGTTGCATACCATTTTACAATGTGCGCCACTATTGTACTGTCAAAATAGATGTGAACGAGCCCTAAGAGGTACATTGGTGCTCATTATTTGCAATCTAGAAATCTAAGGAATTTGGGAACAGCTGTGAAAACAAAACTTTAAACTTTTAAATAGTGACAGGGTATGGTTTAGTAAAGTTTTGTCTTGTGGGGTCTGTGGACCTCTTGGTATACACTGTGTGCTGTATCTATAACCTACTGATAAAACCGTCCAGTCTTTGAGATTAGGAGGCTATAATGGTCCTATATCTCTAGCCTGACATTTAAGCAGCGAGCCTTAGGGTGTGGGAAGTTTTGTACTGACATCTAAGAGGAGATCCGTAGCGGCAGAAGAGGACGTGGAACAATCAGTCACATGCTCACTGTATTTTCATTCTTTGTTCTCATCTCCAGAATGTCATCTCTAAAGGGTCAGTTAATCCCACCTCAAAGCCTCAACCTCACACATCCACACACTATCTAACCTGAGAGCCCTGTACAGTAAAATAAGACGCAATGCCCATTCTGTCCTGGCAGCAAATAGAGTTACTGGCAGGCAGAGCACTGAACACGTTTTTCCTGTCACTTAAATTAGCTTTTCAATAAAACAATGACATCCACAAAAAGATCTTAAGGAACACAGAATTTACACTAATCTTTTAACAATTCTTTGATACAAATGTAAAAATTGGGTTACAAATTGATTTATACAAACAAATATAGAAAAATAACAATAACCGTATATACTCAAGTATAAGCCGACCCGAATATAAGCCGAGGCCCCTAATTTCCCCCCAAAAACCCAGGAAAAGTTATTGACTCGACTATAAACCTAGGGTGGGAAATACATCATCCCCCCTGTCATCATCCAGACCCCTGTCATTAACACCCTCATCATCACCACCCTGTCATCATCCCCCCTTCATCATCACTGCCTGTCATCATGCCCCCTTCATCATTACCCTGTCATCATCCACCCTTCATCATCACCCCTTCATCATCACCGCCTGTCATCATCCCCCTGTCATCATCCCACCCCCCCTTCATCATCACCGCCTGTCATCATCCCCCTGTCATCATCCCACACCCCTCCTTCATCATCCCACACCCCTCCTTCATCATCACCGCCTGTTATCATCCCCCTGTCATAATCCCACACCCCCCTTCATCATCACCGCCTGTCATCATCCCCCTGTCATCATCCCACACACCCCTTCATCATCAGCACCTGTCATCATCCCACACACCCCTTCATCATCAGCACCTGTCATCATCCCCCTGTCATCATCCCACACCCCCCCTTCATTATCACCGCCTGTCATCATCCCCCTGTCATCATCCCACACCCCCCCCTTCATCATCAGCAAATGTCATCATCCCCCTGTCATCATTCCACACACCCCCTTCATCATCAGCACCTGTCATCATCCCCCTGTCATCATCCCACACCCCCCCCTTCATCATCAGCACCTGTCATCATCCCATCCCCCCCCTTCATCATCACCGCTTGTCAATATCTGATTACAGTGGTCTTCAACCTTCAAAACTACAACTCCCAGCATGCTCGGACAGCCATCGCTTGTCCGGGCATGCTGGGAGTTGTAGTTTTGAAACATCTGGAGGTCCGCAGGTTGAAGACCACTGCGGCCTTAGTCATCATCCCCCGGCTGTCCATCTTCACCGGTGGGGGCCTCTTCTACGCGCTTCGGGCCCGGAATAGTGACATTGCCTTGATGACGACGCACAGGGACATTGCTTATGAACCTCCCTGTGCGTTGTCATCAAGGCAACGTCACTATTCCGGGGACGGGCCCGAAGCGCGGAGAAGAGGCCTCCCCGGTGAAGATGGACAGCCCGAAACGACTATCCCTCCCCACCGGATGGTCCCTGCAGCACAGATGGCCTGGACCAGCTCACCCCAAGGGGAGGTGATACAAAACTAAAGGGGGAGGGGTCTGGATAATTACGAAGGCTGCAGTTGTCTTCAACCTGCGGACCTCCAGACGATGGCTGTCCGGGCTTGCTGGGAGTTGTAGTTATGAAACATCTGGAGGTCCGCAGGTTGAAGACCATTGAGGGCGGAGAGTTCACATGAATATAAGCCGAGGGGGGTGTTTTCAGCACGAAAAATCGAGTATATACGGTATACAAACAAATATAGAAAAGTCCAGGTTACCTGCTCTGCTTCCTCTGTTGACAATCCCATGCAGTGTGCTAGGGTTCAGAATAGGCATGTTATCATTATCGTCTGTCACCTCAATGTGTACAGTCACTGTCCAATTTTTTCCTGTAATCTGAATAAACAGAATATAATATAGTCTCATATGTTAGAGATTATAATTACTACAATGCTGCCCCATAAGCACAGAATTATAACTGCTGTAAAACTGCCCCCACATGCAAACATATAACTACTACAATACTACTCCTATGTGAAGACTGTAGCTAATACAATACCACCCTGTATGTACAAGAAAATAACATATACTATTCGTATCCACAGGAATATCACTATTGTATATCCCTATGGTAATATTGCAAGGCATATATATAATACTGCCTTTTATGTCAAAAGTATGAATAATATAATTCTTTCTCCTATGTACAAGAATATAATACCTATAATACTGTTTCCTATGAGCAGGAATATAACTATAATTTTGCCCCTTTGTACAAGAAGCCATGTCCCTTCCCACAAAGCCTCCCACCTGCCATGCACCATGAAAAGTGTCTAAAACACAATACATTTGTCTCGAACTAGGTAAAAAAAATATTGCGCAAAATTTTGGCATTTCTACCAAATTCGAGATGCATCTAGATTTTTGGCCTTTTATTTTATGCTGCTCTTCAATCACTCATTTACAACTATGTGTGTAGACATTAGCTATAATTAGCTATAAAGTATATGTGAGTTTGGAAATACACTCAATGCCCAAAAAAATATAATGCATCTAGATGTCAGATTACTGCAAAACTCGGCATATAGTTATGTCTCAGACAGATATTTAAAGGATTACAGGCATAGGCATGTGCACGGGGTGTGCTGGATGTGCCTGGGCAAACCCTAATCCAGGGGCGGACTGACGTCATCCAAGGGCCCGGTCGGGTTAAGGGCCCACCGCCGCTACTGAGGATCCGGGACACTCGTCCCAGATCCCCAGCAGACAGCGCTGCCTTCTCCGGTATGTGCGATACACGCACAAACAGGGTTAAGGCGTACCCTCTGTCTGAGCCACATCTGCAGCCTACACAGAGGAGACGTGACCTCCTCCCCCACGCAGCACGCAGTACAGGCGCCAATGACATCACTCATCAGCGCCTGTACTGTGGATGGGAGAAGACGCGGGCCCTGCTGCTGAGGAAATCGCTGCGTGGGACATCAGGTGAGCATCACTTTTTTTTATTTTTTACCCTGCCTACACCTAGGGGAAGGGGAGTAACTTTGCCTATACTTAAGGGGGAGGGGGGTAACTCTGCCTATAGCTATGGGGAAAGAGGGGTGGGGATAACTCTGCCTTTACCTATGGAGAAAGAGGGGGAACTCTGCCTATACCTATGGGGAAGGGGGGGGGTAACTCTGCATATACCTATGGCGAAGGGGGGGAACTCTGCCTATACCTATGGGGAAGAGGGGGGAGGGTAACTCTGCCTCTACCTATGGGGAATGGGTAACTTTGCCTATACCTATGGGGAAAGGGTGGGGGGGTAACTCTGCCTATACCAATGGGGGGGGTAACTCTGCCTATACCTATGGGGAAAGGGGGGGGGGGGGTAACTCTGCCTATACCTATGGGGAAAAGGGGGTTTAACTCTGCCTATACCTATGGGGGATGGGGGTTTAACTCTGCCTATACCTACAGGGGAGGGGTAAACCTACAGGGTTTAGCTCTGCTCCCTATACCTACAGGGAAGGGGAGGGGTAAACTCTGCTGTCTATACCTACAGGGAAGGGGGGGTTAACTTTGCTGCCTATACCTACGGGGAAGGGGGGGTTAACTCTGCTGCCTATAACTATAGGGAAGGGGGGGCTACCTAACTTTATACTTGGATGCCTAACTACTTACCTACATACTAGGCTATCTAACTACCTACATACCCAGCTACCTAACTATGTACATACCTCGCTCAACCCACCGGGCTTGTCACCTACCTACATATCTGGCTTCCTGATCTACCTACCTAGTTACTTATTTACCTGGCTACCTACCTACCTGCCCTTTTACTGTGCAGGACACTAAGGAGGGCATTATAACAGTATGTGAGCCTATAGATGGAAAGATTGTGTAGAGGAGGGGAGGACACTGGAAAAATGCAGAGTCTGACATGTTTGTCCTGCAGATGTTAAGAGATCCACATGGCGGTCTGATACGGACTGAGAAGAAAAGGAAAGAGGACACCGCTGATCTGAAAAGACGCAATTGTGAGTCCCTTGCTGTAACTGTAATCACTTCTATTGTGTACAGATCCTGTGTGCAGCTGATATCTACCGCAATATGGTCCTGCATATAATCACTTATATTGTATACAAAAATGTATATATAAAAAAAGGTTTTAATACAGTTTTTCATTTTGTTGGCATTGATATTTATATGAGTGCAGATCTGCATGTATGTGTGCATGCAAGCAAGAGTGTATTTGTGTATGTGTATATGTGTTTATGTGTGTGTGTGTGTGTGTGTGTGTGTATATATATATGTATGTATATATATATATATATATATATATATATATATATATATATATGTATATACGCACACGTGCGGCGTGAGTTTGTGCTTTAGGGTGCACACCCTAATGCAATAGGCTTTGCATGCCTATGATTACAGGTATTGTCTGATTGGATACTGGGTCTTGCTGCAAGAGAGCATAAAAGTGCTTCCCCCTTCTGCACCTCTTGGTGAGAGGTTGTTGACTGCTAGACAGGCCTCTACAACACTCAAAGACATTTTACTCAGTTGACAAACTTTGAGAGGGGAGTACATCATTAGACTGAGTGTAGCAGGATGGTAATTTCAACCACCGGTAGAAAGGATTGTTCCATCTGCCGACAAGCTTGTGCAGCTACCACAGTTTGTCCACCATCCAGACACTGGTGGCCCCTATTATGCATCCCTGTCTCTGCTTAGGCCATTTTCAGGCGCTTAGCAGAAGGCATGCCCCCATTACATGTCCTGCTATTGACAGCCAGCCACTGTCACATTCACGTTATAGTGGTGTCCTGAGCAAAAGATCTGGATTGCTAAGGAAAAGAACTGTATCGTCCATAGCAATGAATCTAGGTTCTGTTTGGGATCTGCCGACAGTCGTGTTTAAGTATTGAGGCCACTTGGTAAGTGCTTTAATACTGCATTTGCTGTGGGGTGACACACTGCCCCAACTGCTGATGGAATGAACTGGGGAGACATCACATATGACATTGGGTCACCCTTAGTAATGCCTCTCATTACTCTCAGACCTAAACATTTTAGAGCAAGATACTGCTTGCCCATACACAGAAAAGGTTTCCAAAGAATGTCTACGCCAGATTGCAACACCTTCGTGGCCTGTCCAGTCATCAGATTTATCAATAATTGAGTTTTTTGGTGAGCCAGCTTTGGACAGCTACAATTGTGTAGGATCTACAGGCTCAGCTGCAACACTTGTGGGAAAACATGTCCCATGTGTTACGCCGAGCGCTCCGGGTCCCTGCTCCTCCCCGGAGCGCTCGTGGCGTCTCTCTCTCTCTCTCTGCAGCACCCGGGTCAGACCCGCTGACCGGGAGCGCTGCACTGACATTGCTGGCGGGGATGCGATTCGCCTGTGCCTGGTCTCCCCAAGGCCTATCTGGACTGTGCCGTGCCTCCTCATAGCCCCCATCCTGGTGACACTCTGCCCTGTGACAAGCTTCACCCTCTGCCCCCCCTCCCCATTCCCACTTCTTCTGAACTACCTGCCGCTGGTATAGCTACCCAGGACTTCTTTTTTCAGAAGGAGACTCAAGAGGCGTCCCCTATGTTCTCGTCTCTTTTGAAGGGACAAGGAGACAAAAAGAGGGGGAGACCTAAGGGGGGGGGGGTACTGTTACGCCGAGCGCTCCGGGTCCCTGCTCCTCCCCGAAGCGCTCGCGGCGTCTCTCTCTCTGCAGCGCCCCGGCCAGACCCGCTGACCGGGAGCGCTGCACTGACATTGCCGGCGGGGATGCGATTTGCATAGCGGGACGCGCCCGCTCGCGAATCGCATCCCAAGTCACTTACCCGTCCCGGTCCCCGGCTGTCATGTTCTGGTGCGCGCGGCTCCGCTCTCTAGGGCACGCGCGCGCCAGCTCTCTAAGATTTAAAGGGCCAGTGCACCAATGATTGGTGCCTGGCCCAATCAGCCTAATTAGCTTCCACCTGCTCCCTGTCTATATTACCTCACTTCCCCTGCACTTCCTTGCCGGATCTTGTTGCCTTGTGCCAGTGAAAGCGTTTAGTGTTGTCCAAAGCCTGTGATCCAGATCTCCTGCTATCCTTATTGACTACGAACCTTGCCACCTGCCCCGACCTTCTGCTACGTCTGACCTTGCCTCTGCCTAGCCCTTCTGTCCCACGCCTTCTCAGCAGTCAGCGAGGTTGAGCCGTTGCCGGTGGATACGACCTGGTTGCTACCGCCGCAGCAAGACCATCCCGCTTTGCGGGGGGCTCTGGTGAAAACCAGTAGCAACCCTAGAACCGGTCCACCGACACGGTCCACGCCAATCCCTTGCTGACACAGAGGATCCACATCCAGCCTGCCGAATCGTAACACCATGATTCCATACGGAACCTATATGACTCCATGCCCATTTATATCTCATCTTGTATCCAGGCTTGAGGCTAACAGGGTACTAGAGCCTCCTTTCAGTACAATTTCCCCCATTAAACTCATTCTTTTGCTATATATATATAATCAATTACATATATAAAATATCATCATTACATTCATACATAAAGTTAAATTTATTCCAAGAACTCCTACTTGGTTCTTTATTTTTATTTTTGTCAATAAGTGTATATGTACTGTACTTTAGTGGTTAAGGTATATAACTTGGTTTGTTACCATTACAGTGTAGGAATCCTTGGTTTCCCGATCAAAGGGCTTGAGAGCACATAAAAATCCTGAGTCTGGCTCCAACTCAAATATTCCTTCATCGTTTCCAGCCAGCTCTGGAACATACTGGCCATCTGCTCCCAGCTCTATCTAAAATGGAATTTACTGTAAGGTTAATTGAGAGAATATATTTGACAAACAACAGGGAAGATCACCAACAGGCATCCCACAAGTGAGAATACAATATGTTCACGCATAGTATTAACACATTGTACAGCATTTTACAATGGTTCCAAATGGAATTAACAGAGTGCAATCCTGTGCCCAACTCAACAGAACAGATCAAATGTCCTGTAATAAGGCTTATTAATAAACATTTGGAAAGTTCACAATTTAAAACTGAACCGTGACTAACTGGATTTGATTCCTGGCCGGCAGATACTATGGTAGCACCTAGTCACCACACTCCATAATGTCAGTAGGCTGCTGAAGAGCAAAAGATTTGAATCAGTCATGTTAAAGAAAACATGAAGACCAGACATAAGGTGCAAATGCTTTTACAATAAGCTTCCAGGTGAACTATACTTGCTTGTATATACAAAAAGAAGATTAGTCCTCAGGTCGTCTATAGTGTAGGGATAACTTGGGTATATATAAAATTAATACAATGGATGTTCTAGTTATACAATGGGATAATTAAATCTTCCAAGGTCAAGGTGGTAAGACCATAAAGATGTATAGAAAAAAAGATTGATTTGAACATAAATAAATATATACAGAACTATGTATAATAATATCAACAGTGCATATGTTTCATACTGCAGGGCCCTTGGAGTCACTAAACAGATATTCAAAAACACTGCATTTAAAAAAAAAAGTACATGAAACCTATACAAATTCATAAGATGGCATTCCCTTTAAAATGGTGCATAGGTGCCTAACATATGGATTAAATGGGTTATCCAGGAATAGTAAAACAGCTAATTTCATTTAAAAAAAAACTGCTCCCTGTCTGTCTCCAGGTTGGGTGTGGTTCGGCAGCTTAGTTCCATTGAAGTGAATGGAGCCAAGTTGTAATACCACACACAACCTGGGGACAGATGTGAAGTTGTTTTTGAAAGAAATTAGCTCAGTTTTTTTTTAACTCCTGGATATCCCCTTATCTTAATCTGCTATAACATTCCTTAGTTCATAAATGTGAACTAAAGACAATGGAGGAAATTTATCATTGTCTTTAGAGCCTTTTCTACTTTGTCAGTAGCAAGACACTCACTGCTAATGATGGGCCACTTCCCATCATTAAACTCTTTACGGCATCTAAAGCTAAAGTAAATGCTGCTGGTTGCTTAGTGGGACTTATAATACCCCCGTGACATGATCGCAGGGGTAGAATAAGCTAAAGCAGAGGAGGGGGTCCCCTTACCTGCCTTCTGCTGCCGATCCCCCTTTTTATATAGTTACAACCTAGATGTAGATAAGTTAGAAATTGTTTCCCTTTTTATATAGTTACATACAAATCAACATTGATTGTGACGTCTAAAGGATTAATGCCGAGCATCGGCCCAGCATTAATCCTTTAGACGCCACAATCAAAGTTGATTGTGGCATCTAATATGAAAGTGAAATGATCCCGCAGCTAAGCAGAGCTGAAAGGACTTACCTTATCTGCTGTACGATCAGTGATCATCTGCTGCCTCCAACTTCCGCAGGCTGGAGCAGCAGAGCACCGACAACACTGATCAATGCTGAGCCAAAGCACAGCATTGAATAGTATATGCAATCACAAGATTTAAAAAAAAAAGTAAAATGTGTAAAAAAAAAAGTTAATAAATGTGAATAAGCTCCTCCCCTAATAAAAGTTTGAATTACCCCTTTTTCAATTTTTTTAAATAAGATAATGTAATCAAAAATAAACACAAACATATGTGGAGTACCACTTTAAGGCCAAAATGGGCTTACGTCCTTGTCCTTATTAACCCAACCATCACAGCTGAGCAATTACACCACTCTAGTACACTGTGTGGGATTTACACATAGTATTTGAGTCAGTTTTTTTGGTAAGTATTTTTACCCAAAACCATGAGTGGGTCCAAAATGTAGAACAGGTACAAATTTTTCCATTACAGTTTTTCTCTGTGTTGGTCCTATTTTAACTTAAAATGCTGACTAAAATTCCATCTGAAATACTATGTGTGTACCCAGCCTGCAAGTCTACTGCCAAAATATTATGTATACCCTTTCTAAAGATAAATATTATTATGATTTCATGTTCCTGGTGCCAGTGGTGTGCCCCACACATAGCAACCAGTGCATGATGGTAGCCACAAACATTGATATAAATGGTTCTCAGCTCTGGTATGACATAAAGTCGAGATCAAGGGCATGAGATGTACTTGGGACTAGTGATCCTACTAATGATCTTCTAGAATTTGTCTCTCACCAGCCTGGAATGGCCAGTAACAAACAATATATAGCTTACAACTGCACAGCTTCTTTTAGTTACTAACACAATTTAAGTGTCATGTCTGTCTTGGTCTGTGTTCACACACAGCTATTGGAGGATTTGGTTGTGTGTGAACATAGGTTTTATGTTCCCTAGTAAGGGAATAGTTAAAGCCTTTGGCTTGCTATCCAATAGTTCTTAGCGTGTGTCTAGATAAGGATCAGCTCAGCCTAGCTTCTGGGCTGGTGATTAGTGTTGCTCGCGAATATTCGCAATTCAAGTTTTAATCGCGAATTCGCGAATGTTGTGAATATAGCACTATATATTCGTAATTCGAATATTCGTAATTACGAATATTCGTTTTTTCTTCCGCATAGGCGAAAATGTATGCTCATATGTGCATATTCGCGAATATTGAGCCATCCCTTCTTTAATGGTATAGGGAACTGTGACTAGTGCATTAACTCTGTGATTTTTTTGCCCATTGAAACAAATAGGCCCATTGTGGTCTATGGGGGATCTCACAGCATGTAAAACAGTAAGATAAGCAGGACCGTCTCAGCAGCACAGTGGAATGGGAGACTACCACTGGTTTGAGTACTGGGGTGGCACAGAGTGTTACAGTGTTGGGGTTTAACTTTACTTTCCTGGAAAAGCTGCTGAGTTGCCCATAGCAACCAATCAGATTGCTTCTTTCATTTTTCACAAGGCCTCTGCAAAATGAAAGAAGCGATCTGATTGGTTGCTTTGGGAAACTCAGCAGCTTTTCCTGGAAAAGTTTCTGAGTTGCCCATAGCCACCAGATTGGTTCCTTCATTTTTCAGAGGCCTTTTCAAAAATGAAAGAAGCAATCTGATTGGTTGCTATGGGCAACTGCACAACTCTTCCTCTACACTGCTTTTGATGAATCTCCTACATACAGGGAGATTTATCAAAACCTGTCCAGAGGAAAAGTTTCTGAATTGCCCATAGCAACCAATCAGATTGCTTCCTTCATTTTTCAGAGGCCTTTTGAAAAATGAAAGAATCAATCTGATTGCTTGTTATGGGCAACTGCACAACTCTTTCTCTACACTGGTTTTGATGAATCTCCCCCACAGAGGAAGATTTATCAAAACCTGTCCAAAGGAAAAGTTTCTGAGTTGCCCATAGCAACCAATCAGATTGCTTGGTTTCAATTGGTTGCACTAGTCATAGTTCCTTATACCATTAAAGAAGGGAGGGCTCAATATTCACGAATATGTGCATATGCGAAAAACCAGTGTAGAGGAAGAGTTGTGCAGTTGCCCAGATTGCTTCTTTCATTTTTGAAAAGGCCTCTGAAAATGAAAGAAGCAATCTGATTGGTTGCTATGGGCAATTCAAACAAACAACAAAAAACGTGGTCTCAAATGCCTGGAGGTGCTCAACACCAGATGCGGTTGTGCATTTATACTGGGGGAGCAGATCCTGCCCTTGTAGTCCGTTGCTAAGGGCGATCCCCAGCATAAAAATGCATACAATGGAGGATGCCTGCAGCGGACTACAAGTGCCACAATAGAATCCTACACCAGATAAACGGTGTGGATGCTATGGGCAATTCGTCAGCTTTTCCTGGAAAGTAAAGTTTAACCACAACACTATAACACCCTGTCCCACCCTGGGAATCAAACCAGTGGTGGTCTCCCATTCCACTGTGCTGCAGAGACGGTCCTGCTTATCTTACTGTTTTAGGGTGCATTCACACCACGTTTTTGCAATAGAGTTCCCATATCAGGTTTTTGATGAAAAACTGATTCCTCAAAACCTGACTAAACTGTATCAAAATGTGTGTACAAATTTCAACCCGTATACAGTCAAAAACCGTATACGGTTTGAAAAATAATGTCCAGTTGCATCCGTTTTTGAAGAAAAAAAATGTATATGTTTTTATTTGACTTTTCACTCCATTTTGAATAAAGTTTCACTAGTTTGAACGGTTCTGTACGGTTCCCATTGACTCCCATGTTAAATAAAAACGTATACGGTTTAACCCCTTCATGACCCAGCCCATTTTCACCTTCATGACCTGGGCATTTTTTGAAAATCTGACCACTGTCACTTTAAACATTAATAACTTTGGAATGCTTTTACTTATCATTCTGATTCCGAGATTGTTTTTTCGTGACATATTCTACTTTATTTTATCGGTAAAATTTCACTGATATTTGTATCCTTTCTTGGTAAAAAATCTAAAAATTTCATGAAAATTTTGAAAATTTAGCATTTTTCTAACTTTGAAAGTCTCTGCTTGAAAGGAAAATGGATATTCCAAATAAATTACATATTGATTCACATATACAATATGTCTACTTTGTGTTTGCATTAAAAAATTGACAAGTTTTTTACTTTTGGAAGACACCAGAGGGCTTCAAAGTTCCGCAGCAATTTTCAAATTTTTCTCAAGATTTTCAAAATCGTAATTTTTCAGGGCCCAGTTCAGGTTGGAAGTGGATTTTAAGGATCTTCATATTAGAAATACCCCATAAATGACCCCATTATAAAAACTGCACCCCCAAAAGTATTCAAAATGACATTCAGTAAGTGTTTTAACCCTTTAGGTGTTTCACAGGAATAGCAGCAAAGTGAAGGAGAAAATTCTAAATCTTCATTTTTTACACTCGCATTTTCTTGTAGACCCAATTTTTTAATTTTTACAAGGGGTAAAAGGAGAGAAATCACCCTAAAATTTGTAACCCAATTTCTCTCGAGTAAGGAAATACCTCATATGCGTATGTAAAATGTTCGGTGGGCGCAGTAGAGGGCTCAGAAGGGAAGGAGCGACAATGGGATTTTGGAGAGTGAGTTTTTCTGAAAGGGTTTTTGGGGGGCATGTCCCATTTAGGAAGCCCCTATGGTGCCAGAACAGTGGACCCCCCCACATGTGACCCCATTTTGGAAACTATACCCCTCATGGAATGTAATAAGGGGTGCAGTGAGCATTTACACCCCACTGGCGTTTGACAGATATTTGAAACGGTGGACTGTGCAAATCAAAAATTTTATTTTTCATTTTCACAGACCACTGTTCCAAAAATCTGTCATACACCAGTGGGGTGTAAATGCTCACTGCACCCCTTATTACATTCCGTGAGGGGTGTAGTTTCCAAAATGGGGTCACACATGGATATTTATTGTTTTGCGTTTGTCAGAACTGCTGTAACAATCAGCCACCCCTGTGCAAATCGCCTCAAATGTACATGGGGCACTCTCCCTTCTGGGCCTTGTTGTGCGCCCTCAGAGCACTTTGCACCCACATATGGGGTATCTCCGTACTCAGGAGAAATTGCGTTACAAATTTAGAGGGTCTTTTTTCCCTTTTACCTCTTGTGAAAATGAAAAGTATAGGGCAACACCAGCATGTCAGTGAAAAAAAAATTATTTTTTTACACTAACATGCTGGTGTAGACCCCAACTTCACCTTTTCATAAGGGGTTAAAGAAGAAAAAGCCCCCCAAAATTTGTAAGGCAATTTCTCCCGAGTACGGCAATACCCCATATGTGTCCCAAAACTGTTGCCCTGAAATACGACAGGGCTCCAAAGTGAGAGAGCGCCATGCGCATTTGAGGCCTGAATTAGGGATTTGCATAGGGGTGGATATAGGGGTATTCTACGCCAGTGATTCCCAAACAGGGTGCCTCCAGCTGTTGCAAAACTCCCAGCATGCCTGGACAGTCAATGGCTGTCCGGCAATACTGGGAGTTATTATTTTGCAACAGCTGGAGGCTCCGTTTTGGAAACAGTAGCGTACCAGACGTTTTTCATTTTTTGGGGGGAGGGGGGCTGTGTAGGGGTATGTGTATATGTAGTGTTTTTTACTTTTTATTTTAGGTTAGTGTCAGTGTAGTGTAGTGTTTTTAGGGTACAGTCACATGGGCAGAGGTTCACAGCAAGTTTGCCGCTGGAAGTTTGAGCTGCAGCGCAAAATTTGCGCCATCTCAAACTTCCAGCACTCACTGTAAACCTCCGCCCATGTGAGTGTACCCTGTACATTCACATTGGGGGGAGGGGGCAAACATCCAGCTGTTGCAAACTCCGAGCATGCCCTTTGGCTGTCCGTGCATGCTGGGAGTTGTAGTTTTGCAACAGCTGGAGGAACACTGGTTTGGAAACACTAAGTTAAGTAATAAACTTTCAAGTGTTTTGCAACCAAACTTAGTGTTTCCAAACCAGTGTGCCTCCAGCTGTTGCAAAACTACAACTCCCAGCATGCATGGTCTGTCAGTGCATGCTGGGAGTTATAGTTTTGCAACAATTGCAACAGCTGGAGGCACTGAGGTAGGAAACGGACAATGTTTCCCAACTAGTGTGCCTCCAGATGTTGCAAAACTACAACTCCCAGCATGCCCAGACTGCCAAGGCATGCTGGAAGTTGTAGTTCGGCAATATCTGAAGGATCAGATGTTGCCGAACTACAACTTCCAGCATGCTTGGGCAGTCTGGGCATGCTGGGAGTTGTAGTTTTGCAACATCTGGAGGTCCACAGTTTGGAGACCACTGTATAATGGTCTCCAATCTGTGCTCTTCCAGATGTTAGAGAACTACAACTCCCAGCATGCCTGGACAGACTGAGCATGCTGAGATTTGTAGTTTTGCAACATCTGGAAGAGCACAGATTGTTGACCATTATACAGTGGTCTCCAAACTGTGGACCTCCAGATGTTGCAAAACTACAACTCCCAGCATGCCCAGAAAGCCAAAGGCTGTCTGGGCATGCTGGGAGTTGCAGTTTTGAAACTCTCAGAGGCAGCAGTGAGATCGCTTTACGGCGATCTCACTGCTGCCAATGAAGATGCTGCACTGCTGCCGGAAACTCACCTCCAGGACGCAGCGCCGCCGGGACCGCCTGGAGGACGTCGGGACCGCACGGAGGACGCCGGGACCGCTCGGGACACCGCTCGGACGGGTAAGTGACGCCGGGGGACGGGTCAGGGACACTTAGCAGAGCGGTGTGTGTCCCGATCCCCGTGATCGGAACTCACACACCGCGCTGCTAAGTATTCTGATAGCGAAACGCTGCTATCAGCTAGTCAGATTTGACTAGCTGATAGCAGCGATCGCTGGGGGGGGTGGGGGACGAAACCCCCCGTGGTCGCACAGTAAGATGGCTGGCTATCAGTGATAGCCACCATCTTTCCGGGCGCTGCGGGATGCCGCGAGTAGCGGCAGTAATGTCCATGACGTACCTGTATGTCATGGGTCGGGAACACCTTGCCACCCATGACGTACAGGTATGTCATAGGTCGGGAAGGGGTTAATACAGTTTTTCACCCAGACCAAAAACAGTGGTAGGCTACGGTTTTGGGTACGGGAAAAAAACTGACAAAACTGTACAGGATGCAAAACGGACACAACCTGATGCATCTTTTGGCATACGGTTTTCAATGGAGAGTCAATGCATACGGTTTTCAATACGGTTCCATACGGTTTTCACATAGAAAACGTATACGGGAACTGTATTGCAAAAACGTGGTGTGAATGCACCCTAAAACATTAAGATAAGCAGGACCGTCTCTGCAGCACAGTGGAATGGCCGAGAGATCCCCATAGACTACAATGGGACTATTGGTTTCAATGGACAAAAAAATTACAGAGTTAATGCACTAGTCATAGTTTACTGTACCGTTAAAGAAGGGAGGGCTCAATATTCGCGAATATGCGCATACGCGAAAAACCAGTGTAGAGGAAGAGTTGTGCATTTGCCCATAGCAACCAATCAGATTGCTTCCTTCATTTTTGAAAAGGCCTCTGAAAAATGAAGGAAGCAATCTGATTGGTTGCTATGGGCAACTCAGAAACTTTTTCTCTGGACAGGTTTTGATAAATCTCCCTGTATGGGGGAGATTCATCAAAACCAGTGTAGAGGAAGAGTTGTGCAGTTTCCCATAGCAACCAATCAGATTGCTTCTTTCATTTTTGAAAAGGCCTCTGAAAAATGAAAGAAGCAATCTGATTGGTTGCTATGGGCAACTCGTCAGCTTTTCCAGGAAAGTAAACTTTAACCACAACACTGTAACACTCTGTCCCACCCCGGGACTCGAACCAGTGGTGGTCTCCCATTCCACTGCGCTGTCAAGATGGTCCTACTTATCTTACTGTTTTACATGCCTTGAGATCCCCATAGACCACAATGGGCAAAAAATCTAAGTTACTGCACTAGTCATAGTTCCCTATACCATTAAAGAAGGGAGGGCTCAATATTTGCAAATATGCGCATATATTTTTGCATATGCGCAAGAAAACGAATATAATGAACATGCGAATTTTGCGAATATTCGTCCCTATATTCGCGAAATATCGCAAATTCAAATATGGCCTATGCCGCTCATCACTACTGGTGATACATTTGACATTTTCACTTCTTGAGATCCTGACATGCTGCTATGGAGCTCTTGGTGAAATGCTCTTTATTTGATCATTTAATCTACTATTTCTGTCTTAGCATGCACCTTGTATGTTCTGGTTTTAGCCATGGTTATTTGGTATGCTCTTTGTAGATTTTTAGCTGTGTTTGTATTGTCGGTTTTAGGATTTGTATGTCCTTTCTGCTATTTATCTGTTAACACTGTGTTTTCTTTTGTATCCGCTTTCTGTGTTTCTATAATTAGATATCCTTGTTACCGGTCCATGGGGTCCATGGTAGATTGATCCTGTGTCTACTGGAGGTTTTCTGAGGGATTGTGATTATTCCTGTCTTGTGTTCAGTATGAACAGTGTTCTATAAATATATCCTGTTGTATCCGTTTCTGAGTTTTAACTAGGCATCTCAGTTACCTATCCATGGGGACTCTGTGTCTACTGGAGGTTTTCTGAGGGATTGCGATTCCTGTCTTGTGTTCAGTGTGAACAGTGTTCTATAATTATATCCTGTTGTATCCATTTTTCTGAGTTGTAGCTTGGCATTCCTGTTACCTGTCCATGGGGACTGCTTGTCTACTGAAGGTGTTCTGACAGATTGCGATTATTCCTGTTTAGCGATAGATCCCTGTTACCGATATTTGGGGACTTTGTGTCTACTGGAGGTTCTGGGGGATTATGCTATATTCCTGTCTGCTCCTGGAGTCTGTTCAGACTCTATTCAGACTGGTGTTTTGAACTCTATTTGTTTATTAGTTCATTATTCAGATCTTTGGAGTTTTTGTACATGCACTGATCATAGAGTACATGATCACTTAGCTAGTGTTTTCCTCTGTGCTTTACCATTGGTCTGTAGTGTCCCCTGTGCTGCTCACTGGTATTTGTCCTCTGAACTTAATACTATAGAGTTCTATGTTCCTGTTATGTTTCTTGTTTGTGACTGACTATTTATTAGTATGTGTTTTTAAGCCCACTGCACTTTAGTTCAGGGAGGGACTTGTGCCCAGTTGTCGATCCACCGTTTAGGGTGAATGGGCAAGTAGGCAGGGAGAGCGGTTTTAGGGTCAGTTTAGGGCTCACTCTCCTTGTCCCCTGGTCGGTCCCTGACATTAAGTTGCTCAGATACTGTACTTTGCACCAGAATACAGAAAATACAGCTTAGCTTATGAATACTAGCTGTGCCATTCTTCCAAGCACATGGCAGGCATCCTTCATTCCAAGGTGAAACTTCTGCAATTCAATCAACATAATAAGATCAGCAGCATCCTTGTAAATGTCACTCGCACGTGTCTCTTTTTGCTCTCACAACTTCTTTTTCATTAAATCCAGTAGTTCTGACAGCGGTCTAGTTGCTGCAGTGGCACATGTCCTAGGCTGCGTCACTACCTTCCTCCAATGTTAATTGTCTGCTACAAAGAACCTGTGAATTTCCCAGCCCTGACCTCTCACACAGAAGCTGTTTGCAGTGATGCTGGTGGATGCTGACAACTCACGTGGAGCTGTGGTACGGTGATGAAAAAAAGGAAGAACAGAAAAGTACAAGGGGAACAGATCTGCTTTGTGAATTCTAGTTTAACCATTTAGCAATCTGCTACCCCTAGGGATGTTTTTTCTTTTAGCTAACAGCACAAACTGGAACTTGATTTCATAGTGCTAGAGCTACATGGTGAAGTCTATCTTCAGCTCTCCTGAAAGCATTGATGTAGATTTGATGCAGCAATACGACAACCTGATTGTTGTCTTTATTAGTACCAATTGTCTTAGTTGGTATTTATGTACTGCTCCCCTTTTCATAGGTCAATCAATATCTCCCTCCTTATCATAACAGAGCATTTTAGTTTGGTGCAGGCTCCTAATCTGACGAATATGTGGAGAAAAAGTAATCCAGACCTTCGTCAGTTGCTAGCCCTCCTCTCTGCAGCAGACTTTCTCCCTAGGGCAGGGCTCAAGTCCTGCAGGAACACATGGGAACGGAGTTCCTGCACTTTTACCACAGCAGGAACACTGTTACCATTAGCAGGAGTATTGCAGGACCAGCCCTTGAGCGGAAACATTGGATGACTTCCCACACTTTTTTCCCAGGACTTGATTCCTGCCCTAGGGGTATTTCTGAGCAAGTGCCTTTGGCAGGTATTCTCGCTCAGACAATTGTCAGGCCCCCAAAGTTGTGGAGGCTTAATCCTCTGTTGCTAGACATTTTTCTAGTTCTGAGTACATGCAAGGATGAATTACAGCATTATTGGCAAACTAAGGCTAGGTTTCCACATATGCATTATAGATTGCTACTTTTTGCTTTTGCTTTATGCCAGGAAGTCTCCCTTGCTCAACTAAAAACCTCTTAAAGGGGTACTCCAGTCCAAAGGATAGGGGATAAGATGCCTGATCGCGGGAGACCCGCAGCTGGGGTCGCCCGAGATCATGCACGCGGCACCCCGTTTGTAATCAGTCCCCGGAGCGTGTTCACGCCCCCTCCCATAGGCTTGCATTGAGGGGCGGAGCGTGACATCACACGGGGGCGGAGGAGTGATGTTACACGCCGCCGGCCCTGCAGTCGACCGTAATCATTCCCGGAGCGAATCCGCTCCTGGGACTGATTACAAACAGGGTGCCGCGTGCATGATCACGGGTGTCCCCAGCGGCGGGACTCCCGCGATCAGCCATCTTATCCCCTATCCTTTGGATAGGGGATAAGATGTGTAAGCACCGGAGTACCCCTTTAAGGCCCCTTCAATACCTCATTAGATTAATTAATTTAAGGCATATTTTCTTATATAGAGAGTCACAAACGAACCTAGAAGAAACCAGAGGGATTTTACCACATTTGGGAGACCTGGTTCAGCAAACAACTAGCCTTTGTGTTGATTCCTGCATAGAGGAGTGAAGTGAGTGTGGAGACGCTGTTCATCTTTGTGTTTTTATAGTATTTACTCTTATTATTTTGCGACCATGTAATTATGTGACATTGCTTATGTAGTGAATATTGGTGGCCTCTCTAATTTACTGTTATTACCTCTGCTGAATGGTTGTTTTGTAAAGTTTTGTTTATAACTGTTATATTCGAAAAGGCAAAAATAGAGACAATAAAAAAGCAAGCAGAGCACCCAAACGTTGTTTAGTGTCCAATACAACCGTCTCCTGCAAGTGGACAGAGATTGATGTGAGTGAAGCATGCATCTGGGCCCTTTTCCTGGCTTGTTATAATGATCAGTGGGAGCGTGAATACCCCTACTTTGAACAATCAAAAGGTCTGCCATGTCTCTGTGACATATCAAAAGCTTTTTTTAATGACAGGGACACTTTAAAATATATCCCCCTATTATAATAATATGAGAATCACTGTAGTGATTAATATACAAATCAGTGTAACCAAAGTCAACTCCAAGGGTATATCCCCATACACCATATAGAAAATACAGATTCATAAAGAACTTTTTTGGTATCATATGAGTATTAATACATATAAATATGTAATGAAATAGTTTTATTCTGTATAGAGCATACATTACAGCTAGTGGACAGTTTTCTTACCTTAGTTAAGTACAAGGGGAATGTTCCTCTGTAATTTTCAGGAACTTGAATTGTTTTGTTATAGGCGGATGAAATTGTGACCTAAGTTTAATAAAACAACCACACAACAGATCATATATCATTTAAATACAGGTAAACATGGAACAAAAAAAATCTGGCAATATGTGTACTTTGTCATTTCATAGCACAGTAAATTACAGTAGAAGCAAAAGACTAGGAGTCTCCTCTTATTAGATAGTGTAGCAAACTGCATATTCATGTTTTCTTAGGGTCTGTGCTCCCGGAGGATTTTCTCTATCCAATAATACTATGACTATCCAGTAATCCAGAATTTGATAATCTGCAATCGATCTGGACGCATTATTGGTGAATTCTAATAATTTCACTGTTTTATCACTTAATGGTCAATGTCATAACAGCTCATGTCAACGTCATGACAGCTCCATACCACTGCTATATCAATTACATAGCTGAAACGCATGAATTAATAAAATGGCAATTAGACCAACCCCACCATTAACCACCAGGACTATGGGGGAGATTGATCAAAACCTGGGCAGAGTAAGGGTTGACTTGTTGTCAATAGTAACCAGATAACTTCTTTTCATTCTTTTAACCCCTTAAAGGGGTACTCCGCCCCTAGGCATCTTATCCCCTATCCAAAGGATAGGGGATAAGATGTCAGATCGCCGGGGTCCCGCTGCAGGGGAGCCCCGGGATCGCCGTTGCGGCACTGCACTATCATTACTGCACAGAGCGAGTTTGCTCTGCACGTAATGATGGGCAATACAGGGGCCGGAGTATCGTCACGGCTCTGCCCCTCCTGACGTCACGGCCTGCCCCCCCTCAATACAAGTCTATGGGAGGGGGCTTGGTGGTCGCCCCCTCCCATGAATAGGGGATAAGATGTCTAGGGGCAGAGTACCCCTTTAAGGACCAAGACAATTAGGTCTATACGCCCCTTAAAGACCAGGCCTGTTTTTTCAAATTGGGAATGTCTGACTTTATCATAGAATAACTCTGGCAACATTTTGCCAATCACGATAATTCTGACATTGTTTTTTTGGCACAAGTTGTCCTTCATGTACATAGTAAAAGTTAGCCGACATCATTTGTATTTTTTTTACAATGCAAAAAATTATCAAATTAAAATTTTTTAGATTTTTTGCTATTTTAACACTAATAGGTTGCATATATTTATACTTACTGACCAAACAGTTTATGAAACTTATACTTTCAGATGTCTACTTTATTTTGAAAGCATTTTTTTTTTCTATTAACATTGCTGTGCAAGGTTTGCAGAAATTTGAAGGTGATAGAACATAGGAACCCTTCCTCAAATGACCCCATTTTAAAAACTAGACCCTTCAAGGTATTCGATAGGGGGTACATCGAGTATTTTAACACCATAGTTTTTTGGCAGGAATTATTACAATGTCAGTGTTAAAAATTCGAAATTAGCTTTTTTTTTTTTTTTACAAATGCATCATTTGTAGGACATATTTTTTGTACATCGCTTCTAATATTGAAAGAAATGCACCCTATATTTTATTGAACTGCTCGGCCCGTGTTTGGAAATACCCCCGCTTAGGCCATATTTGGTTCCTTGGCCGAGTGGAAGGACCCAGAAGGAGAGGAGTGCCATTTGGCTTTCAGGGCATCATTGGATGCACTTCATGCCTGCAAAGGGTTTTAGCTGCCAGAACCATATAGAACCCCCACAAGTGACCCAATTTTGGAAACAACACCCCCTAAAGTATTCACCTAGACCAAAAGTGAGTACTTTGAGTCCTTTTTGTGTGGATGGAATGGTTACAAATTCAGTGGCAAATTTTTTAATTTGCTTTTTTTTCACAAATGTATCATTTGTGGGACATATTTTTTGTACATTGCATCTGAAAAGTAGGAAATGCGCCCAATATTTTATTATGCTGTTCATCCCGTGTTCGGTAATACCCCTGCTTAGGCCATATTTGGTTGCATGGCCACATGACACAGGAGAGGAGCACCATTTGGCTTTCAGGATATCATTATGCAAATTATAGGCCGCACTTCGTCTTGCAAAGCATTCTAGCTGTCAGAACAATACTGCACCCCCAGAAGTGACACCATTTTTGAAACTGCACCCCCTGAAGTATTTACCTAGGGTAAAAGTGAGTACGTTGAGGCCTTATTGTGTGGCTAGAATTGTTTCAAAGTCAGAGGAAAAAAATCGCAATTAGCTTTTTTTCCCCACAAATTCTTTATTTGTGGGACATCATTTTGGTAAGTCTCTTTTGAAATGGAGGTGAAGGAGGAAAAAAATTGGGAAAAAATGTGGGGCGCTCTCTGGCGTAATAGGTTGGTTCTTGATGGTCAATAGAGGAGAAGGGAAGTATAAAAAGCCCACCACCGCACCTATGGGGTGGTACTGACCTCTGGGAGCTGTGCGTTATATTGGGCACAACTCTGTTGGGGGTCTCAGTTTGTGGTGGGATGTTACAGCCTGCTGCTCGGTTCCCCCATGTCCATCGTGCCAAAAAGGGGTACGCAAATGACAATGAAAGAAATGGAAGCACAGAAAATGCGGGGGTTCTGTCTTCTGAGTGCTACTGTGGTTGTGAAATTACGTCAAGGTGCCAATAGATACACAGGATTCTTTTTATTAATACATAAAAAGTAGCGTGTTCTCACCCCTTCCCCAGGGCCACAACAATAATTTTAGAGTGTCCTGTTCTCGAGTCCCTGTGTGTTGTCCGCCAACACAAAGGAACTAGAGAACAGGACACTCTAAAAATTTTATCTCAATCCCCGCAGCCTCTTGATAAAGCTACGTATGTAGTGAAATATGTTGAGGGGGGCAGAGTAGGAGTTTTTAAAACATTATAGTGCTGAGCCCAAATACAGTAACAAGTGTGACCTGCAGGCACACCCTGTGTTACGCCAAGCGCTCCGGGTCCCTGCTCCTCCCCGGAGCGCTCGCGGCGTTCCTCTCTCTGCAGCGCCCCGGTCAAACCCGCTGACCGGGAGCGCTGCACTGACACTGCCGGCGGGGATGCGATTCGCATAGCGGGACGCGCCCGCTCACGAATCGCATCCCAAGTCACTCACCTGTCCCGGTCCCCGGCTGTCACGTCCTGGCGCATGCGGCTCCGCTTCTTAGGGAGCGCGCGCGCCAGCTCTCTAAGATTTAAAGGGCCAGTGCACCAATGATTGGTGCCTGGCCCAATCAGTCTAACTAGCTTCCACCTGCTCCCTGTCTATATAACCTCACTTCCCCTTCCCTTCCTTGCCGGATCTTGTTGCCTTGTGCCAGAGAAAGCGTTTAGTGTTGTCCAAAGCCTGTGTTCCAGACCTTCTGCTATTGCTATTTGACTACGAACCTTGCCGCCTGCCCCGACCTTCTGCTACGTCTGACCTTGCCTCTGCCTAGTCCTTCTGTCCCACGCCTTCTCAGCAGTCAGCGAGGTTGAGCCGTTGCCGGTGCATACGGCCTGGTTTCTACCGCCGCAGCAAGACCATCCCGCTTTGCGGCAGGCTCTGGTGAAAACCAGTAGCAACCTAGAACCGGTCCACCGACACGGTCCACGCCAATCCCTCGCTGACACAGAGGATCCACATCCAGCTAGCCGAATCAGAACACCCAGACTGTATAACAACAATCACTGATGTTGGAGAGCTCTCTAACATTTTAATAGACACATATAAAAGGTTCAGGGGTATTAAATAATGTGTAGTAATCCAAACAAAATAAAGCTTATGGGAATTTTAATAGGTATATGCGAAATTAGGGTACTTTTGGAGCACAGGAGCGTATTACGACCCCTGTCTGAAGCGGAGGCCACCACTCCCCCTTCATATAGTTCTATGAGAGAGTCGAAGATTTCTCCCATAGCACTTTATGGAGGGGGCGTGGTGCCTCTGCTTTGGGCGGGAGTCATGACGCGCTCCTGTGCTAGAGCATACATGCAGCACTAACTCCACAGAGGCTCCAAACAGTAGATTGCGGGGGGCCCCAGTGCTCAGTCTTACCGCAACCTAAAACTTATCCCCTATCCTTTGGATATGGGATACATTTGTGAGCATGAGACTTATCCTTTAATGTCTTCAACTTGGCAACAGACGTAAGTACACCAAATTGGGCCATTTTCCCTCCCCAATGTCATGTGACTCATTAGTGTTACAAGAGGATTCTTATATCACTCTCACACTTTCTTATACTGGTCACTGGAAATTTAACATGGCACTTCATAGCAAAGAACTCTCTGAGGATCTGAAAAAAATATTGTTACTCTACATAAACATGGCCTATGCTATAAGAAAATTGCCAAGACCCTCAAACTGAGAAGCAGCATGGTGGACAAGACAATACAGCAGTTTCACAGAACAGATTTCACTCAGGACAGGCCTCGCCATGGTCGACCAAAGAAGTTAAGTGCACATGCTTAGCGTCATATCCAGGGGTTGTCTGTGTAACATATAAGTGCTGCAGAGGTTGAAGGGGTGAGGGGTCAGCCTGTCAGTGTTCAGACCATATGCTGCATACTGCATCAAATTGGTTTGCATTGCTGTCATCCCAGGAGGAAGCCTCTTCTAAAGATAATGCACAAGAAAGCAAACAGATTCCCAGAAGGCAAGCAGACTAAGGATATGCATTACTGGAACCATGTCCTGTGGTACAATGAGACCAAGATAAACGTATTTGGTTCACATTTTGTCAAGTGTGTGTGTGGCAGCAACCAGTTAAGGAGTACAAGTGTGTCTAGCCTACAGTCTAGCATGCTGGTGCGAGTGTCAAGGCCTGGACCTGCATAAGTGCTGCTGGCACTGGGGAGCTACAGTTCATTGGGGGAACCATGAATGTCAACATGTACTGTGATATACTGAAGCAGAGCATGATCCTTTTCCTTTGGAGACTGGGCCACAGGGCAGAATTCCAACATGATAACCACCCCAAACACACCTTCATGACAACCACTGACTTGCTAAAGAAGCCAAGGGTAAAGGTGATGGACTGGCCAAGCATGTCTCCAGACCAAAACCTATTGAGCATCTGTGGGGCATCTTTAAATGTAAGGTGGGGGACCTCAAGTTCTCTAACATCTAAGTGATGTCTTCATGGAGGAGTGAAAGAGGACTCCAGTGGCAACCTATAAATCTCTGGTAAAAATATTGACACTTTGGACCCAATTTGGACATTTTGCATGTAGGATGAACTCACTTTTCTTACCAAGGTTCAGACATTAATGGCTGTGTGTTTAGCTATTTTGAGGGGACAGCAACATTAAAAACTGTTATACATGCTGTGCACTTACTACTGTGTAGCAGAGTGTCATTTCTTCAGTGTTGTCACATGAAAAGATATAATAAAATATTTACAAAAAATGTGAAGGGTGGACTAACTTATGGGATACAATAACTGCTGACACTGTAAGCTCACCGTTCCCTTTACTTTCCCACTTTGATTGACAGACAGGGCTAAGCAGTGAGCAACCCTAATCGGACATTGGCATCATTCACTCACAGCGCTAGAAGAGAAGGTCTGTCTGCCAATCAAGATGGGAGACGGAGGGAAGGGTAGCAAGGAGGCGTTCCAGTGCAAGGCACTTAGAGAAATTGAGAACACCTATTTGATACTTTCCATAAGAAAGGTAACATTTTTCTCTTTAGCAAAAGCCATAAATACAAGTGTCAGTAGTTTAGGCAGGGAAATCATGCTGATAGATTCCCTTAAAATCTGTGGGAAATGATCGTCAAAGGCCAACTTTTTATATGGATTGTTGTTTTATTCCCATACATCATATTCACATCACATGTAACATTCTCATACCCCTTCAATTCATTAACATCTTTTTCCAACTGTACTATGCAACTTGTAATATATTATATTTTACCTGAATAGTTGTAGACAAGATGGTTATGAGACATAAACAGTTCATCATATCAGCAACTCTGTAAGAGAAATATACTTGTTAATATCATATGTAGCAATCTGTATAGCTCATCCACTGTCAGGCCCTGTTTCTAAATGTTATTGCTGTACTATGTATACATGTTTGAGCGGGTGCAACTGTGGAGGATCTGCACAGGTTGGCTTAGTGTAGTGCAGATGCTTGAGACTTGGTTGTGTGGCACAATTCGCTAGGTGTAGTGCGCATGCTGTAGAAACTTTTCCTGATGTGTTAAGCCATGCAGCACTAACTCAGTCTGATCACGGCATCTATGGTGTTTGCAGGGGGAGCGCTCTCCCCCTGCCCATCAATCGCGGCGCCGCGATAAAATAAGGGGGATCGGGGGTGTCCAAGACACCCTCGATCCCCCTTGAAGAGATAGGAGTGAGGTGGCAGGGTTGCCACCCCTCCTATCCCTGCTATTGATCGGCGGAGCGGCCGACCAATAGCAGACTGGGGGCGGGGGGGTTAAAGTTCGGTTCCCCGCGCTATGCCCGCCCATCGGTGTCCGGGCACAGCGGGGGGAACCGTGCAGTAGCGGCGGCGGCGGCGATCACTTACCCGGTGGCGGCGGCGGCGATCACTTACCCGGCGGCGGCGGCGGCTGTGATCACGGCGGCGGTGGAGGTAAGTATGACGCTGCGTGTGCAGAGTCTGTTGCCTAGCAACATCTGCAGGGCGACAGTTTAGAGAGTGGTCTCTAAACTGTCGCCCTCCAGATGTTGCAAAACTACAACTCCCACCATGCCTTGACAGCTGTTTGCTGTGTTGGCATGCTGGGAGTTGTAGTTTTGCAAGATTTAGAGGGGTTCAGGCTAGAGATCACTGACAGTGGTCTCTAAACTGTAGCCCTCCAGATATTACAAAACTACAACTCCCAGCATGCTCAGACAGCAGTTTGCTGTCTTAGCATGCTGAGATTTGTAGTTTTGCAACATCTGGAGGGCCACAGTTTAGAGACCACTGTCAGTGATCTCCAGCCTGAACCCCTCTAAATCTTGCAAAACTACAACTCCCAGCATTCAGGAACAGCAAATGGCTGTCTCGGCATGCTGGGAGTTGTACTTGCGTGCATCCAGCTGTTGCATAACTACATCTCCCAGCATTCTCTTTGGCAATCAGTACATGCTGAGAGTTGTAGTTCTGCAACAGCTGGAGGCACACTGGTTGGGAAATACCGAGTTAGGTAATAGGTTCTATTACCCAACTCAGTATTTTCCAGTGTGCCTCCAGCTGTTGCAAAACTACAACTCCCAGCATGCACGTTCTGTCAGTGCATGCTGGGAGTTGTAGTTTTGCCCCCCCCCTCCCATGTGAATGTACAGGTTACATTCACACTGGCGGCGGATTACAGTGAATTCCCTGCTTCAGGTTTGAGCTGCAGCAGCCGCAGCTCAAACTCCTAGCGGGAGACTCAGTGTAATCCGCCGTCAGTGTGAATGTAACCTAAAAACACTACACTACACTAACATAAAATAAAGAGTATAACACTACATATACACACGTACACTGCCCCCCCCCCCCCCCACCCCTTCCCCCCCAATAAAAATGAAAAACGTATCCTACAGCAGTTTTTCCAAAACGGAACCTCCAGCTGTTGCAAAACAAAAACTCCCAGCATTTCCGGACAGCCATTGACTGTCCAAGCATGCTGGGAGTTTAGCAACAGCTGGAGGCACCCTGTTTGGGAATCACTGGCTTAGAATACCCCTATGTCCACCCCTATGCAAATCCCTAATTTGGGCCTCAAATGCACATGGCGCTCTCACTTTGGAGCCCTGGCGTATTTCAAGGCAACAGTTTAGGGCCACATATGGGGTATCGCCGTACTCGGGAGAAATTGCCTAACAAATTTTGGGGGGCTTTTTCTCCTTTTACCCCTTATGAAAAGGTAAAGTTGGGGTCTACACCAGCATGTTAGTGTAAAAAAAAAAACATTTTTGTACACTAACATACTGGTGTTGCCCCATACTTTAAAATTTCACAAGCGGTAAAAGAAAAAAAGCCTCCAAAGTTTGTAACGCATTTTCTCCTGAGGACGGAGATACCCCATATGTGGGCGCAAAGTGTTCTGGGGACGCACAACAAGGCTCAGAAGGGAGAGTGCACCATGTAAATTTGAGGTCTAAATTGGTGATTTGCACAGGGGTGGCTGATTTTACAGTGGTTCTGACATAAGTGCAAAACAATAAATACCCACATGTGACCCCATTTTGGAAACTACACCCCTCACGGAATGTAACAAGGGGTACAGTGAGCATTTACACCCCACAGGTGTCTGACAGATCTTTGAAACAGGGGTCTGTGAAAATGAAAAATAAAATTTTTAATTTACACAGCCCACTGTTCCAAAGATACGTCAAATGCCAGTGGGGTGTAAATTCTCCCTGCACCCCTTATTACCTTCCGTGAGGGGTGTAGTTTTAAAAATGGGGTCACATGTGGGGGGTCCACTGTTCTGGCACCACGGGGGGCTTTGGAAATGTACATGGCCAAATTCTCTCTCCAAAAGCTCAATGATGCTCCTTCTCTTCTGAGCATTGTAGTTCGCCCCCAGTGCACTTCACGTCCACTTATTGGGTATTTCCATACTCAGAAGAGATGGGGTTACAAATTTTGGGGGGTATTTTCTGCTATTATCCCTTGTAAAAATGTAAAATTTGGGGGAAAACAAGCATTTTAGTGTAAAAAAAATATTTTTTTTTTTACATATGCAAAAGTCGTGAAACACCTGTGGGGTATTAAGGTTCACTTTACCCCTTGTTACGTTCCCCAAGGGGTCTAGTTTCCAAAATGGTATGCCATGTGTTTTTTTTTTCTGTCCTGGCACCATAGGTGCTTCCTAAATGCGGCATGCCCCCAGAGCAAAATTTGCTTCCAAAAAGCCAAATGTGACTCCTTCTCTTCTGAGACCTGTAGTGCGCCAGCAGAGCACTTTTCATCCCCATATTGGGTGTCTTCTGAATCGGGAGAAATTGGGCTTCAAATGTTGGGGGGTATTTTCTGCTATTACCTTTTTTAAAAATGTAAAATTTTTGCTAAACCAAGCATTTTTGGTAAAAAAAAAATTATTTTTTTTACATATGCAAAAGTCGTGAAACACCTGTGGGGTATTAAGGTTCACTTTATCCCTTGTTACGTTCCTCAAGGAGTCTAGTTTCCAAAATGGTATGCCATGTCGTTTTTTTTTGCTGTCCTGGCACCATAGGGGCTTCCTAAATGCGACATGCCCCCCGAGCAAAATTTGCTCTCAAAAAGCCAAATATGACTCCTTCTCTTCTGAGCATTGTAGTTCGCCCGTAATGCACTTCAGGTCAACTTATGGGGTACCTCCATACTCAGAAGAGATGGGGTTACAAATTTTGGGGGGTATTTTCTGCTATTAACCCTTGCAAAAATGTGAAATTTGGGGGGAAACACACATTTTAGTGAAATTTTTTATTTTTTTTTACATATGCAAAAGTCATGAAACACCTGTGGGGTATTAAGGCTCACTTAATTCCTTTTTACGTTCCTCAAGGGGTCTAGTTTCCAAAATGGTATGCCATGTTTTTTTTATTTGCTGTTTTGGCACCATAGGGGCTTCCTAAATGCAACATGCCCCCAAAAAACCATTTCAGAAAAACGTACTCTCCAAAATCCCCTTGTCGCTCCTTCGCTTCTGAGCCCTCTACTGCGCCCGCCGAACAATTTACATAGACATATGAGGTATGTGCTTACTCGAGAGAAATTGGGCTACAAATTCAAGTATAAATTTTATCCTTTTACCCCTTGTAAAAATTCAAAAATTGGGTCTACAAGAACATGCAAGTGTAAAAAATGAAGATTTTGAATTTTCTCCTTCACTTTGCTGCTTTTACCGTGAAACACCTAAAGGGTTAAAACACTTACTGAATGTCATTTTGAATACTTTGGGGGGTGCAGTTTTTGTAATGGGGTCATTTATGGGGTATTTCTAATATGAAGACCCTTCAAATCCACTTCAAACCTGAACTGGTCCATGAAAAATAGCGAGTTTGAAAATTTTGTGAAAAATTGTAAAATTGCTGCTGAACTTTGAAGCCCTCTGGTGTCTTCCAAAAGTAAAAACATGTCAATTTTATGATTAAAATATAAAGTAGACATATTGTATATGTGAATCCAAAAAAAATAATATTTGGAATATCAATTTTCCTTACAAACAGATAGCTTCAAAGTTAGAAAAATGCAAAATTTTCAATTTTTTCATCAAATTTTGGGATTTTTCACCAAGAAAGGATGCAAGTTACCACAAAAATTTACCACTATGTTAAAGTAGAATATGTCACGAAAAAACAATCTCGGAATCAGATTGATAAGTAAAAGCATTCCAGAGTTATTAATGTTTAAAGTGACAGTGGTCAGATGTGCAAAAAAGGGCTGCGTCCTAGAGGTGAAAATGGGCTGTGTCCTTAAGGGGTTAAAAAATGGCCACTAGGTGGCTCTGATCTGTTCCCTGCCTCAAGTCAAATAGTTAGTTTGATCTCCTCCCGACCTGGCAGGAGACCAAACTCAGGAAGTGTGTGCGGGGCATGGTGAGGCATGGTGAGGCAGGCTTCAGTGATGTTGCACCTGCTGGGGAACACCCACTTTCTTCTGCCAGGAGCTCACACAATGTGAGCAAGGGGAAAGGTTTGATACAGAGCTTTATATAAATAATTTTTGCATAGCAGGAGGGGTGTTAAGAGTAGTTAGGGAATATAATCTTAGTTAGTTTAGAAAAGATGGTACTCTTTAATTAAGCAGGTTACTGACTAAACCTGACTGGACTTAGAAGGTACACTCTAACTAGGTGTTTACACTTCTCTGTCTAGAGCCAGACTCTGACTGGTTTGCTTAGTAGGAGTAGAGCGAGGAGAAATATTTACTCTTCTTTGGCCTGGGCCAGACTGAACTGGTCTTCGGGTTCTGCCCTCTTGAGGAGAGGAGTTGGAAACCTCTTCCTTAGCACTTTCAGAAGCTTCTACATGGAAACTAGCTGGGGAGGGCCAAAATGGGCACTATTGTAATGGAAATATAATAATAATATAACAGAAATAACATGTCTGTCCATATCAAGAGTAAAAGGTGTTAAAAAATTAAGCATGAATTAAATTAATATGTTTTTTTTTTTTTTTTTTTTTTTTTTTTAAAGCATGGTAAAGGTGTTCCAGTGTTCCACTTTTACTCCGGTTTTGCAACAAAATGCTACATTTTTGTAGGGCAATAATTTTTTTTATTTCAGAGCAGGGGTGGACTGACACCTCATGGGGCCCCAGGGTAATAGAAGATCATGGGGTACCCATGTGCCCACTAGTGTTGAGCTCGAATATTTGAAATGAAAATTTTTACCGCGAATATCAGCACTTCTCGATTTTGCAAATATTTAGAATATAGCAATGTATATTCGTAATGTTGAATATTCTTTTTTTTGTTTTTTTTTCACAGTACACATCACAACAATGGTGTGTACTGTGTAAAAAAAAAAAGTGATTATCCTTCCCTGCTTCCAGCTTGTGGTCCAAAGAAGGCTCCAATATTATTTACTGCGTGAGTCGGTGTGGAGCGCGAATATTTCGTATGTGCGAATATTCACGAATATCGGCACTTCCAGAGGAGACTGATCCCTCCCTTCTTTTAGGTGAAAGATATAATCGCGCATGCGCCCTATGAGAATTTCATTACGAAATTTTGCATGGGAAAAAAGGGAACGAAGATAGCGAATATGCGAATTTCGCGAACATAGGACGAATATTTGTCCATATATTCGCAAAATATCGCGAATTCAAATATGGCCCCTGCCACTCATCACTAGTGCCCACCCTTTATAGACACTCCCACATACCATATAATTTGTCTTTCCCCCAGTACAGTCTGATAAGGGTAATAGTACTGTGGTTGCTTCCATCAAACTGTCACTCTTAGAAAGCCTGTACATGCTGAGATCTAACAGTGACAGGAATGTGGCCACCATGTTCCTCTTGGAATAGAATCATTGCTCCGATATTTGACATCCAGAATGCTGGCACTGCCTCTTAGGGTGCGTTCACACAGAGTAATTCAAGAGGAATTTACTCGAGTAATGCTTCTTGAATTCTCCGCTCCAAATTAATGCACATCTCCTCTGCCCCTTGACTTTAATGTTATTTCTGCTGGCCTGTTCACACTGCGGAAATTCTGCTAGCAGAATTCCGACGCTGAATTCCGTTCCGCTTGAAGAAAGAACTTGTTTTTTCTTCAAGCAGAATCCGCTAGCAGAAATCAATTGAAGTCAATGGTAAAAAAAATTCCGCCCGACATTGTTTTCGCGCGCAATTCGCTGGCAATTTGCGGGCATTGCAGAAATGGCTGAAAAACCCTTCACTTCTTTCTCCCCCATGTCCACGCGCAATTCCGCGTGCAATTCCGCGCAAATTGCGCGCAGATTGGGTGCGAATTTCCCGTGAATTTTGCGCAAATTTTTTAAAATTTTTTCCGCCCTTAAATTTTTCAGCGTGAATTACTCTTCATTTACTCCGTGTGAACGCACCCTTAGAGGTACACTAATGTGAAAGGTGGAGTCAACCCAGCCAGGCTTCAGGCACTAGAGAGGAAAGCTTCCTCCAATACAGTGGTCCCTCAACATACGATGGTAATTCCTTCCAAATGACCCATCGTTTGTCGAATCCATCGTATGTTGAGGGATCCGTGCAATGTAAAGTATAGGAAGTTATACTCACCTGTCCACGCCGCTCCAGACCGCATCCTCACCGCTCCCGATGCTGTCCCAGGGGCTCCGGATGCTGTCCCGCTCCTCCGGCTTCTTCCGCATCTTCTGCAGGGTCCGGGCCTCACTTTCTGGTGACATTATTACGCTGCTGCGCCGGAAAGCGAGGCCCGGACCCTGGAGAAGATGCGGAAGATGCCGGAGGATCCCGAAGTGGATGCTTAAACTGCTATCCGACAGCAGCTTAAGCATTTTGCGCTGTCGGATAGCAGTTAATGCGATGGCCCCGACATATAAAAGCATCGTATGTCGATGCTGACATCGACATGCGATGGCCTCTGAGATTGATCACTGACCTGCTGGGCAGTGATTGGGGTGGCGATTGGGGCCAGCGGGGTCTCTTACCTCTCCCTGGTCCGACAGGGGTCCCCTCAGGAGAGGCGGCTGCAGTCCTGGGAGCAGGCGCGGTGGCAACAGTGGCAGCGGTCCAGGCGGCAGGATACAGCAGCAGGGGCAGGACACAGCAGGGGTTTGCACAGGGTGCCTGCTGATAGATATCAGGAGTCATCCTGGTACAGGTACGTGCTGGGTCCTTAAGTACTAAGGAGCCAGGACGTACCCATATGCCCTGGGTCCTTAAGGGGTTAAAGGGGTAATCCAGTGGAAAACATTTTTCTTTTTTTTATCAACTGATGGCATAAAGTTAAACAGATTTGTAAATTACTTCTATTTAAAAATATTAATCCTTCCAGTACTTATAAGCTGCTGTATACTACAGAGGAAGTTAATTTATTTTTTAATTTATTTTCTGTCTGTCCACAGTGCTCTCTGCTGACACCTCTGTCCATGTCAGGAACTGTCCAGAGAAGGAACAGTTCCCATAGCAAACCTCTCCTTGTCTGGACAGTTCCTGACATGAACAGAGATGTCAGCAGATAGCACTGTGGTCAGAGAGAAAATAAATTAAAAAAGGAAAGAACTTTCTCTGTATTATACAGAAGCTGATAAATACTGGAAGGATTAAGATTTTTTAATAGAAGTAATTTACAAATCTTTTATCTTATTGGGTAGCGTTGGGGGTTTCACCTGTGAGGCCTGCTATATATAGACCAGCAAGGGTGGGGCTTGTAACCTGTCTCCCCCTCCCATTGTATGTGTGCCTAGTACACACTGGAGGCGACTGGGAAGCAGTCTGCAAGTTGGACCTTAGGCTGCTGTATATCTGGTTCCTGGTTTTATGTATCTGGCCAGGAAAAAGGTTAGTGGTTAGGTCCCGCATCACATGAGAAACCTTGGCGTGGTATGCGGGCTCAGGTATGTCCTTCATATAAGGATATACTGGCTAATGTCTCATTTTTACATCAGTTTTGAGGATTAGCTAATGTCATTGTATAGTCACCACAGGATTGAAACCCCACTCTTGTCCATAGGTGCAGGTCCTCTGCCCCATTGTATGAGTGCACAATTGCACTTGGGGTTGAGCACCTGGTATCACCTTGAGACTACGTTGTTATGTTTTTTTTTTAAAGTTAGTCATGTTGTACACATCCACATACACGTTTATCAGGTGTCAGGATGTGATTGTGGTACTTGTGACCGTCTGCAGGCGTCCTCCATTGTACGCATTTTTTGCTGGGGATATCGCCCTTAGCAACGGTTGACAAGTGCAGGGCCTCCACCCCAGCGAAGGTGCACAATTGCACTTGGGGTTGAGTTTCCTGCTATAGCCATGTCCATGCAAATATAAGCCGGCAAGCGTCTTTTAAGGCTTATACCAATGCGCCCTTTTATCTTATTGGGTAGCGTTGGGGGTTTCACCTGTGAGGCCTGCTATATATAGACCAGCAAGGGTGGGGCTTGTAACCTGTCTCCCCCTCCCATTGTATGTGTGCCTAGTACACACTGGAGGCGACTGGGAAGCAGTCTGCAAGTTGGACCTTAGGCTGCTGTATATCTGGTTCCTGGTTTTATGTATCTGGCCAGGAAAAAGGTTAGTGGTTAGGTCCCGCATCACATGAGAAACCTTGGCGGGGTGTGCGGGCTCAGGTATGTCCTTCATATAAGGATATACTGGCTAATGTCTCATTTTTACATCAGTTTTGAGGATTAGCTAATGTCATTGTATAGTTACCACAGGATTGAAACCCCACTCTTGTCCATAGGTGCAGGTCCTCTGCACCATTGTATGAGTGCACAATTGCACTTGGGGTTGAGCACCTGGTATCACCTTGAGACTACGTTGTTATGTTTTTTAATTTACAAATCTGTTTAACTTTCTGGCACCAGTTAATAAAAAAAAAAAAATCTTTTCCACCAGAGTACGCCTTTAAGGACCTGTGGGTCATGTCATTCAGGTCCTTAAGCATTCTTCCACACAGATTGTGAAGGGGAGAAGATCCTGCACTCTAGTAAGATAAGCAGGGCCGGCGTTAGGGCGGGGCAAACCAGGCAATTGCCCAGGGGGCCCCCAGCCGACCTAATCAATCCCGGGGGGGATCCGCGGCCGCCACTGAGCAGCCCACAGGGGGCCCCCGTCACATTCTGGGCATCCCTGTGTCCCGAAAAATATTTTCGGGACACAAGCATGTCCCTGTTACCTTTCTACGTTAACTTTAAAATCGCAGGGGCCGCCGGGAGTTAGCGCACGTAGGGACGTCACTGACGTCCCGTGTGTGCGCCCATAGCAATGAAGGAGAGGAGCGGAGCTGTGAGGAGGACGCGCGCCTGCCGGAATGGTAAGTCACCAGCTGGCAGCACGTCCTCTTTGGTGCTCCGACCACCGGTCCTCCAGTCCAGGGACCTACTGCTATGGTCCATAGGCCATAGCAGTATATCATGACCCCAGACCGGAGGACCGGTGGTCGAAACACTGAAGTGAGGCAGTACACAGACATACAGCCTCCAGCCATACACTGTATATGGCTGAAGGCTGTATGTCTGTGGGGGAACTGCACTGCACCTAATGTGGGGAAATTATACTGCACCTAATGTGGGGTAACTATACTGCACCTAATGTGGGGGAACTATACTGCACCTAATGTGGGGAGCTATACTGCACCTAATGTGAGGGAACTATACTGCACCTAATGTGGGGGAACTAAACTGCACCTAATGTGGGGGAACTAAACTGCACCTAATGTGGGGAACTATACTGCACCTAATGTGGGGGAACTAAACTGCACCTAATGTGGGGGGAACTAAACTGCACCTAATGTGGGGGAACTAAACTGCACCTAATGTGGGGGAACTATACTGCACCTAATTTGGGGGAACTATACTGCACCTAATTTGGGGAACTATACTGCACCAAATGTGGGGATCTATACTGCACCTAATGTGGGGGAACTATACTGCACCTAATATGGGGAACTATACTGCACCTAATGTGGGGGAATTATACTCCACCTAATGTGAGGGAACTATACTGCACCTAATGTGAGGGAACTATACTGCACCTAATGTGGGGAACTATACTGCCAACCTAATGTGGGGAACTATACTGCACCTAATGTGGGGGAACTATACTGCACCTAATGTTGGGAACTAAACTACACCTAATGTGGGGGAACTATACTGCACCTAAAGTGGGGGAACTATACTGCACCTAATGTGGGGCAACTATACTGCACCTAATGTGGGGCAACTATACTGCACCTAATGTGGGGCAACTGTACTGCACCTAATGTGGGGAGCTATACTGCACCTAATGTGGGGCAACTGTACTGCACCTAATGTGGGGGAACTGTACTGCACCTAATGTGGGGGGAACTGTACTGCACCTAATGTGGGGGGAACTGTACTGCACCTAATGTGGGGGGAACTGTACTGCACCTAATGTGGGGGAACTGTACTGCACCTAATGTGGGGGGAACTGTACTGCACCTAATGTGGGGGGAACTGTACTGCACCTAATGTGGGGGGAACTGTACTGCACCTAATGTGGGGGGAACTGTACTGCACCTAATGTGGGGGGAACTGTACTGCACCTAATGTGGAGGGAACTGTACTGCACCTAATGTGGGGGATCTGTACTGCACCTATTGTGGGGGGAACTGTACTGCAACTAATGTGGGGGGAACTGTACTGCACACCTAATGTGGGGGGAACTGTATTGCACACCTAATGTGGGGGGAACTGTACTGCACCTAATATGGGGGGAACTGTACTGCACCTAATGTGAGGGGAACTGTACTGCACCTAATGTGGGAGGAACTGTACTGCACACCTAATGTGGGGGAACTGTATTGCACTCCTAATGTGGGGGGAACTGTACTGCATCTAATGTGGGGGGAACTGTACTGCCAACCTAATGTGGGGGGAACTGTACTGCCAACCTAATGTGGGGGGAACTATACTGCACAACTAATGTGGGGGGAACTGTACTGCCAACTTAATGTGGGGGGAACTATACTGCCAACCTAATGTGGGGGAACTATACAAAAATGTAAAATTGTACTATTCTGATCCCTATAACTCTTTTATTTTTCTGTATATGGTGATGTATGAGGGTCATTTGCGCTTTGATTTGTAGTTTTTATCGGTACCATTTTTGTTTTAATGGGACTTTTCAATTGCTTTTGAGATATTTTTTATAGTATTTGAAGTGAACAAAAATGTGCAAATCTGGTTAGTGCACTATTACTATGCACTATTATTATGACTTTTGGGGCCCCACTTTTGATTTTTCCTAGGGCCACGCTAAGCCTAAAACCGGCCCTGAAGATAAGAGGATGCCCCCTCCTTCTGTTCTATTATCCCCCAGGCCACATGTCACTTCTTGCTATAATCCTGCATATACTTGCTGTTGGAAGATCGGGGAGCATGCAGGCTGTAGGTCTGTATATATCCAGCTTGTATACTTCCTGCCATGGGTGGGCCCCCATCAACCTAGGCCCTCAGGCAGTGCCCGACTACCCGGCCTGTCAGCTCGCATAACTTCAGTTGTGAAGTGTTGTTCTGGTACTATTCTGCTGACCCACTTCCACAGAATGTTCTTGCACCCTCTTGTGTCTGGTCTTCAATCAGTGATAGCTTGACATTAAAGATACCATTCATTTTTCCTGTTTTTTGGTAAATTATATAGGAATTGTTTGAATTAAGTGCACTGCAACCTTTTGGTACTATGCATGTGACTTCCTCATCACATTGAATGGCTGTAACAATTCTTTAGCCAGGTTTACCTAACTCGTGTGTTGGCTGTATTCCTGAGTGCACACAGGCTTGAGGGCTGTGGTGTTGCTTCCTCTTAGAGGAACTGGGGTGCTGCTGTCCACATGAACGTCTAATCATATCTTCTTTTGTCTTAACATTTCTTTAAATCATAATGTTTCCATTATTTAAGGACCTGCTTTAAACAGGTTTCAGTTTTTGATCCACAATATTTTTGAGAAGGTCTTTTTGATTTGTTCTTACTGTGACGTCATGTCTCCAGTCCCTGAAACACAGAGGTTGCCAGGACTGGAGCAGCAGCTCAGCAAAGAATGCCGGGTGCTGAATGAAAATGTCTATGGCTGGAATACCCCTCTAAAATGTCTAGCCTATGTTTGTAGTTGACATATAGGTAACATGTATACGAAGTTTTGTTAAAATATCTATAGACATTTGGAAGTTATGCTGGAATTTACACACATACATAAATAACATATTTTACAGTGCACATTAGAAACATAATAAAACGTATGATAAAGTGCTTGAACATTTGAAATAGAGCAGACAGTCTCTCAGTGGGCCCAACACCTGTACTGCAGGCATGCCTGAGGAGATCCACAGCCCACCGGACAGTCTTTGGTCCTTGGACACCACACATTAAAGGGTTTATCCAGAAAAAAAAAACTTTTTTTTATATATATATCAACTGGCTCCAGAAAGTTAAACAGATTTGTACATTACTTCTATTAAAAAAATCTTAATCCTTTCAGTATTTATGCGCTGCTGAAGTTGAGTTGTTCTTTTCTGTCTAAGTGCTCTCTGATGACACCTGTCTCGGGAACTGTCCAGAGTAGAAGCAAATCCCCATAGCAAACCTCTTCAACTCTGTGCAGTTCCCGAGACAAGCAGAGATGTCAGCAGAGAGCACTGTTGCCAGACAGAAAAGAACAACTCAACTTCAGCAGCTGATAATTATTGGAAAGATTAAGATTTTTTAATAGAAGTAATTTACAAATCTGTTTAACTTTCTGGAGCCAGTTGACATATAAAAAAATTTTTTTTTCCTGGAATACCCCTTTAAGTTTTATATAGATAGATAGATATTAGTTATTTAGTTTTGGGTTCAGATTATGGCCAGTGCGGCCTAGAACACAAGCATCACTAAATCCAGGCCTTTACTGTTAGTTTTTACTATACTAGTTTCAGACTCCAGTTTTGTCCTCAGCAAGTAAAAAGCATACTCAATAAGGGTACGTTCACACACGCGGATTTACAGCGGTTTTTACGCTGTAAATCCACTGGTGAAGGCCCGCTCTATGCTGGCTTTATATGTGCCTACTCGGAGCGGCAATACGCCGCTACCAGCAGACACACTGCGATGTGCGAGTCGCAGTATACTCGCACATCGCGGGAGCTTTCTGCCTAGCTCAGAGCAGGGAGAGTGGCCGCGATGTGCGAGTACGCCACACACATCGCTGCAGGGTGTCTGCTGGTAGCGGCGTATTGCCGCTACCAGCAGGCACATGTAAAGACAGCATAGAGCGGGCCTTCACCAGCGGATCCGCAACTAAATACGCTGCGAAAATCCACGCGTGTGAACGTACCCTGAGGCCGAGGTCAGATGGCTTAATCATTGAAGATTGTTACACTTATTTCATTTTTGTTCCTTTTCTGGTATTTTTTTAGGTCTTTAAGAGAATCTGAAAGCTAGTCCTCCTTCCAGTTCATTCCCTCCATCATGATAAACTGCCACCTGCCTTTATTCTTATTGTTTTATAGTTTTCTACCTACATATTGTTCTGTATCTTCTGCTCAGTTTTAGTTCGCTCCACAGACTAAGAAAGGTGTTCCCCAGCAGGTATGACATCATCTGAAGCCCTGCTATGGAGAACTTCCTCACTCTACTATACACAGCCCAGAGCAGTACAGTGTGTGATGGGCTGCACACTCACCCCTCAGCTCTTTGCACTGAACTCTATTGTGTGTCAGCTCTGCCCAGCAGCTTGCAAAGGGAGCTAAGATATTTAGCACAATATCTAGCACAAAATTCAGCACTTTGCACTGAAGGCATCAGGACTTCACAGACTAGCTCAGCTCAAAGGCAAAGTGTGCTGAAATATTCAGCTCTATACACTCTATACACTGTTGTTAGGATTCGGCAGGCTGGATGTGGATCCTCTGTTTCAGCGAGGGATTGGCGTGGACCGTACCGGTGGACCGGTTCTAGGTTGCTACTGGTATTCACCAGAGCCCGCCGCAAAGCGGGATGGTCTTGCTGCAGCGGTAGCAACCAGGTCGTATCCACCGGCAACGGCTCAACCTCACTGTCTGCTGAGAAGGCGTGGGACAGAAGGACTAGACAGAGGCGAGGTCAGACGTAGCAGAAGGTCAGGGCAGGCGGCAAGGTTCGTAGTCAATGGTGATAGCAGAAGGTCGGGAAACACTGGTATGGCAAACACAGGAAACGCTTTCTCTAGGCACAAGGGCAACAAGATCTGGCAATGCTGGGAAGGGGAAGTGAGGTTATATGAGCAAGGAGCAGGTGGAAGCTAATTACAGTGATTGGGCCAGGCACCAATCAGTGGTGCACTGGCCCTTTAAATCTTAGAGAGCTGGCGCGCGCGCACCCTAGAGAGCGGAGCCGCACGCGCCAGGACGTGACAGCCGGGGACCGGGACAGATGAGTAGCTTGGGATGCGATTCGCGAGCGGGCGCATCCCGCTATGCGAATCGCATCCCAGCTGGCAGTGTCAGTGCAGCGCTCCCGGTCAGCGGGTCTGACCGGGGCGCTGCAGAGAGGAAAACGCCATGAGCGCTCAAGTGTGCTGAGCTAAGGTCACACCTGCATTTCCTGACTTTTGTCTCTGCCAGGCTGCTGCAGGAGACAAACTTCAAGCAGGACTGCCTGTAGGACCAGAAGAAGGAAACCTGGTGGCCAAACTTTTAGGGGTAAATTAATAAAGTTAAATTTTTTTACTAAGAAGTATATTCGAAAGGTAATTCAAGTAGGCTAATCTATATTACATTTTTATTACTAATCACAGGTACCATTTAAAGTCTATACTTTAGTCAAATAGTGATTGCTTTTAGATCTATTGTATAGGGAAATTATGAACATTGCAATTATGAAACATTGATCATTTTCAAATGCTGCACACACTGCTTTTCAAATCAGGCACAATTAGTTAATATTGCCCAAATTAGGAGTAAAACAGACTATTTTACTTGCATGGTGCCCTTAAAAACAAAAAAATGGACATGCTATAGGGCTTTTGTTGAAATTTTGCATTGTTTACATCATATGTACTGTGGTACAAAATGTGCATAAACATAGGCCACTCCCAAAGCATCATTTGAGTGTAATCTGTTCAAAACTGTGGTGGAAACAGCCATATCTGGAGCCAACTGTATATTTATTTGTGCTGGTTGCATCCAGTCTTTGCACCATTGCTGCTCCCTCTCATATTGATGATTTCATATGTGGCTACCTAGACTTATGAGGTTCAGTTGTTTAAACTTTGGAACTCTAAACCAATAGTTCTGGGTGGCATCCAAGGGCAAAATTGATCGTCCTAATAACTAATAGCAAGGCTTAAAAACCATGAATTTTAATTTAGCAAAAGGCGTGTGAGTTTTTTGTGGGGAAGAATGGAAATGGCCCAAGGGGAGCTGTCATATTTTCTATCTTTCTATCTTCTCAGGCTGGTAAAAGGAATTTCTCCTGTTTTTAAATGAGCTGAGATGCTGGCATCCAGAAGTGAGGTAAAATATATATTTTTTTCATTAATTTTGTTACAGGAACGTTTGCTAGACTACCTTGATGTTGGTGAATGCAGCATTGTTGTATTTGGAGCTGTGCAGCTTTCTCTACATTTAATGCATTTCATATATTTCAAGATTGAACTGGATGTTGCCAGCTCTCTTGTCCTCTGGTGGAATAAGCCAAGGTGGTTCCTTATTACAGAGCTTACTCCGATCTATCATAGTTCTACAGTGTGTGCCAGAAATTCGGCAAGGCTGCAGTATAAATGTCACTATGATAGGACCAACAGGCATATTTATAATAAAGGGTCTGCACATTCTTATTTAAGGTAAACGTTGGTACTTTAATATATCTACTTGCCATCTGTGAATGGAAATATTTTTATTTGCATCTAGATACCAAAAGCCCATATCTAAATCTGCCCACCCAGATACAATTTGTTACAGGGTCTTTATTTTTCCAAATACAGTATGTAAATGGAACGAGCTGTATTATTTTAAAAATAGTATATATGGACACCGATATGTCAATATGGCATCCAATAGATTGCTCATCCAATTTGCTTATTCTAACTTTGCACTTGTGTATTAATATATCACAGTACATAACTTTTGTTAATTTAAGGACCATTGGACAGTGGGCCACAATGCCAGATGGCGCAGCCATGTTGTCTTCTGGAACCTGCAAGAGTCCTCTAGCACCAATGAGATGGGCCAGGGGAGAGGGCTGTGGCCTGTGTATAGAATGAGTAGGCCTGAGGCCTGTACATCAGGATAGCAAGCATGTCCTTCTGCAGGAGAGGCAGAGGGGCTGGATGATGCCGAATCAGGAGGCTAGAATAAGATGTGGGCTTGTATAAAGGTGGGGAAATGGGCCACCCATTGTGTAAGGAGTATCTGCAGAGGAAGTAGTTCAGCTGATTTGCCATGCAGAGCCTGGTAATTGCTGAGCAGGCAGTGAGCTAGCAATATGACCGCTAATATTCTGGAACTAGGAACATCTGACAATAGAGGAGGGTGGTTCAGAGTGGTGTGTGTGGTCGGCCGAAAAAGTGGCAAAAGCTAAGTGTATTGTCAACCTGGGAGAAGTTAGCTGCAGATAGCCAACTGGGGCTGTGGAGGGTGAGCCTCGTATGGTGAAACTTTATGGGGGAGTGGTGTGCTTAAAATTAAGGCAACATTCACATCAGATTAATAGCCTATGTTTAGCAAATATGATAGAATACTGGCTGAATGATATGCCGCAGTGTACCCCTGCCATATACTTTGAATTCAATGGACCTAGTTTTATCCAGTAAGGACTAAACTTGGCTCATTTTTGAATGTATACAGACTTTTTGTAGGGCTCAAAAGTGTGTATTGAAGAGGTCTCAAACACCACTATATACTCAGATGGAAAAGATGGATATTTTGAGCTTGTTACAAGAGGGTTCTAGCCAAACCTGTGCACTGTTTTCTGCAGTGAGGTCACAAGACCAGTCAGCTGTCATCCAGTGCTTAATTCCTTGAAGACCACTTGGAGAAGGACCTGTCTGCAAAGCCACAGTGGTGTACTGTATTGGCCAATGATTGTCTAAGCAGGCAGGTCCTGCACCAAGCACTTGTCTTAGAAGCAACAAGAAGACAGAAGATTAGAGGACTGGACAAGGCCAAAGGAGAGCTTTTGGGGAGCATTAGGGGACCAAGAATAAGTAACTATGTTTTTTTTTGGCCCTTGCACAATTTTAATACATACAAATGCCAGAATACCCCTTTAAGAGTTCTGAGCTGAGGTGGAACACCTAATAAGCATTTATAAGCAACAATATTCATTTAGAAATATGTACAATGTAGGAACATTATATACAAAGTACACATCCATGATATATGTGTGTTTATATTAATGTAAAGAGGGGTGAAGGTGCTTACAGAGGGGTTCAGTGGCCGTTTTTCTCACAGAACAGAATCACAAATGGTTAATGTTATCTAGCTTTGCTAATCTCTATTGCCCCAAGATCATTTGGTAGCAAGGCCATAGAGTGTAGGGTGCAGATTTATGAGAAAACAAATTTGTACTGTTAATGCAATGTATAGCAGGATAATTAAAAGTATAATGCAACTTTTCCCTCAAACCCAAAAAACTATCAGTGTTGCTATGTTTAGTGACTATAACCTACAGTGCACTGATAACATAACTGTTCTACACAACGCTGTGTCTCTCCTAAAATATATCTGTAATTACATCAACATAAATCTAAATATTTCTGGAAAGATAAGCTTTTATTTATAAAAAAAAAATTACAAAAACAAATGGAAAAGTTCCTTACCTGACCTGACGCGTGAAGGACAAAAATCCAAATTAGTGGCTTGATATAATAAAACCGCTCACAAGTTAATAATTGACTCTATAATTAGAAACTCACCAATCACATGCAAGACTGAGTACTGGACACCTGAAGCCTGGAGCTGCCATTTCACTATGCTGGATCAAGATAGCAAGATGTTTTATATATTATATATTTTCAGGGTATCTCCTGCTTCTATAAGGATGTGTCTTATAGCCAAAAAAATAGTTCTATCAGGGGGAATAGAGTTAATATAAAGGAGTTACCTGTCAGCAGCAGGAGTAAAAAGTCTTAGCATGTCAGGGAATTGCATGCATGTTCACTGACCCCATCACTTTTCTTCTCAGCCATCATCAGTTTATCATTGATGGAGGTGTCCACAGGATCGATGAATTAGCATTTTGTCAGAGGTGTCACAACACACTTGGACTATTAGCCATCCATATACGCCAGTAAACTGCGGCAAAAGTAAGTGAATTTTGCAACTCCTGTTAGACTGCATTCACACCACGTTTTTGCAATACAGTTCCCGTATACGTTTTCAGTTTAAAAACCGTACGGAACTGTAATGAAAACTATCTGCATTAACTCTCCATTGAAAACCGTATACCAAACGATGCATCCAGCTGTGTCATTTTTGCGTCTTGTACGGTTTTGTCCGGATTTTACCTGTACCCAAAGCCGTAGCCTACCACGGTGTTTTGTCTGGGTGAAAAACCGTATTGAAACCGTATATGGTTCCTTTAACATGGGAGTCAATGAGAACTGTAGAGAACTGTATGTGCGTACGGTTCCATCAGGTTTGCGCAACACGGTTTTTGAGTTTGCACAAGCGCAGTGCACACAGAATGAAAGAAAAAGTTAAAAACTTATATACTTTTTTTTTAAACAGATACAACCGGACATCATTTTTCAAAACGTATACGGATTTCAACCGTATACGGATTAATATTTGTACACTCATTTCGATACAGTTTAGGGGAATCCATTTTTCATCAAAAACCTCATACGGGAACTGTATTGCAAACACATGGTGTGAATGTAGCCTTAGCCACATCCCTACCTCTTAACACTTTTAAAAAACAGTTGTTAGGCTAAGCCTCCACTTGTTTTTTTTTTTTTTTTTTGCAAAACGCAAAGAAAAATGCCAATTCTGCCGCATGGCGTTTTTTTGGTCAAAAAACGATGCGGCCAGATGTTAGCTTTAAGTCAATGAGAAATCACAAATTTCGAATTCTACTTTGCGTTTTTTCACTTTGGCGTTTTTTTTTATCCTTTTGGCGTTTTTGCACTTTTTCTGCGTTTTTTCCCGCTCTTTGGCGTTTTGAAAAAAACGCTGTAGTTCCCTCAAACCGGCGTTTTTTGTCAAAATCGTGGCGTTTTGCTCCAATAGAAGTCTATGGGAGTGAGAAAATGCCAAGAAAAACGCCATGTTAGTTTTGCATTTGGCGTTTTTATTGGCGTTTTTTAACCAGAGAAAAAAAAGGTGCTGTTCCCAGGAAGAGGAACAGCAGCCATTTTCTCTTTAGTCAGCCAAAAGTTTTATTCAGAGGCTGGACATTGTTGGTTGTGTGTATATTTATGAGCAAAATGCCACCCCGCATCTCATTTAATGTAGACAAGCTTATTCAGCTTGTAAGTATACTTATTTCTGTATGTGTGTTTGTTTTTTAAGACCATTAGTACCATATATTAAGTGTGTGTTATTATGTCGTTTTTTTTTTTTTTGGTTTGTGTTTGTGTGTGTGTGGTGGGTAAGGTAAAGTGGTTCCTTATATATTGTAGAAAATTTTTACGTAGCAAATAGTTACCTTAATGTATATTGATTTACCCAGTGCTTTGTGGTAACTTTTACTAAAAGCAAAGCTACAAAGGCTCATCCCAATGTGTTTTTCTTCTTGGTTTGTAAAGTACACACATGACAATATTCTTTCTTTTATAATGTTATGTGCGTTGGTCTTATTTTGAGACTGTGTGAACATTACAGTTAGGTATATTTGTGTGTGCTCATTACCAAAGCAATGTTGCTAATGTGTGTTTTACTTCTCATAATTCTTGCGTTGTTTCATAAATTTTAAAATGGATTACTTACACAAATTATGGGTGGAAGCACATTCCATTTTATGGGACAAGTCCCCTGAGTCACACAAGGATCGTTTTTTGAAGGAGGAGGCATGGACCGAGATATTCAAGGGTCTTTTTTCCACATGGGACAGCAAAACTTCCAGGGAGCAAGGGGCAATCGGTTTGTGTTCTATACTTTAATATTTTAACATCATATTTATTCCAACATTGTTAAAAGTTGCCCATAGCAACCATTTAGCTAGTTTTTTTTTTTTTTTGGGGGGGGGGAGAATATTGTCTCTACATAATGAATTAAACAATCTGATTGTGTCTGACATCAGTCCATTAGTTATGTTCTACACCTACACATATTATTTTAGTAAATTCTAATATTTCAGACACTATTTTGAATAGTGAATGTGATCCTGAAATCTGCTAATCGCAATACGTCTAGAAATTAATGATGTAACAAAAATCTAATTTGGTTTGTGATTTTTACACATTGGATCCCAAAAATAGGACAGAAAAAAGTTGAACATTGCATATGACATTGTTCCTACTTTATACAATGTTAAAAGGTAGTAACATATCTGGTGTCTTGAGTGTGAGTAATGTGAATACAGTTTGTTGTGGCCCCATTAACCAACACTGTCCCAGGATGATGTACCTTATGATGGTCCTGCCATGTGTGTAATGATGACAAAAATGCAAGTTTGTTTTTCAAATTTTTTTATAAGTACAAAAAAAATACAGACCATAGCATTCCAAATCTGAAGTAGACCTTATTAGTCATTATAAAATCCAGAGCCTTGTATTTTGTTTTCCTCACTTGATATGCAATAGATAATTGAATAAATATTGCACAAACGTGTCCAAGTGTTTGTATTTTTATCTTTGTAGAGGAAACTGTCACTAAAAGATGGCGGTCCCTGCGTGATCGATTCCTTAAGGAATATAACAAGCGTGTAGCTAGTGGGAGTGGAGCACCAACGGCCGCTAATTACAAATATTTCCAGCAGCTGATGTTTCTCGCCCCGTCCAGAGAGCTCAGACAGTAAGTAACTGTCAACACAAGGTTAATCATCCATGAAAGAAAAAAATAATAATAACCAAAAAAAGAAGTGTATCAGTGTTCTGAAAAATTAAAATAATCGCTAATCCTTTTTATTTTACATTGTAGAACAGAGAGCAACATGGATTTTGTGTCCGAGGAAGAGGGTTTGCCAGACACACAAGAAACCCATGATGAACAGGGCACACAAACCACTACCAATGAGGGCCTCTTAACTCCTGAGGAACAAGAACCATCCCTCATTTTGGAAGCAAATGAGCCCATGCCACTACCAGTGTTGTTGGATTCAACAGATGTAGGGGAAGACGGTGAGGTTGCAGGGCACAGTGAAAGCCAAGTTCCCAGGGCAACATCCCCTATTGTGCATGTTACTTTACCTGCAACAAGAAGGCCATACCAACGCGCAAGAATGCGTCGCAGACTCCATCCTGATCAGGAGTTAAATAATGAAATCATATCTCTGGTACACCGTCAGCGGACAGAGGATGATAGTGACGCATTTGGTAGGGCGCTAGCAGAGAGATTGCTGGTAATGGATTCAACTACTAGAACACGATGCATGACCTTTATACTAGGCTGTACCGAGTATTTTGTGCCACCATACCATCCCCCTTCTGCACCAAACTTACTGCTTCACATGATGACCAAGTGCACTCCATCAGCTCAAAACATGAGAGGTGAAGAACCTGCTCGCAGGGACTGTGGTACGCAAACATTGTCGCATCACGTGAAGCACACTATGTTACCCCCTACAAGACCTCCGTTTTATTATTCATCAGATGCTTCACAGTATGGTATTAGGAATGAAACTCAGATGTATGGGTCATATCCTCAGAGCCATCCTCCACCACAATACCAGCAACCAAACATTCCAGTTCCACCTCCTCACCAGCAACATAGTGAAGTTTACTCCGACTTCACCGCTTCCCTTCGGTCCACACAGGACTAATTATTAAAATTTATTGCAATGTTCACATTGTTATGTTGTGTAGAATGGTAAACACACTTTATGTTATGTTTTTCTTGGTTTATTTAAGACCCTGAGGGTCTGTTTAGCTTAATTTTGGCCCTTATTTGGCTATTTCTTGACCAGTATGGTGTTAATTTTATTTGAACAAAAATATTTCAACAAAGTCCTGTGTCCAGTGTTTCTTTTTTTTTTTTTCTCCTGGTAATCCCTATAAAAAATAAAATAAAAAAAAAGATTAGTATTGCTTCATACTAACCCAAAAAAAAAAAAAAAATTAAGATTAACTCCCAGAAAGACACGTCTGTTGCCAGGGCTCCGAACCTTCAGGAGACAAAAAATAATCTGCAAAACGATCTCGCACACATAAACCACTTAAATATGGCCTAGATGTTTTCCAGCTGATCGAGGTAGGAAAGGATGCAAGATTTTCTTCAAAATCTATCTCCAAACCATCATGGTCTCGGACATAGTTATGAAGAACACAGCATGCTTTCACCACTTGATCAACGGTCTCTACATTTAAGCAGATTACAGTGTGAAGAACTCTCCACTTGTTTGACATCATGCCAAAAGCACATTCTACACACTTTCGGGCTCGGCTTAGACGGTAATTAAAGATCCTCTTCCTGGAATCTAAGACTCGTTTTGGAAATGGTCTCAAGAGGTTGGTGGAGAGCCGAAAAGCCTCATCAGACACCATTACAAAAGGAGCTGGATCCGAGGTTCCAGGAAGAGGTCTGGGAGAGGGCAAAGAAATCTGGTTCAAAAGAAGTTGACGGCCAATCTTTGAGGCCTGCAACACCCTTGAGTCTGATGAGCTCCAATATCCACCTACATCCACCGCCACAAATTTATAGTTTATGTCGGCCAAAGCCATCAGAATAATTTGAAAAATATTTTTTATAATGAAAATATAAAGACCCTGAATGTGGCGGCTTCTGGACGCGGATATGTTTACCATCCACTGCACCTAGACAGTTGGGAAAATTCGCTACTTGTTTAAAACCAGCAGCTACTTGGAGCCATGTTTCAACAGTAGGTGCAGGCATCACTAATGGGCCCAACTTCTCCCAAATCACAGTACATGTCTCCTTTACTATATAGGCTATTGTACTTTTGCCCACAAAAAAATGGTACTGCAGAGACGAAAAAGCTTCTCCAGTTGCCAGGAATCTGAAAGAGAAAAGAAATGTTAACCTAAATAGTCTCATATAAAGATGTAACATTAAAGTTTTACTCCATTGTTCCAAAAATACACAAACTACTTGTGCCCGAAAATTGGTAAAATTGGGATACATTATGAATAGCAATTATATCACATTATGTCTACTCCACAGGAAGTTTGTTATTTTAGTACACTCAGACCACAATGCTCTGTGCTGCCCCCTGTGTCTGTGTGGCAAAATGTAGATAGCAAGAAATAATAAAACATAACCAAACGTTCCTGCAACAAAGAGTTCCAGACACACACAGAGGGGTCAGTAACGAGCAATAGATTATGAATGTTAACAACTATACAAATTCCGGGGGAGACTACAACAGATGCCAATTACTGGCTGCATTATGAGTTTAACATCCAAGTTAGGTAGAAATATGGTTAACTTTCGGGCAACAGTTGATTTGTGAAATATTTTTAACAGTGGAGAAAACATTTAAGCAAACACCATGCAAAGGGTTAGAATACATACCTTAATGTGATCAGGAGCCTAAACACAGGTGGAATTGGCTTACTCATGTAGGTCTCCTGAAGAGTCAACGATGGCCTCAAGATGCTGAGCAAATTGTCAAAAGCAGAAATGGACATTCTGGTAAAATTAAAAAAATTTAGCAGGGTACCTAAAAAAAATAAAGGTGTATATATATATATATATATATATATATATATATATATATATATATATATATAATATATAAAATGAAAAAAATGCAGCACATCCAGTAATACTACCACGGGTGCCCAGCGTCCAAGGCCCGATCCTGGCCTATCTATATATAGATATATATATATATATATATTTGGATATATATTGCAATTTAAAAAACACTTAAAATAAACATAGGTTAAGATGATCACAAAAAGGGAAATACCTTCTCAAAGTCCGATACCAAACGTACAAAGTGCCTTCAGAACACATACGCCATTGGAGAGGATGGACCCAGTATCTGTGTCTCCTACGAGATATAGGCTAACCCAAAAAAAAAAAAAAGACAACTAAAAAATCAAAATTGACAGGTTAAAAACATTTCACAAAAAAAATCTAAAAGAAATACACAAACCCGACGCATCAACTGGATTCTGCGTGCCAAAAGCAACAGCAAACAATTTGCAGCATCATTGGGGTCCAATCTTCCAGGGGGATCAGACATTCTGAATCAACAATGACTTCTAAACCACTAAAAGACTAAAAATGCATCCGCCGGGGCGGATTTAAGTAGAACTCTACAAAGGAAATGACATCAGGAGGGAGCAGATACCTTCCATTAATATTAATCCCTTTTAGCTGTGCACGAAATAGACAGGAAATAAAAGCAGGAAAAACTGCCACGTTCAAAAAAAATGCTATTTCCACAAAAAAAAAAAAACGCCAGAAAAAACGCAAAAAAAAAACGCATGATGACGTCACTTGCACTGGCGATTTTTCAGGCGTTTTTTTAATCCCTAAAAACGCAGTACAAAAAACCAAGTGGAGACTTAGCCTTAAGGGGGGGGCGTGGCTTGGCGCCAAAGGAGATGGCCGCATAGCTCGTCGGCTCCTACTCCCCGAGGCTACTGTAAGCTATAATTAGCAGTGACCTGCTGCTCCTTCATGGGGAGGAACACACGCCGCCGTCCGAAACCACCTGCCTACCCAAGAGCTGCTTCTTCCCCGGGATCGACCGCCCACTACCTGCGGGCTGCTCCCTCTCCGGCCTCAGTCCTCCCGTTGGCTTCCGACATTGCTGTGAGGAGACTCCGCTCTTGGTCAGTGAGTGCTGCGCTATCGCAAGCAGTGCAAGCGCCGGGAATACCACCTGGCTCTTTTGTACCTCTGCCACAGGGTCATCCGGCTCCAGCAGCACTTCCTGTGAGGCCGCCTTCTGCTGCTGCACCCTTCTTCCCAGCTGGCCTTACAGCCACTTAGTCCCTGGACGGCGCTCAGGACTCCCCTGTTGGCTTACGGGGATCACCGGTGAGTGGGACTATAGGGGCTCTTAGTGAAGAAGTCTCCCATCCAACTTATCCCCCTCCTCAAGCAGCTGCTAATCCTCTGCCCACATCCTTCCTGGGCTGCACCCCACCATCTTGGGTGGACCTGGTAAAGGGAGAGGTCCCTACCTCTGCAGAAAATGCTCCTGAGGATACCAGGGAGCCTGCATTAACTCCTGAATTAACCCCTGCCTTCCCCATTGAAGCTCTGGATGCTCCCCTGTTACCTGCAGCAGAGATTGGGATTTGGGCAGCACCCTCAGATTCCCCAGTCCTCTCTCCCTGTGGGGTTTGCCCTGAGACTCCTCTCCACCCCTCTTCCAGAAATTCCGTGGGGGCCCCTGCTCCTCCCCGCAGGGGGACTCTGATGTTGCACGCTCATCTCCAACAACCACCCAGCCTCCTGCAGCCTTACCTCTGTGGGATATTGCCTCTGACCCTTGATGGACTGCTCAGGTCTGCCTGCCTTCTTTCCTTTTCCTCCTGATTTGGGTAAGCTCCTTTCACAAATCCCTACTAAAGAGGACTTTCGCTCCCTCATCTCTGAAGACAAAGACACATGTAGGGCTGAAATTTCCTCACTCCATCAGGATCTCCAGCGTGTGTCCGACAGGGTGGAAGGGCTTGAAGAAGAGCATGACAATACTAGGACCTACATTGCACGCCTCCAATCCAACATTGCTTCCCAGTCGGATTTTCTCAGCAACCTTCATGATCATGTGGAGGATCTGGATAAGCGAAACAACATTCAGGTACATGATCTTCCCAAAGCTACCCAATCGGAGGACCTTCCCGTTATGCTGGAAGCTATATTGAACATGATTCTGGGCGATCCTCCGTCCCACTGGAATAAATTGGAATGTACACCCCAGGCCCTCCGCCCCAAACCTTCTCATTGACGCTGTCTTAGGGACTTTCAGGTGAAAGAGGTGATCATTGCTAAAGCCTGGTCCATGAGACAGTTTGACTTTGATGGTGCTCCTGTGCAGCTATATCAGGACTTGTCATGGGTGACCCTACGGAAGCAACGGATGCTTCAGCCTCTTCTGGTGGTCCTTCGCTCTCACCAAATCCCGTACAGGTGGTCTTTCCCGTTTGTACTACAAGCTCACAAAGATGGACGCTCTGCTGTTCTGCGAGCTTATTCTGACCTTCCGGCCTTCTGTTCTGCCCTGGACTTACCTATCCCACAACTGATTGATTGTTGGCGGTGTTTGATTGCTTCTCCATTGAATGTTTGCATTAATACCTTGTTAATGTTATACTGGCTAACTTCCTATTTACTTGGTCACTGGGGGAGGGGTGGGGGCAAGACTGCCCTGTTTCTGGTAGTTTCTTTCCAGTGCATTACTTGGTTTCCCCCACTGAGGCTATAGCAATGATAGTGTCCTGGACAGGGTGTTTGATATCATTGCTTTCTCCCTGTTCTTTGGCCTCTGTTCTGACCGTTCGGTCATTGGTTTGTTTCTTTATATGTCGTCCATTTGTGGTGTCCTTTATGTCTATGTCCGTCAGTTTTCTGTCCGGTCTCCAGTTCTTTGTTCTCTGTTTCTTTCCTTCTTTCTCAGCTTTTTTTCCTAGGGGCTTCAGGTGTGCGTGGACATGGCTTGGTTGCTTTGGGCTGGTGGTGCTCTTCACTATCTTGGACAGCTTCTTTGATGGTCCACGTGAGTATTTTGCTACCCATGATTTACCTGTACCTCCTGACTCCTCATGGCGAAGTGCATCTCCTTGAGTGTCAAGGGTCTTAACCCCCCCCCCCCCCTTTAAAACGGCGCCTTCTACAGTGGGAACTGGTTACGCAGCGGGCCGAAATAGTTTACCTTCAGGAGACGCACTTTGACCATTCAGGCTCCTTTCAATTTCTTCATCACCTGTATCCCCAGGTTTTTATGGCTTTTGCTCCTCGGAAGGTTGCTGGGGTGTCTATCCTCATCTCTCACACCTGTTCTCTCCTAGTTACCTCCCATTATGCTGATGCTTTATGTTGCTTTATTATAGTCGAGGGTTCTTTGGGGGGTAAGCAGCTACTTCTTTGCAATCTCTATGCCTCTAACTCCTCCCAGGTCCCTTTTCTGTAGCGGGTCATTGCTCATGTTCACCGGTTCCCACCTCTGCCTGGTTACTAGGGGGAGAATTTAATCTGTTTTTTTTCCCCTACTATGGATCGCCACTCCACTGTGGCCTCCTCTCCCTCCCCTGCTCAGTTGCACCTTTCAACTGTCTTCCGGTCAGGGCTGCCATCAGAAATTTTGGGGCCCCTTACACAGCTCAGGCCTGGGCCCCCTGGACACCCTCACATTACCACCAATTGCACATATAACATTGTGTGTCCTATGATGTAGAACAAGATACCAGTTTCAGCATTACAAATCGGGCTGCTACCCCCCCATGCACTTTTATCTCCCCCTGCTTTGATCAACCCCCTGTGCTATATTATTTGCCCGCCCTGTCTGATCCCCCCGTGCCACTTTATTTCCACCCTCTGATCCCCCCTGCCCCTTTATCCCCCCCACCACCACCACCACCACCACCACTTTTTCTACCTCTGATCCCACCCTGCCACCTTACCGACACTAAGCTGGCCAGCAGGCTCAGGTGCAGGGGCTCTGCGTATTTGCGAGCACCTCTGCGCTGCACTAACTAGTGATGTCTTCCCACACCGCAGATTGATGGGGGGGGGGCATCACTCTTCAGAGCCGGCAGCCACTGCTGCTCACTTTAAATCAGTGAGCAGCGCCAGTGGAAATACAGAAGCAGGCATGGGCGTGGCTGAAAACCACAGGGACTGATGCAAAAAATTGCCCTGGGCCTCCCCCACTCTTTCATGACCACCACAGATTAACCCATACTGTCCCCATAAAAAATATATGGGAGCAGTATAGGGAAGCTAATGCTATATTAGGCAGTATAGGGGCTTCCTACTACATGATAGATCTACACCAAAAAAACAAGGGTCCACGTACCGCTAAAAGGTCATTTTACTAACACCATCCAAATTAAAAACATATATATGTGGCATCAGGAGAAAACTTCAAGTAAGGGTGAGTTCACAACACGTTTTTTTTTTCAGGTTTTTGTTAAAAAAAAACGGATTCCTCAAAACCTGACTAAACTGTATCAAAACATGTGTACAAAGTTTTATCTGTATACGGTGGAAAACCGTATGCGGTTTGAAAAGTGATGTCTGGTTGCATCCGTTTTTTAAGAAAAAAAACACATACGTTTTGAACTTTTCACTCCATTATGAATAAAGTTTCACTTGTTTGATTGAAATTCCAAGAAAAAAAACTGTGCAGAGTCAAAAACCGTATGGTAAAAACTGGATGGAACCGTACACACATACAGTTCTGTATGGTTCCCATTGACTCCCATGTTAAAAAAATATATATATATACGGGTCAATACGGTTTTTCACCTGGACCAAAAACCGTGGTAGGCCATGGTTTTCTGTCCAGAAAAAAAAAAGTAATAAACTGTGTGGTGTGAAAAACGGAGACAACCGTATGCAATATGGTGCATACAGTTTTGAATGGAAAGTCTATGGCCACGGTTTTCTGTACAGTTGCATACGTTTTTTTTATTTTTTTAAACCGTATCCAAAAATGGTATAGAAAATCGTGGTGTGAACCCACCCTAAGGGTGCATTCACACCACATTTTTGCAATATAGTTCCCATATAATTTTTTTGAGGAAAAACAGATTCCACAAAACCTGACTAAACTGTATCGAAACTTGTGTAAAAATTTCAACCCATATACGGTTTAAAAAATGATGTCCGGTTACATCCGTTTTTTAAGAAAAAAACGGATACGTTTTTAACTTTTCAGTCCATTTTGAATAAAGTTTCACTTGTTTGATTGAAATTCCAAGAAAAAAACTGCAAAGTCAAAAAATGTATGGTGAAAACCGGATGGAACCGTATACACATACGGTTCTGTACAGTTCCCATTGACTCTTATGTTTAACCCCTTAATGACCAAGCCCATTTTCAACTTAGGGACCAGGCCAATTTTATTTTTGCGTTTTTGTTTTTTCCTCCTCGCCTTCTAAAATCCAGAACTCTTTTATATTTCCATCTATAGACCCATATAAGGGCTTGTTTTTTGCGTGACCAATTGTACTTTGTAATGAAACCTCTCGTTTTACCCTAAAATGTACGGCGAACCCAAAAAAACATTTTTTAGGGAGGAAACTTAAATGAAAACCAAAATTTTGCACATTTTGGAGGTTTGTGATTTCACACTGTACTTTTTACGGTAAAAATGACATGTGTTCTTTATTCTGTGTGTCAATACGATTAAAATGATACCCATGGCTAGATACTTTTATATTTTTGTACCGCTTAAAAAAAATCAAAAACTTTTTGTACAAAATCAGTAATCTAAAATCGCACTATTTTGACCACCTATAACCTTTTCATTTTTAGGTATATAGGGCGGTATGAGGGCTCATTTTTTTGCGGCGTCATCTGTACTTTTTTAAAATACCACATTTGTATATATAAAACTTTTAGATCATTTTAAATAAAACATTTTTTGAATAAAATGTGACAAAAAAGCAGCATTTTTGGACTTTTTAAATTTTTTACGTTTACGCCATTCACCGTACGGGATCATTAACATTCTATTTTGATAGTACGGACATTTACGCACACGGCGATACCAAATATGTTTATTAAAAAAAAAATTACACTTTGGGGGTTAAATGGAAAAAACTGACAATTTTCTTTTTCATTGGGGGAGGGGATTTTTCCCTTTTTTTTACTTTTTTTTTTACATTTTTCAACTTTTTTTTTACACTTTTTATGTCCCCATAGGGGACTATCTATAGCAATCCTTTGATTGCTAATAATGTGCAGTGCTATGCATAGGACACAGCACTGCTCGGTATTATCGGTGATCTGCTCTGGTCTGCTCGATCGCAGACCAGAGCAGAAGACCCCGGGAGACGTCCGGAGCTAGGTAAGGGGACCTCCGGCTGTCATGCTAGATGATCGGATCCCCGCGGCAGAGTAACCTATTCTATGTCAAGCAACGCTTTTATAAATAAAAGGCAATAAAGCTCACACAATGCTGGCTAGATGCTTGCAGGACCGTGCGGCCGCACAGTCTCCATCTGCCCTGAGTTACTCCTTGGGGGTACTTCATCACCATCCTGATAAGATTTCCCTATTCTTTTTTGACTATTACTCCAAGCTTTATTCCCTCCCTTCCCAACTTCCATCTGCCCCGGATGAGCGAGCTGCAGTGTTAGACTCCTGTCTGTCCCGATGCAGTCTACCGACTTTATCGGAGTCTGAGTCCTTAGGACTCTACCCGCGGGGCGCTCCCCTGGTCCAGACGGTTTCACCTACTTATACTACAAGACTTTGTCTTCTATCCTTCTGCCTAGACTTGTTTCCCTTTTTAATTCCTTCATGGGGGTGGGGGGGGGGGGGGGGATCCTTACTACACGCGGTCCATACTACATTCACTGATTACTTTGATCTCTAAGCTTGACAAAGACCCACACGATTGCTCTAGCTACAGGCCCATAGCTCTCCTTAACCTGGGTGCAGGGGGTGCGGCCCGCACCGGGTGACACCAACCTAATGGGGTGACATCAAGAAGCTCCGCAGCACCCACCCCCCCCTCCCCAGCTACACGACACCCCCCATCTGTGCCCGACCAGCCTCCCGTCCGTCCGCAGACCCCCCCTCCGGCATTCATCGCCGCTGTGCGCCTGCCCGTCAGCCCCCTCCTCTCCCAGCAGCCCCCCGCCCGGCCTTCATCGCCGCTGTGCGCCCGTCCGTCAGCACACCCCTGTGTGTGTGTGTTTGTGTGTGTGACTCTGTGTGTATGTGACTGTGTGTGTGAGACTCTGTGTGTGTGTGTGTGTGTGACTCTGTGTGTGTGTTACTCTGTGTGTGTGTTTGTGTGACTCTGTGTGTGTGTGACTGTGTGACTTTGTGTGTGTGTTTGTGTGACTCTGTGTGTGTGTGTGTGACTGTGTGACTCTGTGTGTGTCTGTCTGTGAGTGTGTGTCTCTCTGACTGTGTGTGTGTGTGTGTGTGTGTGTCTCTCTGTGTTGTATGTGTTTTTTTTTGTAGGGGGGGGGGGGGTTTGAACCAGCGATCTAATGTGGGTAGACTTTGACCCATTGTGGGGAACCTGCGGCCTAATGTGGGGAAACTACTACCAAATGTGCGGAGTCTATGCTACCTAATGTGGGGGGTCTATGCTACCTAATGTGGGGAATCTGTGCTATCAAATGTGGGGAGTCTATGCTACCTAATGTGGGGAATCTGTGCTACCGAATGTGGGCAATCTATGCTACCTAATGTGGGGGAACTGGTACCAAATGTGGGGAATCTATGCCCTGCCTAATGTGGGGAAAATATGCTACCTAATGTGGGGAATCTGTGCTACCTAATGTGGGGAAATTGCTACCTAATGTGGGGTAACTGCTACCTACCTAATGTGGGGGAACTGCTGCCTACCTAAAGTGGGGGAACTGCTGCCTACCTAATGCGCCCCCCCTAGCAGTAGCACTCTCATCCCCCACCAGCAACACACCCCCCCCCCCCCCAGCAGTAGCACCTCCATCAGCAGATCCTGATGGTGGATGATGGCGGTGCCGCTGCCAGGAGGATGATCCTGCCGATGGATGATGGGGGTGATATTGCCAGGGGGGATGGCCAGTAGCAACCTCATCATCCTCCAGAAACACTCCCCCAGTAGTAGCACCCCCATCATCCACTAGCAACACCACCAATACCCCCCTCCCGTGGTAATAGCATCAGCTAACGGATGTTGAGGGGTGTTACTGCGGTTGTGGTATTATATTCAGAGGGTGCACTGTATGGCAACATTATATTCAGAGGGCGCAGTTTGTGGTAGTATTATATTCAGAGGGCGCAGTGGGTGGTAGTATTATATTCAGAGGGTATAGTGTGTGGCGGTATTATATTCAGGGGTCCAGTATGTGGCAGATTTATATTCAGAGTGTACAGTATGTGTTGGTATTACGTCTAGCGCTCCGGGTCCCCGCTCCTCCCCGGAGCGCTTACGGCGTCTCTCTCTCCGCAGCGCCCCGGTCGGTCCCGCTGACCGGGAGCGCTGCACTGTCATGGCCGTCGGGGATGCGATTCGCACAGCGGGACGCGCCCGCTCGCGAATCGCATCCCAGGTCACTTACCCGTTCCGGTCCCCTGCTGTCATGTGCTGGCGCGCGCGGCTCCGCTCTCTAGGGCGCGCGCGCGCCAGCTCCCTGAGACTTAAAGGGCCAGTGCACCAATGATTGGTGCCTGGCCCAATTAGCTTAATTGGCTTCCACCTGCTCCCAGACTATATCTGATCACTGCCCCTGCACTCCCCTGCCGGATCTTGTTGCCTTAGAGCCTTGAGAAAGCGTTTACTGTGTTTGTCCTTACTGTGTACTTGACCTCCTGCTATTGCCATATTGACTACGATCCTTGCTGCCTGCCCCGACCTTCTGCTACGTCCGACCTTGCTCCTGTCTACTCCCTTGTACCGCGCCTATCTTCAGCAGTCAGAGAGGTTGAGCCGTTGCTAGTGGATACGACCTGGTCACTACCGCCGCAGCAAGACCATCCCGCTTTGCGGCGGGCTCTGGTGAACACCAGTAGTGACTTAGAACCGGTCCACTAGCACGGTCCACGCCTATCCCTCTCTGGCACAGAGGATCCACCTTCTGCCAGCCGAATCGTGACAGTAGATCCGGCCATGGATCCCGCTGAGGTTCCTCTGCCAGCTATCTCTGATCTCACCACGGTGGTCGCCCAGCAATCCTGACAGATCGCCCATCTAACCCACCAGCTGTCGGAAGTGTCCACCATGGTGCAGCAACTTCAGTCGCAACTTCTGCCTCTGCTACAGCAGCAACCATCTCCTCCGCCAGCTCCTGCACCCCTTCCGCAGCGAGTGGCCACTCCTAGCCTCCGCTTGTCCCTGCCGGACAAATTTGATGGGGACTCTAAGTTTTGCCGTGGCTTTCTTTCGCAATGTTCCCTGCACTTGGAGATGATGTCGGACCAGTTTCCTACTGAAAGGTCTAAGGTGGCTTTCGTAGTCAGCCTTCTGTCTGGAAAAGCCCTGTCATGGGCCACACCGCTCTGGGACCGCGATGACCCCGTCACTGCCTCTGTACACTCCTTCTTCTCGGAAATTCGAAGTGTCTTTGAGGAACCTGCCCGAGCCTCTTCTGCTGAGACTGTCCTGCTGAACCTGGTCCAGGGTAATTCTTCCGTTGGCGAGTACGCCATACAATTCCGTACTCTTGCTTCTGAACTATCCTGGAATAATGAGGCCCTCTGCCCGACCTTTAAAAAAGGCCTATCCAGCAACATTAAAGATGTTCTGGCCGCACGAGAAATTCCTGCTAACCTGCATGAACTCATTCATCTAGCCACTCGCATTGACATGCGTTTTTCTGAGAGACATCAAGAGCTCCGCCAGGAAAAAGACTTAGATCTCTGGGCACCTCTCCCACAGTCTCCGTTGCAATCTACGCCTAGGCCTCCCGCCGAGGAGGCCATGCAAGTGGATCGGTCTCGCCTGACCCAGGAGGAGAGGAATCGCCGTAGGGAAGAAAATCTTTGTCTGTACTGTGCCAGTACCGAACATTTCTTGGTGGATTGCCCTATCCGTCCTCCACGTCTGGGAAACGCACACTCGCACCCAGCTCTCGTGGGTGTGGCGTCTCTTGATTCAAAGTCGGCTTCTCCACGTCTCACGGTGCCCGTGCGGATTTCTCCTTCAGCCAACTCCTCCCTCTCAGCCGTGGCCTGCCTGGACTCTGGTGCCTCTGGGAATTTTATTCGGGAGTCCTTGGTGAATAAATTCCGCATCCCGGTGACCCGTCTCGTCAAGCCACTCTACATTTCCGCGGTCAACGGAGTCAGGTTGGATTGCACCGTGCGTTACCGCACGGAGCCCCTCCTAATGTGCATCGGACCTCATCACGAAAAAATTGAATTTTTGGTCCTCCCCAATTGCACTTCTGAAATTCTCCTTGGACTACCCTGGCTTCAACACCATTCCCCAACCCTGGATTGGTCCACAGGGGAGATCAAGAGTTGGGGTACCTCTTGTTTCAAGGACTGCCTTAAACCGGTTCCCAGTACTCCCTGCCGTGACCCTGTGGTTCCCCCTGTAACCGGTCTCCCTAAGGTCTTTATGGACTCTGCCTGCCATAAGAAGTGCCTCTCCCCCCCCTCCCAGTCCAGTCAGGCAAGCCTCGGTGCCTCCTCATGGCCCCCGTCCTGGTGTCACACCGCCCCGTGCCAGGCCTCGCCCTCTGCCCTCCCTCCCCATTCCCACTCCTGCTGTACTGCCTGCCGTTGAGGAATCCCTCCATTCTTTCCCGGTGTCCTCATCCCAGGGGAGGCAGTTACCGGACAAAGAGAAGGGGAGACCTAAGGGGGGGGGGGGTACTGTTACGCCTAGCGCTCCGGGTCCCCGCTCCTCCCCGGAGCGCTTACGGCGTCTCTCTCTCCGCAGCGCCCCGGTCGGTCCCGCTGACCGGGAGCGCTGCACTGTCATGGCCGTCGGGGATGCGATTCGCACAGCGGGACGCGCCCGCTCGCGAATCGCATCCCAGGTCACTTACCCGTTCCGGTCCTCTGCTGTCATGTGCTGGCGCGCGCGGCTCCGCTCTCTAGGGCGCGCGCGCGCCAGCTCCCTGAGACTTAAAGGGCCAGTGCACCAATGATTGGTGCCTGGCCCAATTAGCTTAATTGGCTTCCACCTGCTCCCAGACTATATCTGATCACTGCCCCTGCACTCCCCTGCCGGATCTTGTTGCCTTAGAGCCTTGAGAAAGCGTTTACTGTGTTTGTCCTTACTGTGTACTTGACCTCCTGCTATTGCCATATTGACTACGATCCTTGCTGCCTGCCCCGACCTTCTGCTACGTCCGACCTTGCTCCTGTCTACTCCCTTGTACCGCGCCTATCTTCAGCAGTCAGAGAGGTTGAGCCGTTGCTAGTGGATACGACCTGGTCACTACCGCCGCAGCAAGACCATCCCGCTTTGCGGCGGGCTCTGGTGAACACCAGTAGTGACTTAGAACCGGTCCACTAGCACGGTCCACGCCTATCCCTCTCTGGCACAGAGGATCCACCTTCTGCCAGCCGAATCGTGACAGTTGGTATTATATTCAGAATGTACAGTGTGTGGTAGTATTATATTCAGTGGGTATGGTGTATGGAAGGTTTATAATCAAAGAGTATAGTGTATAGTAGTATTATATTTAGAGGATACAGTGTCTGGATGGTTTATAATAATACTTGTTTTCATATAGAGGATGAGAATGCGCTGACATAGTGAGGAGACGTCTGGGCGTCACATTCTGTAGAGAGAAGTTTTAGCTGGAACAAGTCCTGGCGGTATGTACCATCTGAATTAGATAAGGGAAGACTATAGAGAAGACATCACCTGTAATCACTGATATCATTGTGTATTCTCCTCACTATAGAGAAGACATCACCTGTAGTCACTGATATCATTGTGTATTCTCCTCACTATAGAGAAGACGTCACCTGTAGTCACTGATATCATTGTACATTCTCCTCACTATGTCCTATCAGAGCTGTAGTCATTTGCCAGTTCTACAGTTATGGTGAGTGAAACTACAACTCCCAGCATAACCTCACCACTGCTCAAAGGGGTACTCTACTGGAAAAAAATGTTTTAATCAACTGGTGCTACAAAGTTAAACAGATTTGTAAATTACTTCTATTTAAAAATCTTAATCCTTCAAGTACTTATTAGCTGCTGTATAAGTGATTCACAGGAAGTTATTTTCTTTTTTAATTTCTTTTCTGTCTGATCACAGTGCTCTCTGCTGACACCTCTGTCCATGTCAAGAACTGTCCATAGTAGGAGCAAATCCCCATAGCAAACCTATCCTGCTCTGGACAGTTCCTGACATGGACAGAGGTGTCAGCAAATAGCACTGTGGTCAGACTGGAAAGAACTACACAACTTCCTGTGGAGTATACACCAGCTTATAAGTACTGTAAGGATTAAGATTTTAAATAGAAGTAATTTAAAAATCTGTTTAACTTTCTGGCACCCGTTGATATAAAAACGATAATGTTTTCCAGTGGAGTACCCCTTTAAGTAATTCTGGGAGCTGTATATTTAGATGGTGAAAACTTATTTAACACTTTCCTATTCTGTGGCAACTGGTATATCTGATTATTATACTGGAATTTCCCACAATGCGCTACACCAGTGGTGTCTGTCACAACAGGCTAAACACTTACTGGGGGGAGGGGGTAGGTATGGGGGTGACACCATTTTCTACCGCACCGAGTGACACCAACCCTAGCAACGCCACTGCTTGAGGCACGCCTTTCCTGTTTTCTTCAAGCCCTTGTGCATAAAGATAAAGTGGGCTTTGCCCCTTCATGCCCTTCCCTTTCTATGCCCTCTATGGTTTGTGTAAGCCCTTGCCTCCCCCCCCCCCCCCCCCCCCGCCCTTTTCCCTACCCCCATTACTTCCCTTTTGATTTTCTATGGTTGCGCCCTTGGTACTCGTTTCCATTGATATTCCTAACTGGCTGAGGCTGGGTCTAAGAGTGACCGGGGGGCTAGTGTTGCTTGATAGTATCTGATGTTTAAAATACAGCATGTTTACCTTTTTGACCGTTGGGTCTCTCATGCAATGTTGATCTTGTTTCTATTTTGTATCATGAAAATTTCTTACTAAAAAATTTACAGTTGGTAAAGGCACATACTAAATGTGGCAAACATGTTTTTTCTGTAGGATTTGCCTTCATAAACCTCCCTTTATACATGTTGCTAGCGGTGTAGCTGTCTCATGTATACAATCCTTTAAGCGATTCCAGTATTTAATCTTAGAAAGGGTTAATGTCCCTATGGCTGACTAGACTGAACATTAATACAGAATTAAAGGAATGCGGAATCCGATCTCCAGTTAATCAGTTTAACTCTGGAAATAATTAATTGAAGATGTTCTGTGCTAAAAACCTAGGAATTGTAAGACGCTCTTATATTGGGTAGAGTAATAGTGCAGCAGCCCAGACAATTGAAAATAAGTCCCTTCATCTTGGATCCCATTGTATGAGATCACTTTTCAAGGTCCAATCAAGATCCAGAAGAATCTATTCCCGATCTTACTCAATGTAGACAACTGGCATTTAGGGAACATGGCCCCAGCAGTGATAACTAATATTCCAGCAGAGATCGCTATTGGCCCCCTGTGGCATGAGAAGAGGTACAGTGCCCTGACCTGTGCCCTGACTACAACTGGCATGGTGGTTTAAAGTGAGCTGGCTGGCATAGGAAGCCTCTCTTTTTTTTCTAGGTTCTATTGTGACTTGTTGATCGCAGGATTCATCTGCTGTGGAATAAATCTACTGTGAATGCTCATCCCTGCCCAGCGACACAGCATTGATTTCAATGTATGCACTTCCCAGATCTCTACTTTGGGTAATTGAGGAAGATCCTGATTTCCCAAATATGTGACGTCAAAGTATACCAGATTAGGGTAAAAGGGGAATAGGAATGAGTTGCTACCTTCTGCATGAAGTGATAGTGGCACTCAGTGTGGTTTTTAGAAACTGTCCAAGTGTAGCCTATGGTTCTGCCCAGCTCTCTGCTGCTACAATGGAAGCCAAGCAAAACTAAAGGTGCCAGCACCATGCAAATGAATGACCACTTTAGTAAAGCGAGTGATTAGAGCTGTGGCTGGAAAATCTCCTTAATTCTTCTTTAATAACAAGACAAGGATCCAGCTCCAGTTTTTTTAAACATCCTTTGACTCAGGTTTTACGAAGAAGGAAAACATCTTACAGAAATGAAAGGGATTCCCCTTCACCGCTTTATAAATAGAGCAGAACGTAAGTGCCAATTACTTTCCATATGGTTCATCTGGCTGCCCCGCCTGTTCTAATCTCTGTATAGTGGGTATTAACTCTACAGTTTCTGGACATTATAAGATGCATCAAGAACATTGACATTTAATATTTTTCTAACCTACAGTGACTGATCCATTGCCAGAGACTGCAAGGCTCCAGAGTACTTCCGCGTGTATGAAATGGAAAGTATTCTAAAGACTATTACAAAAGATTGTGGATGTTTATAATTTCAAGAGGACTCAAAATACTGTACATATGCTTATGGTGGAAGTTAAGTCTTTTACACCAAGATCTATTCCTGCCTCTCTAAGGATATGTTTTGGATCTACGTTATTGATGCAAGGTGATAGCCTAGTAATATCTGTTGTACTGTTGAGCCAGGGCCAAATGCATTGACATCTATGTGGCTCTTCCTACTAAGAGTTTAGTTAAAGGACATCTTCACTTTTTAGAGATTGCAGCTGATGATACACATGCATCCATCTAAAATGAAGTGGGGATAGCTTAGTGTGCAAACTGTAAGTAATGGGATTGCAAGCAAAGATATAGTGAAAAATGCAGCCAGCAAAACATTACATTAGACAAGGAATACACACAGTCATGGCTGTAAATGTTGGCACCCCAGAAATTTTTCAAGAAAATGAAGTATTTCTCACAGAAAAGGATTTCAGTAACATATATTTTGCTATACACATTTTTTTCCCCTTTATGTGTATTGGAACTAAATCAAAAAAGGGAGGAAAAAAAGCAAATGGGACATAATGCCACACCAAACTCCAAAAATGGGCTGGACAAAATTATTGGCACCCTTAACGTAAATGTACGTCCTGGTTTGGCAATACTTCGCGCGCCAGGACGTACATTTACGTCCTGTGTATGACCGCGAGCATCGGAACGGTGGTCGCGTCATACATGGCAGGTTTTGGCTGCTAGCAGCAGCCGGGGATCCGCCGGTAATGGCCGACATACGTGATTGTGCAAATGTCTGCCATTAACCCCTCAGATGCTGTGATCAATACAGATCACGGCATCTGCGGCAGTGCGGTACTTTGAATGGATGATCGGATCGCCCGCAGCGCTCCCGTACGGGAGCGCATATGGCAGGGGAGAGCTAAAATCTCACGCTCCAGTATGCCTTTCTATTGCGCTGCCGTATGTAATTCATTTCAATGAGCCGGCCGGAGTGAAACGTTCGGTCCGGTCGGCTCATTTTTGTGCCGTATGCGCTTTTACAACCGGACCTAAAACCGTGGTTGACCACAGTTTTAGGTCCGGGGAAAAAGCGCATACAGCACAAAAATGAGCCGACCGGACCGAACATTTCACTCCGGCCGGCTCATTGAAATGAATTACATACGGGAGAGCATAGAAAGGCATACTGGAGCGTGAGATTTTAGCTCTCCCCTGCCGTATGCGCTCCCGTACGGGAGAAAACGTGATGTGAACCAGCCCTTAGCTGTGCTAAGGTCCAGCCACAGTATGTGAACTGGGTTTACGTATATATGCAGCAACCCAGGGAGAACACAGTTTATGGTGTCAGTGTTGTAGTGAAGAGTTTGTTGGTACTTGCAGTCCCACTGGTCCTAGAGCAAGGAAAGTCATGGTTAAAGTCACAGATGTCACAGATGCCTAGAGTGGTGATAAACCCCAAGTGTGCCCACGAGTGACTACACTAGTGGTATATAGTCCATATGCCCTGGGGCGCTTCCTTCCTAGTGATGATGTCATGGCTGAGCAGCATCCACATATCACAGACCTCTACCCCTAGAGGACAATACTTATCACGCCATCTAAAGTATCTTTGAGGCTTGTGGGGACACATCGAACCATCTGCAGCGTGATTGCAGGGGTCCGATGAGTCAAGATAACGCCTGGAGGTCTCCTTACCTCCTCCTTACCGCTATAACAATCAATAGAAAAAAATAGTTTTTAAAAAAGAGAATGAGCCCCTCCCCCAGAAGAAATTTAAATCATCCTTTTTATTTTTTTTATTATTTTATTTTACAGTACAGATAAAAAAAATAAAAAAATAAATAAAACATTTGGTATCACGGCATGCGAAAATGCCCGAACTATTAAAATATAATGTTAATGAAACCACAAGGTGAATGGCAAAAAAACATGCCATAGAATAATAAGTGACCAAAACTTTATTTATACACAAAATTGGTAGCAATAAAAACTGCACATCACGGGGCAAAAAATGAGTCCTCAGACAGTGGCGTATACAGAGAAAAATGTGTTAAAGGGGGTCAGAAGAGGACAATTTTAAAAATACTTTAAAAAAAAAAATGTTAGACTTTTTTTAAAAAAAAAAATTTGAGAAAAGTCAGTTTTACCATAAAATACACTGTAAAAAACAAAGCCTTCCAAAATTTGCTAAATTTAGTTTTTCTTTTCAATTTTTCCCGCCACAAATTTTTTCATTACACTGTATATTTTATGGTATAATTAAAATGTAATTACAAAGTACAATTGATGACAGAAAAAACAAGCACTCATTTGGGTCTGTGGATGGAAAAAGTGATGGCACTTAAAAGGGATCTTATTATAATAATACCACCTATTTACTGGAATGTTATGGTGAATTCGGGAGAATATTCAATGGCTAACTAACAATAATTTTGTCCTACCAAAGGTAGCAGCAGAGAGCAGAAAGTAAATGTAAGTAAATGCAAGTTACTGGGTTTAAAGGGGTATTCCAAAAAAAAACTTTTTTTTGTTAGATCAACTGGCTCCAGAAAGTTAAACCGATTTGTAAATTACTTCTATTAAAAAATCTTAATCCTTCCAATAGTTATCAGCTGCTGAAGTTGAGTTGTTCTCTTCTGTCTGACAACAATGCTCTCTGCTGACACCTCTGTCGGTCTCAAGAACTGTCCGGAGCATAAGATGTTTGCTATTGGGATTTGCTCTGGACAGCTTCCGAGACAGGTGTCATCAGAGAGCAGTTAGATAGTAAAGAAAAACTCAATTTCAGCAGCTGTTAAGCACTGGAAGGATTAAGATCTTTTTAATAGTAATTTACAAATCTTTTATAGTAATTTACAAATCTGTTTAACTTTCTGGAGCCAGTTGATATATAAAAAAAATAGTTTTTTCCTGGATAACCCCTTTAAGTCCGTATTTACAATTTGCCATTACCTGGTAACATTAGAGACATGCAATTTAACAATTCCACAGTGGGGCTAATTTAACTGAAATGATGCTTATGCCTCAGCTTCTATACATCTTACAGAATTCCCCTGTCTGGGTTCCAATGTTCTACTTCACTAAGATACAGTGCTTTTTTCGATATCTGGCCTGGTGGGGTATTGCTCATTTGGGCCATTTGTACTCCAATGGGATATCTTTTTAACAATTATAGTAGCACATCCATGTGATGTGCCGCTTTATTCATTTTAACGTTATTTTCAACTTCGCCATGCTGGTGCAGGGCAGATCAAGGTTTTTGGTTATCTACTTTTGTTCCCTTCTGGAGACTGTAGTTAGGTCCTTGGTGAACTTCTGAGTAAATACAATTTGCTATATCCCCTATGATTCAAGAATAATGCAATATGGGTGTCTTGTCCTCAGAAGACTGGGAAATGGCTTTATCTCACAGCCCTTTGCTGTCCCTTTCCAAGACTGTCACAATTGTTCTTACTCCATAGAGTGTATAGAACCCTGGTCTTACTGCATAGGCTCCTCGTGCGTAGGTATGGGCTGGATAGTGCTACTCTACTGCATATGATGGTCTGGGCATGCCCTCGTCTTTATTTCTTTCGGCGGGAGGTATTAGATATTTTACACAGTATCTATGACATGCAGCTACCTCTTACATCTGTATCTTATGCTGTATACATGCTACATCTTGGGCCTTATTGGTTGTAATGAAGAGCCCGTTGGACCCAAAAGGGGAGTCCCAAGACTTCTTTACTTACCGAGAAAACTTAATGAATGGTTCTGGCTCTGTCCCACTTCACCTACTATTAATGAGTTCATTTTCCATGTATCACTTATCGTTTGCCTTGGTAAGAGGGTTTACAAAAAAGCATAACATCTTGCATAAATTCACCTCTATATAGGTCCCATGGTATAGACCAAATGGGAGGCTCAGTCATAAGATATGCTGTATCCCATTTCTCTAACTTGACCTAAGCTGCTGTTGGGGGTCTCTTTGCTAGAGATATTTGATCTTTTCATTGCAGGACTTCTTTTTTAGGGTACGTTCACATGGTCGAACTCACAGCATTTTTTACACTGCAGATTTGCCGCTGAAGGAGTGCTGCATGGTGGCTTTACATGTGCCTGCTTGGAGCGGCAATACACCCCCACAAGCAGACACACTGCTATGTGCGAGTTGCCGCGCATTCATGTGGTACTTGCACACATTGCAGCCGCTCCCCCTGCTGCATGAGCTTGGCCAAGAGCTGCCACGATGTGCGAGTATACCGTGCATGAGCGCTGTGAATCGCACATTGCAGTGTGTCTTCTCGTAGCGGCGTATTGCCACTCCGAGCAGGCACATGTAAAGTCACCATGCAGGGGTCCTTCAGCAGCGGATCTGCAGCGTAAAATACACTGTGGTTCCGCACATGTGAACATACCCTTAATGTCTCTTTCCTGGGTAGACTGGGTGGAGTAGAATAAGGCTGATATGCTGCATTTTTTTATATTGATATTATCCTTTTCCTCTTTTTTTAGGGGGAGGGGTTGTTATCCTTTGTCTGTATTTCTGTTTCTAACCTCTAAATTGTTAAAGGGGTACTCTGGTGGAAAAAATTATTTTCACATCAACTGGTGCCAGAAAGTTAAGCAGATTTGTAAATTATTTCTATTTAAAGATCTTTAAGGGGTACTACGGCCCTAGACATATTATCCCCTATCCACAGACTAGGGGATAAGATGTCAGTTTGCAGGTTTCTCCTGCAGCAGCCACTTGTCATCAGCCTCATGGAGCGAAGATCGCTCCGTGTCTGATGACTTACGATACAGGGGCCGGAGTAATGTGATGTTGCAGCTCCGCCCCCTTGTGCTGTCACGCCCCTCCCTCTCAATGCAAGTTTATGGTAGGGGGTGTGTTTTAATTGTGCTCTCATGAACTTGAGCATTGTGGTTTTTGTAATATGGGTTTGTTGCATGGTCTCCAGGCAGAATGCAGCTGATCAATCAACAGACACAGGTAACACCACCTGGAATAAAAAGTGGGAGAGAGCCAGTATGGGACACACCAAAGAATCCAAAATTGTATAGGAGCCATGATACCATTATTGATTGTTCTCTTTTTCAGCCATTCTGTTGTAGTTTTTTTGTTGTGATTGGGTTCTTTGTCCTGTTGCATGGCCCAGTTCTGGCCAAGCTTTAGCTTTGGATAGAGGGACTCAGATTTGACTGTGGAATACTTTGGTAAACAGGGGAATTCAAGGCTGACTCAATGACTGCAAGGTACCCAGGTCATGGGGCTGCAAAAAAAGCCTAAATAATCATCCACCACCACTTTGCTTGAAAATTGGTGTGTGGTGTTTGTGTTCAAATGCTGTCTTCGGTTTTTGGCAAATGTTCTACTGCACATTATGGCCAAACATCTACACTTGTCTGTCCAAAGGGCAATGTTCCAAAAGTCTTGTGCTTTCTTCAGATACAACTTTGCAAACTTAAGCCATGCTGCAATGTTCCTTTTAGAAAGAAAAGGCTTTCTCCTGGCAACTCTTTTGAGCATGCCATACTCGATCGGTCTTGTTTTAATTGAACTCTCGTGAACTTGAGCATTGTGGCTTTTGGAATATGGGTTTGTTGCATGGTCTGATCTTTTTCACTGTAGAATGATGGTCTTCAAATTGTTTGTAAATGTCCTTATAACCCTTTCCAGACTAATGGGCACTAACAATTGTTTTAACACATGCCTGAAAGCTCCCGACCAGAAAACTGTAGCCACATTTACTGATGATCGGTTCCTCAACGGCATTAGATAAGTAGCACATGGCTGATACTTACTCTCTTTATTTCTAATTAAACAGTAAGGTTGTGCTTAAAGGCGTTATCCATGAATAGAAAAAACAGAGCTGATTTCTTTCATAAATAGCACCACTTTTGTCCTTAGGGTGTGTGTGGTATTGAAGCTAAGTTCCATTGGAGTGAATGGAGCCAAATTGTAATACCACACATAACCTGAGGACACGGTGGTGCTGTTTTTGGAAGAAATTAGCTCTGTAGTCTTATTCCTAATAACCTCTTCAAAGTGTAACTGTGATTATATATATTTATTATATTGCTTAATCATTTTATCAACCTATTAACAATACTTCAAAAAGAAAATTTCTGCTAAACAGGCACCATCCCCCAATGCTTGACAGCCATTGCTATGCTTTGTCTTTATATAGTAGATGGGTACAGGTAACAGCATATCTTCACTTTCCTATCCACTGCTGATGCTGTGTATCTCTAAATAGCAATACCTGATACCAGACATACAGAGCACTTGGTAGGCATCCGGTGAAGCTATTTAGAAATGCACAGAAGTGCGCAGTGCAGGCGTAGCTGTGTCATCCCCTGAAACTGCAAGTACTCAGCTGAGTATGGGCAGCAGCAGGCTGTTCCCGATGCTGTTTATCTCTAAATAGCTCTACCTATCTCTGGCATCAGGTATGGCATCTGGTATCGCTTTTAGAGAGACACAGCATCGGGTGCATCGAGGAACAGTTTAGCTATGCTTTTGCCTGTACACAGCATAGCAGCAGCTGTTTAGGATTTGGGGGTGCCTGTTTAGCTCATTGAAAAGTTGCTAATAGTTTAATACAATACATTTTAAATAGCTGTAAAATGACCTACAAAATAAAATAAATAAATATATAAATATATTCAGGAGTCATGTCCTGGGGAAAAAGTGTTGGAACTCACACAAGATTTCCACTCAAGGACTCCTGCTAATCGGGACTCAGTTCCCATGCGTTCTTGTAGGACTTGAGCCCTGCATATATATGATAGTTACTATTTATACTTTCACACGCAGCTTCTGCATTTTGGTCTAGGTTTTGCTAAATAAATAATGACAAGGTAGACTTTGTTGTTTGATGTTGTTCATGTGTGGGTTTGTTTACCTAATTTTAAGACCTTTTATGGACCAGATTTTTTTTTGTTGCTATGTCCTGATATGTAAAACAATAGAATTCACAGAAGATATGCTATCTTTTTCTCATAACTCTAAATATATACAACCCATAGTTGCACAATGTATACACTTATATTTCTACATAATATAAACAAATACACATACGAGCAGACATAGAAATATTCACTAACATACAAGATATACATACACTTAGACATATATATATATATATATCTACTGCAAGACTCTCCTTTGGGACCCCTGATTGACATTCTGAGAAATGTTGTGTGTACAATATAAAATCATTGGCTATAGGAAAAACTAAAATGTCCCCCGTTCCTAGTAGCTTATGTAAACTGTTAGGGGGTGTCTGGTGAGGAGTATTTAAAGGTAATATCATCTTTACTACTTTCTTATACCTCAATGAAGGGGTTGTCCAGAAATATATAATATATAGATATATTCAATAAATAAAGGACAGGCAGGGCTATAAACAAAAAATTAATAAAATGTACTCAACTGCCATGATCCCCACCACTGCTTTTCCGATGGTCCCTGTTCCCTTTTCTTTAGCACTTCCAGCTTTCGTCTCAACAAAAAGAAGTGACCACTTAATCAACCACTAGCTGAGGTGAGTGACAGGTGCAGCCAGTGATTGGCTAAGGGGTCACTTCCTTGAGTCGAGATGGAGAACAGGAAGTGTTGAGAGCTGTTGAAATGTCAGATAAGTACATTTTTTGTAGCCCAGCCTGGCCATTTTTAAAAATACAAATACGCTGATTTACAGCCACCTATATTTAGAGGCCTTCAGGTGTAATGAAACTACAAGCGTGCGTTTAGGAATGCTGAGATTTGTCGTTTCACCAAAGCTGGAGGTAGTTTATAGACCAGTGTTATGTTCTTTTAGAAAAAAACATATCAATTTTACACGTTAGAAGACAGGAAACCAAGATTTATAACAGTCAATTGTTTATTATAAAATAGTTCATGTAAACAAATAATAAATTCAAATTCATACCAATTCTTTGAAGTGCAACACAGTTCAAAAATTGTTGTAGTCTACACACCTTCTTTACAGAGGTGTCTGTGCCAAGGTGATTGCATGAACATAAACCTGCAAGGTAAAAATACGAGCGGGGTGTACGAGCCTGCGTACAAAAATTCAAGTTTTAACACAAAGTAGATAATAGTTTTCTCTCTTGAATGCCAAAGTAACCAGTTTCGATGGGACACAGAGCATGTCAGGAAGAGGCACAAATTTGCTGACAGCCGATAAATCCTTACACAAAATGTCCTAATGCAATGTTCCAGTCCAGCATATTAAGGCATAAATTAGAAATGAAAAGCTAAGTTCTAGATTGGTTTTAATCTGTCTCTTTATACATCTTCATTTCAAAATAAAAAGTCAAGTATTTCCGCCAGATGTCCTGTGCCTCTTTACAGCTCTTCAGAGGACGGATAAGTCATGGCAAGATTTGGATTTCTGCTTGAATGCCATCTTCTTGTTATTTTTGGCTACAATCTTCCCCAGGAATCTCTTGGCTTTTTTCCCTATGCTCTCCCGTCGCTTGCTGCTGGCCATTCTCCTTGCATTGTCCTCTTTGCTGTCTTTGCGAAGCCTGATCTGGCGTACAATGCCTTCGAAGAGGTCCTTGACATTGTGGTGGAGTGCGGCTGAGGTCTCAATAAACTTACAATCAAATACCACTGCACAGGCTCGACCCTCTGTAAAAGAATATGAGAAGAATGTTAAAAACACAGCAAGGTAGAAAAACCTTAGAGACCCCTGAACTGCATCGTAATGCACATTGCCTAATCTCATCCTGGACCTTAAACATTCAGCATATTGCTTTGTTATCAATGCTGGTTTTATGTAAGTCTAAGACCAGTTAGAAATTTCTAATAATTTCTGCTTACCTTCTACAGACACCTCTCGTGACCGCACCAGATCGCTCTTATTTCCCACTAGAATAATGGGGATGTCCTCGGACTGCCGAGCTCTGCGAAGCTGGATTCTGAGTTCAGATGCTTTCTCAAAACTCACTTTATCTGTCACTGAGTACACGATGACATAAGCGTCTCCCATTTTCATGCACTGGTTGTGTAGCCAGTGGTTGTTATCCTAGAAACATTAATGTTAAATGTTAATTACTACTAAATCTCAGGTGATTATCACACATCACTCACTTAAGTGTCATTATTTATGCAAATTAGACTAATAGCTACGTTCACTGAAAGCTCATTATCTCCTGTGTTTAATTAGCGGCACTGAAAGATCATCTTCTCTTATAATTAACATCTGATTTAATTTTATATTATATCACATGGTATTGTTGCTGTCTATGTGGTAAATAGCATCCCCTGGTGGACATTAGAACATACAACCAAAGAAAAATCGGGCATAACCGGTACAAAGCAGCACCAAAGAAAGGAAACTGAGTAAGCCGGCACTGCCTTAACCCCGTACATCCAATAGAGAACTACACAGGTAAGCGGTTCAGGTGTGTTAGTATACACAATCAAGATGGCGCTACACGCTGTAGAGATAAATGACTATATCACACAAGAAGGAGAGAAAAGCGGAGCGCTCACCGTTCTGAAGATAGGACAGGCATAAGAGACTTCGTCCATGGACCAAGTCGGTCTCCAGCAGGACCGTATCACACCCCTAGGCGCTTCGTCAGGCCGCTTCAGCGGCCTGACGAAGCACCTAGGGGTGTGATACGGTCTGTGGCCCGACGTCTGAACTCCCCCGGATCCAGCTGCCGCCTCCCTGCTTGAGACCGACTCGGTCCATGGACGAAGTCTCTTATGTCTGTCCTATCTTCAGAGCGGTGAGTGCTCTGATTTTCTCTCCTTCTTGTGTGATATATATATATATATATATATATATATATATATCATATTACTGGAGTTTCACTACTAAGCAGAGTTCGAAAATATTAGAATTCAATAATTATAATACAAAAATCTGGTAAATAAACATTACCTATAGCCCA